>NC_140593.1:908481027-909132277 GCF_964204655.1 Triturus cristatus | reverse complement strand
TAAGGGTGCCTCTGAGGCTGTATTGGATAATTTTCGATACTTGATGGCAGCTGTGGCACTTCAGTTTTTAGATTCTTTTTTTAGGTCAGCTTGCTTCATCTGCAGTTGGGTCCCATAAAACGGGTTCACAATATGTTCCTGGATAGATGGGATGCATCTTGCTGTTGGGATTTTTGGAGCACTGTGGGTACCCTCGCAAGTGTCATAATGACATTCATCATTCCAGCATGTCTTTTGGTTGAATAGATGCTGAAGTTCATATTTGGAGAGTGTCTATAATCTGAATGGTTGTTTTTCTACTCAAGTTCACATAGAAACAAGCATTTCCAATGCAATGGTCTCGGCATTGTTAAAGTTAGAGCTATTGGCATTGCTCATGACATTATTTTTGTTTATGCTTTTGTTTTTAAAACATTTAAAGAAACGGCATTGTTATTTACAATGTCAATAGCTTAATCTCTCTCAAATGCGAGACCTATTGCATTTGCACCCACACACAGAGCCACACACACAGACACCCACACACACAGAGCAACCCACACAGAGCCACCTACACAGAGCTATTCACATAGAGCAACCCACACACAAATAGAGCCACCCACACAGAGCCACCTACACACACACAGAGTTACCCACACACAGACAGAGTAAGATTTGTCCAAAATGAAACTGTTTTTTAACAGTAGATGAAGCAAAACCCTACACACTACTACTACTTATGTATGGCCCACGTTTTATATTTATCTTGCATATCTGCAATATTTTATGATGTCTATGGGAGAAAGTTTTAAACACATGTATTGCTTTACTGGACTTATATGTTTTTAAAAAAAAAAGTTTATTTGATTGAACATCAACCAGAGCACAAAAAGTGAAACAAATTATTTAAACCTGGACAAAGTACAGGAAAAATACACAGTACAAATAATCGACAGGAGCTACTCTTCTACCTTACAAGGGGCACGCAGACTCTGCTGCACAGAGCTTGTTATTGTAGATAAAATAAAAACAGAAGATTCTCTACTCCTCTGTATTTAAGGCTTTCAAATACATATACGTGAAATGCATTATAAACAATTAAGGATCTCCGACAGTCACCAAACTGCATGAGGACTGCAAAGGCTTTTCTATACCTGCTCATCGAACACACATTGACGTGAACTTGCCACTCTGAATTCTATCTACACAGATTATATACAATGGTTTGAAGATGCTGATGGGCGATTTTGGAACCTTGCAGTGTGTTGTAGCCTTGCATTGGCACTATACCATGAAGTAATAATAATGCACCAACCTTTTCTAAAGGGCAGCCAAAATGAGTGCATTAAAGTGTTAAAAAACAATACTGCTTTCCATACTATGGTGAACTACAGATTTTTGGCTCATGCTAGTAGTGAGCAGAGTGGTATTCCAGAAGGTGTAAAAAGTACTTGTTTACAGAGCACTTACAGGAATCTACTAATATTGTGAGTTTAGTTGACTCCACTTTTAAGAATTACTTCCCACAGTAAGAAAACGAAATAAATGATTCCCAGAGAGAGCATGAGAGACTGACTGGTTCCACCTTTCAAAAGTAGCTGATGTCATGTGTCTGTGGATTCTGTGGATCTACATGGTTGACCATAAACATTGAAAAGTGATGCACATCCTGGTAGTAGGGACCACATCTCAACAAACCAGAGCTGAGCTATGCATTCTGCTGTCAACATACTGATGCCCACGGTGATAGTGAGAATCGACTCTGCCACCTTACCCAAGATGCCTACCCTTCACCCATCTTCCGCCAGCCAGAGGCCTACTCCTGGAGCGTTCGACAACAAATCTAACTCATCTATAATGCTTCCACTGTTTGCTCTGCTGAGCACACTGTGCCAACAAAGTGCAGTGGAACTACAGCGGGCTGCACGGTTCTATGTATGTAAAGTGAAATACTCGACTACAGTAGGTGGTAGCTGCAAATGGCTTCCATACATCGCGCACATCCCCAGTTTCATTACTGGTCCCATAAGTGCAGGGTATGAACTGCTCATGAGAAGGCGACATTCACTATTCTGATGTACACGAAACAAAGCCCGGGTCTACGCCTGTCTGCATGTATGTATTTAAGCTTGACATCTAAAGAGGATTGATGGTATGTTTTCTTGGTGGTGAAGATGCACGGGGGTGGTAAGAGGGAGCTCATAGAGTACACATTACAGCACACTAGCAACACACAGTGTAGAACATTACAGCACACTAGCAGCGCCCAGCAGTCCGTGAGCTATCACTTGCTACAGTCCAACAAGCAGATGGTCACTGCGAAATGCTAACTAGTTTCTGCTAAAAGGCGGCTTAGTACAGCCGACAAAAAATAACCGATTTACACCTCTAATGACGGATCAGCCACACAGACTAAGAAGAGAGAGCTACCGCTGGGGAGGCCCTGGTGGCGGAGGCGCTCCCATCCTATTCAGTGGCTGCTCATGTGCGACCTACAACAGGTTTGTTAGAAGAAACCCTGCATGTCTGGAGGCTGGATAACCACCATCTACACACCACCAGGAGCCGAACGGAGGGCGGCCAGCAGCCCCGGATGGAACGGAACGTGGGCCTGTACAGCGCAGCAAAGGGATCGAAAAAATACTAACACGGTCCAAGTGTGTAGCATGCAATGGCCAGGAGCACACAGAGCAGCATGCATTGTAAACAAGAACTAAGGGCTGTGCTCCGTGGCCTTTGGTGTCCTTGATCATACGAGATTCTACTCCCGAACCATCGGCTGCTGCCTGCCTGCCTGCCTGCCTGCCTTAGTGGTCACACATATGCATCTGGTTTGTGTCAGCTTTCCATGCGAGACCTGTTGTGACCCTTCGAAATGGAGCCTGCCCCGGCAGCGCCGCCACCAGCACAACAACACAGCGCCGGATGGATGGATCCTCATGGACAGCAAAAAAATGGCGGATGGAAGCTTCGAAATTTTTTCGGATTCGGGGGCGTGTTCCTGCTGTTCGAAAAAGGGCGTGGCTAAAAAGTGGAAAGAACAGCACGGAACACGCCCCCGAATCTGAAAAAGACGGAGCCTATTTGGAGGGATGGCTCTCTCCTCCAATGGCTGGCCTCCGTTTAGGAAGCCAGCCAATGGAGGAGAGCCAAAAAGAGAGGCGGGCTAAAGAGCCACTCTCAGAAACATTAAATCACCGACTTCCGGTTCTGCCTTCGGCAGACCGGACGGTCCTCGACCTAAAAAGGACCAGGAATCCATCCTCACCTTATGCTTTATAATTTGGGCTGATGGTGTACGGTACTCGTTGTACACCGAGCATGGATATGTGATGTTCCGAGAATTAGAATGTGTCTAATGGAGACCCATCCCATCTCCAGGGCAGGCCAATGTTTGGTCAACTTGTTAGCTCCAGAGTCACTAGTCAAATAATCCCTAGGCTGTCTTCTTGCGGAGCAACTGTGACATATTGAAGATTCAGGTAAGGCTGTGTTTTCTTTTTTATATCTCAGACCATAATAGATTTGCTTTTAAAATTTCAGCAGTGTCGAAGCACTGAATTGGCTGTCTCCCAGAAATGGTCGGGTGTTAATTTCAGTGGTCATAAGTGCTCTGGTTTTGTAATGTCTTGTTGTAAGGCCAGAGTGCTGCTGCTTCTCTCCCTGCAGGTTCTGGGATTGCTCTTTCTGTGACCCATGGACTACTAAGCAAGTACAGTACAGTGTTACGTCTGTCTAGATTAGAGTCTTTGGGTCCAATTCACAATGGGCCTCCGCACTCGTGGCGAAGGCCCCACAGTCATGGCGGGACCTCCATACTGCAGTTACCCACTGCAGGGCCCCCGCCATCACCATTAGTGTGGGTCCCCAACTGCCATGAGTGCAGGGCCTCCGCCATGAGTGCAGAGGCCCTTTGTGAATCAGCCCCAAAGATTGAAGCTGGTTACCATATGGTTTCTGCTCTATCTAGTTTCTCTATTAGTGTTGGTGCCTCCTTCGCAGATTCTTTAGCTCAGCAGTTTCATTAGCATGTGAACACTGGCCACTCTAGTGCTTGGTAACAATTTCTAATCCAGGTTTCCGGCATCAGAGCAGCACCCCTCAATCTGGCAGGAGTCACTTTTCCATTGAGCGAGCGTTACATTATTTTGTGGAAGCACTTCATAGTGCTGTTCCTATATACCCCGCAAGGGAAATGGGTTTGGGATCATTCTTAATAATTTCATCACTGGCCTTCTCTTGACCCTGGTTCCTCCTGTTGTAAAGAGTCTTGGTTGTGATATGTGAAAGCCCTAAAATGGGATACTCTTAGTTTATCTATGAAATGCAGATGTTATCTGAGCACAGCTTGGATTATGCTCAAGAAAATAGGGACTGGCATGAGGAAGAAGGATAAAGTGATCTAGACTAACTAGCCTTCACTCCAAGTCTTCCCACCACATCCTTGGATTACTTCTCCTTCCAGGAGTCCGAGCTAGTCTCGCCAGTGGACCACTTGGTTGGTGTGGGTATAGAAAAGATTTCTAGTCTTTATAGTAACAGGAAGGGGAGAAGCTTAAAAAATGGCATAACCAAAATAAGTGATTCTAGGGGAAACCTTTTCTTCTTCTATGAAGGCAAGTACGTTGCCTACTCTGGGATGAAGGCTCATCCTAACAGAGTAGGAACTTCTCATGAGAAAAACCTGCACTCAGAAATGAAGAGTACTAGTAAGTAATTTTACTGGTAACCATTACCAGTAAATTCATTACATTAATTATTCGTTTGGTTATTTATTATGCATTATTTATTTATTCATAGTTTTATCAAATGTATTTATTAAGTTTATTAGTAAGTAAGTATAGCAGTATCCTTTCACTCTGATTGAGCTTTAGGAACGTGATGCATGGGACATGATTTGAGAGAGGTGAAGCTTTAGTTAGCACTTGTGACTTGAGATCTAATTTGAGTTTTATTAAAAGACCCAAAGCCTTTCATATAAAGAACGCAAAACATCAAGGAGTGAATCCTCAGGTTAAAAACGTACGCTAGCCCATTCTTATAGAATGTGTTTAAAATACTAGCATGACAAATTAGACGATGAAGATTTCTGTCAATCATTGTGAAGGGGCGAGAAAGAAGCCAGGTTGCAGTTATCTCTAAAAAGAGGTGCCAAATTCGGTATTTAGCTTGTTAATTAGTGTCAAGCATTTCCCTCCCATTCCATGCCTCCCGCCGGCTTTAGTGCTGGTGGTGCCCTGTGCGACAATGTTTGTTGGCGCCCCCCTCCCAATGACCACCTCCACCACGGATTCTCTCACTAGCACCCTTTAACAGTGACCAAGTCACCATAACCACACTCTCTCAGATGCATTGAATTAGTTATATAGTGCCACTCATACCAGTGTGGGGTGTCCGAGCACTTTGCATCACACAAACATTACACAGAGACAATGAATCATACGTGTGTAAATCAGTGTATAGGAAATGTTACTCAAGCCAAAGGACTGAAAGTGTAGGAGTCACCTTATCCATACTGGTAGGCAGTATAGTTCAAGAGTGCTTGGTGTGGAGAAGCACGCATGCAGAGTCGAAAAAGAAACAGCATAGTTGGGAGTTTTCTTTAATAATATGAATCGATTTCTAGCCAAATTAACCCTTTTTGCAACATTAATCAATGTTCTAATAACGTATACTTTGCAGTGTGTATGCAGTTCTGGGATGAAAGTTAATAGCTCGCTGTTCTATATTGGGTCTTTAAGTTATAAATTGCAAGTAACAAAAGGATGTCTCTTTTGAAAGCAGTAACCTGCTGATCTGTTTACATCATGCGCACTCTGTAATCTACTTGATACAAGTTCTTTGCAGCAGGCATATTAACCCTCTGCACTAACTTCACCTAAAAGTCAAAACCTCAACTATACAAAACGCTGATCTCTCTCCAGGAAGATAATTAATCACACGAGTTTTCTTGACATTTATGTGAGGCCTGGTAATTGCGGGCGGAAAGAAATGCTGCAGCAGGTGCTTCAAAAGCATAATGAACTTTCAAACACAGCGCCCCCAGGAAGCCAGCACCCGGTGCGGTGGCACCGGTCGCACCGCCCTAAAGCCGGCCCTGCCGCCCTCCTTCTAGTAACTTCCAAGTCCTTGTCTCCCCAAAAATAAAGCTGACTGTCTTCAGAATTTCGTATATCTGTCTCTGTCGCTAGCTGTTTTAGTGTGTTTTGTTAATAGTAAGGCAGAGTCTCGTTCGTTTGCAACCCATACATCCATAAGAGGAGCACTCACTTAGGCTGTCTTTCATCTAGTTGCAAGAGGGTTCTTACAGCGGCTCTAAATAAACTCCTTTCCTAAAGACACTTTTGGTTGCAAGATAAGGTTGGGCAAGGCCATGAAATAGGAATACTTCTTGGCTTGGGATGGGTTTTCTTCATTCTAATGCACTTGTTATTCTGTTATTCTCTTGGCTCCGTAGACAGTTTTAGTTGTCAAAAGATCTCTTGAAAGTGAAATGATACTTACATAGGGATAACAACTTCCCAAAGCTCATTATTGCATGATATGGTTAAGAGCTGAATTTTCCATAGGACTTAAAATCTTTTGCTTTAATAGTTTCATGCCTCCTTCTTTGATAAACCAGGCTTCTTCTGTTGAGAGGTGTACCTTTCAATGTCAAAGCTTAGAGAAGATGGTCTCACGCTTTCCTCAACAGATGTATACATTGAAACTCCTTCAAGCTCCATTCTCTTGGCATCATTCAGGAATTCCTCCCTTTCAAATTCGACTCTGTTCTCAGCTGTGCGTTCTCCGTTTGCCAAATGTCTGCCCAGCATGTGAAGGTGCCTCCCATCTTTCCAACAATTGCCATATCCTTTTCCAGACATGATGATGAGTTACCCTTCAGTCTACCTGCAAAGCCCTTATAAAGTATGCTACTTGTGCCTTGCATATGGCCTGTTGGAGGTGACAAGCAGAGGAACCCTTTTAACATTCTTAGTCCTAAATAAGGCACGATTTGACAACTTCTAATATCCTGTCTCATTTGTTTGGAAGTTATTGTCTCTCCTTTTTGAAGTAGGGTACTGATAAGCCCTGCTTTGTATTTTTTCTCATTCATTTCTAGCGTATTCACCCAGCAATATGCCTCGGTAGACATTAATAAATGCCTAATAAGTTCTGTAGGTGTATGTGCTATATAGAAGGGGTCATCTGAATCAAGGACGTTTGGGATTTCTCTTGATGGAGCGCGATAGTGCTCTAAAATTGTAGGGGTGCATCATAATCAGGCATAGTCTGCATCTGCATATATTCCTGTGTTGTATTAACATGTGGGTATTAGAAAACGTGTTGTAATAATGATGTGATGTTAAATCGATAGAAACTTATTTTGTGCCATGCAAAAGAAATGAAATGGCATCTATGTTTGGAGAGAGTAACCTTTAGCATATTGCATTTGCCTAATATAAAAGCTCATGTGTAATGTAGTGCATTTTGATTTAAACGTGCACCATGATGAAGATTGCACATGAAGATGATAAGTTGTGCTTAACGTGTAATAATTGTAGATGTTGCAAAGCATTATTAACATGTGTGTATAATTTGATGTGTAAAGGCCTTAATGAAATGTTCAAGTCGTGTATATGAAAGGCCTATTCGTTTTTCTTATGTTGGCCGAATTATGTAGGCCTGCAAATGTAATTTCCCTGTTAAGCTTTCTTTTGGAGGTAGTCAGCGGATTTCATGTACATGCAAGGTTGCTCTGTTCTCACGTTTCAGTTGCAGGTGGAAAAAGCTGCCTTTGTTAGTTAGAACCAACACTTTTTGTTTTCGGAGTTAGGCATGGAGAAGAGAAGTTACATTGTCTGCGGAATGTCGATAATTGGAAGTTGGTGTTCTTTCTCACGAGGAGGCCTGGGAATCAAGGTCACACAACTGAACACTGGACGGAGTGTGGAAGATGGTGGAAAACTACCTAGGAGAGGTGTTCATTGAGATGTGGGCGTGCTTTACATCTGTGCGTTTTGTATTAAGGATAGTGTCCCGAGGGAGGAGAGGTAGAAGGAAACAGGACGAGTTAGTGGAAGGTGTTAGAAGATCGATCTGGAAGGAGCATCTTAGAATAAGCTCTGTAGCTTTGGCTACTTGACCCATACAACGTGAATGTACTTCTTAGGAAGTCTTCACAAATGACACCTTTTAATGATCTTGTCAGGGGAATGCTAAGTAGGAATGTCACGTTAGAGCTAGAGTAGGGATAGTCTAATGCTTTTCACTTTTCAGCCACAGATAAAGTCTGACTTAAATATTGGAGCAGTCCTTGCTTGTGTCTTATTCTTGGAACTTTTCATCCTTTACATGATCCATCAGATTAAGCTCACTCGTAGATATGGATTTGTAGTAGTTCCTATGTATTTTTACAACCTCGTCTTGAGGTGTTTGTACATTTAGTTGTTCTTGGCTTTGTAATAAACCCACTAACTTGGATTTCAGAGTCTGTGATCCTTTTGAGGCACAGTTATTACAGATTGTTGGATTTTTCATAAAATGTGTAATTTCTCCCCTTTACACTTCTCAGCAGATAATAAAGACCCATTGACCCAGGGTTCCTAGTTAATTTTAGCTAGTGGAACCCAGCTTTATCACTCTTTCTCATTATCTTTGCCATGTCATTGGTCATATCCACTGGTGTTGGATGAGGATCAGTAGAATGTAGGTTATATGAGGCAGGGCTAAGGAGCATCCATGTTTTACTCCCCTTTGGTATCTATAGGGTTTTGCTCCTTTGTATCTCCAGCTCGAACCCAACCTGTATGATGGTATTCACGTGCAGGTTTTAATTGTCTTTCTGAGCTGACGGTGCATGTTTGGTTTCTCCAATTATCCGAAAGATGGCAATGGTTGACCATATCAAATGTTTCACTGTTATCTAAAAAGGCAAACAAAGGGGCATTCGTTTTAGCTTTAGTGATGAGCTATCTTCAGCTGAAAATTTGCCTCATTGTGGAGAGTCTCCACCTGAACCCTACTTGAATGTGTGCCAGAATGTGATTTTGAGGCACCATTTCTTGGACAGGTTCTTTATACCTCTTCAGATCTTTATCTATGGTCTGATCAGAACAAAAGCCTCTGGATAGACTCTCCGGTTTTGGGTGCAGTAATTGTTTGGTTGCACGCTTTCTGGGTGGAATACATTTTGTCCAAAAAAGATGTTCCCAAACAGGGCCCCTGATTTCTGGGTTGAAAACACACAAAAGTTGACTAAACATTTTATATCATGGCAAACGATTCTGCTCTACTGTGGACTAAGTAGATGTTCTTTACTTTTTACTTAGTGAAAATATTATTCGCGATTTGTTTTGATAAATATCTTCCCAACATTGAATGAATGACAATGCCAATACATGCTTTCAATCATACATACTGGTTGCTCTTTGAGGTAAAATATGAAACATTTGATTTCCTCAGTAGTTTAGCAGACTGCGTTATCATCAATGGTGTGATTTGCTCCTGTTGTATACAGAGCACAGGAATGTCCAATCATTATTTTTGGGTCTTCCCTTCAATTTGAATCAGGGCGTTGTCCTCCTGTCTTTCTGTCCAGAGGAAACTTTCCTGGGTGAAGCTTACCCTCTGTGGACCAGAGGAGGGTTGTCGCAATGTAATGATCTCATCGCAGAGCCTTATTTCATGCCTTTTTCCTTTTATCCCTCTTTATGGTATTTGGCCTCCTCCAGAGGGGAATAAACCATCTAATGCTGTAATAAGTATATCGGTCTGCTCCATACAGGGCCACCCAAACGAGAGTGCATTTTATGCTTTCTATCTAACTGACACTAATGTTAACTTGTGCGTACATTGCATGTGCACACATTTTACCACTAACACTCATAACTAAACGGCCCCATAAGTCTTTCTTCCTTTGTTCATTTGTGATGGCCATTGTTGGCTGGGGTAGAGATCAGGCTGTGAATAGGATCATATTTATTGATCCTTGTTGAGGTGTATAGGTTGGTTGTAGGAATCGCTTATTAGTAATTTTACTTTTAAGAAACCTGAGACACTTTGTCCTTACAATATTTGTGTCAAATACATAAAAAAACACCTTCACTATGCAATAGTAATAGTAATAGTCAAATCCCTAAAAGCATTTACTACAACCATAAAAAGACCCAAGAGAGTAGTAGAGTTGTGAAAGCAAAAACAGAGGGAAGACTGGGAGCTACGCTTTGCTCCAGGTATAAAAATTCAAAGAATAATGTCAGAAACATTCTTACTGCAAAAACGGCCAAGCAGAAATACAGTTAGCGGTTTCACCTCTTGCAGTTTTTGGAGCAAACAAGGGGATAATTTAAAAGGGCACTGCGCCACCATGACATCACTTGTGGCGCAATGCCGTGCTTCATATTTGCAAAGTGGTTTAAAGCTACTATTTGTGGCTTAACGCCACTTTGTATATACAGTACCCTTTCAAGCAGGTATCTTCATTAAAGGGCCGTGCAATGGGTGTTGCTGTGGGTCTTCCACCGCAACACCCATTACTTTTCTATGCTGCCCTAGATTTACAAGGATCTGTAAACCTGAGGTAGCGCCAAAAATAATGCCATTCAAAAGCAGATTCAAAATTAGGCGTTAAATTGGTACAACGGGGAGAAATAGTTTTATTTTTGCTTTTTCTATGTGTGCTGCATCGAAAGAGCAAAACTCCATTAATGATTGTTTATGTTCAGGAAAGTGTCCCTCTCTGCACAAAAACAATCAACCCTGCAATGCAGGCACTCTTGCACTATGATGCAAGGGTGTCTGTGTTGGCGCTACGCAGCTATTTTTAGCACTAGCACTAGGGAAAACACAGGGGTGCGCCGTATCCTTGTAAATACAAGGCAACCCTGCGTTTTGGAAATGCCGCTGCACGGCGGTGCAAAATTTGTCGCAGCGCTGCACCATTTCATTTTAAATATGCCCCAAAGTGTGCATGGTCAGAACAGGAAATAGCGGATATTTTATGGCACACTAAAACTGCAAAGTCGCCTCCCAATTTCTGACTTGATTGTGTTGTGTAATTTCCTTCGGGTTATACTAAATTTAGATTTAGGACTACTAAATTGAGAAAAATCCTAATTTTAAGACTTTCGGTATTCACAGAAGGCATTTAGGAGTCCTAAAGTTAGGAGTCCTAACTATACTACTACTAAACTGAGAAAAATCCTAATTTTAAGACTTTCGGTATTCACAGAAGGCATTTAGGAGTCGTAAAGTTAGGATTCCTAACTTCTGTGAATACCGAAATGAGTAAGTGCCTTCTGTGAATACCAAAATGAGTAAGTGCCTTCTGTGAATACCAAAATGGTAGTAAGTTTAGGATTTTGTCTTAAGTTAGTTCTGTGAATCGGGCCCATTGTATTTAGCTCCAGTCTCAGGATAGAGAGAGGGTAGACTATTCTTAATAACATTAATCAATAAGATTCTTAATATTAGTCTTGTGGTACCATTTAAAAATACAATTTCACGTAGTTTTGTTCCAGAATGCAATATATTATCAGTTAAAGGTAAATCAGTAGATTTCCTATTTCCTATATATTCTATTCAGATCATCTCCAACTGGATGGATGTCACACAACATGTGTGGTGGAACGGGATATGCTACAATCATAAAACTGACCTGGTTTAGTTTAAATTTCACCTCACATACCAAACTTCAGAATTTGGGCTCTTTTTGCTAATTATTTAGATAGACCTCAGATACTCACTATTTTACATTCTGTTAGCAATGTTACTATTTTTTAACCTTCTTAAATAGTTCAATAATATGTTTATTGTGAACTCTAATGTTAGCATTACTATACTGGACACTTGTTTGAATGCCTTGTTTTCAAGAAATATTTTTTTTTACAAAATTTTCTGTGCCTTAATATTATTTGACACACATATACTACTATATATTTCCCTGTGATCTTTTTCTTGGTGATGTTATATTTTTAATGCTAATTTGCCTCTTCTAATCTCTGGCGATCCTAATATGCCCCTAAGTTCTCTCTCCAGTTTGAAAACTGTTATGTATCACACCTGTTTTCTTAACCCCTTCGCTGCGGCGCGAATTCCGCCGCAGCGCTGGGGGAGTTTGGGGGGTTTGCGGCGCCGCTATGCTCATGACGGAACCACGCCGTCATGAGTCACGGGCGAGCTGTGCTCATGACGGCGTGGTTCCGTCATGACTCCACCCACTTGCGCTAATCGCCCGCACAGGCGGGGAATTAGCGCCGCGTGGGCGGAGCAGCCGCCAACGGCCGCAGCATGACGGAACCACTCCGTCATGAGCACACGGCGCCCGTGGCTCATGACGGAGTGGTTCCGTCAAGGGCATGCAAGGGGTTAAGTTCTAGTATTTGTAATTTTCTCATAGGCAACCTGATATTCGACTTCTTGATTAATTCCAAAAGCATTTTAAACTCTAACTACAATTAGGAAAAGGGTTTGCTACCATTGATAACTGTAAATTTAAGCAAGCAGGTGGCATTAGTAAACTTACACCATCTGTTATTATTTGTGTGCCCCTATTCAATATTTGGTGAGATTCTTTGGGGTTAGGTCTAAGGTACAGCATGCTGTCACGCTCCAGTGTTGGGTCCAAAATCGACAGTGAAAGAACTTTGATAGACAGTGACAAATTGATTTGCCATGGAATACAGGACATGAAAGACTGTAAAAGTCAAACTACCTTTATCTTGCAATTATTTGTAATTGAATATTGACTAATGTCTTGTAAATTGTAAATGTAGTAGGTGGATGCGTATTTTCCATAGTCTATAGGGCGAGGATGACCGGATGATTGGGTGGAATTACTCCTGAATGGGAGTTAAGAGATAATAACATTTGCAAATAAGTATTTCTGCTCGAATTGCAGGTTCTTCAATGTTTTCTGGTATTTTAAGGAAGATTTCAATCTAGAGACTTTACCAGTCTCCGTGTGCAAAACTCTACAACCTATGTATTTCCACACTGGTTGCAATCTTAAAAGATCTGGCAACTCACGTCAAAGGCCCTATAGGGATTACTGAAATTAAATCCTATGTGGACATAGTTAATATATTTAGCTATCACTGGATCCAATAATTGTGTTGATTACTCCACTCTAGTTGAAAAAAGAAAACTGCGACAGTACTTGATATTTCTTGGTTAGAACGGCATAGTGTGTGCTGTCTTTTGTGCTAACGTTAAAATCAATATACTACCTTATGGTGCCACCAGGTTTTAATATTTGTAGAGAGGGAGGTATGGGTTTTATGTAATGCTTTGATTATCAATACATTTCTGAAGATAAATCAATGTATATGTCTGGGCCTCATTGAAGGTTCATTACCACAGCCTGTGTTAAAGCCTTTAACACACCATGCTGCTGCATCGGAAAGACTAGACCCTGACTGCTTATTTTAGATATTCCTTAATGCACAATTGGCTGGGATATAGATTCAAACTAATGACTAATTTTCACCAGTCACTGTTAGAATGAGAAGAACTCCAAAAGGATAATGAAATAGGTCATGCTTCCTGGCTTATACCGCCCCCTTAAACTCAAAGGCAAAACAAGAAGCTATAATACCAGATCACCTCTTACACAGTTTGACCATTTCCCCAAACACTACCTGTTGTACACTGCCTGGGGTATCGTTCAGATTCAACAGCCCTGAAATTGAACCTTCTACTGTCATTGATAAGGAGCCTGTCACAGCAGCCTGTCACAGCAGCCGCTGCACCGCCTACTTTGCACCGGGGATTCCAAACCCCATAGACACTTGTGCCAGGAGGCGCCAACGCCCTAAGACCGCGGCCAAAAAAAGGGGAACAGGAGAGGCACTTAACCAGGCATAGCACCAGCTGAACCCATCTCAAGAAACGATGGTGGACTAGACCGAGGCCATGACAATCCCATCTACTCAGTTGTTAGACAAGCCTTGGAGTACTTACTTAAAAGAGGTTTGAAGCAACATTTCTCTACAATGATCCAAGACATTTCCAATATTTTTAAAATGCCGGTAAATTAGGTAATATGGGAAACTAGAGAGTAGAGAGACTCAACCTATGGACTTGAATAATGGAGGGATGTTGATTAATAGGTCTGGTGAACCAACCCCATGATCCTTGGCGGTAAGCCAAAAGGGAGAAGGGGCCTTGCCCCAGACCAGCACAGATTCTCTAGCTAACGTTGAGCCAGTGGTGAGCCCGAGGCGGCGGGTTGTGGACAAGTCTTGCAAATATGGTGAGCAGATCCCTGCCGCTCATCAACAATTAGTAGAACAGGACAAGATTATCACCCCTAGTAGCAATTCTTATAGGTGCTCTCCCTCTTAAAGAGAACTTTATAGAATCTACCCAGGAACTCATACATAAAACCAAGTTCTGGTGTAAACAGTATTCAAACAACGGGGTGCTGGCTTCCTCCCACATCATAATGGCAAGACAAGTGGGCTGGGTGGGATTTGGGCCTAAACAGGTAGAGGGAGACTGTATTGTCATTCATTTTGATCAGCCAGGAATAGCAGGATGGTACAATGAGGGCCCAGGGGGCATTAGGGTCCTGACCTTGTTTTTTTTTTTTACCCACCACCTGATGGGCAACAGTTTCCCAGCATGAGGGAGGGGAGAATTTGTTTTTGACTAAAGTGAGGGTGTGTTTTTTGTCTGTGCCAAGTTATAGGGATGGCCAGACTCTTAACCCGAACCCCCTATTGCCCCAAACCCACTGTTATTGCTAAAAGAGCTACCAGGGGAGGCACGAAGGGAGAGCAGTTTACTGTTCACAAACAGATTCCTCCCATCAAGTCAACTGGACAATAATGATTGAATGGTATCTCCCCCTCCCACCACCCCCGAACAGCAAACTAATATTATAGACAGTTCAAGAGGTGCTGGGACAAGTGAGGGCAATAATTTAAATTGTAAGATTCTTAGCTGGAATATAGCAGGTTTAAGAAGTAAAAGAGATGGTCCTATGTGGCTTGATCTCTTAAAAGAGTACAACATAGTGGGCTTACAAGAGACATGGGACAGGGAAAATAATTTTTGGGTGGATGGGTATAAGTCCTATGGTGAGCCTGCATGGCCCTCTACGGCAGGTAGGACTAAAGGGGGTCTCTTAACTTTGATATCACTCAAAATGTTGGGTATACATTGTACTGTGGACACTGGATCTTGTGACGGCTTAGCAATAGAAATTCTCCCTACCAACATACCAAAATTGCTGATTGTTAACTTTTATAATTCTTTTGATAGTAACTTTATAAATGAACACTTATGTAATCTGAAATGTTTTTTAGAGGATTGTAGAGTGAAGCAAACCACTTTTTCTTCAATTATAATCTTGGGCGATTTTAATATTCATTTGTGTACTTTGAATTGTCATGTTGTTGACTTTAGAGGGCCAGTGACTTCATCCAATTCGCATTTTGAGCATACACAGCAAGGTGAATGCCTGGAGGAGGATCTTTGGCTGAAATAGACCTTGTTCAACCTAGCACAAATGCTAGCGAGGCAAGGATCCCTAGGTTTAAGGCGAGAGGATGGGATTCTATTATAGATTATATATTTATTTCCCCTGTATTGTCAACTCAGGTGGTTTCTTACAATACGCAGTGGTCGCATTTTAGTGAACATAACCCTATTTACGTCGCACTAGGCCCGGGTTCTGGTTTAAAGGGAAAACAAGGAGAATCGTTTATTGATAATTGCCTAAAACCAACTGACCAGGGGCGTAGGTTGAAATGGTCTAGGGTAATTCCAGACCTCTTTCTCCAGGATTTACGGGAGAGCACTGAGGAGAACTTCAGCATCTGTCTTGATCCAACTAAACTGGGGCTGAGGTACTCCCTGCGTATGAAAGAAATCTGTGTACAGGTAGTGAAAGACCTTACCTTGCCAAGTAGAATTCGTAAAGAATTAACTGAGAGATGGTGTGATAGGAATTGTTCTGAAACACATCGAAAGCGTTTTGCAGCCCTGAAACAGGTTCCACAAGATAAAACTTCGATATCCGCGCTAAGAAAGTCGTATAAGTGTGCCCTGAAATTCCGTAAAAATGAAATTGAAGAGGAAACATGGAATGACCTACTTGCAGTGGAGGTTCTTAAGGATAGTGCCGGAATTTGGACAATAGTAAATACACCTTTTTTTTCTGGTGCTTATAATTCTCTCCTGGAATGCAATATCACAGAGGATCAATGGTTCTCTCATTTTAAACTTACTTATGAGGTTTCGGTTGAGTTGGGATCTCCCGCATCCCTAGATCAAGAAAAGGGCCATCCTGTTTTGGTTTTTAATGAAGGAGAAGTAGAGCTAGCAATTATGCAAATGACTAGCAATAAGGCCCCAGGCCCGGATGGTGCCCCGGCTGACTTGTAAAAACAGAACCAAACTCTTTGGGCAAAATGTTTAACTAAAGTTTGTAATGTGGCTAGTAAGCAGGGTTTTCCGAGGTCCTTGTCCCACTCCACAATTATTCCTGTTTGATTGACTCAGCTGTAAAAGTGCTAGGGAGAGTGATTCACAGTAAACTTTCGGATTGACTGGATGACAGTGGAGTACTGTCAAATCTCAAATACAGTTTTAGAAAAGGAAGGAGTACTTTAGACCAATGTTTAAATCTGCACCTATTAGCTGTGAAATATACAGTTGGCCTTTACGGACCTGTCCTCGGCTTTCAATCTAGTTAATAGATCGAAACTATGGGTTATACTGATTAATATGAGTTTGGATCACTGCATAGTTAACTTTCTGGCTGATCTCCACAGGGATCTTTCTGCGAGGGTGAGAGTTGATCAAGATGGTAAATGCACAAAGCACTTTAGTATTGGTAGAGGTGTCAGACAGGGTTGCATTTTAGCCCCCATTCTCTTCACTTTATATATAAAAAACATGAGTATTTCTCTGTGCTCTGCCAGCCAAGATATTCCCCGCGTAGAGGACCGGGATATCCCTGCCCTCCTATATGCGGATGATGCAGTGTTGTTGGCACGCACAGCAGTAGGGCTCCAGAGGCTTTTGGATTCTTTCGGGGCCTTTATGCAATCTTTGAACTTAATCGTTA
Source organism: Triturus cristatus (assembly GCF_964204655.1). Lineage (NCBI taxonomy): Eukaryota > Metazoa > Chordata > Amphibia > Caudata > Salamandridae > Triturus > Triturus cristatus. The sequence goes on along the minus strand of NC_140593.1, from coordinate 909,115,239 downwards.
ACATAGCCAAATTGCATACTATGATCATGGGCCAGAGACCAAAAAAGTTTAAAACTTTCTATTGTGAAGGCGCAGACTTGTCTAGGGTGACCTCTTTTACTTATCTGGGGGTACTGTTCGACGAGAGGGGTTCGTGTGTCCAGCAAAAAAAATGCAAAAAAAATGCCATGTTATGATCTGTAGCAGCCGTCCATGGCTTTGCACCGTGACTTGGGGCCAAACCAATCGAAGCAATGCTTAATATATATAGATCAAAATGTATTGCCATTGCAAAGTATGGGCCTGCAATCTGGGGTTATATGTCGGTAGAGGGCTTACAAATAGTTGAAAATAAGTTCTTAAGTAACCTGCTGTCGGTCCCTCAATCCAAACCCACATACATTATACATCAAGAACTAGGCAAAGGCTATGTCTCTGACTTGATAGGTCTGGCCCCGGTTATATGCTGGCTGATGATCTGGATTACCCCAGATCTGGTGTTCGATCAAGAGATTGCCAGTGATTGTGTTCCATGGAGAGTGCAAACTATATTCCGTGGCTATGATATGTTAAAACTATTTTAAAGAAATCAGGGAGCCCTGAACTCTTTGATTCTCCAGAAAATACCAGGAAAGAGGACCTAGCGTGGGTTAAAAAACATTTCTTAAATATGATTTTTTTAGAAAGATAGGTGAGTGAGACAATGAAACCCACGGTGAGAGCATACATCTTATTAAAAACATCCCCATAGACAGAATCATATCTGAAGATTTTCACAAAGCTCTACCATCACTTTCTTTTAATCAGATTTCGTTTTAACCTTATTCATTGTCTATTAGCAGATACGCAGGGCTGGAGAAGGGTGAATGACCAAGGTCCATGTACTTGTGATAATTTTTCCTCCCAGGACACTATGCACTTTATGATGTTTTGTGACCATTTTTGCGATATGCGCAGAAAGTTTTTGTTACCTATTTTTAAGGGAAAAAGTTTTATGCAGGTCAGACCTGCATTATTATATGTTCAGATGCTGAATGACTCGTGGGAGACTTTTATTATTGCAAGTTTATTAGTGCCCGCAGTGAGGTAAAGGTAAAAATAGCATTTAATGTCATGTAACCCGGTTGATTCTGTATGGCTTAATGGGTTCTGTTTTAATGTCTGCCCTTCTACCTGAAAAGTCTTGCTGTATAATATGTTTTCTGGTTGGTTTGCCTTCTCTTGGGATCTTACAGAGAAATGTTTTTAAAAGACTCTCTCTTTTATTGCAAATTGTTGGTAGCTTGTCTTATCTATTTTTTCTATGAACTCTGGTGATATGTTTTATGGAGCCCACGATTATCTATGAAAATTTTAATTTGACTGTTGTGGTATATGCTGTATGCTGTGTACTTTTATGTTTTTTGTTAACCGAATAAAGTGGTTTTGTTGATAAGGAGCAAAGAAAGAGGGCCAGTAGAATATGTTGGCTGCCTGAGCCTCACCCCCTCATTCCCTGACTAATCAAGGGTCAAAACAAGGAAAGCAATATTGGAATGAAGTTAAACTGACCACAGTAAGCCCATGCAGTACATACAAATGCATTTTATGTCACAGCTGGGCCATTCATCCATAAGGCATCAAGACTTAGGTCTCAAGTCTCTGGTTTCCTGCTACTCCTCTGGAACCATCAAATATAATCTCAACTCCCTTGTAGTTCCTGCCTTCACCAAGTCACTTGCCCATTTCCTCCATTTACATTTGCCCAGCGGTTCTACCCTTTACCTACTTTTGGTGGCCCAGTATCACATCTTCTTCAACTAGGGCACACCCTATTACCCACAGTCAAACTAGGCTCAGAGGAACTCCTAAAAGGTTTGCTGGTGACAAAGTGCACAGCAATGTAAACCCATTTGGTTTGAGACATTTAATGACTAGTCAAAGTCCCATGACCTTCCTTTCTGTTTTTCCTTCTCTTTTACTACAGTTGACCTACCAGAAGAATCCAATAAAACAGCAAAATCACTAGCACCATCAAAGTGTCAACCCATCAGAACTGTAGTTTTTCCCTATCACCTGCTGTTGTTACTACAGATTCACACTTGTAAACTCACTTTCATTTTGGATTTCTCATTTCCCTCCTTTTCTCTGGTCTCCTCTTTGTTCTGCCATTTGTGGGATCACTGTATTTGTTGATTAGCTATGCTTCCTCTTCCTATCATTATTACCTCTCAAAGCCAACCAACCTTACGCCCCAAAGCCTTATGTGCACAATCCCTGTGAAGGTGACATCTCACACTAGTTCAGAGACAATTTGCTTCTCATCCTCATTCCACCCATCATCTGACCACATTGTGTCTGCCATCTCACCGAATACATTAGAGCGTAGCTCTTGCCCCGAATAATAAATTAGACTCAGATTGGAGGAGGCATGTTATTTTGAGATGTTAATCCCGCATTGATAGTTACTGATATTGCATAGCGCGATATTTAATGAGTGTGGTATTGCCTCTCCATTTTGGATTCTTCAAATAGGATTTGGAGATAACATGCTGATACTACAACCTTCCCAAACTTCAAAGCTGGAGATCTTGAATTATTGTGTTTTTTTACCACAAGAAATCCTCCATGTGTTACATGGTGAAATTTGAATTGGGGAATGAGTGTTGTAATTTTTCAATTCTTGTAATCCTAATTTGTGAGCAAACTCCTTTTTGGATTTGAACCAGGATTACAGCCTCGAGACGAATGAGGGCCTTTTGTAACCAAACCTTTAATACTTGCTAGTACCATACCATACCAAGACGTTTCTAAGCCAATTGTATCAGGAATTATCCTTAAAATTGTATTCTCGTGCTGTCAGTTTACTTAGTTTGAAATTGTTATAAATCATGGCATTCTATTGGCATTGTCATAGTTTTTTTACTTTAATAATTTTTTTAATTGGGAAAGCATAGTTATTATTGTGAATATTTCTTTCATTTTGAACCGTTCTATTTATTCCCCCTTCCTTTATTTCTTCTTTTTTTTAACTAAAAATCTCATGGATAATATCCATTTGTTATTCTTTAGGCAAACATGATATTCAGTTTTGAATCTGTACTTGAGTGTCCAACTGAGCAATATTTTAGTCTGCTTACATATATATTGTTACCACAAATCACGTATATAGTTATCTGGTAATGCTTACGAGTAAGGTGTCCTTTTTAAATGTTATATCTAAGAAAGCTTTCAAACACAAAATATGAGGTCCTTATAATCCATACACCCAATCCTGCCCCTTTTCTTTTCAACTCCCCCAGAATGTTTTTTTGCCCAACTTAATTTAAAGTCACCAAGGGCACCCTTTTTTCTACCATTGCAATAGTTTCTAAAACATACAAGTACGTTGCCTGCTTTCACCATTAGGACTGCAGCAAAGCCAGTTCTTTGAGGGTAACTATGCACCGGTGGCCATATTTATCAAACTTTCATGCAGTGCAGCAGGCTACCTTGCTGCTCTGCGTGAAAGGGATAGGGCCGGAATGCAACGTATTTCTCATTACATGGGACATTCCTGTTCTTTCCTTGCACAGGCATCAGTTTAGCTGCCTAGCACCATGCAGGCACCCTTGTGCCATAGTACAAAGGTGCCTGTGTTGTAGGCACCATCATTTTTGTGCAGGAAGGGGCAGCTTCCTGCACAAAATCAATCCTCAGGGGCATTTTCCTCTTTCTAAGCAGCACACTTAGAAAGAGGAAGCAACAAGGAGAAATAAAGATATTATACCTTGTTGTGCATCTCCTGGGAATGTGTAGCATTTTGACACATTCCCAGGTTTTCCAGTGTTGTTAAATCTGTGAATGCGCCAAAATCCATGGGTGGATGCCTGACCCATAGGGTAGTCATGGGCGACTCAAAATCCTTGATAAATATGCCCCAGAAGTTGTGTCGTCTTATATCATACACCTTGATTGCCTGTATAGTCAAAGATTAACAGGTATTTCTTCAGATGTGTTGTCTCAGTGGTGCACTTACCTCTGAACTTGCAGGGTCACAAATCAAGTCCGCAGTGTTATTGTCTTTACGAATCACTGTAGTACAATTTTTCACAATCTGCAAGTAATAGAGAAATTGTATTAATTTATAGCTTGTACCTCTAGATCCCAAAATGGGAAAGCATATTTCAGTTAATCAGTGCTTAATTTGTAAAACAATAAGTTCCAGGGCCCTCGTCAGGAGGCCACCACAGCTTGTACCACCCCTTACCACTGCCAGCGCTGCCAATGACAGTTCCTACACAACTACTGACCATCACTCTGCTAAAGTCAGACAATGATGAGTGTTCAAGGCTGTCATAAATATAAGAATGGCTTGGGCGGCAGGTTTTAGTAGTTTTTAATGTATGTTGAATGGATAAACAACTGTTGTTCAGTTCATCACTAAACTGCACAAATAGCGCCACCATATGGCAGCTGTCATAAGTGCCTGTGTTGACAAAACTTTGGGCTCAAATTAAGCCCAGCAGGTAACGTGAGTTTATCAGGTGGGACTCCTGGCTATTTAGGTACAGAGATTGTGATGAAAGGAAAAGTAAACGGAAGACTGCAGACTTCGAGTTGAAATGAATTTCAGCTGAGTGGTGAGCCTTTCCTTCAAATAGGAGGACTTTGTACTGCTTTGGGGGGAAAGATGAGTGCTTTCGTGTGGGATGGGGGTAGAGATGACCATCTTAACAGCTAGATAGGTGTGTCTTTGGTGTGCTGCTTCGTAGGTGATGTTGTAACAATGCTTGCCCTCTGTATTATGGTGAGCTGCTGCACTAAGGGGGCCTTTGACCAGGAACAGTGTGATCTTGGTAGGTGAGTGAACGCTGCATTTCCAGGTTCACCTTGAATGAAATAATATATGCCCTTTATGCACAAAGTCAGATGAAGCTAAAAGCACCTAGGAAAATATTTGAACACTGGGCTGAAATTGCCCTGACCATTCAGGCAATACACATATAACACAGGTAATTTCCGTTTTCTGAAATGAGGCCAGATATTTCATTTCACCACAGAACTTTCCAAATATCTTGGCTAAAAGGTCATTGATGTTACTGGTTGCTCTGGAGATAAAATCATTAGCTATTCCAATATTTTGGCATTTGGTCCAGGAACATTATTTCTCTGCAGCAACTTATGTGTATGCTTGTCCAGATAGTTTATGCGTCTCGTTCAGGTTTGTTTTTCGAGCTGGCTAGTATAAACGGAAGAGTGGAATCCTTGCAGAACGCTCATGGGTTGATTTACAAGAAACTGACGCATCTGTAAAGATGCGTCACTTTCCCGAGCGCCAGCCTACAATACGCTTGCGCCACGATGGATGTGCTGTATTTACAATACGGTGCACCATGGTGCAAGGATTGACAGATGCGTCAGAAATTCTGACGCATCTGTTGGCCCACAAGTCACGCATTGCTGGAGTTGTGTCGCAAGCACGACGCATCTCCAGCAATGCATGTTGAGGCCTATACTTATTGTACTGCGTCACTCCTTATGCCTGCTTTAAGCAAGTGTAAGGTTTTGACACAGTGGAGTCCTAGAAGTGGCGCAGTGAAATCTTGTAGATTTCACTGAAGGCTTTCTTGCGTGAGAACACCCACCCTGCATACATTATACCTGACACAGTTACAAGGTGAGGCATCTCCCTAGATGCATCACATTGTAAATTGGCAGCACTGTTTACGTTGCCGCTGCGCACCAGCGATGCAAAATTGTCACAAGGGGCTTGTAAATCTGCCCCTCTGCCTCTGGCAGGGAGCAAGCATATGACAATCAGTCTTGGTCCTCCTGCAAAAGGAATGGTTCAGCCCAAACTGCCAGGTCAAGTCACCTTTGAAAACCTTTGAACAGGAACACCAGCAACACCAGGCTGGTTTAAGACTTGTTGGGTCTCATTAATGAGGTCCTATTGCACAACCAGGACAGCTGAGAATCTGTCAGCCTTGCTAGTTCTGAAAGCAGCTGGTCCCTCTAACGCCTAAGGCACTATCTCTGTGCCACGTATAATTATAATTGTGCTGGTGGTATGTATGTGAAAATGGCAAGCTTCACAACTTCCAAAAGTTGTGAAGTTTATAGTCTTCTAAAAATGAAATTTCGTGAAAACTAAGGTTTATTTACGATATTAGAGTTCGCCGTTCTCATATAATTGGATGGGTAAGGTAGTGTATTTAAATAACATTTATGGTTCTGGTGAACAAAAGTTCATGAACTGCATAACTTAAGGAACTGCACAGACTCTTAAAAATGAAAGAAACTATCATTTTATGAAGTACAATGCAAATTCATTCCCTTTTTTGCTTGATTATTTGCATTCACCAATGTATCCATAACATGGAGCGGATGGAAGCTGCCAAAGTCCTAAGGGCATTTCATAACCAGAGGCTTATTTGCAGCTTGGAGGGCTGGCCCAAGCCACTGGGGGGCGGGGGGATGATGCCCTGCCTTTGCCTGCCCTTAGTAACGTGTCTTCCATATTGAAACTTCCCTAGCGGGACCTGACAGTCATTACTTTTCCTTTCCAGGACACAATGTCATGCTTTGCTGATCTGGATAAGGAAACTCATAGTGGACATGCTGGTGGAAGTTCTGCCCTACACAGGTCAAGCCCTCCAAGCTTGTGGAGACAGAGGTTTTTTTCAGCCGCAGCCCATGTTGATAAGGTATTTATTGTGCCGGATCTGGCTGAGTTCCGCCATCTAAATAGTTCAACGGCCTCTAAATGGGGAGGGAGAACCGGAGAATCCACAGATGGGCAGATGGGTAAACTATCAATTTACATCAAAAGTCACTGTAAGCACTTACATTTAAGTGAAGTCCTACGCAGTGTTCTTCAGAAGTCTGTCTACAGCAAATCGGGTAATGGGTAATCAATCAGAGGCCATTAAAGTATAAATGTGTAACATTTAAAATGTAACTAGTAAGTGGACGATTTCAACTTTGATTTAGACCTGACTTTAGAAAACAAGCATTTGCAATGCAATAGGTCTCGCATTTGCGAGAGTTGGAGCTATTGGCATTGTAAATGACAATGCCTTTTATTTATGCGTTTGAAAACCTGCAAGCTGTGCCTAAAGAAGCACTTTGTACTTATAGTCCTTGCTTATGAGAAGCAAGGCTGGCAGTCTCCTTTACTGCAAGCCTTGCTTCTTGTAAGCAAGGACTATGCATACAAAGTGCATGTTTATGCGCCGCTTGCAGGTTTTCAAAACAAATTAATAAAAGGCATTGTCATTTACAATGCCAATAGCACCAAGTCTCGCAAATGCGAGACCTATTGCATTGCAAATGCTTGTTGTTCCTGTTGATTTCAATGATATTGTTGTCACAAGCATTAGACTGCAACACAAACACATGCAGTCCCCCTCCCTCCCCGCAAAATACCCATACAGTATGTCTTTACAAGTTCAACACTGCTCTGATTTGCAAATGTGGGCCACTTTTTCCAATCTCTCTTGCACGCTAATCCGGGCCACTTTTATTTTGGTGTCCCGGTCAAATTTATGTCCCAGTTCGACCCTGCTTGTTACTATTTACCAATCACGTATTCTCATTATTCATATACAAGATGATATATATTTGAATAATTGTATGTTTCCCTCATGGTGATTCATATGTTTATGATGGAGTGGTTGTTTGTATATGTATTTTTGAGTTTTTTTTTTATGGTTTAATGTTCACCAAATCAAAAAACATATATATACTTAGCTGACGCAAGGAAAAGGCCTTCACAGTGGAGTTCGTTGATGGCATGTATTAATGAAGTGTCTTACCGGGAAGATGACTCACAGATGACCTCTTCGGCTACCTTTTTTGTCATCCTATCGGATTTTAGCAAAACCGTCTCACCTTTGAATGTAGCCTGGTCGTTAAATTCAGTACCGTGAAACTAGATAATAGAGCCAACAGTCCTGTACTGAGCTTAGAAACGACGTAAATACTTGTGTGATGCGCTTAAAAACAGCCAGCCAATTTAAAACGTTTCATACCACAAACTTATTTGCCAAATACGAGTCATGTTGCATAAATAAGTTTTTCATGCAGTGCCCAGCAGATGGCGAAAATATTCACACACAAAAAGCCGAAACTTGTTCCTTTCAAACGCAGATGTTAATGTTTTCTTTGGAAATCGGCGTCTCGCCTATGGAAACACTGGCGTTTTTGTGGCACTAATAAGTGAGCGAACCCCACCTTGCCGTCTTCAGAATATTGAATTAAATCACGTACACCCCTATACAGCGCATGCTTATGGCAAGAAAAAAAATCAAGCTGGTTCTGAGACGCTGCGGGCTCTTAACGACCGAGATGAAATCAGCAGCATTCCTGGATTTCTTAAAGTTTGTCGGCGGAGGAGGGGGGGAGCCGTGGGCTTTGCAACACGGAGCGCGCAGTGAAGCGAGTGTCTCTTTAAGCTCGCTCGGGCAGCTCTGCGATGCTGCTGCTTTCGTGAGCCGATGTGCATTTGGGCGGAGGTATTGAGGCTGCCTTCCCAAAACACGCCTCCGGGATCCGACCAGGCACGAAGGAAGTGCGACTCCTGGCTCGGTGTGAGGCACGGCGGAAAAGAGAAAGCTCGCCACTGAGGAGGAGCGGAGGGCCAGGCCGGTCAGCGACAAGGTAAACTCCCCTGCACTTTAGGACTTTCTTGTGAAGCGGGCAACAACGCTTTGTTTACACCCTGGCAACAAACACGGAGAAACACCATGCCTGTGAATTTTAGAAAATCTCTATCGCCCTTAAAGGAAAAGCTACTGCGCGCATATTTTGCGTGTGCATACTGTTGTTCGTTAACGAGAAAGCCAGTAAAAAATGCGTCCACCAAATCGCCATATACTATGGCATGCAAATATGAAAGGACAGAAATCTGTAATGCTACAGTTTATAGATCGGTAGAGTATAAAATATGTTTTTAACAAATGCTGCGTTTTTAACGAGTGAATGTTCACGAAAGTGAAACTGCATACTGACTTGCTTGGGAAGGGGGACAGGAGATGTGCACGCCGCGTGGCTGTAAGCGCGTACACCAACTCAAATCCGCCAAGAGCCTGCGCGTGCCCATCTCCTGTCCCACTTCCAAGGCAAGTCAGCAACAATAGATCTCGCTGGCGACAGCAGCGCTACGCGCTGCGTTCGCCAGGCGAGACCTAAAAACCCTCGTGTAAAGCTGTGGATCCAAAAGACACAGTTGGTTGGGACAAAAAATGCCAAGGTCCTTTTTTACAAGCCCATTGCGCCACTGTTGTGTCACGTTTTTTGAATCACCGGCAGCGCAATGGGCATGCCCATGATTACAAGTCCACCTAAAGTCACCCTGGGTGACTTTTTATGACCTTGCAAATATGGGCCCCTATCGCTGATTTGTGTGAGAGAGGCATTCAATGGGTTATGCTGTGGGTGTTGCCACACAACATTCATGAAATTTGACGCATTCCCAGATTTACAACATTTTGTAAAACTGTGAATGCGCCAGAATCCTACGCCTCCCCAAGGGAAGCATAGGAATGGCACAACAAGGAGAAATTATTTTATTTCTCCTCATTTTTCCTCTTTCTATGCTTGTTCATTCTGCTGCTCGCATAGAAAGAGAAAAATGCCATTAATGATTGTTTTTGTGCAGGAAGGTGTCCTTTTCTGCACAAAAGTAATCATCCCCTCATTGCAGGCACCCTTGCAAAATGACGCAAGGGTGCCTGCGCTGGCACATGGCAGCTAATCGTGCACCATAACATAGGAAAGCACAGGGATGCGTCACATTCTTGTTAATATGACACATCCCTGTGCTTTGAAAATGACTCAGCATGGCACAGCGCTGCACAATTTTCTTATAGATGAGGCCCCAAGTTTCTAAATGTCAAATTTTTTGAATTGCATCATACAATCTGACTTCACCATTAAGGAGGGTTTTGCATTATATTTCATTTGAGTGTAAACATACTACCTGTCCCCAATCTACAGTTATCACTTATTAAACATAATACATTAACACGGTGTTAGTCAATGAGAGAGATAGAACTAACAGCAGTGAAACAAGATGTTAAGAGATTTTTTTACTGCTAGGACATGTAAAACTCAACCACACATGTCCTACTTTTTAAATACAATGCACCCTGCCCTATGAGTGTTTAGGACATATGTTAGCTGTGACATATGAGTATTAAGCTTTAGGCCTGCGAATCATTTTATTTTGCCAGGTCAAAATGGCACTTAAAAACTGCACCTCAGGCTTCAGTGCCTGGCCTAAGATTTGTTTTGAAAGGTTCCTTTGGCGGGTGGCACAATGAATGTTGTAGTCCACTGGTGGCATTTAATTTACTGACTCTGGGTCCATATAGTACCATTTACAGGCAAATGTTTACATTTTTAGCTTTATGCTTTTATGTAAAATACATAGACAGCATTACATTTATTTCAACGGAGGTTGCAAACCGTTAGATTCAAATTTTACTGTTTCAAACTACAGCTTTTGAACTTTCAATCTTCAGTCAAAATAATGGATGCACAAAAGGTTAATTTCTTTCAACATTAAGCAATAAAAGCACAAATGTAACATTTCCCTGCTTCTAGCAGACTGATCACATTACTATTAATAAACTTCCTCGGACCATTATACAGCTTGTCATTTTTCATCACTTATTCTCCTAATCTTTTCCACTTCCTCAATATTTCTTTACCATTCATATATATTCCTGACCTTTGCCCCTTTTATTAAATTTGACTTGAACATGTTCACTCAATCTTGTTTACATTGTTTTTATCACCCTCTTTGCCACTGGATGTAAATGAAGATTAAGGGCCTTATTTACAATGAGTCTGCGCCCAAGGGGCGTCCCTTTTTAAGCTCCTCCGGTGGTGCAGGGGTCTGCTCCAAATGTACCAGGCAGCATTAAACCACTTTGCTTGGCTTAATACGGCATTGTAAATATCGTTCCCTCTAATGCAGTTTTTGCCGTTAAAGGGGTGTGCAATGGGTGTTGCTGTGTGCAGTCTCAGCAATACCCATGGCTTTTTGACACTGTTCTGGATTTACAAGTATTCGTAACTCTGAGGCAGCGCCAAAAACATACGCCTCCCCATGGGAGGCGTAAAGGAGGTGCAATGAGGAGAAATACCTTTATTTCTCCTTGTTTTTCCTTATTCTATGTGTGCTACATAGCATAATGCAAAACACAGAAGATGATGGACGGAATGTTGCACATTGGCAAAACATTTACCCCCAGTCACAGATCTGGGTTTAAACCATTGTTATTTTGCACACCACGCCACCCCAGTTCAGACATGGCCATATGCATATCAGTCTTAACCAGTCCAGGGAGGACCTGGCTTGGCAGTTCGGGCTGGACTGTTCCCATGAGGCAAAGGGTCAAGACTGATTTACATATGGCTGGGTTCAAACTGGAATGGCGTGGTGAGCAAAAAAACGATGGATTTAGGCCCAGATCTCTGTACTGGGGTGAATGTATGACATTGTTCTGCATTTTGTCCATCAACTGTTGTTTTTGCATTTGTCACCCCGAGTGGGACAGGTATGCTCAGACGTGAGTCCCGTGCTCTCCATGCCAGTTGAATCAAGCTATCCTGGCTGAAGAGGGGTGAAACCCCGAAACCGGTGCTAGGATGCTTGGTTCCAGTCCAGGGAGGACCTGGCTTGGCAGTTCGGGCTGGACTGTTCCCATGAGGCACAGGGCCAAGACTGATTTGCATGTGGCTGGGTTCAAACTGGAATGGCATGGTGAGCAAAAAAAAGATGGATTTAGGCCCAGATCTCTGTACTGGGGTGAATGTATGACATTGTTCTTCATTCTGTCCATCAACTGTTGTTTTTGCATTTGTCACCCCAAGTGGGACGGGTATGCTCAGACATGAGTCCCGTGCTCTCCATGCCACTGGAATCAAGCTATCCTGGCTGAAGAGTGGTGAAACCCCGAAACCGGTCCTATGATGCTTGGTTCCAGTCCAGGGAGGACCTGGCTTGGCAGTTCGGGCTGGACTGTTCCCATGAGGCACAGGGTCAAGACTGATTAGCATATGGCTGGGTTCAAACTGGAATGGCATGGTGAGCAAAAAAACGATGGATTTAGGCCCAGATCTCTGTACTGGGGTGAATGTATGACATTGTTCTGCATTCTGTCCATCAACTGTTGTTTTTGCATTTGTCACCCCGAGTGGGACAGGTATGCTCAGACTTGAGTCCTGTGCTCTCCATGCCACTGGAATCAAGCTATCCTGGCTGAAGAGGGGTGAAACCCCGAAAAAGGTCCTAGGATGCTTGGTTCCAGTCAAGGGAGGACCTGGCATGGCAGTTCGGGCTGGACTATTCCCATGAGGCACAGGGTCAAGACTGATTTGCATATGGCTAGGCTCAAACTGGAATGGCATGGTGAGCAAAAAAACGATGGATTTAGGCCCAGATCTCTGTACTGGGGTGAATGTATGACATTGTTCTGCATTCTGTCCATCAACTGTTGTTTTTGCATTTGTCACCCCGAGTGGGACGGGTATGCTCAGACGTGAGTCCTGTGCTCTCTATGCCACTGGAATCAAGCTATTCTGGCTGAAGAGGGGTGAAACCCCAAAACCGGTCCGAGGATGCTTGGTTCCAGTCCAGGGAGGACCTGGCTTGGCAGTTCAGGCTGGACTGTTCCCATGAGGCACAGGGTCAAGACTGATTTGCATATGGCTGGGTTCAAACTGGAATGGCACGGTGAGCAAAAAAACAATGGATTTAGGCCCAGATCTCTGTACTGAGGTGAATGTATGACATTGTTCTGCATTCTGTCCATCAACTATTGTTTTTGCATTTGTCACACCGAGTGGGACGGGTATGCTCAGACCTGAGTCCCGTGCTCTCCATGCCACTGGAATCAAGCTATCCTGGCTGAAGAGGGGTGAAACCCCGAAACCGGTCCTAGGATGCTTGGTTCCAGTCCAGGGACGACCTGGCTTGGCAGTTCGGGCTGGACTGTTCCCATGAGGAACAGGGTCATGCCTGATTTGCATAGGGCTGGGTTCAAACTGGAATGGCATGGTGAGCAAAAAAACGATGGATTTAGGGCCAGATCTCTGTACTGGGGTGAATGTATGACATTGTTCTGCATTCTGTCCATCAACTGTTGTTTTTGCATTTGTCACCCCGAGTGGGACGGGTATGCTCAGACGTGAGTCCCGTGCTGTCCATGCCACTGGAATCAAGCTATCTTGGCTGAAGATGGGTGAAATCCCGAAACCGGTCCTAGGATGCTTGGTTCCAGTCCAGGGAGGACCCGGCTTGGCAGTTCGGGCTGGACTGTTCCCATGAGGCACAGGGTCAAGACTGATTTGCATTTGGCTGGGTTCAAACTGGAATGGCATGGTGAGTAAAAAAAACGATGGATTTAGGCCCAGATCTCTGTACTGGGGTGAATGTATGACATTGTTCTGCATTCTGTCCATCAACTGTTGATTTTGCATTTGTCACCTAGAGTGGGACGGGTATGCTCAGACGTGAGTCCCATGCTCTCCATGCCACTGGAATCAAGCTATCCTGGCTGAAGAGGGGTGAAACCCCGAAACCGGTGCTAGGATGCTTGGTTCCAGTCCAGGGAGGACCTGGCTTAGCAGTTCGAGCTGGACTGTTCCCATGTGGTAAAGGGTCAAGAGTGATTTGCATATGGCTGGGTTCAAACTGGAATGGCATGGTGAGCAAAAAAACGATGGATTTAGGCCCAGATCTCTGTACTGGGGTGAATGTATGACATTGTTCTGCATTCTGTCCATCAACTGTTGTTTTTGCATTTGTCACCCCGAGTGGGATGGGTATGCTCAGACGTGAGTCCCGTGCTCTCCATGCCACTGGAATCAAGCTATCCTGGCTGAAGAGGGGTGAAACCCCGAAACCGGTCCTAGGATGCTTGGTTTAAGTCCAGGGAGGACCTGGCTTGACATTTTGGGCTGGACTGTTCCCATGAGACACAGGGTCAAGACTGATTTGCATATGGTTGGTTCAAACTGGAATGGCATGGTGAGCAAAAAAAACGACGGATTTAGGCCCAGATCTCTGTACTGGGGTGAATGTATGACATTGTTCTGCATTCTGTCCATCAACTGTTGTTTTTGCATTTGTCACCCCGAGTGGGACGGGTATGCTCAGACGTGAGTCCCGTGCTCTCCATGCCACTGGAATCAAGCTATCCTGGCTGAAGAGGGGTGAAACCCCGAAACCGGTGCTAGGATGCTTGGTTCCAGTCCAGGGAGGACCTGGCTTGGCCGTTCGGGCTGGACTGTTCCCATGAGGCACAGGGTCAAGACTGATTTGCATATGGCTGGGTTCAAACTGGAATGGCATGGTGAGCAAAAAAACGATGGATTTACTGGGATCGCTGTACTGGGGTGAATGTATGACATTGTTCTGCATTCTGTCCATCAACTGTTGTTTTTGCATAGCATAATGCAGAACACATAGAAAGAAGAAAAACCTCTTATGATTGTTTTTGTGCAAGAAGGATTCCCTTCCTGCACAAAAACAATAATCCCTGCAACGCAGGCAACCTTGCACTATGGCGTAAAGGTACCTGGGTTAGGGCATGGCAGCCCATTGTGCTCCCACGCAGGAGAAAAATGACAGGAATGAGCTGTATCTAATAGATATGGCACATTCCTGCCCCTTTCTTTTGCCATAGACAGTGCAACAGGAAGACCTGCGGTGCTGCCCAATGGTAAAACTTTATAAATGAGGCCCTAAGTTTTGCACCCTTAACTCTGTAACGTCGTTGAAAGTTTCTAGCCCCAGTTGACCTTCTCATCACCATCTTATGAACTTCTAGTTGTCCAACTGGATAACAGCACCAAGGATGGTTTAGATCTAATGCTAAACATCTTACACATCTGTGTAGGTCACTAAGATAAGCCATTTAAACTATTTTGGACAGCTTAATAAATTGAGCTTCTTCCACCTTTGCTTTACTGCCAGAGGAGCCTTTGCACAGGGGGCAGAGCAGGCTATTGACAGGCAGGGTGGAGCCTACTATCCTTTCACCATTTACTAAATTGGGGTGTGGTAGTGACCGGGCTCCACCTACATGCACTACCGAATGTGCACCTGATTTTACTGGCTGGCTTTTATGGCTACTAAAATTGGATTTCTCGTGATTGGCCAGAGCTGTATCCCACCCAGAGATTCCATTCTGCCCAACTCCTAGTTGGCCCCTAGATAGGTCCTTGGTGTGCTCACTGAATTTCTTCTTTTAGATTCCAGTTTTTTAATCTCTTGGATCCATGACCTACTGCGCTTGTGTATGGCAACACTTTTCCATTTTAGTCTAGGAGTCCAACATTCTAAGTCATTGTGCACCTGAGCAAGGAATACATTTTTTTTATCATCCAGATCTGCAGCTTTACTTGCACAGGTTTCTGAACTGGCTGCTTCAGAAGAAGCCGAAGGAGTGTTGTGTGAAACGTAAACTAGACTTGAAGATATCAGAACGCTTTACATGAGCACCAGTTGTGTTACAGA
This sequence comes from Triturus cristatus, assembly GCF_964204655.1. NCBI lineage: Eukaryota > Metazoa > Chordata > Amphibia > Caudata > Salamandridae > Triturus > Triturus cristatus. The sequence goes on along the minus strand of NC_140593.1, from coordinate 909,099,767 downwards.
CGGACACATTCTTTTTGTTAGGCACGGGGAGATTAAGTGATATGCCCATAATCACAGGGTGTTGAGCGTCTCTGCCGAGATCCGAACCCGGTTTCCCAGCTTCGGGGTGGACCGCTCTAGCCATCAGGCGACATCTTCTCCCCACCCAAAAGATAAAGTGAGGCAACTTCTCCTTTACACATCACTCCCTATTTTGACCGACATTTGCCCACAGCACAACAGATGGATGTTGGGACTTGGCAGCCACAGAATGCTGCCTTACTAGTCCTGTAGCATTTAGCATATCCAGTAAAAAGGAACAATCTGATTGGCTGACCAGCTCCCACTGTTTCACTCCAGCTGGACAAAAAATAACATAACTTTAACAAAAGCGTAGCGAGCACACGCAGGGAGTCATTCTTTTGCACTGCACGGTTGAACCGTGGAGCTCATTACAGCTACTACCCATGACTGGAGGTTCTTTCTGTAGTTCACTAAGGCAACCAGTTCTGACTCCATCATCTTCTGGATGTTTACATCACTCACCTGTGCAATCTAGGATTTGTTTTTGTGGTATAAAATTAATGATGATGACAATTATTGTATGATGGTTCATATTTGGTTATTAGAAATTTACAGGATCGTAGAATTTTCAGCCTGGGATGTTGAACGCAGGAAGATTGGGATATCTTAATGTCGTATCCATAATATTGATTTAAAAATATTGAGCGGCAAGTGCATTAATGGATGTATAGATTTACTATTCAAGACTGCTAATCTGCTCACCTTGAAGATATATATAGTCATGGTACACATATATGTATTTAGGTATAGAACATATATAAATACTTACCAGTTGATATTTTTGATCTGAATATTTTGCCTACAAAATTAGGGTAGAATAATATTTCCTATTCGATATTCAGGATCCACACATTTTCTTTTGAAACAATTCAAAGAGAAGGGCAATCTTAGTGACTTTAGTTGAGTCACCTTGGTTCTTGTGGAAACTAAAGACTTACACCACCATCCTTGAAATCACACTCTTCTGGTTTTTTTTCTTCTGACTCTTGGCACACAGTTTCGTGGATTGTGAATGTCAGCTGAGCAGCGCTGTTAGAATTGTTCTGCAAAGATACAAACACACGGGAACATCACATATAGCTATGGGACTGCCACAAAACGTGATTTCAACACAATAAATACAGCTCTCCTCCCAGACCCTTGAAGCCTAAACTATCACTGGCTACGTCTCATTGGACCATAAAATGAAGACCTATTTCAGTCTGGAGGGGATCTTGGTAATGAGAGACCTACTAGTGAAGCTTTTCGGTGGCATAAGGCCAGGGCCGGACTGGCCATAGCGGGCACCGGGCGTTTCCTCGGTAGGCCGCTAGGGTGGGGGCCGGTTTTGGCTCCTTGAGGGCCGTTTTTGTTACGGGGGTCGGCAATATCGGCCGAAACCGGCCCTCGCAAACTGCACTTCCCCTCACCCCAGGGGCGGCCAGCTGAGCAGTTTGCCAGGGCCGGTTTCTGTTCCCAGTCCGGCCCTGCATAAGGCATCCTAGGAAAGAATTGCCACCTTCTTCCACCTGTTGGTTGATGCGCACAGAGAACAGGGTGAGGATTTAGAGTTCTGTACAGCTTTTGAAAACTTTACATTCCTCCTCTTCTGGGCAATAACAAATATGTAGCTTTATTTGCTCTGTTATTCACGTGTACCTTAGCATTAAATGCTGTCACATTCACTGCATCCATCTTTACAAAGGGTGTTGCCACTTCTTTTCACACCCTCACACAAATCCAGTGCTTAACATTATTGCCAATGATGTTCCATTCTTTGATTTTGTTTGATATTACTTTACATAGGGTTAACTAACTAGCTACTCACATAACATAAGTGATATAATATTTTAATGAATCAACTGCTAGTTTGACATTTCTGCGCCGAATTGAACCACCTCTTTAGATACCTTAGCACAGTAGCTTTAAGTGAGGTCACTCATTTTAATTGTGCTCTGCTATAGCCAGGGCCATTGAAATATCTGATTCTTTGGCCATGGATTGTTTAGCTTAATAACGGATTTTCCGCATTTGCCACATAATCCGTCAGCTACTATGTAATTTGCAGGTTTTAACATGGATTCAGACACTTGTAAATTTAGCCCTATTTTTTTATTACCATCAACAGTTTTGTTCATCTGGCACAACTGGAACGGTTGGCGAAAAATTACTCAGGATCAGGCTGAAGCATATTGGTGATTGTCAGATTTTAAAAAATGCAGAATGAAGCCTAAATGAAGGATACATTACTGTTTGTGTATGAAAGAGAAGTCATTTTCCCTGTGGTAATTGTACCAATTATGAGCAGAGAGAAGGGATTGTGTGCAATGAGATGCACATCGACTCCCTTATTAATATTCATGTGTCAGAGTATGGCTGTGCACAGCAGCTTTCAGTAGATGAATGAAGACCTCCAAGACTCCCTGCTTCCACGCAGTGCCCGGCCATATGGCACTAACATTGGGCCACTGGAAAATGGGCACATACTTATTTGAAGTGTCGAATATTTGCAAATCACTGGTGTATTCTTTTATCGCACAACAGGAGAATGCGATGCCCCTCTAGTAGCCTTTTTCTCTAGGAATGCACACGTTTGACAAGTAGCCACTTTGGACCTGATTCACAAAGGCAAACTTAAACTTTGTGTAAATTTGCTGTTTTTCGATATTCACAAACAAACAATTTAATTGTAACTTTACGACTGCGGTGACTCCGCATTTGGGGCGGGCAACTCCACGCATAAAAATATAGGCCTGTCCTATCTTTTAATGTGCTGAGACTCACAGTCATAAAGATGCTACTAGTAAAATACCTTTGTAAGTAGCAAACAGTCGTTATCTTGCACAAAAGTGTAAGTTTACCTTTGCAAATCAGGCCCCATGAACTGTATTCCGCTAAAAATGATCAACTATAGAAAGTATTGTTGATGTAGAGCTACTTACCACACACTGCAAATTATTTACCATTCCGTGCAGACTACTTACAACACACCGCAACTTATTCACCTTTCAGTGCATTCAGAAAGTAAAACACCACCCAAGTACCAAAGAGGAGACAGACTATAGTTGTCCCACCTGGCACACTTTATGCAACCTAGCTACAGGTCTATTTTAAAGCTATTGGAGTTGTGAATCATATCCCACGAGAAGACAGTAAAGGTAGAAATTTGTTATAGCTAAAGTCAAATTTTTTTTTACTCTCTTCTACTTTGCACATTGCTTTCTATTTTGGGTATTTGTGGAGGCAAATTTAAATACTGACAGGTTTCAGGTCAGCACCTATAGCCATTGCTTTCTTGCGTGTTCAACACTTTTGCGAATCAGTGAACAGTGCATCATACATAGAATCGGGCAATAGGTCCGCCTCTTTAAGTCATTAACACTGTTGTCATTGTTGCTCATGTTTGTATCAGCTCTCTGGGCTACCATTCGCTTGTTGGAGTGATTCATTTTGAGTGACTGCATTTCACTTGGTGACTCTTGTACTTCATAACCAACCAACATGGAAAGAAGTGGCCGCTATAGAGCTGCCTGGTGACAGGCGTCCTGTCTTTCTATGCGGGCTAAAGCTGGTCCCACGAAAAGGAGCTTCTAGTGACAGGTCGGCAATCTATGGGGGATATGTATAAGGAAGTGGCGGAGTGCAGTATTAGCCTCCTTGGCTTAACGACACGCTCCGCTACTTCTCAAACGCAAGGCTGCACCATATTTACAAGAATGTGGTGCAACCTTGCGTTTCCCCTGCGATGGCGCTAAGTTTAGCAAATTAGCGCCAACGCAGGCACCCTTGCACCAGAGTGCAAGGGTGTGTGCGTGCAGGGGATGATTGGTTATGTGTAGGAAGGTGTCCCTTCCTGCACATAAACAATCCTAAAATGCCATTCTGTCACTTTCATGTGTGCTGCTTCATGCAGCGCACATGGAAGTGACAAAGTGGCATTTTGTTAAGGTTTGCTTATGTACAGGAAGGGACACCTTCCTGTACATGAACAAACCATGGCATTTTGCTTTTTCCATGTGTGCTTCACAAGGCAGCACACATGGAAAAAGCAAAAGCGAGGAGAAATAATGCATTTCTCCTCGTTTCGCCAACTTAAGACCAGGATTAACCTGGTCTTAATTTTGGCGCTGCCCCCTATGGACGCCACCCTTGTACATAGGAGACAGCATTAAAATGAATGGGTGTTGCGGTAGAACGCCCATCGCAACACCCACTGCCCACCCCTTTCACGCTAACCATAGCGTGTAAGGGGGCCTTATGTACAAGGCAGCGTTAAGCCACGTTAAGTGGCTTAACACTGCCTTGTACATAAGACGCAGCCCCTATCGCCACCACAATGTCGGTAAAAGTGATGTTGTGATGGTGATAGGGGTTTGTACATATGCCCCCTTTGTGTGTTCTGTATAGTAGTGAGAAAAATATCGCTCATTTTAGGATTGTATTTCCCAGTTAAATAAACTGAGAAACCCCTATGCTAAGATGGCATCCATTTAGCCATATAAACGTAATGCTCACATTGCTGAGAGAGAGAGAGAGGTGATGTCACTGGTGCCCTCTTATGACTCTGTGGGGCTGATGGAAGGCCTACAGTTCATGGCGTTGTGTAACCCTGCTTCTGCCCTCAACTTCTGGCTTCTCAGGCCTGCGTCATACTGTTGCCTGGAAAACAGAGGGGCATATGTACAAGTCCCTATCGCCACCACAACATCACTATTACCGACGTTGTGGTGGCAATAGGGGCTGCGCGTTATGTACAAGGCAGCGTTAAGCCACTTAACGTGGTTTAATGCTGCCTTGTACATAAGGCCCCCTTTCACTCTATGGTAGCAACACCCATTCATTTTGACGCTGCCCCCTATTTACAAGGGTTGCGTACATAGGAGGCAGCGCCAAAATTAATACCAGGTAAATCCTGGCCTTAAGTTGCCGAAACTATGAGAAATGCATTACTTCTCCTCGTTTTTGCTTTTTCCATGTGTGCTGCCTTGTGCAGCACACATGGGAAAAGCAAATCGCCATGGCTTGTTTATGTACAGAAAGGTTTCCCTTCCTGTACATAAACAATCTTTTTTTTAAATGCCCTTTTGTCACTTTCATGTGTGCTGCATGACACAGCACACATGAAAGTGACAGAATGGCATTTTAGGATTGTTTATGTGCAGGAAGGGACACCTTCCTACAGATAAACAATCCCCCCCTGCACGCACACACCCTTGCACAATGGTGCAAGGGTGCCTGCGTTGGTGGTAAGTTGCTAAATTTAGCGCCATCGCAAAGGAAACGCAAGCTGCACCACATTCTTGTAAATATGGTGCAGCCTTGCGTTTCAGAAATGGCGGAGAGAGTCCTTAAGCCAGGAAGGCTAACGCCTCTCTCCGCCACTTCATTGTACATATGGCCCCGAGCGACCCTACTGTTGCCTACCAGTCCTGGCTTGTTTTCTTTGTTGTCTGTTGAAAAAACAAAAAAAACAAAAATCTTCTGTTCAATTAACTTCTCAGAAAATCAGGTCCGGCCATTTCTTCTGATCCGAAATATTTCCGTTTTTAGCAGTTCTGCTGCTGAGATGCATACCTTACAATTTCTTTGCAAATGCTTTCTCTAGGTGTGTGCAGAGCAGTGAATGGATAACTTCACTTCCGCTAGAGTGGGGTATAATACTGTGCCCCGCATAGCGGCTCATACACTGTTGATTACAGTATGTTCCATAGCACTGAGGGAGGATTAAGGGTTGAGCCAGATAGCCAACTGCACTCCCCGGTTCACACTGGGGCTAAAGAAATGGTGTCTGACCAGAACTTTCTGTTTAGGACATTTTCATGAACCCTGCACCAGTATCTACTGCGCTGGTTGCACTGTGAGCCTATATGGCTTTGGCCTCTGTTGAAATACGGAGTGACGTCTGTATCCATTGCATTGGCCTGCACCTTCATCGCTGGTCCTAGGAGCTTCACCTGCTCCCAGCTTGCACGGATTTGCCTATTCAGTTGCTGCACAGGTGGGAGAGCTCATTGGCGCGCTTTATGGAGAGCTGAAAGCGATCACCGCACACAGAGCCGCAGGGTGACCGGCTCAATGCCGAGCACGAAAAGGGACTCCAAGCTCCTGCAAAGGACTCTGCCAATGTGTGCCTTATAGACACTGGTTCTAGAGATAGAAATGGGCTTTGCAGCATCATTTTGGACATGGCTTCTTCTGGGCTTCAAGTTTCTTAACTGAACTTCCTGCATTCTCATCACCCCTTTGGTGTTTAAAATACAGTTCCTCGGATCTCTTTCCCTCTACTCTGTATTTTCACACTCCACTGTATCTTCCATTCAATTAGGTATCTATTCATTTTAAGAGGACATATTGTTATGAGATACCTTGATCTTAGGCCGTCCATCGTTTTGATCAGGTACAAGCTAGCTGAGACCGAATACCCTACATCTAAATTGGGTGTATTAGTGCATAAGTCACAAAGAGAAAAATCAACCAATAGGCAAGAGGAGCTGTGATAATCGCTGTAACAATCAGGTCTTGTACACACCCTACAAATCTAGCAATCAGGGGCGTAGCTTCGGGAAGGGGGTGTTTGGGGTGCTATACCCCCTAATAAATCTATTATCCAGTAAACAGTTGGGCACAGGTGCTTTCATTCGGGTATGGGAGGTGTCTGTCGGATTTCACCTAGAATTTTTATATGCATACACAGACTAAGACAAACACACACACACTTTCTCTCCTCTCTGTTTTGAAGTTTTAAATACGTTTTGGTTATGTTTTTGTTGTTGTTTGTTTTAAGTACCTCTAACCGTGCACTGCTCCCCCTTTCCACTGCCCCTTAAGCCTCCCTCATGTCCTGTTTTTCAGATAATGTATTTTACTATGATATGCCAGCGTGATTGCTTAGAAATCTGAAGCTTAACCCCTCCTCCCCCCCCCCCCAGTCTTCTGACCAAGCTACGCCCCTGCTACCAATAAATACAATAAATAAGAATGCTTGTGTTTTCTATTGGTCGGTGCAGTCTATACATCTTCAGTTGTCCTTTTCAGGTGTGAGTAGCTGTGGTTCTTACAGACTATTTTTATTTTTTTACTTTACTTTATGATTGTTCCTTTGGTTTTGTGATTGCATATGCGATGCTGTGAGTACCAAACATTCCCAGAAAAACAAGAGGAGAGGAATTAACAGAAGAAACAGAATCAGACTCACGCGTGATAAGAGACAACCTTAGATCTCTACTCACTCCAGTTTTGCTGCAGAAAGTCCTCTGAGATTCCTTTCCGGTGCTCAAGGTTATCGAGCACAAATACATGCGTGTTTAGGTGTTTCAACCCCCTTTATCTTCATCTCTTCCACATTTTTACAACTTGAAGCTGTCACAAACCCAACACTACTTCCTTCTTTTTGCTTTTTAGTCCGGTGTTGTTGTTTTTTATAGTTAACAAGTGCACTTTGAATTGTTTAAGCTGTTTGCATCCAATGATTTCATTTCAACACTGACACGATGAGGATGAGATGCGTACCCATCTCAGGGTGATTGGCATTATCACTGAAGCCTGGTAAAGACCCAGAGGGCCCGACGGCCGTGGTGAGTGTGATATCACTGGGCATATGTTTGGTCATTTCTTTTTTGCTGCTCAAGCCTTGCTGCTGATGTAGCGTTTAAAATGTTGAAAATCGTAGGGGTGCGTTATATTCACTGTTAGTCGGCACCCGCATATAATCAAATGTGTACTCAGGTATTTTTGTGTGTAATGTATGAAGAACTGTATAATCTATATCGATTTCAATAGAAGTGTTCGCTATGTACAAGCATATTGTGAATGTATTAGAGAAATGCATAGAGTTTAGTCATTTGAACAATGTGATGTTAAAACGTGTAGTTTAGAATTCGTGTCTGTAGACTGTTTAGATTGACCACACATGAAAGAAAGACGTAAATGTCAATACTGTGATTTAGGCATGCTTGTGTAACCGTAGTAGTGGCCAGAATTCGCATATATCGTTGAGGCGAAAGGCCTGGTATTTTCTTATGTTAGCCAAGGGCAATAGGCCAAAAAGGATTTATTCCAGTAGAGGTTTTAGGCTGTAGTAAATTGCAAGTTAAAAGATGTGAAGTATGTCTGCCTTGCATGATCTCACCCCAGGTGCAAGGACAGTTGCTCGTTAGTAGAGAAGCTCTTTGTTCATGAATTGACTTATGTAGTAAAAACCAGACATGGGAGTGCGTTGGAATGTGCCAATCCTAACTCCTAGTGCGGATGGCGTCTGGGACTCAAGGCCAAGCGATGGACGATGGAACTGGACAGCGCTCTGTGGAAAATTACTGAAAGACGACCCCGCAGAAGAGGAGGTGCAAAGGGCGTGTTCTGAGACTTGGGATTCTGTATTAGGGAAAGCGCCCCGAGGGTGGACGGCAGATCAGAGCAGCCCAGAGCAGAGAAAGGCTAGGCGAAGAGCTAGAGGGGGCAACTTAGAACAAGCTCTCTAAGTGAAGACTTCTAAGGAAGTTTCACTCTGACACCTTTCGATTGAGGGTCTCAAGGGATTGCTAAGTAGGGATGTCATCTAGTACAGAGTAGGGACAGAGATGGTATGGTCCAGTGTCCCTAATATCGACATTGGCTTGGTAGTTTTCTACCTCATGCTTTTAGAGATTGTGCTTTTAGTTATTTTTAGCCGTATGCGGATTCTTCGTAGAGTAGCATTTGTGTTAGTGCCTATGTACTTGTTGTGCCTCATATTGAGGACTTTGTATCTTCAAATCTTTATGCTGATAATAAAAGCCAGAGAGCCAAGAGATTCAGTCTCGAGTCCTTGATTATGACAAATTGCGGACATCATTTTTGATAATTGTGTTTATTCCCTCCACGCTATTGGGCAAGTAAAAAGTTCCATCCGACCGGAGTGGGTTCTAGTAGATAATTGCCAGATACTAAAATGGGCCGGAGCAGTTGGTAGCAGAGACGGATGGTTACTTCCGATAGCGAGGGACGATTAGATTAGATAAGAATAAGTGATCCTTGAGGCCCAAAAGACGATAAGTGACGGTGAATCATCAGATGGCGAGCAGCAGACGGCAGCAGATGAGCATCAACGGTGAGTAGCAGTGCAGCAAGAAGCAGCAGTTCCAGGAGTGAGTATGAACAAAATGAGATGTTGTAGATTGCGGTGTTGATTTGTTGTGTGATGTCTTGCGGAGTTGATGTGTATGTCGTGTGATTGTGAGATCAGGCTGTGAGCGCGCGCAGCCCGGGAGTTGTGGTATAGAAGTCACCTGAGATAGATTTTGTTGACCACCCAAAGGCGATCGTGAGGTACCACCGATCACCTGGACCGAGATAGGGGGAGCGAACGTGTGTGTGTATGGCAACTTAACGCTGGTCGTGGGTTGTTGCGTGCGGATCGGAGTGTTAGTAACCTATCAGTGGCGATCTGTCTGGCCGGACGGGGGCAGACGGGCGCCAATCGAGGTCAACAAGGTCAAGAGACTGTGGACGAACAGTCAGAGGCTGTGGACGGACAGCCAGAGAAGTAACTTAATCGGTTATTTCAGTGTATGAAAGGGCGTGAACGTGTTTGGAGAAGGGAACTGCTGCGAACGGAGGAAGGTGACGTCAGAGAGTGTCGCGCTGTGATAGGCCGGTTGGTGTGAGTCGCGCTGTTATTGGGGGATTTAAGAACAAGAAGTAAATAGAGCGCGAGATTAAATTCGCTCGTCATGAAGTGTCTTAGGGTTTTGCGAGAATTGTGTAGGGGCGATAAGCATGTGGTTGTGCGAGAGGGAGAAGAGGCCCCTCCCGAGGACACCCCAGCACATTACATGGCAAAGAATGTGGGGTTACACACTATAGTTTGGATCGAGAATTGGCACAAGATTACACAAGGCGAAGGGGAACTAGCTTTCCCGGGGTATGGCTCATTTAGACTAGCGGTGCTGTATCAGCTGAAGTCGGTGATGGGGTCCTTAAGACCCTTGCCAAGACCGGCACAGTTCGAAGCATTACATGCGTGGATTAGAGCAGCGCATGATAAGGAAAAGGGAAGAAGTCAGGAAAGGATGAGGAAGTCGATCAGGGCATTTCAGGATGCCAAGTGGGACGCAGCGGAGAAAAGATGGAGAGTGCAGACAATTGAGGAAGAGAAACTGTATCCCTTACTGATAGACTCGACGGGGATAAGGCATGTGAAAGCACAGGATGAAGAGAGTGACTCCGATGACGGGGTATTGCAAAGATTGTTAGACGAGAGACCACCTCCTTATAATCCAGAGGAAGCAGATGATAGGTGGGGTGAGAGAGGAGAAACCAGAAGAGTAATGATTCAACCCGAGACTCGAGTAGAGGGGTTGGTTTCGTGTGGAACAGAGGGTTCACGGAGTCAGTCTGAGGCTAGTGGGAGGCTTGAAAGAGAGATGAGGTTGCCGGATGCATTGAGGGTACCGGTCACCATTGGGCCGATTGTGTCAATTTATAGTCCGGAATCGGAGGAAAGAGAGAGGTCTGAACAAGTGGCAGAAAGAACGAGGAGAGAAAGTGAGGAAAGTGGGTTGGAAGGGGCAATGGCCCAACCTCCAAGCCCTGTACAATGGAGTACACCATTGGTAGCGGTGTCAGACACATCTAGGGGCGAAGAGGAACAGAGACCGGTAAGACCGAGAAATCTGATGGAATCGAGATCAGATTTGAGGTCATGGGTACCGTCGGAGAGGCATTTGAACCCGGAGGCGGTCCAATCGGAGAGAGTTCGGGATGACTTTAGGAGTTATTCTACTCCTATAGAAACATCGGAAGAGAGGAGAGGGAAGGAACCAGAATGTGAATATGATGAGAGACATGGAGCAGGTTGTCAGGTGTTGAAAGGAGCCTTGAAGGCAGGCATGATAGACATAGTAAGGCTCAAGGCAGAGGTAGACGAAATTATATATGGAAGTCTACCTCTTGAGAGAATAGTATCCTACAGTCCAGATGAGCTGTTTTTTGTAGCGAAAGATGTGACTCGGAAAGCACGAATGGCACACGAGAAATTGAGGGGATTGGCGAAGGAATACGAGGTAGATTTAACCAAGACTAGGGTGTTGCAAGGAAGTCATAGGATGCATTATACCGAGCGGGAGCTAGAAGAGAAGAGGGTTGTTGGATTAAGGTCACATACTAGAGAACTGATTCTAGCCATGCGGCCATGGCTGATGCTTGATAAATGGGAAGAGAAATGGTCTAAGAAAAAGACCTCTAAGGGAGCGGAAGGAGGAACTCCGGGTGAAGGATTGCTACTGGCAAAGACTTTCCCTTTGAGGGAAGTGGCGAATGGAGGATATGTGCATGTACCATGGAGCAGGGGGGATTTGGCATCATTTACGAATGATTTTCCCAGGCTCAGGGAGAAGCCTGCGGAGTGGTACAGGCAAGTTGAGCGTTTTGTTAAGATTTCGAAGGTATTATGGATAGACCTAAATACCTTATTCGATATTGTGGTTCCGGGAGACCTGTGGAACGCATGTAAGGTTGCTTGTGATTGGCCGGACTACTTGCCTGATAGAAACATGATTACAAATGGTCCGTCGCCAGCGGTGATGAGGCTGTATGAGAAAGTAATTACCTGGTTGAAATCGAAGGTTTCACCCCAAGACATTGATTGGGTGAAAATAGACAGGATGGTGCAGGAGCCAAAGGAGACAGTACATGAATTTTATGAGAGACTCTTGAAGGCTTTTAAGCAGTACAGTGGTCTAGATGAGCTGGAAACGAAAGATATGGGACAGTTTGTGTCTAAGTTCGTGCTGGGTTTGAAGCCCGAGGTTAGTCTCATGATACAACAGCATTTGATCTGTTGGCAGAATAAGCCCGTAGATGAAATCTTGCGGTACGCCAGGTACTGCACGGATGAGATTGAGTCGAAGCACAAGAAGATGAAAGATAACCTATTGCTCATTCAGATGCAAGCTGCCCAGGGACCGCCGAATGGGGGTCCAGTGGTAAGGAGACAGGGAAACTATCAGACAGGGAATCAGAATGTGCAGGGTCAAGGGAAGCCGAGGCCCGTAGACCCTAGGACAGGTATAGACGTAGCAATACTGAAAAAGACGACAGCTTGTCACCAGTGTCACCAGGTGGGACACTGGAGGCGCGAGTGTCCCTTGAACCCCTATAATCAGCCACAGATGGAGGGAGGAATGGGTCAGGTCCCTGGGGCGGAACAGGTACAGACGGTGACTATACCGAGAATGATGCAAGGGGGGACCGGCATCCCGCAAGTGCAGATTCCCCAGCCACCCAGGATACAGAACATACAGCAGGGAGCTCGAACTTATTTGCAGATGCCCATGTTTGAAGTAAGCGAGGAGAAGGATATGGATTTGCTGGCTCGGTTGAGTTTAGGCCAAGATGATGACTGCCTACTTAGGGCCATTTTAGAAGTAGATCAGAGAGGACCCTTTGTGGAAGCAGACCTCGATGGACACCCTACTACCTTTTTGGTTGATACGGGGGCTACCAGGTCAACTATAAGATCAGCGGTAGTTCCGGGTGTAGCCCTTTCTGGAGAAAGCATACAAGTGGTTGGAGTGGCGAACAAGAGGCTAGTTAGCCCCTTGACAGAACCGATTCCAGTCAGGATAGGAAACTTTAGGGATCGACATCAGTTCGTGGTGTGCGATTCTAGTCCTGTTTGTTTGTTGGGAAGAGACTTATTGTGCAAGCTCAATTGCACAATCTACTGTACCCCGAAGGGAGTAGAGGTGCAGACAAGGGATGATGATGCGACCTTTAAGGTTGCAAATCAGCGGGTGTGTGTGGAAATGTACCCAGCTTTGACAGTGGAGGAGCCTCCACAGGATTTGAGGGAGTCAGTATCGGCTGACGTGTGGGACCTAAGTGGAGAGGAGATCGGCTTAGTTAGGGGAGTGGAACCAGTGAAGATACAGGTTAAGCCAAACGCGGAATTCCCGAGAACACCTCAGTACAAATTATCCCCTGAAACGATTGCAGGGATTAAACCTGTGATCGAGTCTATGATTAGGCAGGGAATACTGGTGGAGATCATGGGTAGTCCATGTAATTCGCCCATTATGGGACTGCAGAAACCAAGTGGGAAGTTCAGGATAGTGCAAGACCTGCGGAAAATAAACGACATAGTCGTTCCATGTTGTCCAGTGGAACCGAATCCATCTGTGATACTGTTTCAGATCCCATGTGAAGCTGAATGGTTCACAGTGATTGACTTGTGTCAAGCATTTTTTTCGATTCCCCTACATAAAGAGAGCAGATTTCTTTTTGCATTTAGACTAGAAAACCGTGTATTAACGTGGTGTCGTATCCCACAGGGGTATACGGAGAGTCCATCGATTTATAATCAGCTCCTAAAGAAGAATCTTGAAAGTCTTGTGTTGCCGCGAAACTCTGTTTTGGTGCAATACATTGACGACCTGCTTGTTGCGTCAGAAACAGAAGACGCTTGCAGGATCGACACCATTGCGCTGTTGAATTTCCTGGGTGAGAATGGTCACAAGGTGTCTCCGAACAAGCTGCAATACTGTCTACCTGAGGTACAGTATTTGGGGCACAGAATCGAGAAGGGTAAAAGGAAGGTGTCTCCAGATCGCATTGATGCGATTCTGAGAATGCCAGTTACCTCGACGCAGAGGGAAGTTAGAATGTTTTTGGGAATGGTGGGTTATTGCCGCCAGTGGATCCCAAACTTTTCCTTTGAAGCGAAGCCTTTACAGCGGCTGACGCGAAAGGATGTAAGTGATCCGGTACCATGGGACGATGACTGTTTGAAATCATTTCTGAGGCTGAGAGAAGCCTTATGTAGCGCTCCTGCGTTGGGAATGCCGGATTACAACAAGGCATTTGCATTATTCTGCTGCGAAAGAGAAGGTTGCGCATTAGCAGTGTTAACCCAGAATCATGGAGGTGTCCGTAGACCAGTTGCCTATTTCTCAGCTACTCTAGATCCAGTAGCTTCTGCGTTGCCCGGATGTCTCAGATCCGTTGCGGCAACAGGTGTCAGCATCGAGAGATGTGAGAGCATTGTGATGGGTCATCCTCTTACTGTACATGTGCCACACTCTGTTGAATTGTTGATGACTAGGACTAAAACACAGCACCTCACGAATAATAGGCTGACTCGTTATGAGCAAGTTATCCTTGCAGCCGATAATGTGGTATTGAAGAGGTGTGCTGTTTTAAATCCTGCTACATTGTTACCTGTTCCAAATATAGATGATAATGAAGATTGTGAGTACCATGATTGTCTCGATGTTACGGAACTATGCACCAAACCGAGACCTGACATTGTCGATGAACCGCTCCCGGTGTCAGATGAGATTTTCTTTGTGGACGGTTCATGTTTAAGAGACAGTGTCGGTCGATTGAGAGCAGCGTTTGCTGTATGCACCATCACGGGTGTGGTTGAAGCCGCTTGTTTAGAAGGAGTACACTCCGCGCAGGTGGCTGAGCTCATTGCCTTGACTCGTGCCTGTTTGGCAGCCGAGAAGATCCGTGTAACGATTTACACGGACAGCCAGTATGGGTTTGGTGTGGTTCATGACTTCGGACAGCTATGGTCCCAGAGAGGGTTTGTGACGTCTTCAGGATCTCCTATAAGAAATGGTGATCATGTACGAAAACTGCTTGAAGCATTGCAAGGTCCTGATGAAATTGCTGTTGTTAAATGTGCTGCACACACAAAGGGAAATGATTTTGTTTCGTTGGGTAACAATTATGCTGATGAAGTAGCTCGGTTTTGTGCAGAGCAGGGATGCAATTTTACGGAGACTCACATTGAAGAAACTGAGGAGGAATTGGTGTATGATCAGATGTTAGCAATGGCAGACTCATGGGAGGAACTGAAACAGCTTCAGGAAGGAGTCTCGGATCAGGAGCGAGACAGTTGGATACGAGCTGGATGTGAGAAAGGAGATGTAGATATATGGGTTTCGAATGATGGACGAGCAGTGTTGCCGGAAAGTTTGTTGAATCCCATGGCGAGGTTGATACATGGTGCTGTACATCTTGGTAGAGACGCAATGATGAGAGTGTTTCGTCAGACTTGGTACAACCCGAAGTTTCGGGCAGTGGCTGAAACCGTGTGCCAGAGGTGTGTCACTTGTCAACAGATGAATGTAGGAAAGAGGACAGCTGTGACGTTGAGTCACATAGGGAGGTCAGGTGGACCTTTCAATAGGATGCAGCTGGATTTCGTTGAAATGCCGAAGTGTAATGGGTTGAGGTACATATTAGTGATAGTATGTGTCTTTTCCAGGTGGGAGGAGGTATACCCTACACGCAGATGTGACACACTCACGGTAGCAAAACTCCTATTGAGAGAACTCATTCCAAGGTACGGGTTCCCGACGTCCTTTGAATCGGACAGAGGAACTCTCTTCCACAGCGAAGTTATGAAGTTGCTTTGTGCTGCCTTGAATATAGATCAGAGGTTACATTGTAGCTATAGACCAGAAGCTTCAGGGATAGTGGAGCAGGTGAATGGAACTCTGAAGGCTCGGATGGCGAAAGTATGTTCGTCTACGTCTCTGAAATGGCCTGATGCATTACCCTTGGTCCTTATGAGCCTCCGAAGTGTGCCTGATAGGAGGACTGGGTTGTCACCCCATGAAATCCTCATGGGAAGAGCGATGCGTTTGCCTGCAATACCTGCTACAGCTCTGATAAATATCACTGATGATATGATCCTGGACTATTGCAAAGGCCTTGCTGACGTGGTCCGTTCTGTGTCTCAGCAGGTGCAGACAGCAACGGTTCCAGCTGCGAGCGACTTGTGCCACGATTTATGCCCAGGAGATTGGGTCCTAGTCCGGAAGCACGTGAGGAAGAGTTGCCTGGATGCTAGGTGGCGAGGGCCGTTCCAAGTAATCCTTATTACGAACACAGCAGTCAAATGTGGAGGTTTACCGAACTGGGTGCATGCTTCCCATACCCGTAGAGTTCCAGCACCCTTAGAAGATACAGCCCCTCTCGAGAACGAAAATCCAGCTGAGCCGACAGAACCACCTGAGAGGGCCAGTCAAGCTGTAAGGGTTGCTGAAGCAGCTGAGAGTGCACTGAATCGAGCTGAGGAAGGACGTGAAAGAGGTACTGACCCAGAAACAGGCGAAGGAGCAAGAGGTGCAGTGGGCAGTACGGAATCGAGTTCTGCCAAAGAGGAGGAGGTCAGTGCGCAGGGTATCGAAGGGAAGACCGGAGGTGCCACAGAAGCAGAAAGGGTTTGGCCCGCAAGACAGAAACGGGTAAACCTGAGGTTGGTACCGGACACAGATCTTGCACCAGTTTCGGAGGAGCCAGAAGAAGAATCAGGTGACGAGGAGTATCCTCAAGGTAGTGTGAGAAGGTCAAAGAGGACCAGAGTGCCAAGTCGGAAGTACGCTTCACCAGAGTGGGCATATCCAGTGACTGATGCCAGGGTTACCGAGCACGGGAAGATTGAGGTCAATCACATTGGTCAACAGTGTCCCGCTCCAGAGAGTGGAAGTGTTACTGAAAGTTCCGGGACTGGAGATCGAAGGAATTCTGACGATTCACATTCCGAGTCCACCTTTCCTGAGTATCATTCGAGGTATGATCTTGGACAATTTAGAGTTCCCGACGTTCACTACTGTGCCAGATCCACAAGAACTGATCATCCTTAAGCTCGAAATATTGCAGGGAGTCCTGGAACTGTTGGGACCTGCAGTTATGTTGGACTGATTTGAGAGGGTTGCAAGCAGGGAAGAAGATAACCTAGATCCGAGCGGAAGAAGAACAAAATTAGGGATTTTTCCGTTATAGAACGAAGAAGAGTTAGGGAGGGTTTGCCTAAGTTCACGAAAGAGACATTAATGAGAAAGAGACTTACCATTTCAGAGACTGTATTGGACATTGAGTATATTCCGAAGATGGCAGATCCTGCAAACACGCATCGTAGGGCTAAATTGATAATAGGCACATTGATAGGGGTTGTGATAGCCACTATATTTGCAGTAGTGATCAGTTCATACATGGTGGCTCACAGGCAAGAGGGGAAGATTCAGGGAGCACCCACACCTATTACCCCAGAGCAGAGAGGCGTCAGTATCAGAGAACAGGGAACATCAAAGTTAAGTGAGGATCGCAGACTTCACATGGATTTGTCGAAGGGTGATTTTAAGCTTAATGCTTATGCGAAGTTGTTGTACGAATATGTTGATGTGATGGATGTGAAGGATTGTTATGTGTGTATGCAGTTGCCTGCTTCAGTGGATGAAGGTATCAAGTATCATCATCTTCCATTGACATATGGGATTTCTTGTAGTTTATTGCTCAGTTTATTTTACGACAGGAGACAGTTTGAGTATTTCTTTTCGAATTTTGATACGGTACTTCCTGAAGTTCCAGCCATCAAGCACTTGAATAAATACGATTATTATAAGAAAGAGGACAGACTCCTGAAGTATTTTAGACCGACTGTGAAGTTGGATACTGCGCATGCTCACAGGCATAACCTGACATGTGCGTTATCTGGGACGGAGAAGAAATTCATTGATCAAGTAGAGGACAGATATAGAAAGTTGACCCAGACACGAGACACCGGAGATAGCCCAGTAGATTGGACGGAGGAGGAGAAGGCTCACAAGTCCAAGGGGAGTTATGGACCAATAGCGTTAGATGAAGTGCAGAAAGGGAATTTGTGTATTGGGCGGCCTCAATCGGCCACGGAGAAGGTTGCAGTAGGACATAGCACCTGTTCTCAGACCTTCACCTTGGAAGCTTCTGTTAAGGACTTTATGCAAGGTCCGGTACAAGTAATTCCGACGGTGTATTATGTATGTGGGAAGAATGCTTATGTCAGGCTACCTGCAAATTGGTATGGCATATGCTATTTGGCTATCATATTCCCGAAGATTTATCACACAGAGGACTTGGAGTTGCTAGAGACGAGACAACGTTCTAGAAGACGTAGGGCTGTAAATACAGGTGCAGTGATTGGTGATATATATGGAGCAATGATACCTAGTATGGGTGTGGTGTTGAATGACGTGAAGATCAGGAGGTTGGCGACTGTAGTTGATGAGTTGTCTATGAATACGGCGAGGTCCTTGTTGTTGGTGGCTGGAGAGATGTTGTCGATACGAAATATGGTTATGCAGAATCGCCTTGCGTTAGATGTGTTATTAGCCAAGGAAGGCGGAGTCTGCAAATTATTGAAGGTTCAAGAATGCTGCACATATATTCCAGACAACACAAAGGAGTTAGGGAAGTACATAGATAACATCACAACTATTCACAAGGAGATTATGGACTTGACGGAGGAGAATGTGTGGGAAAAGATTGGACAAGGATTTGGAAGAGTGGGAACGTGGTTTGCGAATTTGGGAAGAGGATTTCTTGGATCAGTGTTGAAGCCAATTATCATTGCTGCAGTTTGTGTGATTTGTTTGTGGGGATGCGTGAAAGCGTGGAAGTGGTATCAAGGAGGCAAGGTTGAAAGAGCTCTTAAGGCAAACGAGAAAAGGATGGCGAAGTTTCAGGAGCAGCAATACGAGAGTCTTAAGAGAATGGAGGGAGTTCGACATGGCAGAGTCATGACCAGTACGGTTTAAATCAGTTCTAAAGAAGGAGATTGTAATGGTGTGATGACAGATGTCATCAAAGGGGGGAACTGATGTAGCGTTTAAAATGTTGAAAATCGTAGGGGTGCGTTATATTCACTGTTAGTCGGCACCCGCATATAATCAAATGTGTACTCAGGTATTTTTGTGTGTAATGTATGAAGAACTGTATAATCTATATCGATTTCAATAGAAGTGTTCGCTATGTACAAGTATATTGTGAATGTATTAGAGAAATGCATAGAGTTTAGTCATTTGAACAATGTGATGTTAAAACGTGTAGTTTAGAATTCGTGTCTGTAGACTGTTTAGATTGACCACACATGAAAGAAAGACGTAAATGTCCATACTGTGATTTAGGCATGCTTGTGTAACCGTAGTAGTGGCCAGAATTCGCATATATCGTTGAGGCGAAAGGCCTGGTATTTTCTTATGTTAGCCAAGGGCAATAGGCCAAAAAGGATTTATTCCAGTAGAGGTTTTAGGCTGTAGTAAATTGCAAGTTAAAAGATGTGAAGTATGTCTGCCTTGCATGATCTCACCCCAGGTGCAAGGACAGTTGCTCGTTAGTAGAGAAGCTCTTTGTTCATGAATTGACTTATGTAGTAAAAACCAGACATGGGAGTGCGTTGGAATGTGCCAATCGTAACTCCTAGTGCGGATGGCGTCTGGGACTCAAGGCCAAGCGATGGGCGATGGAACTGGACAGCGCTCTGTGGAAAATTACTGAAAGACGACCCCGCAGAAGAGGAGGTGCAAAGGGCGTGTTCTGAGACTTGGGGTTCTGTATTAGGGAAAGCGCCCCGAGGGTGGACGGCAGATCAGAGCAGCCCAGAGCAGAGAAAGGCTAGGCGAAGAGCTAGAGGGGGCAACTTAGAACAAGCTCTCTAAGTGAAGACTTCTAAGGAAGTTTCACTCTGACACCTTTCGATTGAGGGTCTCAAGGGATTGCTAAGTAGGGATGTCATCTAGTACAGAGTAGGGACAGAGATGGTATGGTCCAGTGTCCCTAATATCGACATTGGCTTGGTAGTTTTCTACCTCATGCTTTTAGAGATTGTGCTTTTAGTTATTTTTAGCCGTATGCGGATTCTTCATAGAGTAGCATTTGTGTTAGTGCCTATGTACTTGTTGTGCCTCGTATTGAGGACTTTGTATCTTCAAATCTTTATGCTGATAATAAAAGCCAGAGAGCCAAGAGATTAAGTCTCGAGTCCTTGATTATGACAAATTGCGGACAGCATTTTTGATAATTGTGTTTATTCCCTCCACGCTATTGGGCAAGTAAAAAGTTCCATCCGACCAGAGTGGGTTCTAGTAGATAATTGCCAGATACTAAAATGGGCCGGAGCACTGCTCAACTGCGACCTCTGCTTCTGGACAGTGTGGCGTGTTGACGGGATGCAGGAACAGGGGGGTAACACAGGCCCCCGCATCCCCCGCAGAGCGGGGGGGGGGGCAGGCTCCAGGGGGCCCCTCAGCACTGCACTTCGGCCGGGGAGCTCTTGATAGAGCCCCTCCACGTACCTTGCAGGGGGCCCCCTCAATCATAGTTTCGCCACTGTGCAGGAAAGTCTCCTGTCATCTGCTTTGGGCCTAGGTGTAGGAGACAAAGGGCAGTGAAATGCAAACTTTCTGTTTCACAATGGACATCACAGAGATTGACGTAAGTGATGTGTGCTGCTTTGAGGTGTCCATGTGTGTGTGGGGGGGGAGAGAACTTTCGCGTCATGTTGTAGGACCCCATGACCAAGCAGGGACCTTGGCACCTATGATATCATCATCCACTAGTACAAGGCGATGTGACGTTGTGTACTCCAATTAAGGGACGGGACAGGATTTTCACTTTTCCCTGAAAGAGAGTGATTGATCCGAGAGAGCAGTGTAGGCTACTTGCTGTAGGCTGCAAGGCAGTAAAAGGCCACTAGAGGGCCACGAGGCGCATTGAAGAAAGACAGAATGAAGGAAAAATATGATTGGACGGAATTTGTGCCTTCACAAGATGTTCTACGCGACTGGTACACTGAGCAGTAGAAACGTCTATTATCAGAGATGGCGACAGGCACACCACAAGTGTTTTTCAGGCCTGTCAACAAGTATGCTGGCAAGTGGAGAGCCTGGAATGATGTTAGGCCAACTTCTGAAGTGTAACATTCCTTCTGCAACTCCATTTTAATAAAGAAAGGAAAAACAAACACACCAATTGATTTTTAAAGCGTACTAAGATGTTGCATTTTAGTGGATGTTTCTGCTGCCCACGGTCATTTTTGTTCCATGTACTATAGTTTGAAAGCAAATTATGTTGGGAATACTTGCCTTGTAACTTTCTTTCAACTCCTGAGAAACCTAGCATATCCTGAAAGCGCAACCTACATTCTTTTCAGAATTATCTATTGGCCACTGATGGTGAATGTTACTCTGCAAGGAGGGTGTTTGAGGTACTGTACAACTGTTTGGAGCAAGAAGGACAAAAGCTACTTGCTCTAACCCCAACCCAGATAATTGTGCCTAAGGCATGTGATTTTGGGAAATGCAATAACTAAATTAAAGCTGTGAGTTGTGTGTGATTTCTTTTTTTCTGAAGAACCTAGGACCTCATTTACAAGGATTGATGTATCCCTGCATTGCAGCAGCGACGCGTAAAAAGAAGTTGTGCTACGTAATACAGGTTATGACGCCATGAATGTGTTGTATTAACAATACAAGGCACCATGGTGCAAGGACCCAAGGATGCATCAGAAATACTGATGCATCAGTGGAACTCTGCCGCGACGCGTCCGCCTCAAAAGTGATGCATTGCTGAAGTTGGCCTCACAACTGACGCAACTTCAACGATGCATCAAAACCCAGAAACGATGCGTCAGTTCTGACTGATGCAAGCAGTCTAATGTGCTGGGACCGATGTAAAAGACTGCAAAATGGTGGAATAGCACCTTGTGCGATCACCATTGGTCCTGGATGTAGTGAAAGCAGCATGATTATGTGTCACATTACAGTGGGCATAGTCTACTTATGTGTATGTGGAGACCTGAGTATGTGTGACATAGTGAGTGACAGTGTTATATGAGTGAATACAAGTATATGGTGTAATGTAAAGTGACAATACATGTATTACCAACCTTATGTGTGTACTTACCTGTTGTCTTCTGGAGTACGCTGGCCTGGACTTGGGCACCCCTTCCTCCATGGAGAAGTGACAACCCTGGCCTGTCTCTTACTTGGAGTACACAATGTCACATTGCCTTGCTGCAGTGGATGATGACATCACAGTTGCCATGGTCTCTGCTTGGTCAAAGAGTCCTACAACATTATTGTCACATGTGTAGACTTATTGCAACTAGTAGGTATGTGAAATACAGACATGTCCCAGTGTGTAAAGTGACTTCCTATGATCAGATTCCTGTTACAAAGCCACCGCATCATTTCCTACGCCTGGGTTATGGAAGCGTAGGAATTCTGACACATCTCAGGCTTTGCAAGATGCATCCTGAAGAAGCGTCACACAATGAAAAACTTGTAGACATCACTGCGTCAGTAGTAAGTGAATTTTTTCGACAGAACCCTACTCTGCATACATTAAAAGCAATGTGACACAGCTGGGTTTCCGGCATATTTTTTTCTGACTCAGGCCTCCAAAAAGTGACACATCTGGCCAAATACGTCACAGTTTAAATATGGAGCTACAATAGCGTTGTTTGGGGCATATCAGCAAGGGCCAGCGATAATTATCGCTAAGCGCACTTAGCGCTAGGATAATTATCGCCGGCTAGCGTGGAATTTTATCGCTGAGATAGCGTGCTATCAGCAACGCTTATCTCAAAAGCGATAAAATTCCTCGCGCTAACAGCCAAAAGTGAGATTATCGCTGGAAATCCAGCGATAATCTCACACATTTTGGCGTTAACTTGCTGATAAGGCAGGGCATACTTAGCCATTATATCCACCTTACATTGGATATAATGGCTAAGTCAGGGTGAAAGCAGGCGTAAGGAAAGTAGCGTTAACTGTGGTTAGCGCTACTTTTCTTATCGCTATGCCTGTTAGGGACAAGCTCAAACCATGTCTAGATGAGCTGGTAAAGAATGGGTGATAGAGAAAGCTGGCTCTGCAGGTGGGTTCTGCCCATAGCATTGCTGAAACGCAAGTGAGGAGCTGTTTGATTGTGTACTTGCAGCTTCTGTCACCCACTTCCTAAACTACAGGAACCTTTAGCATCTCTAAGTGGGTCTCAGTATTCTTGTTAATAGATTTGCTAGTGGCTAAACACCAGAAAATGCATGATGAAGAACCTAAAGCAAATACGACTTTCATCATGCTTTTTGGTGCTTTTTACTTCCAGTGCATTCCTTTTAGGATTGTGTCAGTCTTTCAAACACTCATATATATAGGATATTTGGACATGAATTCAAGTTTCAGTGTATCAAAATAACGTGTTTTTTCCTAAGAATATAGAAGAGCATTCTGTGCTGTTAAACAGGGTTCTCAGTAGCCTCAGTCAACATGGGATGACAGCCAGAAGGACAAATGTAGTTTTTTCAGAACATCATAGAGTATTTGGGACACACCATTTCACTTAAAAGTATCAAGCCTAACACATATTTGTTATACACTATAAGAGATGCCCAAGTATCAATAACAAATCAAGTCCAACCTTTTTTTTAGGTTTATCTGAATATTAGGCAGAATTTGTTCCAGGGTGTGTGGTGATGTCTGAACTTTTCAAAAAGATACTCTGGAAAAATGTACTATTCATTGGGGTGATGATGAAGAAGTGAACAGAGTGTTGCAATATGTTACACCTTACATCATTTGTGTGGTCTTCCTCTAAACCTTTCACCTTGTTCCCTCCTGTTTTGCTTAATTTGTTTTTGTTGTCACCAGGACTCTATGCACTTTACCACTGCTAACCACTGCTAAAGTGCTTGTGCTTGCTCCCTAAAACATGGTAAAATTGAAACACAGATATTTAGCACCTTTAATTTACTTGTAAGCCCCCAATAAAGTGGTACTACCTGTACCCAAGGCCTGTAAAGTAAATGGTACTAGTGTGCCTGCAGCACTCATTGTGCCACCTACTACAATAGCCTTTTAAAACATGTCTCAGGCATGACATTGGAAACCTGCAGTGCAGTTTTTAACTGCCTTTTCGATTTGGAAAAATAGACCTTGGCCAAGTCTACGTCTTCCTTTTAATACTTATACGTTATTCAATCACCTCTAAGTTAGGCCCTGAACTTTCATAGAACAGGGAACACTGTATTTAAAAACTAGGACATGTGTACCTAAGTTTTACATGTGTACCCAAGTTTAGCAGTGAAAAACTCCTAAAGTCGTTTCTCACTTTTGCAAGGCATTTTTTCCAAGTGACTAACACTGGGTTACCTTATTACATTTAATACGTGATAACTTTGGATTGGGAGCAGATAGAGATATGCTGTAAAGGCTCAAATGATTTGTAATTTAAAATTCTCTTTAATGGTAAAGTCAGATTTTAAGTCATATTTCTGAAAATGCCACTTTTAGGAAAGTTGGCATTATCTTGTCCCAACCATTTGTGTCCACTTCAAGTGTCCTGGGTCACATGACTGTGAATGACTGTTCTGTCCTGGTTTGTGTATTCTTTCTAGACAATTACACCTGGAAGGATAACTTGGGAGGAGCTGCAACCAGCCCACTTGCACTTCAACTGGACTTTGTTTCACATACACACAAAGACATCTGACACAAGGCATGCCTGCCTTTTGTTACCCTTAGACAGTTTGGAGTCTAGACAGGGGAAGGAAATAACTTTCAGGAATAAGATGTGGAGGTAGGACAGGGAGTCCCCCCACACATAAAGGTTGGCACCAAGTATAAATATTGGACTTCCAGAGCCACTCTCCAGAATACTCCTGGACCTATGGACATTACAGGAGTAGAAAGTCATCTTTTTTTCCCTGATCACCCCCATCTGTTGACTGATACTGGTTGTAACTGACTCTGATTGTGCCCTGGGCTCTGCTAACCAGACCCAGGGCAAGTGCTCTGCGTAAAATGTATATGGTAAGTAGATGTAATTCATTGGTATGACAACCTACCTGTAAGCCCCTAGTGTATGGTAGGGCATGTAGGTTTAGAGGCCCAGCAGATTTATTGCACTTAAGTGTGCACTGCTCTGTGTTCCCTGCAGTCATTTTAAAGGTAGTCCTGCTTTGCAGGTTGCTTTTAAACTTAAATTATATGCAAATTCGACTTTGGAAATAAAGGTATTTCCAAAGTCTTGAACCACCTTATTGTTACTATTTGTCACCCCTAATGTCTCCCTAAGTGACCAAGGGGTAGGGTGCCTTGCACATATAAGAAGGGACATTTTAGAAGATGGTGTATAGCCCTGTTGAGGGGAAAACAGGCAATTCATTTTTCCCCATTGTAGAGCATTGGCTCCATAGGCGAACTTGGGAATACTTTAATAAAGTATAACTAGTGACACAAGTGAGCTAAATATATAATTCAAAGACTTAAAAGAATAGTTATGATAAATACAACAACTTGCCAATGTTAGAATTATTATAACTACTACAGAAAATAAGTTATAGAACTTGCTTTTCTGATTAACCAAAATCCAGCCTTCCAGCAGCCTCTCCTAATTGGCTAGCCGTTCATAGGCTGAGCCAAACTGCTCTGATGAGATGTGAAGTGGCCTGCATAGAGACAAAGGACATCTAGTGGGAGGATGGGGTGGAGTAGCCAAATTAGTCTTCAAAGAGGGAATGGCAGTTAGGACAGGACACAGGGTCAAACCCACACCCTGCACCTCCTGCCAGACATTGAATTAGCATAGGGGCTAGAAGGGGAGTTTTAGGAAAACTTAACCACGCCAGTGGGTTGTCTTAGCCAGGTTTTAATCTCCGGGAGAGAGTTTCTGCATTTTGGATTTTAAGAGAACAGTGTTTTCTGGTACAAGAATAGGCCACACTTTGGAGGAAGCTGACATATATCTGGGTGGCACCCTGTACTGCACTGGTCAGGGAAGCCTCCTGCTTGGCACCACAGAGCACTGGATAAATATGGGAGATCTGCCCAGCAACTCAAATCCCTGCCTGAAACTACAAGGAAAAGAAGGCCTGCCCTGCTGGCACCCGGCCTGCACCAAGAGGATTGTACTCTGAATGTACCTGCTGCACACTACAGCCCTAAGGACTTTGCCTTGCTTCGAAAAGTGAAGGAATGGACTCACTGAAAGCAACATGATACAAGAGCTCCATCGACATCATCTGCAACAAGAAGAAACCAGCTGACCACCATCAGCTGGACTTGAAAGGTCCGGAGCTTTTTGTTGTTGGCTAGACTTCCAGGAGTTGACAGAGGCATTGTGCTGAGCCAAGCCACTGTCTTCAAACCGAAATCTGGCCTGACGAGGAGCCTCGCACGGTGTGGAGAAAAAAAGCTCAAAGGACGTGACTGAGTCAGAATGTAAAAACTTTTGACTTGGCCCTACTGCTAAGTGTATCTGATCGCGCTCCACTGCAGTCTGGCTGAAACTTTGACTTTGTCCCGGTCAAGCGCGACCATATGTCACACAGTGGCGCGTTTTGGTTTTTAGGCTCTAGAAAGTGTTCATAATTTAAAAATTCATGCCTCTGCTTCTCTATATTGGATTCTTATCGTTTTCGTGTCATTTTAATCATAAACATATTTCCAATTTTATAAATTTGCGTCGGATTTTTATTGTGTCTTGTGGCATACCTATTTAATGTATTGGTATTTTCAAATGCTTTACACACCTGTCTCCTAAATTAAGCTTGCCTGCTAGTGGTAGATACCTACTTACCCCTACTAATAAACCACATTCCAACAAGGAGCAGGACTGCCCTGCTGCCAGAGGCATACCCTGCTGCTTGAGGACTGCCCTGCTGCTTGAGGACTGCCCCACTGATTGAGGACTGTCTTACTGTCTGAGAAGGAAGACTGGACCTGCTTTCCTTCACCCCAGACTAACCTAGGTGACTCCCAGGGTCAGCCGGTTGAACCTCTGTGTGCCCTACAAGGACACAACAAGCCGCAGAGGCCTCCTTGAAACTGCCCAGCTTATTAGCTGCTACTGGGCCTGCCTGGATCTGGAACTGGACCTGCCTATGCCCTCCTGGCATCTGCTATAGTGAGTCCCTGATCCCCATGAGGTGCCTCTCCAGGTTCTAGAACTTTGGTTGGCATCAGAGTCCACTTGTCTACAAGAATAGGTGAAGTCCTGAAGTTTTTGTTTCTTCACAACAGCAAATGGGCCCATTCATGCCAGGACTCTGCCACGCACAATGACTGCCAAAGCAAAGCTCTAGTGAGGCATGCTCTTTATGCGACAGCAAGCACCAGCGACAACTTGCAAAGTGAGATTTATGAGATGCTCTACAGTAACAACAGTCCACAGTGACAGCCAACGTGAAATTATAGCTATGACTGTCCACGACCCCGACCGGCTCTTCACACTACAGCAATGACAGCTTGCGATGCCGGGCCTGCTCTTTGCACTAAGCGATGACAGTTCATGACGCCCGGCCTACTATTCACACTACAGCACTGACCATCTACAGCACTCCCCCTTTCCATTTTCATTATTTACCTTAAGCCTTTAACTTTTCTTTTAGGTGAGAGAGGGATGGGGATTGCTAGTCCTAAGGTAATACATCTGTTTATTCTTGACATTTGCCACATTTCTGGTGCCAAGAATGCCCATGCCTATTTTTTGTCACGTTTTCCACATGGAGGTGTTGTGTGCAAGGGAGAATGTCAGAAGACAGAATTGGAGGATAAGGTGTGAGTGCCAATGAAAGACTTGATTTGTAATGGTTGTTGAGAGGAGTGTAAATTACCAGAGGAGCTTTAAACTTGGAGTAAAGTTAATGATGATTTGAGGCACTGAGGAGTAGTTGGTGTTGAAGGGGGACAAAGTTGTGCCTCTGAAAGAGAATGGTTGGTGTAGTTAGCACATGCTGAAGTCAAACTATGTGACAGTAAGCAAAGCAATATTCTAGAATGCTTACTGTTGATGACCGCTAGTAATGCAGGACTAAGTAAAGGAAATCATTTTTTTTCTTCAATGGAAGCTTCCTCTAAGAACCTGAGTTTGCACTCCTGGACTATGACACTGTATGCCAGACTCCCTTTATAAGGTTTTTCTTCAGTACAAGTCAGCTGACTAGGCAACTGAAGTCAACATCTCTGACGTTATAGGCTATTCCCCCATTCATGTACAGAAGCTCTAGCGAAAAGACTTTCCCACCACAGGTTCCACACTCTGGAATACCTTTTCCCTGCACCTCAGCCTTCATAGGGGACTCAAGACTAAAGACGTTGCATTCAGCTCAGCACGGTCCCAGGGTTTTATTCTTCATTGATGCTATACCTTGCCATTTCCCTCTCCCAAGTCAGCATCTAGAATCACTTACGGCTTGATTCAAGTTTTCTAATCTGTTCTGCTGTTCAAAATGATAACGATGATGATTTTGGGTCCATTCAACCAAAGGGCTCCACATTGTCCTAAGACTGCAATCCCAGTACTAGGTTTTATTATCATTACCCATCAAAGTGGTTATGAAGAACATTGACTCCAGGTTCCACATGATCTTCCCTGACTTTACAATGACTAATTTACCCCCCTGAACACTCTAAGAAACTCAATAGTGGTAAGTAGTCCCTTACAAATACTTAAATAAATAAGTGGGGCTCTTTCACTGTTTACACAATGCTCTATACATGGCATCTGGGACTGGGTTTATTATGTGAGGTATAATGTGTGATGTGTACTGGCCTGCACAGCCATTCCTTCTCTGTTTGCTACACTTCTTCATACACCATAAAACTCGCTATGCTCTCATCATAGCCTTTGGCATTAAGAAGCCAGTTTGAGAGGATAAATTATGTAACCATAGTTTTCTACTTGATGACCATGAAGATCTCTTTTAATACTTTGTGCTGCATGATTTCCATGCCCAACATGGGAAATAACTGGCAGATTTTAGTGCTTAATGCATAACAATCTGCATGTCTTGTTATTTAATGGCCATTTTTCCCTTGGTAAATTTCGGCTGGTTTGACCTGCAAAATATAACTGGAGAAAATTGCAGAGGTGGGGGTGGGGTGGGATAGGGTGTGTTAGGTGGAAAAAACACACAATTTCAGTATGTGCAGTAACTGGTGTTATGGCAAATACCTGAATGTAACAGGCAGCTCATAGTGAGACCTTAGTTGCAGTAAACTCATGGATGAATCCATAAGCCTTTCTAAGCCACGCTTCATTTTTTACCACTCCCATTGACAGGTTTTGTGACCATATATTCTACTGTAAGATTAATTTGATCACTGTATTGCACTGAATGTAATAATGACATTTTGTATTGTTTTACATTTGTTTGTATCTAAAATAAACAAATATTTTATTGATTAATTGAACATGACAGGTTTTCATACCATATCCAAGTCTTACACTCACACTGGCACAATACAGTCAGAAGATGATCATTATATCAGAATCAGAAATAGCATGCCACTAAAGATTCAGGGCTTGATTCACAAAGCTAACTTAAACTTTTAAGTAATTTACGCTTTTCGGTAAGTTTACTACTATTTGATTATTCACGAAATCGAAGTGCAAGTTAGTACCAAAAAGTAGTAAGTTCAGAACCACACATGTCTAACCACTAGTATTGCAACAACGGTACATAGAAAATAATGGAGTCAGGGAAATCAAACCCCAGAGGACATAATGTAAAATTAAAATAGTTAAAATAGTTAAAAATATACATAAATGTAATTTAATCTTACAAAATATGTAAAAGTGGTACATATTTATTAGTTAATCATAAAACATGTCAATACCCTATCCTCAATTTAAACATAAATGTAACAATAGAGTTTATTAAAGTATCACTAAAATAATTCTAACTAATTCTACTCATCACTTTTAATAATTATTTTTGCATATTAAAAATACTTTTTAGGGGGAATTTAGATTTTTAAAATTTAAACTTCTCAAAAATAATTCTAATTTAATTTAATATGTTTCCAATAATTATTTATTTCAAAATTAAGTTAATAGTGCTGTATAATTTTTTTATTTGCTCCACATTTAAAAGTAATATATAAAATAAATTGACATTAATATTTAGCATATGAAATATTTAAAAAATGTATTTTTGAGGCAAATACTTTTGAAAACTTTTCCTATACTTCATCAGTGGAAGACTCTGCAGTAGGAACTAGGGGGCTCATTATGATGGCAGCCCGCCATCATAGCGGTGCTGGGACTGCCCGCCAGAAGTGCGGTGGTCCCACCAGCCTAATTAGGATGTGTCCACCAGTATGGCGGGCGCATCCTGACCTTTTAACATTGCGGACGGTGCTGCAGGCTGCAGCACCGTTCGCAATGTAAAAATGCCACGAAGTTCATTTCCATGCACAACGTGCTAGGCACCACGCGAGGCCTGCCACCTTGTGCATGGAAATGTAGGGGGGTACTATGGATACCCCCCAGTGCACCTACACCCACACAGAGGGGGCCCGCAACAGGCCCCCAAACCCAAGTCCCGCCAGACTTTCCATGGCGGTGATATGCCTCTACCAGGACTCATCCCAATATGGAGGACGGTGCCTGTTAGGCACCGCCACCACATTAGTGGCCCTTTTCCGTCTGCCAGGCAATCGGTGTGATTGCCACCAGCGGACGGACTTTGCATCTGCCGCGATACCCACCGCCATCCTAATATGGCGGTGGGTAACTATAAATGTGATGGCGGAAGGACGGCCACGCCGGCCCGGCGGTGGTGGTCCTTCCGCTATCATAATGAGCCCCAAATATCTCTGCTTGGTAAGGTACAGGGGAAAAAAGTATATTTTTATTTTTTAATAGTAAGGCAAACTCAGATTTTGTTAATGAGCAATACAAGTGAAAATTACTCAAAAGTGTCAATTACCATTGGGAATAACTTAAAAGCAATAAAGTTACTCAATGGTGTAAGTTACCTTTGTGAATTAGGCCCTCACAATTTACAGATGTTGTGTCACGTTGTCAGCTCGCAGCAGATCATATCACTTAGATAAATATTTTCTAGTTTTGAAAACAGAAACTAAGGAGGTGATTCAATTATAATCACCAGAGCAACATTCCTGTCTCATCATTTAATCTTATTACACATCCTTGTAGTCACGCAACAAAATCTGATTATACTAAATGCCCTTAAGAAGTGCAGAAGGATGAGGGTGTTTACAGAGTATCACCTGCATATAAACTAACAAATAGCTTTGTCCGTGTGAAAACCAGACTGGGGTGTGTTACCACTGCAAATTTGTGGCTGTGTTATTTTTACTGTGAACGTTCTGTACTTCTTGGTTTCTTTTCTTCAGCTATTGCACAATCTGGCAGCTCATGCAGTTGTAGAAGAAACTGTCAATTGGAGCACTCAGAAATATGCATTGCATGGAATTTGGTGCTGTATAAACAAGGACTGGCAATGTCAATAGGTCTGGTGTTGGCTGCAGGTGTTGTGGCTTTGTCAATGCTTGTTTTGTTTTGTCATGGATTTTGTAAAACCTTTTTGTTGGGGGTGCTGATAACCACTTGCCAATATAAAAAAAAAACCTTAGCTGAAAACCAAAATATTTTTGGTCTCAAAAGTACACATTGACATAGTAGTGCCGGACACCGAAGGGAAGTATTTTGTGGGCACGTGTGCTCTTTGGAAAAAAACAGAATGCTGTCACTTATACGTAAGTTATATAATGGCTAAAGTGGGCTGACCCATTGGCCCATGCAGTAGTCAGTGGAAGAAAGATATGAATGACACAACAACAGACAAATGAATGAAAAGGCTCGGCTGAATACCCTATAACTATGCTATAAATATATAACTTTAGTGAATAAATGGTCTTCGTTAACACCAGCCCTAAAAAGAGGATGTTTAAACCAATTTGAGTTTGGTTATCTTGTTGTATACTGTTTTGTCTCTTGGTAGGAAATGGTGCACAGCATAGTGTGAGAAAACAGTGACTAGTATAAAACAGTAACTAGTAAAGACATGGGGGACAGCCTCAATCCTTTTCTTAGTGACTGATGTCCTGAATATTATGGGTAGCCAAAATTTAACACTCCTCCATTCTACGAGTTTTCTGGTCTTTTGCAAAACTTCACAAACCTCGTAAACTTCAGAAACTTAGCATTCGCAGAGTTAAAGTAGATGCAAGAGATCTGATAAAAGTTGGAGTTTCTAAAGAAAAATCTTACCCAAACCTGCACTATCAGCAAAAAGACAACTGCCTGGAAAAACATTTTGGGTGGCCGTCCTTTCAGGTGAGGTTGTGCAAAGTAAAAAGATTATCACCTTGACATAGTGAACAATTTGTCACTTTTCACAGAATATCAAACTTGGAATACACAGTATATTTTTAGGTCTCTGCTAGACTGCGCTTGCACTGTCTCCAAGAGCTTCACCCCGCCCATATGCTTTCTATTTGCTCTCTCCATTGTCTCTCTCATATCATTTGTCCCCATTTGTCCTTGGCGTGCATGAGTCCTGCCTCTTCTCATGTTTGGCTCTACCCCAGACCAAAGACCAAGTACTTGTGTCCATCCAGTGCTCCCATTTTAGGAGCTACTTTTTTCTTTGTGCTTGAGTACTCCACAGGAGTGCTCTTGCTTTTACAAGCTCCTTGTTCTCCTCCCACCCCTGCTTCATTTCAAACTATGTATAGATTTCTTAACTGCACTATCTACAAAGCAGCGAAATTGCAAGATGGTGTTCCTTTTTTAGTTTTTTTGCAGTTTTATATAGCGCAAACTCAACCTCAAGCTATCAGGCAAGGAGAGCTTCAGTGATTTGCCTAGAATCACAGGATATTGAGGCTCCTGCCGAGACTCGAACCCAGTTCCCAGCTTCAAAGTTGGGCGCTCTAGCCGTTACACCACATCCACTCCCAACAGAATATAAACTGCGCAGTTTCCCATTTTGTAGGTATCGCATAAAGAGATTGTTTCCATATCTCTTTCTGCGCCTCCCTTCCCATCTTTTACTGCACTTTTGTGCCAGCTAAACAGAAGATAAATCCGGCGTCAGTCAAGCTCCACCTGCCTTGCCTCTCCCACTTTCAGAGACAGTAGCGCTAGGCCTTTGGTACATGTGTGTGCGCTCGTATGTTACTTCAGGTAAAAAAATGAAGTGGCCACATTATGTTTAGGATTTTTACATGACTTTCAGCCATGCTGCGATTCAGTATGGCTAATAGACATTGACATTGACAACACCAATAGCTCTCGTACTGCCGAGACCTATTGGCATTGCCATTGCTTGTTTTATTAGCTTATACATTACAGTGCACAGGGTAGTAAAAACAAAGGAGGGAAAAGAAAAATGTAAAAACCATGGGTCACTACAAGTGTTTGGACGAGAACCCTCATTCACCCTAGGGTGACATGCTTCATCATAGGGTCCCCTCCGAACACTGGGAACGCAAGGTACCCAGTGTGGGCTACAACTTTCCCGCAGGAAAGGAGCAGGGATGTTCTGTAGCACGTAAAATACTATTACCTGTGGGGTAGAGTGAGGGGCAGAGTGCTAAAGAAACAAGTGTGTTTAAAACTATCTTAATAGGTGTAAAGAACTTTATTCCTATGCCCTAAGGGATGGAGCTTAAAAGCATAGTGCAACAGGGATATGGATGTTCACCCTGTATGAGGGCAACATGTTTCTGCCTTGTATGACTGGGATGCTCAAGGCATTCTTCAGGACCAGGTATTATGTCACTCTGCTAAATAAAGCGTGTAAAAGAAAATATATATTATCACTCTAATTCGATACTTCTAGTATACTCAGGGCTTTACTCTTGACCAGCTGTGCTCGATAGCAATAGATGCTTGAGTGGGTCAGGTGGCCCTCAAAAAATAATAAACAGATATCAAACATATACATTATGTCAATCAACGTGAGTCACCAGTGTCTACCACCACAACTACCAAAATGTGTAGAGTATTCCCAGTGAGCATCTATCTTAGAGAGGTATTTGTTATCATTCGTTTCTCTGAACGAATTTTGAGGTGTTTATAGAAACTTACATTTCTACACACTCGCCTCTGTGTTTCCTTAGTGGTAGATCCTAATAGGAAATAATTCTAGTTATTGTAGTATTGCTGGAGGTATGTTTTTGCTCTTCTTTGATTTCACCTTATCTGCATTGGGAGGTTCGTATAACGAGGAATCGCATTGGATGTTGGGTTGAAGAGTCTTCTATCTTTTGACCAGCCGTTGGTTTTACATTATGGCGTCTTTTTGAGAGATGACCTAGTTTTGGGGTTGCACTCTTCTGAGTTTGGTGGCTGACTGTTGGTGCTTTTTATCATTGGCAGACAGTTGGTATTGTAATATTTTTAGTGGAAATTGCTTTTGTCTATAATATGCCATCTTTTGCAATACTATAAGATGGCGCTTAGTATCAAACTATACGGTAGTCCTGTTTTGATAGTAATGTAGGAAATGCAATATTGGTGTGTTTCGCGCTGGATCTCTCGTTAAAGAGTTGTTTGTTGTGGGGATCGCGAGTTCTGGTTTTTCTGCGTTTTCTCCAGTGAGTCGGGACCTGTTTCTTATGTTAAACACTTTGCCCATCTACAAAAAGTGAGTTCTGTAATATTACAAGATGGCGCCCAATATCGTAGTACATATAAGTCCTTTCTTGATAGCAACGTAGGACACGTGATATTTGTACTTTTGCGCCGTAGTTTCCGCCGAGAGGTTGGCTATTTAACAGATCTTGAGCTTCAATCCTTTTGCGCCCTTACTAGTGAGATAGGAGGTGTCCTGCACGTGGAATACGGCATCCGCAAACAAAAAGTAAGTTCTTGTGTAGATGGGAAGGGTCTATTTTGATTTGACACGCTATGAGTATCGTTTCCGTCTAAGAGTTTCTCCTGCTTAACTGATTGGGAGTAACGACATGCAAATTTAACATGGAGTGGAATGTTCCTCCCTTTAGTTGGTAGAGTATGCTTCACCAGCAGTTTGAGCTAAAAAATGTGTTTATAAGAATGTTTCCGATTAACTACGATTGCAGACCTGGGATATATCATACATAAGAAATGTCTTTTTCATGGTGTCATTTGTGTAGTGAGAGCGTGTTTGTTTATCCGTCCATATGAAGTAGTTTGTTTCTTTGGCCCACTTGGTTGTGTGTGTGGGGTACTAGAACTTATACGGGAACGTTAAAACATAGCCCCTTCGCCTTTCCAGATGGTACTAGTTGGGTTTTTATCGCACTTTGAAGTAGGAAGTTTTAACATACTTGAATTTTTGGAATGAGATAAATGAGGCTTCAGTTGTAATATTTCCTTGCTTGAAATATTACCCCGCTTTTTCTTTACAGATTGTGTATTTAGCAATATTTGTACCCTGAAGTTGTGTCCTTTGATATTAAGAAATAAGGATTAATAGTTGAATTTCTCCAACATGAAAGATGATTGAAAATCAACAGGCTTCTACATACCTTTATTCTTGACACTTTTTGGGTGCCTATTTCTCTTTCTTGAATATTATGTTTTTTTGTGCTCTTTTATTGACAGAGCTATTAGTTAGTGAGTCAACACAAATTGTTTTTTTTTTGTTTAGGTTATTTTTGATCCCACAGAGGTAGATTTACTGGTGGAAGAAACAGAACCTTGATATCATTAATGCTGCATAGAAATGCTCTTTAGGTAAGGCCGTACTAGATGAGGTGAAGAGCTCCTCAACTTGGTTGGTACATAAGGGATAGGTGCCGTATGAATGATTGTTCCATTACTTATAAATATTCATCTTTTTACTTATGTAGAGCGAACATCGCAGTGCTAGAAAAACAGATTAGTGTCTTTCTACCAATAGTGGAACCATTCTTTGGTGGTCTTATATTACTCCTGATGTAAGTATTAATAAGATAAGTGTATTATACATCACACTTTCGAGGTGAGGTAGTAAGGTAGCTTATCATCTTTGCACTTTAAAAGGACTACCTCTCTTTTTCCTCTTGACTCTGGTATTTGTAGATCACATATACTGTGTGACATTCTTTTTATGATTTCTCTGGTTAATCTTTTTCTTTATTTTTCACCATTTGTGTTTTTTAACTCAATAATGATACCTTGGTGGTTGGTATCTTTACTATTTGTTAGTCATGTGTTTTGTAGATTTATTTCTGATATGTTTTGGTCCAATCAGTAAAAAATATAAAAAATGTTCATGGGTTCATGAAAGTTATGTTTTAATGTCATTTCAGGTCTCCTGGGTGCTGTGATAACATTGTAGGTCTCTGAAAAGGTCCTGATGAAGGTGGTTTGATCTTTTACTCTACACCACCGAAACGCGCGTCGACCAAGTATTCAGATTTGGTTTTCTAAATATAATCGTTTCATCTGGTCGGGGGTCTTTGCTTGGTCATCTATCACCCCCTCCTTATTTAGATTCCAATTGTTTGTAGGATGTGTAAATATGTATGTGTATGAATGAGTTTTGTATGATTGGTGCAATGCATATAGACTTTACAGAGGCATTGTTTTAAATGCTTAGTATTGTGTTTTTGTCATATTTGATGGAATAATTACATTGATTTCTTTCTTCTTTATTCCTTTTTTGTAATGTATATATTGAAAAAAAATATTTTGAAAAAAGAGAGAATAAATTGAAATGCTTTATTGAAATATGTGATAAAAGATATAAAGAAATTAGATAAATAAAAGAATTGAATACATTTATAATGGTGTGATATTGAAGTGAATTACTTTTAGGAAAGAAAATTGAGCCCAATGGTGATTAAGTCAACAGTGTAATGGTTTGGTAGGCCTGGAGGGAGCATTTGCAGTTCTGTATCATCTATCTATACCTTACACAGATACTATGCATAAGGACCGACTCTGCCGTCAACAGAGTCTCTCCACATGTAGAGCTCTAGATAGACATATACAAACACATATCACAAAACTGAAAAAAGGATGTTAAAATTTGCATACTATATTATAATCTCGGATTGTGCCACAATAATATATCCATATAATAACCAAAAAATATAAAGAACACAACAGATTCTCAGAACCAAAAGTAAAGGAGTGGTTTAGGTTGGGTTGGGTACAACCGGGTTGTAAACGTTTGGCGACCTTAAGCATCCAGTCAGGTCCTCAGTGTCATTATTTTCTCCATGATGTTGTGTACCCATATCATAATCTCAGGCGGGATTACAGCATATTGTACGGGATGCCCACAGTAAGCCAGCGTCTCTCAATTTATATGCAATTTATGCCAGACTCCTAGAGAATGTTCAAGAAAAGGAAGGGGTTATTCTAGAAAGTAATGTGTGTCTATATATAACAAGGTTATCGGCATCTCACATCATCTTTCACAAAATGGATCTAAGCTGCTCAGGAGTAACTGAAACCAGAGCTGTAAGGGTTTGGCATCTTACTAACAGAACAACTTTGTAATGTACCATTAAAACAGAGAGTGTTGCGCCTGCTGTTTAGCAATTACAAAGGAACACAGCTAATTGCTAAAGCAGCATCAGCCGAAGTGAGAGCCCATTAGCATCAGAAAAAGGCTAGCTCATAGCATTAGATTTAATTTGAATGTAATTTTTAAACCTCACGACGGCAGAAATAGAGCCCGTAGAGCACATGTAAAACACGGTACTGGCCGGAGTAAAAATGCATACATAGTGGCAGACTGCAGCAAAGCCACTGGAAATGGGCCTCAGATATATATCAACATGTTGCATTTACCGAGGCACAAACAGTAAAGCACATAAAATGGCAGTACACTCACCTTACGTGTAGCATATATTGCTGCGAGAGAGCACCGGCGGGAGTGTGCCAACGAGGTTCAGACGCTCATTAAAGCATCAGAGTCTCGGCCGGAGGATGGAGCAAAGCATGCCTGGGAAATGTAGTTCATAAAAGGATGTTTGCTATGAGAGAAAGCCACGTTTATCGGCCGGAAGGCTACACAAAGCATGGCTGGAAACTGTAGTTCACAAAAGTATAGGGCTATAAGGAAAAGCCTCTAAACAGCATATATCTGTATAATGAAGCATGCCATGATCTCATCTGGAATGGTACTAAATATATCAACCGGTACATGTTTGCGAAAGGTGTCACAGGTTCTCGGTGGTAGGAACAGAGTGCCCATAATACTTCTCAGTGTAGTCCATAGGGAAGAGACAAGAGAACCAGTGCTCACAACTACAAAGGAAAATATATATAAATGTATACATAAAGTATATGGTGGGTGCATGCTTATGGTATGTAGTGGGTGCATGCTTATGATATATGGCAGGTGCACACTTATAGGGCAAAGCTTATAGTATGATATGGGTACAATAGAGATGGATAGACTATGCAGGATATATGATGTGATGTGAGATGTTTTATAATGCACATCACAGAATGTCATCATTCAAGCTGCTAAGATGACTTCCTAGTCTGAACACCCAGCGCTGTTCTCTGCGGAAATTTATCCAGAGGACCCATATTCCTAAAATTGTGTGGTTTATCCAGTACCACCCACTTACTATCTTCTTCAGTATGTCCAGCATCCAAAAAATGGCGTGTGAGTTGAGTTTTTGATTTCTTACATTTGACAGAGCTCCTGTGTTGGATAATTCTCATCTTAACCTTACGAGTCATCATGCCCACATACATCAGATTGCGGGGGCACTTAATAAAATAAATTATCCCCTCTGAATTGCAATTGGTGTGGTTAGAGAAGATCCAGGGGGTTTTCAAGCCTAGATCCAATTGTTTAGTACGTAGTGTAGAATTACAAACAACACAGGAACCACAAGGAAAATGACCCCTCACAGGTTCCCATGTCCATAAAGTATGTGAGGTGTCAGAAGTCACAGTATGACGTGGTCTAGTATGAACCAGAATGTTCCTCAAGCTACTGCTCCATTTAAAGGCAAAGAGGGGTTTCTCACAAACCTCATTGCCTTTATTCAAAATGTGCCAGTTGGTATCAACCTTTCTGATCGAGATTTTGAGTAGGTGTCAAGTAGGGCCTCGCGGTTGTTGTTGCGCGTCCATTTAGAGGCTCTCCGAACAAGGTCTAATGGATATTGTTGTGCAAGGAGGTTCTGGGTGAGGTTATTGGCATGTTCTTTATATTTCGTTGATTCTGTACAATTTCTTCTCAACCGCAGAAACTGTCCTACTGGGAGATTATCGCGAAGGGCTCATGGATGAAAGCTATTATAGCTGAGCAGTGAATTGCAGGCCATGGGTTTTGATATAGTTCCATAAGGATCAGACCTTCTTTAGGGTACATCTTGAGATCAAGGAATGGAAGTTCCTTCTTACTATATTTACACGTGAATTTGTATAGGATATTCAGAGTTCAGCCATATAGAGAAAGCCTCTAGGAATACTTGATCGCCCTCCCAGATGACCAAGATATCGTCAATATATTTCTTCCATAGTTTCAGATTATTCTGGAAGGAATTCTCCATAGTCTCTTCAAGCCAGTGAATATACAGATTAGCCATACTAGGAGCACAAGTGTTGCCCATGGAAGTGACAGTCACCTGCCAGTATCGCTGATCCTCAAAGGAGAAAAGAATCTCCCATATGGCCAGAGTCGCACATTCCATAACAAAAGATGTTGTCTGATCACTCTGTGGATGTTTTGTCAACAGCTGTTCAATCATCCGTAGAGTATCCTCTTGTGGAATATTTGTATAAAGCACTTCCACATCAAATGAGACAAGCAGATGTTTCTCAGGATTAAATTGAATAGTAGTCAAAAAGGACAAGATGTGTTTGGTGTCCTGGAGAAATGATGGCATATCCTCCACTAGGGGCCTAAAGAACTAATCCACGAATTGAGATAAAGGTTTTAAAATAGAACCAATGCCGGACATGATCGGCCTGCCCGGGGGTGGTCTCTGTGTTTGGTGTATCTTAGGTAAGATAGAGAACGCCGGAATTTTTGGATGAGTAGGAGTTAAAAAATCAACCTCACTTTTAGGGATCCATCCAGATTCAGCAGCCTTAGATACAAGTGTCTAAATTGTTTTTTGCAGTTTTGGCATAGGGTCACATGTGATGGGTTTGTAATATTTTGTATCATGGAGCTGAGGGAGACACTCCATAGAATATGTCAAAGTATCCAAAACTACGGTGGCCCCCTACTTTATCAGCCGGCTTGAGTACAATGTTTGGGTCAGATCCTAGTTTATGTAAACATTGTTTTTCTTTCGTAAGATTGAAAAAAGGACATTTTGCTTGGCCTTTATAAGAGAAAAAATACTTCAAAACTGCCTTCTAAAAGGTAGCTACCTCTGATGGTACTTGTTGGAGGGTATGAAGGAATGTAGATTTATTTCTCAGGCCAGTGTAATCGGATAACTCCTGCGTAATGTCCTTCTGTTTGTCAAAGAAAAACGATAACAGTATTTTACAAAAAAATTCAAACAATGCTTGATGTCTTTTAAAATCATCACCCATATAGGTAGGCACAAAACCCAACCTCTTCTCTAGGACTTGTATTTCCAAAGAGGTAGGAAATCTATGGCTCAAGTTGACTGTTAAATTGCCGCTCCGCTTGTTGATGCACTCGTCATGCTCCTGGTTATTTGTTGTTCCAGCGCTGGATCGCTTTGTACCTGTGTTCTCTGTTGTTCCTGTCGAGTGTCTTGGGATTGACCTTTGTTGCCTCTTCTCCGTCCTCTTTGTCCTCTGTCCTGACCAAACAAAGGCTGGTAGCCAGGTCCATTATATGGCAGTGGTTGGAACAGATGTGAGGGAAAACCCGAAGGTGAGGGTGGCCACCACGTACCATGTTGGGGAAATGGAGGAAAATTGACACGCTCTCTCTTTGGCCTAGGTCTATGTGGAGTATCTTAGTCACTCGAGCCCGAATCATCTGAGTGACTCCATTCTTCTAAATTGGAGGTCCACTGATTGGTGTTACGACCCCTCAGAACCTGTGACACCTTTCACAAACATGTACCGGTTGATATATTTAGTAACATTCCTGATGAGATCACGGCGTGCTTCATTATACAGATATATGCTGTTTAGAGACTTTTCCTTATTGCTCTTTACTTTTGTGGACTACAATTTCCAGCCATGCTTTGTGTAGTCTTCCGGCCGATAAACTTGGCTTTCTCTCATAGCAAACATCCTTTTTTGAACTACATTTCCAAAGCATGCTTTGCACAGTCTTCCGGCTTAGAGTCTGATGTTTTAATGAGTGTCCGAACCTCATACGAACACTCCTGCAGCAAGATATGCTACACGTAAGGTGAGTTCACTGGCATTTCAAGTGCTCTATTATGTTTTTTTACGCTAGTCTGTGCCGTGTTTTATATGTGCTCTACGGGCTCTATTTCTGCTACCGTGAGGTTTAAAAATTAAATAAAAATTAAATCTAATGCTATGAGCTAGCTATTTTCTGATGCTAATGGGCTCTCACTTTGGCTGATTCTGCTTTAGCGATTAGTTGTGCTTTAGTCTGCCCTTTTTCAATTGCTCCGTTTCAATGGTACATAACAAAGTTGTTCTGTTAGTAAGATGCCAAACCCTTACGGTTCTGGTTTCAGTTACTCCTGAGAATCTTAGATCCATTTTGTTAAAGACGATGTGAGATTCCGATAACCTTGTTATATATAGACACACATTACTTTCTAGAATAACCCCTCCTTTTTTCTTGAACATTCTCTACGAGTCTGGAATAAATTGCATATAAAGTGAGAGACGCTGGCTTACCGTGGGCATCCCGTACAATATGCTGTAATCACGCCTGAGATTATGATATGGGTACACAACATCATGGAGAAAATAATGACACTGAGGACCTGACTGGATGCTTAAGGTCGCCACATGTTTACAACCCGGTTGTACCCAACCCAACCTAAACCACTCCTTTACTTTTGGTTCTGAGAATCTGTTGTGTTCTTTATATTTTTTGGTTATTATATGGATATATTATTGTGGCACAATCCGAGATTATAATATAGAATGCAAATTTTAACATCCTTTTTTCAGTTTTGTGATATGTGTTTGTATATGTCTATCTAGAGCTCTACA
This sequence comes from Triturus cristatus, assembly GCF_964204655.1. NCBI lineage: Eukaryota > Metazoa > Chordata > Amphibia > Caudata > Salamandridae > Triturus > Triturus cristatus. Next base: position 909,058,091 of record NC_140593.1, on the reverse strand, counting down.
TGTGGAGAGACTCTGTTGACGGCAGAGTCGGACCTTGTCCACAGTATCTGGGTAAGATATAAATAGATGCTCGCTGGGAATACTCTACACGTTTTGATAGTGGCGGTGGTAGACACTGGTGACTCACGTTAATTGACATAATGTATATGTTTGATATCTGCTTATTGTTTTCTCAGGGCTACCTGACCCACTCAAGAATCTGTTGCTATTGAGCACAGCTGGTCAAGAGTAAAAAGGCCAGAGTATACTAGAATACTAGAGTGGTATTATATATTTTCCTATATATTTTCTTTTACACTCTTTATTTAGCAGAGTGACTTAATACCTGGTCCTGAAGAATGCCTTGAACATCCCAGTCAAAACGCAACAGAAACATGTTGACCTCATACAGGGTGAACATCCATATCCCTGTTGCACTATGCTTTTAAGCTCTATCCCTTAGGGCATAGGAATAAAGTTCTTTGCACCTATTAAGATAGTTTTAAACACACTTGTTTCTTTAGCATTCTGCCCCTCACTGTACCCCACAGGTAATATTACTTTACGTGCTACAGAACATCCCTGCTCCTTTCTTGCTGGAAAGTCGTAGCCCACACTGGGTACCTTGCGGTCCCAGTGTGCCGAGAGGATCCTAAGGATCCTATGATGAAGCTTGTCACCCTAGGTTGAGTGAGGGTTCTTGTACAAACACTTGTAGTGCCCCACCATTTTTTCGTTTTTCTTTTCCCTCCCGTTTTTTGCTACTGTGTACACTGTGTGAGTTTAGCTAATTCGGAATTAGTACAATACAGATTGGGTAGTGCATACTTCCCCTTGACCCTTAGTGTGAGATGCACCAAAACAATAGTGACATACTAGCCACACCAGGCTAAAAACACTAAACTTCAAGAAAACAGGCACGTTCACAAATTGCCACCACTTACAGCATCCACTCATGATCCTGAACACTTTCACCCTGGACAAGCACAAAGTTCAAAATTCAAGAAATCACTGAGCAGTCCTCCTGGGTCACTAGGTTTCAGAGACTTTTGAACACTTCATGCCCAAGCACCTGGCGCCAATCCTTAAACAGTTCATCAAAGACAGAACAAGGTTGCCTTTAGTTAAACACAATCACAGTTCTACTCTAAACTCAGCCCTTTCGAGAAAAAGACACTGCTCACCAAGCAAATAAGATACAAACTATCTGTCTCAAGTTCATGCAACCTTCTCACCTTAAAAGAAGAAGTAATTCTCCCACTAAGCTTTGCCAGCCACGTTGGACACACGTCGTTCTATATAGCCCTCTTCAGCTGGTGAATATACTTGAAGTAATGTAAGTTAAACAAGATTTTCCTACTGACTCAAATCACTTCTTGTTGCATGTATTGCTTGTATTTGTACAGAAGGCTGCTATTTTTACAAGATGTTCACTTACTGGAAAATATCACCCTCACTCTACTTAGTTATCAATAACACCCCTCTTTTAAAATTGTGCATCCTTCTCTCATTTTTTCATTTTCCAACTCTTTTTTCTGATGCTCTTTTGAAACCACCCTTTCTGGATCTGTCACTTAGTGTAAACAATAAGTAACTTATTTTGAATACTATTTTATTGTATGCTGGTTTAAGAAATGTTGCAAATAGACCAAACTAACATTCACAATCACAAATTTTAAAATAGAAATTGCATCGTTTTAAATTGACAAAATATAGATTTAAAAATGTATTACATTTTTACATATTTCATTTGATATTACCCAGACAAATGTTAAACCCACTGCTTTTAGCATTAATTTCCCCAAGAGTAGTAGAAAAATGAAAGTTAAGTTTACAGAGTTCCCTCAAATTCCAATCATGGCAGGATGTTTTCAGCAGTTTCTAGTTAGGATTTAAAGCTTCTAAATCCTACCGTATCTCTTCCAAAACCTTGGTACACAAAAGATTAGTCACAGTGGAAACAATTTTTAAAGGCATAAAAAAACAAACACATATGTTGACACTTTATACAAATTTAGGACACCATCTATAATAAGCATAAATGACTTGATTTAATCAATTCGACAGGAATTCAGTCAAGAAGATCAGCAATTCGAATAGACAAAGTACATGTCGGTATCATCCTTTTTAAATATATACAGGTGCAAGAAACGTGATAAGTGCGGGGTAATTGGGATAAGTGCAAAACGTTGTGAGGGGGGAAGGTCGTGCGTAATAAGAACATCCACAGTCTGTTTATGAACCTAACCTGCCACTTAAATGGCAAAGCACATAAATGTAACAACACATATACCGAAAGCAGTTATACAATCACTGTCAATCTCCTATGTTGATTGAAGACAAAAACAACAACAGGTCGACGTTTCGACCCCTATCAGAACCAGCAAATTGGGTTGCTTGGAAACGAGATCTTCATCAGGACCGAGGGAGGGGGAGTGGGCTTACACCAGCAACAGCCGGATTAATCAAGCTGGAAAATTGAGTGGTGGGCCAATAATGCTCCGAAGGGTGTAGTATTCGGGGCCTCGGTGGGTGAATCTGGGGTCGTCTGATTTAATCAGCGTGAGCAGAGATTCATTTGTAACCAAAGCTCCAGGGCCGCGTCGGAACGTCTGACAGTTGAAAGTGTCAACATATGTGTTTGTTTTTTTATGCCTTTAAAAATTGTTTCCACTGTGACTAATCTTATGTGTACCTATATATACCCGAGTCCAGTGGTCTACCGGGTCACCCCATTGATAAATAACTCTTCCAAAACCTTAGCACATGCTATGAAAAATTTGTGGTAGATGTAATTTTAATATCAAAGGCATTCATCTTTGATGTTACTTCGGATCGCTAAGATCTAGGAGATACTGCTGAGGTAGGAATAATGCGATGCTTAAAATGTGAACAACTTAGTATTTGTTCCATACAAACAAGCTGACAGGAATAAAACCTTGTTTTCTCACAGATGATCCTGTTAAAGTAATTTTTAGTATGATTTTTTCCTGCCTAGAAGTCTTCTTAAGGATTTTTGACCGGAGCAGACATGCCCATGCATCCTTTGTCACTGATTAATTTGAGGAGCACATACTGAATTTAAAATCATTTCCTAAATCAATTATACTGTAACATATATCTGACTGACAAAATAATTAGTCTCTTTAGATAATCCTAGAATCAGAGCCTGTGAACTATTTGACTTAATGTCAATAGAGTGCACACAGGCAGCATATCCAATTTGCAAGGGTATTCAAGAAAAAATATTGGTCCAATTCTGGTGGCAAATTACCAGTTATAAGATCGATATGTGCATGCATTATCATTGCTCTTACAACCAACAGATGCATGACAGATCTTGCCAGTTCCTCATTACTCACTACTCACACCAAATTCTTCAATAAAATTGAGATGGCCTTACTACCCTTTGCCTTTAGTCACTGACAAATCTTGCAGGTTCCAAGTACTTTGAGGGCATCTAATTTCTTGCTTTCAAGCAAATGTCATGCATTTGAAATATTCAGGCCATCTTTTTACACCTCCAGTGCTTTATGTACTATTTAACCTGATGATCAGTTTTATTAATACTTTTTAAACCATCTCTTATCTCCATCAAGTCAATTATTTCTCCTCCTTTGCGATATCACCAAACTCTTATGCCTAACTTGGCTGAGGGATCATAGATATTGACCACTCTTCCTATGCTACATTTACTTGCTGTAGAAGGATCAAGTGAAGAGACCACACCTTCTTTTCATAAGAGATGTGTTATGCTTCCCATGCTTGCTTGATTGTTCAATAACTTCTAAATACTAGGGTACCTGCATTTGTTCCATAAATTTAAATGAAATAACCTTAACCCTAGTATCCAGCTTTTCAATATACTGAACTTTATATGAAAGTAAAAACTGGAATAGTTTAGCATTAAAAGATCACTACCCTTTCTGGCATCAATTATTTCCAATAGTGGGCAATAAAATTTACTTTTGAAGATTGGCACTCTAGTTTTTTTGCAACTGTTTTTTATTGATAGCATTGCTTCATATCACATCGTATAGCATTGTCGTACATTTCCTTACATTGTCATATTATACAATGACCTGCTACATTGTTTACGACCTATCAAATCACAATGTATTTGCAACGCCCTTTCAATTTATCTTAACTGCAGGATGACCTCCTGTGAACATATTGAACATAAACATTATCCCCCTCCTCCCTCACGGTAGCTGTCAGCAACTCTGTTTAGGCATTGTAGGGGCATTCAGGTTGGATGATATACCTAATTTAAGTTTATGTAGGTGCTGGGGGGGCTGTCGCTATCTTCTGCACTGAGTGCGGCGAGCGTAGATGGTTGTGTGGGTGTTGTGTCTTTGTTTCGCTGGGGTTCTGCTACCGTCACTTCCGTTAACATTTGCCCCTTTCCATCATATCACTTTCCGCGTTTTCATCCATTCGTACTGCCCTAAGACGGCATTCTTCCGCCACCCCCCATCCACGCACGTCAGCCTTCCATTTATGCAATTTGGGTGATGTGGACAGAGTCCAATGTATCACGATTCGTCTTTTTGCCAGGACCAGGCCCAGCAGAAGGAACTTTTGTCATATCTGGGTTCCCTTTTTTTGGGGTTGGAAGGATACCCAATAGGCACTGTTTTATGGAAACCTCTATTTGCATTGCTGTTGCTGCACGGAGAGTCTGTACCACCTGGTCCCAATATGATTGTAAACGTATACAGCTCCACGTCATGTGTAAAAAGGTAGCAGGGTCTTTGCCGCATCTTGGGCAATCCGACGTGGCTCCCGGTGTGAACCGCGCTCTATGCTGTGGTGTTACATATGTACGATGTAAATATTAGAATTGGATTAATTTAAACCTAGCATTGCTTGTTGCTTCCGCCACCTGTGCTAGTGCTTTCTTCCATTCTCCGTCCGTCAGCGGAGTGGGCAGCTCCTCATCCCACCTCCGCCTAACGGCCGACATATTAGTTACCTGGTCTTCTTTCATTGCTGAGTATATGCGCAAAATCAAACCTCGGCAGGAGCCCAGATGTAGGCGTGTCAAGAGTGTGTGCAACTCCTGTGGCTCGTCTGGGAATGTGGTCCATATCTCCCTGACGGTTTGGTAGACCTTTGCATACAGCAGAAAATGAGTTGCCAGAACCAGTTTTGTGCCTCCTAAGAAGTGAGAAAGGTTCCATTCTGATATAGATCCCCAGCCCTTTTGCATCCTCCCTATACCCCTTGAAGATACCCATTGTATCCTGGATGTTTTGAAACCCTTTCAACCACCAAAGTGAAAGTGCATTTGCATACAGTGCCCTGCGGAGAATCAGCCTGACAGCCTGTTACGAGGCTTTTGTAACCTGTCGGACAATATGAGGATATGAGGGGCATTTTTTGGGATCCTTGATCCCAACATGAGATACCTCTGCAATTGTGTCCCCTGATTCCAGTCACCCAATAGTTCCTTGACTGCCGTACGTTCCTCCATGCATCATTGCGCCGCGTATTGTAGCAAACCCGCTAAGTAGTATAACCGAAGGTCAGGTAACCCAAGGCCTCCTGCATTCATGTCCTGCTTGAGTAGTTCCAGCTTTACTCTACTTTGAACTCCAGCCCACTCCAGGGATATCAAAAGGCTATTTAATATATCAAACGTTGGTTTTTGAATTCTGCAGAAAGATTTCTGTAGGACAGATAAGCAGCGGGGCAACAGCACCATTTTCAATAGTGTCACTCTACCCATAATTGAGAGGGGGCGTTTATTCCAGAATTGTATCGACGCTTTTAGTCCTGTAAGAACCCTGACCATATTGAGGTCAAACTGGGCCTCCGGCTTGTGGGATATCTGTATGCCCAGGTACCTAAAATGTCCACATTCCAGTCCAGTGTGATGTCCGGGAGATCTTGAGGACTTTCTCCTGCAAGGGCTTTCAGCAGAAATAGTATTGTTTTCTGTTGGTAAATTCAGAGACCCTAAATTGCCACAAAGGAGTCCAACACCCTAAGCAATATCGGAAGTGCCTCTTCAGGCTGTCTGATATACAAAAGAGCACCGTCCACATATAGGGAGACCACATGTGGTCTACCGCCTACCTCTACACCCCATGGCGCCATGTCTCTCTGCAATTTCACTGACAGTGGCTCCATCACCAATGCAACAAGGAGCAGGGACAACGGACAACCCTGTCTCGTGCCCCTTTCGATCCAGATAACGTCTGAGACTAGACTCCCATTTCGTACCCAAGCTCTTGGCTGGCAGTATGGCAATTTAACCCATGAGATGTATTCTTCTTCAAAGCCCATCCTACCCAGCACTTCCCAGAGGTACTCCCACTGCAGCGTTTCGAAGGCCTTTTCGATGTCTAAGGCAACCACCTCTATAGTCACTCTACGCCACCGAGTGTAGCACATGGGACAACCATCTTAAATTCATATGCGTTCCCCTCCCGGACATGAACCCACATTGATCCTCATGTATCAAAGATGTTACTACTCTTCTTAGTCTGTTAGCCAGAACCTTCGCCAGTAGTTTAGCATCTACCCTCAGCATAGATAAGGGCCTTTATGCCGCCAGATGCTCAATGTCTCTACCAGGTTTGTGGAGCATTATTTTCTGTGCCTCCCTCTTAGATTGGGGCAGGTGTCTGGGCTTTTTTGCTTCTTGCAACGTTTCCAGTAAGCGCGGGAGCAGAATATCTGCATAGTTATGGTAGATTTCCACCAGGAGCCCATCTGGGCCCAGCGGCCTGCCCCGAGCCATGCCTCACAGTGCTTCCTGCAGTTCACCCAGCTGAATTGCTGCCTCTCGTTCCCCTTGTTGGTCATCCGTAAGTCGAGGGAGGTTGAGAAAGCACTCCTCATCGGGACATCATGGCCAAGGCTCTCGCGATACGTTTTTGATAGGTGCTGGAATTACTTAGTGTTAACCCCCATCTGTGTGGTGACTTTCGCACCATTCACCCCCTGCAACGATAAAATCAACGGAGCCTGACGCTCATGTTTTAAAAGCCACGCCGGTATCCGCCCTGACCTATCCCCCTCTCTGTGTAGCAGTTGGCGATATTCTTTTCAAACTAAACAACCTAATCTGTCCCAGATCTCCCCCACCCTGCGTTGTGCCTGCAGGAATGAATGGTTAGGCGACATCGGTCTCTGTTTCTCGCACTGAACCCTTGCCAGTCTATCCTCAGCCTCCGTCAATTCTGCCTCTAGCCTTCTTCTTGTTCCTCCCACTCTAGACAGACAGCCTCTTCTGATAAAATACTTTAAAAGCATCCCACTCTGTGCTCCTAGTCTCAGCAGTAGACCAGTTCAAAAGTACCCTTCTACAACCTCCCTGAGTTCTTCTCTGAATACCGTATCTCGCAATGCCTCCTGGGTCCCCATACTAAAAGCACCGGGGCATAATCTGACAGAAATCGACCCAGCACCTCTGTCTCTGTCGCCTCAGCACATGCCTCTCTAGATAGCAGGAAGCGATCAAGTCTACTCTGCACCTCACGGGCAGGGGTATAACAGGTGTATCTGCGCTCGCCGACATGCATGTCTCGCCAAATATCCACACAGTCGAGTCTGCACATCACCTCACTCAGGGCTTTTGTCATGTGTGGTTTAGTGTGATGTTTTGGTGGATCCCTATCCAATTGGCCGTCTAGCACGCAGTTAAAATCACCCGCACAGATCAATGGTATCCTAATGTATGGGAGAAACCGGGATTCTATGTGTGTGAAATAGGCCCCATCATCTATGTTTGGCACATATACGTTAACCAGGCATACCTCAACACCATCTAGAACACTGTGCACTCTAAAATACCTACCCTCTTCATCTGCCTCATATGTATGTAGTTTGAACGGAACCTGTGAGGCCATCCATATGGCTACTCCCCTAGCGTAGGTAGAATAAGTGGACGTGAACAACTGCCTTCTCCACTTCCGATTAAGTTTCTGCATCTCTGTGTCAAGCAGGTGTGTCTACTGTAGCATAGCAATCTGAATGGCCTGCCTCCTCATGTACGTTTGTATTTGGTATCGCTTGATAAAGGAATTTAACCCACTCACATTCCATGTTATGATTTTGTATTGCCCCGTATCATCCAATCCACATCTGCCATGTCTATTTGTAGTACACGCTGCATGTTTCCCTTTTTGCTGCTAGTGAGGCCCTTAAACTAAACTATTTGAACTTCCCACCTCCCGGGTAGACACTTTAATAACGAACCTTGCATCCCCACACAAGTCCCAACCCCTCCCCTCCCATCCCCACCCAGAAACGTCATTAACAATTTTACTTCCAGTGCTTAATTCCAATAATTAAAGACAAGAACAACCATATGTTTCCACACTGCATGCCTCTCATAACCCAGAGTCCGCTTGCACACATACCACATTCAATCATCCAATGCTGAACTTCTGCCAGGCCAGAAAATAACGCGCTTCTCAGACCCTTTAAGTGTCTGTCGGCAATGCCCCTTTGACCCTAGGCATCAGCCTCCCGCACACTACCCTCTGCTGACTCTATCCATTCATACCCTAAACGTTCAATAAATACCAACATCCAAAGGGAATAATTCTAGAGTAGAGAAAAGGGACTTCAAAAGGTAATTGTAGCCATCTGAAAAGGAACCGTCAGAAAGATCACATAAAGGAAAGGAGGAAAGAGAAGAGGGGAGCTGCATGGGCCGCCCGTCCAGCATCGGTGCCCGTCCATATCCAGTCTGCCAGCCAGGTGTCGATGGGGATTAGCTTCACCGCCAATTTGTTCCCCGCCCAAGGGTGCAACAGTGTCCGAGTTATAGGCCTCATGGAGTCAACCAATTGGTTCTATTCTCCTGTTTTTGTCAACTTGGTCTTTCATTGCCTCGGGAGCCCCCCTTTTGAGGTGTGTCTTCAACGATATTTCCTGTACTTGTCTCAGAGCCCGTGGCCATCACCACCTCCACCAGCGCTCTGGCAGCCTCCCGTTCCATCTGTTGCGTCGCTTGATTGAGTCTAGGAGACTTCCTGCCCTCTTCTCCAGAATCAGATTGTTCCAGGCCCAGGGATCCATCCCTTCTGACCACCACTCTTTGCGTCGATCGCAAGGACCGCCTGGGCCACCGGTGTCGGGTGTTGCTCCTGCCCTCTTTGGAACTGATCGGGGTATCCTCTCCTCCCTCCTCCTGGGCTGCGACCTTTGTCCTCCATGGAGTTCCAGCCAGTCCCAGACCGCCTCTGGCATCGTCAAGAAGTGCGCTCTATCAGCATGAAGTACCTTAAGCTTTGCTGGATAAAGGAGCATGTATTGTAAGTTCACAGCTCGCAGCTTTTGTTTGACCCCAATAAAAGATGCTCTCTGCTGCTGAACTAGGCATGTCATCTGGCAATATACAGATTTTTGGATTTGCGAGGACAGGGTCCCCATCTCGTCTCGCGGTTTTGTGGATAAAATCTCGGTCCCTGTAGTTTAAGAACTTTGCTATTAGCGTCCTAGGTGGCGCTCCTGGCGGTGGCAGCGCCACAAGCACCATGTGTGCCCTCTCAGCTATAAAGATGTGGGAGAGAGTTGCTGCGGAGTATATCTCCTTAATCCACTTTTCTAGAAAGAGTTCTGGCTCCTTCCCCTCAACACCCTCAGGAAATCCAAAAAAATGCAGATTACATCTGCTGGAGCGCCCTTCGGCATCCTCTCCCTGGCGTTCAAGGGGCGTCGTCTTGTGTGTGAGCTCCGTCACCATTGACTTTAATGTGGTGATTTATGTCTGAAGTTCGCTGACCGTTTGTTCTGTAGCCAAGGAGCGGTCCGCAACAGTGCGGAGATTAGTCCGCAGCAGTCCAACATCCAGTGAGACCGCATCTATTTTCGCCAGGACCGTGCGCTAGATGCTTCAATAGCTGCAAGTATCTGCGTTCCAGTAGGTTCCGGCACAGTTGACCCATCCCCCGCCGATTCCATATGCAGCAGGTCTGACTGTGGGAGGACTCCCTGCACGGTACAATAGTCCATTTTTATCTGCTGTGCAGTTCTTTGGGGTCTGTCCTTGCCCATGTTCCCAAAACAGTATTCTATTGTGAGGGACTACACTGCAGGTTCACCCCTCGTGGTCATGCCGGAATCTAGTTTATGTTCCGAGGGTCTCCCCAGTGGGGATGGGTCTACAGGGCCCTTGAATCGTCTTCGCTGTGAGGCACCTCTGCGTTTGTGCTTTGTCGCTTTTTAAAATAACAATGTATTTAATTGCGTGTGTAATGAGGCTTCAGCATGTTCCGTTTTGGCTGCAGGGAGAGCAGGAGCTGGACCCCCGATACAACCACTTCTACCTCCTCACGTATTCTTATTCTATTATCTTAGATTTGAAACCAGTGTGGGGGATGGGTGGCCCCAATATGGTCCTCCCCGTGCTTCCATTAGGGGGATCGGTGTTGTTCGCTCCTTGGGACCTTTACTAGCCCCAGTAGCTTCACCGAGCCAGGGCCGCACCTGGGGTGTAGCTCAGCCCCCGGCAGCACCTCAAACAACCACTTCTCTGCCACCCGGTCCCCCCAATGCAGCCCCACATCCACACAGTGCAGGGTGCCTCATCTCGGGCCCCCCGCCGGGGGCTCTATGTCCAAGCACTGCCCTCTGTTCAAAGGGTCTCATGCATCTGTTTGCGGTGCTCTCTGGGGTGCTACTCCCCGGTCCACGTCCGCTCCACCAACACAACTGGTATGTGTTGCAGGCTTCTCAGCTAGGAGGCTGCCACTCTGCGTGCAAGGCCTGCCTCTGCCCCTTCCTGCACTATCCGCTGGCCTCCTATGTTTGCCTAACATCAGCGCTGGCGGGGGCGTGCTCGGGCAGTCCTCTCAGAACCTTAGCGTGCTCCCTGGGCCCATCTAGCACTGGATTCTCGACCAGGAGGCCCCCTCTCCAAGTGTGAGGCCTGGTTTGGCCCTTTCCTGCACTCTCCGTGGGCCACCGACGTCCGGCTCACATCAGCGCCGGCGGGGGCGTGCCTGGGTCTCCAGGCCCATCCAACAGCCCAGGTCCCCCGGCACCCCCACTTCTCACTGCACGAATAACTGTGCCAGGGGAGGTCTCCTACGAGTCCCGCAGCTTTTGGCATCAGTACTTTGCCTCAGGTAGGACGGCCACCTCGATCCCCCTGAAGGCCTCACCCCTAAATCTGTTCAGCAGCAGTGTAGGCCCGGCGTTGCCGATCCGTCCCTTGGGCGTCGCGGGTCCCCTCATCTCCCCATTGCTTACTACCGGCTGTCTCGGCGATGCTGGCTGTTGTTTTATTCGTCGTTCAGTCTCGAGTGGGCAGGATGGTTAAGGATTATTTGGACGGGCGGCTCCGGAGCTCACTAAGCTGCGACTGCTCCGGTCGCAATCTTGGCAACCGATTGCCACACTAGTTAACTAAAAATGGGCACAAGCACCATGTATATAAGCACCTAAGTAGAAATAAAACAGTAACTAAAATGCATATTTTTCTATTTTTTATAGGAGGGACATCATCCTACTTTAGGATTAAAGGGCCAACTACTATCAATTCTAGATGCCTTTTTATTTTGTTGATTTCCAACTTTTCCATCTATGATCTTCTTCTTTTTCATTGCTAAGAAGTAAACAAAATAACTAAATAGAGATCAGTCAGTTTAAGGAACTACAATATAATGATCACAACCTGGAAACCTATTAACAGAATCAATTTTGTTCCCTTTCTAAGTGCAACCTTTGCTTTCACCAGAGCTCTTTTCAGTAAACAGCAGTGCCTGCGGTAACCCCACAGATGCTGAACCGCATTTCCATTACCCCCTTCTTTAATGGCTGAACATTTGTTTTCTTTCTCCCCAGTATGCTTTTTATGTTAAGCCCTTCGGTGCTCATGATGGAAGGGCTCCATCATGAGCACCAGTGCTTCTGTGCTCATGACGGAACCATTCCGTCATGAGGACAGGGGCACGAAATCCCTCTGCTGCAAACAGCAGAGGGATTTCCATTTTTTGGGGGGCCTCAGGAGGTGGGGAAGAGCTTCCCCAACCTCCCAAGGCCCTTTACTCATTTTCAATCTAATGATGATCGCGTGCATGGTCGTCATTACATTGAAAATGAAACTGAAACTTAATTTCAGTTTCAATGTTTCGGTGCTTGTGGGTCCATTTCAGCCCTTGAGCACCGAAACACTTGGGACAGGTGTTGTTGGAAAGGGTAGAATCTCCCCTTTCCAATGGTACCCTTCCCTAGTGGATCCCTGCTTGGGGATCGCCCCAGGCAGGGATCCACCCACTAGCCACCAGGGAGCTTGGAGCGGCCCCTTGAGCAAGGACCTTTGCTCTCCCCCATTTAATTTTGCCAGACAGCCTTTCTACGAAAGCACCCTAAACGCCAACGATTTTTTTTATAGGCCAGGGGTGGGGGATGCCCAGAATGGGCATGCCAAACCCAAAAGAAGGAATATTATTTTATGTCCCTCCCAGAAGGCAGAAAGCCCACTAGGCCCTAGGGATTTTTGTTTTGGATATACGTAGGGGTGGAGGCTGCCCAGAATGGGCATGCAAATATCCCCACCTCCCCCAAAAAATGCTACAGTCTTTTTGCCCCACCTGGAAGGCAGATGGGGCAATAGCTCACTTGTGTCAGTGTCCAATGCAGAATTGGCTAAATACTTATTTTGAAATAAATTTAGCGCTTAGAATCCTCAGTGCTATACCCTTAATCCCTATGTTTTGGGATCTTCCCAGTCACAGGCCCTTGCCCCACCCACACAAGTGAGGTATAATTTTACTCGGGAGATTGAGGGGAACGCTGTGGGGTAGGACATTTGTGCCGACACAGTGATTCAACCCACAACTTTGTGGAAAATGTATTTCTGTTAAATTTGAGGTTTGCAGGGGATACTGGGTAGGAAAACGTTGGGGGATCCACAGAAGCCATACTTCGCTGGACTCCCCCGGGTGTCTAGTTGTCAGAAATGCATGGGTTTGGTAGTTTAATCTACAGCTAGGCACTTTGCAAAAAAGTGTCAGTTTTCTCTGTGAAAATGTGGTGTGTTCACGTTGTGTTTTGGTCCGTTTCCTGCCGCGGGCACTAGGCCTACCCACACAAGTGAGGTACCATTTTTCTCAGAAGACTTTGGGGAATGCGGGGTGGGTGGAATTTTGTGGATGCATGCAGATTCCAGAACTTTCCACCACCAAAATGTGAGGAAAAGGTGTTTTGTTTTACAAAGTTTGAGGTTTGCAAGGGATTCTGGGTAACAGAACCTGGTGAGAGCCAGACAGGTTACCCCATCCTGGATTTCCTTTTGTGTCTAGTTTTCAAAAAAGTATAGGTTTGCTAGGTTTCTCTAGGTGCCGGCAGAGCTAGGGTTTAAATCTACAGCTAGGCACTTTGCAAAAAAAAGGTCAGTTTTCACTGTGAAAATGTGGTGTGTCCACGTTGCATTTTGGGCCATTTTCTGTCACGGCCACTAGGCCTACCCACACAAGTGAGGTATCATTTTTCTTGGAAGACTTTGGGGAATGTGGGGTGGGTAGAATTTTGTGGATTCACACACTTTCCAGAACTTTCCACCACAGAAATGTGAGGAAAGTTTTTAGGTTTGCAAGCGATTCTGGGTAACAGAACCTGGCAGGCACGGTGCATCCATTGGGGCGTTGGGGCATTGCTCCCCCGCCCCCGCACCCGCCCGCAGCTCCCTCGGTGTCTCTGAACTTATTTTACTTAAGTTCAGAGATGCCGAACTTAGTTTACTTAAGTTCAGAGACGCCGAGGGTGGGGAGAACTGACAATGCATGTCAGTCAGCATGACGTCGGACCGTGGGCAGTCCGGCGTCATGTTGACTGACATGCATTGTCAGACCAGGCAGCACTGCAGCACAAATGCGCATGAGTGGGCATGGTGAGCTAATTTTTAGCCCGTGCCCAGTCATGCGCACTTGTGTTTTCACGGACTTGCGCATGCCCATTAGGAACCCCTCGGTCTCCTAATGGGCAGGCGGCGGGCGAAGAGTAGGCTGAGCCCTCAGCCAATCCTGGCACTGCAGCAGCGCCAGGATTGGCTGAAGGGTTTCCACTGCAGTGCTGACGTGCTGTTCCAGTTTGAAGAGGGCAGAGGCGCCAACGCGGACCAGGAGCAGAGGCGGGCAGGTAAGTTTTCCTCTTAATTTAAAATGTATTCTCCCGTGTGACCCCCCCACCCCCCGTGCGTATCCCCCCTCCTCGGGATCCCCCCCCCTCGCGACTGCTCATGTAGTAAAAAATGGTCCTTTTGTTTATTTGCTTCCTTTGCAATCATTTTATGCCCCGCCACTTTCAAATGTCACCAGCCGCCCCTGGAACCTGATGAGAGCCAGACAAGTCACCCCATCCTGGATTCCCCTTTGTGTCTAGTATTAAAAAATGTATAGGTTTGCTAGGTTTCCCTGGGTGCCGACAGAGCTAGGGTTCAAAATCTACAGCTAGGCACTTTGCAAAAAAAGGGTCAGTTTTCACTATGAAAATGTAATTGTCCACGTTGCATTTTGGGCCGTTTCCTGTCGCGGGCACTAGGCCTACCTACACAAGTGAGGTATCATTTTTCTCAGAAGACTTTGGGGAATGCGGGGTGGGTGGAATTTTGTGGATTCACGCAGATTCTAGAACTTTCCACCACAGAAATGTGAGGAAAATGTTTATTTTGTTTTACAAAGTTAGAGGTTTGCAAGGGATTCTGGGTAACAGAACCTGGTGAGAGCCAGTCAAGTCACCCCATCCTGGATTCCCCTGGGTGTCTTGCTTTCAAAAATGTATAGGTTTGTTAGCTTTCCCTAGGTGCCGGCAGAGATAGGGTTCAAAATCTACAGCTAGGCACTTTGCAAAAAAAGGGTCAGTTGTCACGTTGCATTTTGAGCCGTTTCCTGTCGCGGGCACTAGGCCTAACCACACAAGTGAGGTACCATTTATATCGGGAGACTTAGAGTAACACAGAATTGTAGAGCAACTGTTACTACCTATGGACTTTCGATGCATTTCTGCCTTGCAAATGAAACACAATGTGTAAAAAAGAAGTCACATTGAAAAATGTTCTATAATTCTCATGCTCGTATGGGTATTCACAATTTGGGAAAAGTGCAAATAGCTACGTTTCTAAACTCTATATTTTGTTCCAATTTCAGAAATACATAGGTGTCTTTCATACCAATTTTTCCCTGCATATATTTTCCCAAATTATTTGCTATATACCCGGTACATAATTAAAAACCATTGTAAGACACTGCTCAGTTATTGGCTCTGGGTTTGTCGGGATCTTGGTGAACCTACAAGTCCTATATATCCCCACAACCAGAAAGGTCCAGCTGATGTAATGGTATATTGCTTTCAAACAGCTGTCATAATTAGAAGAAGTAACAGGTGAAAACGTTGGCACAAGTGGCTGTTTTTTTCAACTCATTTTCAAATTTTCCTATATTCAGCTGTTAGCTTCTATAAAAAAAACCTTGAAGGAGGTTCACAAATTACCCCTTACTGAATTCAAAATGTTGTCTACTTTTCTAAAATGTATAGCTTTCCAGGATCCATTATAGCTCTCATACCAATTTCTACCATTAAATGGAAGCAGATAGAAAGCACAAAAAATAGCAAAAATAGGCTTGTCATGTAAACGTGTTCTCAGAAGCATATGATGGAAACTGCTAATACATGATCATAATACTTTGTAAACATTTTTACTGCACGTCAACTTATTAATAAAATGCTATAGTAAAAAAAATATTTAAAAAAAATAAATTGGCTATGTCCCAGTAAAGTGCCAAAACTGTGTAAAAAACTGTTGGTTTTCCGACTAAAGTCTGTCAGTCCTTTAAACCTGGGAAAATGGTGATTTCAGCCTCACAAACACTTTGTTGATACCATTTTCAGGGGGGAAACGAGATGCTTTCATTTGCAGCACTTTTTTCCCATCACCCCCCCAAAAAAGATAATTGAGCTGTATTTTGGCAAATTTCTAGATCCCCTCCAGGGGAATCCACAAACCCTGGATACCTTTAGAATCCCCATGATGCTGGAAGAAAGGACGCAAATTTGCGTGGATACCTTAAGTGGTCTAAAAGTTACAGACAGGGGCCTCAGCGTGAACTACCCCAAATAGCCAAAAAATGGCTTAGCACAGGGGGGAAAAGGCCTAGCAGCGAAGGGGTTAAGGGCCAATCAGTGCATCTGGGATTATGCTTACAATCACATGCATTGATGTAATCACTGACAAGTAGAGCAGGCTTCTAGAAGCGAGTCAATTCAATTGTCATTGCGTCACAATTTCTAAAAGTATTTATGTAACACAGGGAAATAATCTGATCATAGGATCTGGACATTACCTGATTGTGGTGGGATGGGATTGGCTGGAAGTAAATGAAGGAAAATATTCAGATGAATTTAAACCAGTATAAAAATGCCACTGATTAACTGGCATGGGTCAAATGGTGAAAGCAGGAGACACCTAAAGAACAGGCAGTGCTTAATTTGAGCCAGTGGTAGCAGGTCAGCCCAACAGCACTCATTTTTGGGGACCAGCACTTATCATTCCTCAACAGACTTTGATCCAGAGTAAGAAAGAGAAAAGCACAAAAGGGGCAAACAGAGGAAGAGACAGACAGAAAAACAGGTGCAAAGGCAGAAAGCAGGGATAAAAAAGAACCTGCACAAGTGATATAAAGGGCAAAGAGTGTCAGGTGGAGGGTTAAAGAGGCATGAGTTGGAAACAAGACTACAATGCCTTGGTATTTGGCACGCCGACCTTCGAAATCGCTGACTGTGGGCTTCTGAGTAAAACTTTGGGCCCCAGCACTTATTCTACTAGCTGAACACTCCTCCTGGCCCTCTCTGTGCAGGTTCAACTTGGTAGCAGTCTTAATAGGGCTGTCCCATCCGAAGACCACAGGTCTTTTCACTAATAATGCACAGAAACCCAAACTATAGGAATTTTAAAGAACAACCTGCTGGCATGGTACCACTCCAGTATTAGAGCTGGGAGAACAATACATTTAGGCAAAACATATGGCGCACCTACCTGCAGTTGTACTAGATATTGAGTGCACTGTCTCTAGCTGCACTGCAGCACCCCCCTACTTGTGTGTACGCCTCCAGAATGAAAAAAGGACCCCAATTAAGGTACAAAATTTGCACTCCTCAATGCAAGCACAAACTCTGAGGGTTGGTGCCTGCCCGAGGGACAGCTCTTCAGTGAAAGACAGAACTGTGGTTTGTAAACATGGCTCTATCTTTCACTATCAATAGGCCAGGCATCCTTTTCACGTGGGTCAGGGATCCCTTGCAGGTGTGCACAGTATGGGACTCCTGTGCCCCATCTCATGGGGTGTCTTCAGAGACAAGAGGGCGCACTGACAGTGCACCCTTTCATATGTGGCACCACTCTAGAGTGGGAAGTTGGAGAAGGCAACTAGACGATATCCCTACCTGGGACACTCCTAGATATCAGGTACATTCTTCCTATCAGTGTTATCCTTACTACAAAATGGGCAGTGGAAGTGTCTGTGGCACATCTGTAATGCCATATTGCCCCAGTAGGCAAATGCCTGTTGTGCTTTTAGGGCACTCTTTTTATTATAAAGCCACTCAGTCTGCATCATTATGGGATGTAGGGCGTGCAATCTTCCACTATTTTGTTGAGATTAGAGCAAGGTATGAAAAAGCAGCAATCAACTATAAAGATAGTTGCCTGATCAGTGGCAGGAAAGTAATCACATGGACAAATGGAAGTGAATATGTCATGCTGTTTTAATCAGCCTTATATGCACCTGTTTACCTTCCTTCTAAATGTAAATTGGGCCTTCCATGCAAATCTCTGTCCCTCACCTCACTCTCTCTGCAATGTGCCTCTATTAGTGAAATGATTCCACCACAGCACCATCCCCATTGACGTATTGCAATGTGCTAGTAGCTCACAGCCACCTCTGAATACCTTGCAAATCGTAATTGCCTGTCAGTCAATTTATGAAGATGGAACAGACCTCCTGCTCAGGCACTGCATAGGTTCTTTGAGGCTGGTGAAGCTGTAGTGTAGGCCCTTGTAGCTCACCATCTCCTGAAAAGCTGTTGTGCTTGCACTGTACTACTACTACTCTAAGGATGCCGAGCCTAATGTGAAAGACTTCCAGTTTTCAAGTATGTTAATTGTGCATCTGTGTATAGTGCTAGAGTCTGCATTTCTTTCTTTCTCTTTTTTAACTGATGTTCTCCTTTCTTTTTCACCATCTCTGCATTTTCATCTTTCCTTCTCTAGTCATTCACTTGTCTGTTTCTCATCTTACTCTGCTCCTTTCCTTCTCTCCTTTTCTCTTTTCTCTCTCGCCTCTCCTTTTTCTTCTCTTCCGTTTTACTATGCCTTCCTTTTTCTCCTTTCTATCTCACACTCTACTTCTCTCATTTTTTCCTTTCCTTTCCTTTACTTCACTTCTTTCCTTTCCCATATCTCATGGTATCCTTTCCTTCTTTCCGCTCCGTATTCCCTTCTCTTTCTCCATTCTGCCTTTTATTGTTCATCCTTGTATCCTCTTCCCAAGCGCGGATTTTTTCATTTCTTCCGCTTTCCATCTCCTTTGTTTCATTCCCTTCTTTCCTTCTTTTTGTCTTCATCTTTCATTCTGTCCTTCTCTTTTGTCTTTATCATTTTTCTTCTTTCTCCTTTCATTCACATTTTAGCCTTTTATTTCTTTCCTTTTTTCCCTCCACCTCTCCTTTTCTCCATTCCTTTTTTCCTTTTCTTTTTCTTTCATTTTGTTCCTTGTGCCTTCTTTTATTCTCCTCTTCTTTCCTTCTCTTTGCACTACTACTACTGCTCTCCTTCTCTTCTCCTTTTCTTGTCTCCTTTTCCTTCTCGCCTTGCCCTTATTCTCACCTTTAATTTTTCCTTTGCTTTTCCCTGCTATCATTTTCTTCTGTTCTAATTTCCCCTCTTTCTCTCCTTTCCTCCTTTCTTGCTCTTGTTTCTCCTTTACTTTGCCCGTCTTTAGATCAAGCCTAGGCAGTGCTGTTCTATAGACTATGTGGGCTTACAGCCCACCCATTGCTTTTTTATTGTGAGTTTGATTGTCCTTTAAAAAGGTTTGCTTCCTAGTGGTTAATCTCTCCTCTTTTTCCCTCCTTGTTGTCATTTGTTTCCTCCCACGGAGCAGAGCCTACCTACTGATATCTTATGCTTATGTGTTCATGTCTAAGCACTAGTTTTCTCTTTGTTACCTGCTTGTCTTTGTCGAAGCCTCCCTTTTGGCGGGTTCCTTGTTGCAGCTTAAAGGCATTGTGAATCTCCTTTGTATTTTTTTTGTTATGTTGTAATGTGAGCGTATGCTTGTCAAGCGTTTAAAAAAAGTGTTGTTTCCTATCGATCACAATCGCAGCAAAGCTGCCTTCTTTCATTTTTTTTGCATTGCCATTGTTTATTTTAAGGTTATAGCTAGTGATTGTGTTTACGGTTTTTAAAGACTGCTTCTCAAGCGCACATCCATGACTTGTTGGCAGCCCCTCCTTGTTTTGCATTGCCATTGTTTATTTTAGTTTTGTAATTAGTGATTGTGTTTTTGCTTTTTAAAGAATATTTTTCGAGTGCACGTCTACGTCTCGTTCGCAGCCTCTTGACCTATTTACCTTGTCTGCATTCTTGCCTTCTAATGACAGGCTGTGGGCGATCCATAACTCGGTGCACCCGGCCAGTAGCTGCCCTCACCCTTGGGCTTTGGCCGGCAATAAAGCTCACACAGCGAAGGAATGTGGAGCCGCTCCAAAATCAGTCGCTGTCCCCAACGCCACCGTCTCCCCGGCCCCTTCTCTTGGCCATTGTCCTCTTTCCTCCTGGTTTAACCTTGTGGTTTGTGATACTGAATTCTCTGAAGTGCAGACAGGCACTTATCACATTGTGAGCCTGTTAAATGTGTGTTCTTCTAACCTTTGTATGAAAACCCATTATCGAACCTGTGCCACTGTATGACATGTGTGATCGTAAGATACACAGTTTAGGGGACTCTCATTCCGTGTCTGACTGTACAATTGATGTGCCTGTGTAAAGAGTGTGAATTTCTGTGTAGCTCCTGTGACTGTAAAACACAATATTTGAGTTAAGCAAAACATCCTGTTTCTGGCTCAGATGCTTCAGAGGGGCAGTGGTTTATGAGCCTTTGGGGTTTGCTTTAGGGTTACGTTGCTGTAACCACAGCTGTTTAGGTTTGACTTCATGGGCAAACACAGTTGTGATGGTGTATTTATGGGGCCTGGGTCCAGTCATCTAATCTTTATGGCTGTCGCCAAGGGAAATCCAAGTACTGGTGGTATGTGTTTGCTCCGTGTGCGCCTACCCACATCTGCTGTTGCATTAAGGAGTTTGTGTGAGTAAGAGAGATTATTGCTGCGTAACAACACAGCCCTTTAACCGGTATATCCTGCACAAACAGTGAGCACCACTACAACTCAGGTGATGCAGTACTACAAGGGCACAGCTCTTAAACTGTACAGCTACAGCAAATCTACAACACAAGAACCACAGTGCAGCTACAACCCCACAAGTATATAACTGCACATCTACAACTACAGTTGAATGTAGTAATGTACAGCTGCACATCTACCACACATCCAAAACGGCTTAATGATACAACTGCACATCAACAACGACACCAGTCCATATCAACTACATAATATCATGCTCATCAACACAAATATTATTGATATATAACAATTCTATGCATGTACAACTACAAAAAAGAATCCACCTTAGTTGCACAGTTCTAAAACTGCACATCTTCAACGACACTGCATATGCACACCACCACAGCTGTATATTGTCAATGGTGAAACTCTACAGATGTGCATCTCAAATCACTGCACTGATAAGCAGCTTCCCACATGGAATAGAACTCTACATCAATCAGTAACAATAAAAATGTGCAACAGCAACACGGCAGTACAGTTTTCTCGCTCGATATCTAAATCATTCTGTAACTGCACACATACAACAGCACTGCAACCTACAACTGCAGACATGTGGCACTAATTCAACTCTTCAACGAATCATGTATAACAGTTGACCTGCACATCTGTGATTTTGCTGAACTCCGCAACTGTTCATCCACTACAACAATCCTTCGCTTTTCTCCTCCAGCCTCTCCTTTTGTGTCTTTCCTTCTCTCCTTCTCCTCTGCCTTTTCAATGTTATCCTTTCCTCATTCCTAGGCTACCTCCCTCCCTTGCTCTATCTTCCACCCTTTCTTTGTCTCTACTTCCTTCCAATCTCCCCTACCTTTTTCTTCCTCTCTTTCTTCCTTTTTGTTTCTTTCCTTCCTTTTTGTAAGAAACTTTGCTTCCTAAAGCAATCTCTTCACTTCATGCCATATTTTTTGCTTCATAATTGCCTAACAGGTGTGCCAATGAGCATGAAGGTGGCTTTAGGGGTATGCTTATTTGTACAGACCTGTGAATCCTACATTTAACTGTGCAAAATGTATTATTGCCAATGCGACTGGTTAAGGGTGCTGTGTGTATGTTAATGAAAAAAGTTCTGATTTGCTTGCTTGGGAACATAAAACAATAGACTCCAGTAAAATAGCTGTCACTTGAAGTCTTCTGGGACTTGTAAAGAGACATTGCCATCCTGTTTATTGTGTGAAAAAGAGACCCCCATGTCCAAGTGAGATAAAAGGCAAAACATGAGGAATCTGGTGTGTGAAAAACTGATGCCACATGCTATGCTCTATTTTGCTTTTAAAAACATGGAATAGGAGATATTACCACACGAGATAAATACCTCACCCTGGGGAAAGGTGTTACCATGTGTGGTAAAACCTCTTCCCTATCCTGACCTACTCATACTGAGGGTCTTACTATGCAAAAGGTCCTTACTTCCTGAAACCATGGACATGAACTTCAGCTATACTTACAGCATCCAGTACTTTTGTCCAATAATTCTTTATCCGGAAGACCGAGCTTGTGTTGTGGTGTCTGTTGTAGCTGTTGACAGCTGCTGCAATGGCGCTGCCCAGGTCCACCTGTCCACCATTCTCAAGCGACGCAGGGCTTCCTCCTGCGACCAGGCCGAGCACCAGCACCACTTGCCACCACATCTCCACCCTGTACTGCATTGTTTTCTTGCACCCAGTGGGAGCTGGAAAGTCTCTGCTGCTCTGGAACCTCCTCCTTCTGTTTTCACTTCCTTGGCGTGGGTCCTGGTTTTCCCAGATTTAATCAGGCCAAAGCAAACGCCAGTCTTGCGTCATGGAAAAATCCCAGGCTGAAGGCATGCTCGAGCTAGAAGATGGATGTTGGCCCTTGGCAAAACTCAACAGGTTGAAGCACTCTAAAAAAGAAACTCAGTTCCGGATTGCTCATTCTTGCAGTTACATATGCTTGATCTCTTGGCTTTGTGGCCTGTCAAGCTCTTGGCACACATGCCAACTCTCCCAAAGTAAGCACCCCTGTTTTTCAAGCAGAAAATGAGTTCATTTTAACTTTCTTCTGCTTAGTTCTACCTCTACACCAATGCAAGGTAAGGGGGACATTTATGTACTTTTCGATTAATTTGTTTTGCCAAATCCCCCTCTTAATTGTTCCTAAATGCTGGCCGTCATATTTTAGATGCATATAAATGAAGAGAATGTTATCTACTCAGTAAACATAATAAGAAAAGCAGAGTGGGATGAAAGCTTAAGTAAGTGAGGTATTTGTTTGTTTTGAGCATCGACCTAGGACCATGAACAATTCATACAGGAAAAACTACACAAGGAAAAAAGTAACAGGCAAAAACACATAGTCGGCACCAGCAGTCAAAAGCAAGCAAAGGGAAGGTGTAAAAATCATCACAATAATGTGAAGGACCAAGTATGTGTACCTGAGTGTTGTACTATAGAAAACAAATGAGTGTGCTCGTCAGGGATCATACACAGCATCTTCAAGATGCCAAAACCGAGAGACCAGCAATTGTAAATGTTAATTTTATATTCTATTCAATTAGTGTAACTCAGGATTGCTACATGAAAGGGTTTAATGTGAATTTGGTTTCTGACCGCATTTCTTTCTCACTTGGGGTCCAATTCTCAATGTTTTTGTATGTAGGCGAGCAATCAAACCTTATTCTTGAATGGCGGCGTGGGCTATAATGCTCCGAAATAGATATTAATAGCATGTCTAGCCAGTTCTATAACTTTGATTAAAAGAATAACACTTTAATTCACAATTAAGGTTACAATTACATAGTAAAAAAAATGTTTCTGTCCTCAAAGTAAGTTCTTAAAACACAAGAAAAGGGATAATTTGACTTTACCAGGTTTGCAAGAGTATCCCACACTCACTAGCGATACCTGCAGGTGCCACGTTAGAGCCTTAATTCCAAGGTGTTCAAAATGTATAGTTATTTATCGCATCTAATAAAATAATGATGCCCTGAGAGTCTTTATTTATCAGACTTGGTCAATATTGCCAATGATGAGTTTTGGCCACAAAATGGGGCATGATGTGCAGATTTTAGTGCTTACCACGTGAAAATCTGAATGTCTCAATTATTTACTGTTTTGTTTTTCACCCATTATATTTTGGCAAGTTTGACATGCGGAAATTTATGGGGCGATAAATCAAAGTGTAGGATTTTTCCGACATACTCGTAATCCTGCCACATGTGCAAACACTGGCTCGCATGGATGTCGGAATTATCCCAGGCACTTGTAATTGAGGCCCAAGTGCACTACTTGAGGTATGCAGGGGTGGAATCTGCTCTGCAGAAAAAAGTCAGAAAGCTCTGTCCAGGCATTTTGCAAAGTCTTACTCTCTTTGAGGATGGCACGCCTACTCATTTCTCCTGAGGCCGAAGAGACTGGGGTGCATGCTGTCAGAGTTCTCTCCTCAGGTTGTCACAGCGCCATTGGGTATTAAAGCCATGACTAGAGCATAGTGCCATAGCCATCATAAAATTGATGCAACCCGGTCCTGGACTGCAGGTGCTCATGATAAGATACCAAGGGGCATATTAACAAGGCGGCGATATGAAATTATCGCCGCTTTTGCGTCCGTTTTCGGGCGAAGAGCGGCGATAATTTCACCGCCTTATCAGCCAAGACACGCTATCGCATGTCTTGCTGACTTAGCGCCCGTTTGCAGCACGCCTCCGATCGCATCGCTAATGAGATGCAAAGGAGGCGTGATTGACAAGACTCCCTTGGGAAAATATCGCGATATTAACAAGGGAGGGTAGCGATTTTTAAAATCGCGTTAAGTATGCCTTAACTCAGGAATTTAACGTCTGTTAAATTCCTGACTAAGGCATACTTAACATGGGGGGTGGATTTTGTGGCTAAGACCACAGGCCCTATCATGTAGGATATCGCCGTTTTCCACCATGGAAAACGGCGATATCCCAACTATCTCTGGAATTTTTGTCGCCTCGGCGATGCCCTTTGTTAATAACGCGCAAACCGGGCGATAAATTCCAGAGATAGCCGGCGATAAACATGCAAGCGCTAAGCGCGCTTTACGATATTTATCGCCGGCCCTTGTTAATATGCCCCCAAGAGAGTATGCATAGGTTCAGAGAAGTGATGCGTGCTTCATGGAAACCATACAGTGAATGCAACAAAGTTCTCCACTTCTCAGTCAGCACACTTGGGGGCATATTAACAAGGGTCGGCGATAAATATCGCAAAGCGCGCTTAGCGCTTGCATATTTATTGCCGGCTATCTCTGGAATTTATCGCCCAGTTTGCGCGTTATTAACTGTTCACAGTGCTTCAAGCAGTGAGCTTCGTCCTAGCACTCAGGCAACCGAGCCTTGGGTTCTTAAGCTGATAAAGCAGGTTCTCAGTATGTAGGAGGGTCCATCCTCTTTTTCATTTAGGATTCAATACTTTAGGTATTTTCCTCAGTCCTTGGAGTCTGCTCTTGATTCGAGGATGTGTAGGTGGGTCAGGGGCAATTATTCTCAAAGTCCTTGATTGAAACTCTTCATTTGGAAACCAACGGTGGGCGCATTTTCCTGGCTAATAGTGCCAGCTTATGTACTCATACAATGGGAGTTGACTGGGGACAAACAGCTGCCCAAAACTTGTGCATTTGGGAAGTACACTCTGGACCTCATGATAGTCAATGATCGATTTTGATTTCTTTGTAAAGAACATCCCATAATCTTCTCAGAATTCATGTTAAATGGTGATGAGAGATATCCTATATTAGTCCTAGATACTGTGATTACTACTTAGGCAGTAGTTGAGCTGATCAGATACCTGTGTTTCCAGCCAAAGCCCGGGTGAGTATAGGTGCCCGGCACATTCTTTTTGTTCAGTTGTAAGCAGACGCCATGCCCTCAGCTACAGTTTTAGTCATGGTGATGGCTTCCTATGAGACCACAATGCAAACTAGTCTCATACATTAAGTGAGCACTACGTTTCTTTCTCAGGCCAATTTTGTTGTTATTCATCTAAACCCCACACACAAGAACATGGATACAAAAGTTAGTGAACCCGGGAGAGGAGTGAGTAGATGAGAGGGTAGACAGCTATTTCAAATCTGTGAAGTGTAACATGACAACCTATGTGCCTAGTGCTCCATATATCTATGAGGTGTGCCTTAGCTTTATTTACATGAAATGAAGCATTTAACTGCATTATTAATTTACATTCTGTGTAGAAACTAGAGACTCATAAGCATGTGTAGGTTAAAATTTAGTCTAACTGTGAAGACATGTAACTCTCATTCGCATTTACACCTTTATTTCAAGATATACTGCTTTTATTAACATTCCTTGCATATGTTATCTTGAACCCATTTATTCACATGTGCATTTGTTCTGAAGTTACCCATGCAGGTATAATCATATATTCAAAATGCACAGAGAAATACTTGACTAAAGTTAGCTTGACTAAAGGCCTTAACTTTAAAATGTATTCTGCTTGCCTTGCATGTTCTGTCTTTTGCTGGTGGATTCTCTTGATTTCAAAGCTTGGGGAAGCAGTATTGTTGTATTACTGATAGTGAGGCCTGAGAACAGTAATCTTGGCAAGGACGCGAAGAACTAATGAGCAGAAAAAGCCTCCAATTCATCGTGTATCAGGAACAAGAAGATACTCAAGGTTGCAAAGTCTGTCCAATTTTGTGGGATGGAAAAGTTCAAGAATGTTGCTGATACCTACTGTGGGGAGGACAAATAATTGGGTTTCTGGTGACTAGTGGAAAGAAATGTTGTTCTTGAAACTTCTTGGTTATGATTAGTCTCACATTGTTAGAGTTCAGTTCAGATCCTTCTTGACTCTGAGGGGTACAGCCATCTCTATTTCCCTTGCAAGTGTGTAGCTTTACGCTAAGAACTTATTCTCTTTCAGAAGACTTCTACCGGAGTTTTCACTTTTCTGACACCTTCCTGCACTTCTGAATTCCCTTGAGGCCATTTCCCAAAGTCTCACTTGCATCTTAGATTTAGAACTTGGGTTAGATGACTTTAAAATCTATTCATGTTTAGGAAGAAGGATCGGAGTTTCTTTAAGGAACACTAATTTCTATATCTCTGTATCTGTATTGCTGTGACTGTGTTCATTGCATAGCTTATGCTATTGAATCTGAATCTCTTCTGGTGATTCAGCTTGCCTGTTGTAAATCTGTACCATTAAAGTATGTTTTTGATTTGCATGTATATTGGATTAATTATTAGCTTGTAATATACTCACTTAATTTACCGATTTCTGGTCCTCTTTGTGTGGCCACATGGGCTACATGGAAGTTAAATAGTTTTCATTAATATGGACTCCCTTAGCCTCTCAGTCAACTAAAAAGATTAATCAGATGAGAAATGGTAATCACTTTTCTTCATACCTGCAATATAATTTTTTAAGATTTTATTTTAGGATTTTCCAATTTCAAACTACCACAGAACATCACAGAAGCATACATTGCTCCATGCATGTACACAATGTAACAGTTTGTGTTCAGAATAAAGTACATTTAGCTAGTTGCAGACATAATGTTTCACCAGCTATTTATACATCAACTACAAACAGTATACATTGACAAGACTATGCAGGTGGGACAGTCCAAGGGCAGATGTTTACCATCTCAATGTGATCCTCTGTTGCCGCATCCCCCTCATCAGAGTCAGATTATAGTAGATGTGTCCTGAGAGTATTTTAGATGTCTCATGGCCTATCAGTGGGATGCATTAGCACTGAGAATGAGTCCATCATTTCATTTCAAAAGACCGTGCCTTATTCTCACTTTTTCAGTGTAGGCATAGCTCCCTTCAACCATGGTGTTGTTACGCACAATTTAGCTAGAAGAAAAGAAAAAAGCCACAATTCTGTGGCAGATCTTCGGAACATTTCCAATGTCACTCAGTAGAGCAAGGTTTGGAGATAGTTGTAGACCAGAAATCTCACTTAGGGCCTGATTACGAGTTTGGCAGCATGGGAGCGGACAGCCACGCCGGCTGCCCACTCCTGCACCGCCAAACCTGTGGTTGAACCTCCTGCCAGATTACAAGTTTCCTCATGTCTATCGGGCTTTGTTTGGCGCTCCCACGAAAGCCCATGCCATGCAGGAACTGGGGTACATGCACACAGGGGTTACACATGTTATGCCTCACTGCATGCATCGCCACTCAAATTGGAAACAGGGGGCCTTGTAGAGCCACCTTTGTTTCAGGACCGCCAGCCTTTTCATGGAGGAAAGACATCCGTGACACTGCTGGCGGTCCTGAAACTCGTAATATGCAAGGGGGTGCTGCAGAAGCACCACCAGCATATTATGAGGCCCTCACCGCATGCTGGTTTACTTTATACTTGCTCAAAGTGTAGCATTTTTAGATAGAAACCTCTAAAAGTTCGAATGTACCTTTTTTCTGTTTATTTTGGTAGATTCTTTAATATCTTTAATAATGGAAAAACTATGAACATCGGAGACTTCAGTTAGTTAAGGCGTTGAAATCAAAGCTCCAACATATTACTAATGTGATCACTCCCTCTAAATTAACCATTAATTAGTAGATTATTTTATTAGGCCCACATTTCAATAGTGCTGCTCCATAAGACTGTGGTTTGTAAGGATACCCTCTTTCTGCTCGACAATGTGAAGTTTGAACCTTGATTTGTTGAATCCATTGTCCTGACAGGCTAATATCCTTTCTTTTCCTCTTTCTTGAATTGCAAACGCAGTGCCTCTATCTCTGTGTAGTTTTGCTCCTACATGTAGCTCCACTGCTGCATAGATCAGGACACCAGGGCCGGCCTAGCCTATGGGGCAATCTGGCAGTGCTAGAAGGGCTGGTCTGACAGGTCAGTCTGTGGACAGTTTTTTCTCACTGTTTGTCTGATAACCTGATAGGCCGAATCTTACTGTTGATTTCCCTGACATTGCCTACAGCAAGCACAGATGCATGCTGTCCCTCATACTTTACAAAACATCTATGTAGCATGTCTGTACAAGTTGAAAATTGCCTGGATTTGCAAATGTGGCCCACTTTTTTACCTATTTGATGTGCTAATGGAAAGACGTTTCTTTTGGTGTCCTGGCCTATTTTCTGTACCAATCCGACCCTACAGCACATCAGCCTTTGACATTTGAATTACAAGAAGCTAGGACATAGAAGTGATTCCCTGTGACCAATCAGCAGGGATCTGTACGAGAGACTAGGTGGGGATGGGCATAATTATCTATGTATGTCACTTGTTTATGTAATTATCTACCTTTGTTGCCCAATACTTGTGTATTTGTGGCCTCTACCTATATCCCTTAGCCTCCTGAGTCTTTCTGTGACAGAAATCCTGGAATGTAATGCTGCGATATCTGTGCTCCATGATCTCCATTGTGTCCCCAATGGGCATGAAACACAGACCCTGCTGCATGGAGCATAAATTTATCAGACGCTTCACTGGATAGCCGTCAGGCAAAGAGCAAAGGGCCCAAGATGCCTCGTCCAGTATGCACTAGGCTAGGACAGTGCCAGCCTTGTCACCTACCATCGAGAGACTTATTCTCCTTAGACGATAATCTGGCACATGCATCAAGGAAAAATCCAGTCAGTAAAATACCGAATCGGTAAAATCAGCCGTTAGCGAGTGTCAAAAACCAAATCCCAATGCATCAATACGAATCGGGATAAAATAAGGAATCGCAAAATAATTACCCGGAAAAATAAAGAATCGCTAATAACCAACCCGCAAAATAAATAATCGCTAAATACCGAACTCGCTATCACCGAAATCACTATTAGCTACCGGCAAGTGCCAATGGCTAATAACGAATCGCTACTCAATGCATCAAAATTCGCAAATAGCGAAATTCCCCAAAATCGCTATTTAGCATGAGCAGATTAAGGGGAATCAGAACCTGGAGGTAAAGTTACAAAAAAATAAAAACAGTGGAAAAAAAAAAAAATGTGCCACAGATGGCACCAATCAGTAAGCCCTTAAAATTGGCCCTGGAGACCCTGTTGGCTTGCACAAAATGGCAGCCCTCTACGTGCTAGCAAGGAGGATGCGAATCAATGCAGCAGGACAGCGCAGGAGAAGGGTCCAGGAGAGAGTCTTCAGAGTGAGTATCACATGGCTAGGACAGAATGAGGATGAGGTGTACGACAAGTACCGACTGAATCGTGCCATGATCATGCGCCTAATTGCAGACCTCGAACCACTACTGCAGCACCAGACACATCGGACCAATGCAATTCCTGCGCACATCCAGGTCCTATGCAGCCTGCACCTACTGGCCTCAGGAAGTTTCCAGGGGGTCATCGCCGTAGCCGGAGGCGTATCGCAAAGCGCACTCTCACGCTTCTTCCACAAATTCATAGATGCCATGCTGACAATGATACACACCCACATCAGCTTCCCCACAACGCCACGGCAGTTGGACCGCAACAAACAGGCATTCTACCAGGTGGCCCATTTCCCCCATGTCATTGGATGCATCGACTGCACGCATGTCCCCATCTGTCCACCCTCTGCCAATGAGTACATATTCCGTAACCGGAAGTCATACCACTCAATCAACGTGCAGGTTGTGTGCGATGCCAAGCACATCATCACGGACCTAGTCTCCCAATTTCCAGGGAGCACACACGACTCCTACATATTCCGACACAGTAACATCCACAGGCGCCTACTCAACGGAGAATTTGGAGAGGGACTTCTGCTTGGTACGTATACATACCTCTTCCAAACATGAGCACCACACATGTATATACATCACCGTTGCTAAGCCTTTGCTTCCATCTTTTAGGTGACAGTGCATACGCCCTGCGGGAATATATACTCACCCCCTACCTCAATCCAGCAACACCACAGGAGCAACGATACAACGCGGCCCACATAAGCACCAGGAATGTAATAGAGAGGACCTTTGGGATTCTGAAGAGTCGCTTTAGAATCTTACACAAGACTGGCGGTGCCATGCAATACAAACCTGACACCTGCTGCAGGATTGTAGCTGTATGTGCCATGCTGCACAACATCGCAACCAGAAGGGGGATACCCATAGAGGTGGACAGGAATGACGACTACCGGGATGACCAACCACCCGCACAACACCGACAGGCACACGTCCCTAACACAGCTGAGGGGCAAAGGAGGCGGACATACATCACGCAACATCATTTCTGATCCAGGTAAGAATGAACCATGACGATTGCATTTGTGGTGCTACTGTTTAATGCACAGGAGCACTGAGGCATGTGCGGGCAGACATGATAGAAAATAAGAGCTCCCCAAAACAAGTGTAACAAAACATGCCCGTTGTAGTCACGGGTGTGCAAGTGTCAAATAGGAGAGGACCCTGGTTACCCCACCATGGTCATGGTTGGCTTTCAGTCAGTCTAGTGGCGCTTGCCACGAACGCCCAACCTCCTTCTGGTGTCTCCTCTACCTCACCATGGCCTGTCCCTGTGGCTGTGGAGCAGCGCGAACTGCGCCTCCTGGTGCTGGCCTCCGCCACGGAAACACTGCTCACACTTGAGGCAGCCTCACTGCCGTCCTCCCCTCCCAATGCGCTAGCACTGAAAGTACCGCTCTGCAGGTGTTCCACTGCAGCGGGCACCTGGCCTAGGGCCTTGGCAACATCACCGCAATAATGGCCCAGGTCCACCTGCAGTGACACCGAGCGGCGTGACAAAACAGCTGTGCTGTTGCACAGCCTAGTGATGGCCTTTGTAGAGGCTGCGGACCGGAGCAAGTTCTGCCGCTGCCTCCGTCTCTCGCTGTCATGCCCTGCTCTCATATCACGGGTGAGTTCCTGTATGTCCTCCCTCAGGTTCCCATTACCCTCTGCCACCACAGTGGTCATGTCCCTCACTGCCGCAGTCAGGGTGTGCATTTCTTTTGCTAGGCGCGCTATGTGACTGCTGATGGTAGCCATGCGTGTCCCCTGTAGGCGCTGGACCCGCAGCATCTGTTCTTCAATGCCACCATTTGGGGAGATTGCATCTTCGCCTACATATGGTGTACTGCGCAGAGACCTGCGGCGCAGTGGGAGTCGGACACGTGCTGGTGGTGCTGCCGGCGGTGGGACGAATGTTGGACTTTGGCCCCATGGTGTTGCAGGTGTCTGACATGCATCCATCACCTGCATGGGTGGGACTTGTGACCTGCGTCTCCGCTGTCTCGTTGCAGTTGGCACATCAGCAGGTGGTGGTGGAGGTAGTGAATGCGGCTCTGCCGGAGTATCGACGTCCGAATCGGCTGGTGTCTCTGATATGATTAGCCGGCCGCTGTCGTCGGAGTCGCCAGGAGATGCATCTGTGTGTGAAACAGTGCATGGTTAGTGGGATTGTTACTACTAAGGTGTATTTTACTACATACATGTCCTACTATGATTCACTAAATTAAAGTCTATTTCTAGCTTCTACAGATGTCTTGACTAAAGTATATTTTTTCTCCCTGTACATGCACACCGGCCTGACATGACTACGACTCCCATGATGCACTATTGTTATGAGTGAAGATGTGTGGGGCAATTCTGCATGCACACTGTGATCGTGCTGGGGGTTTGGGAATGGTTGTACGCAATGCTGAGTATGGGCACAGACATGCATCTTACCTTGGGCACTTGTGGCTGCGCCGGAGGTGTCCATCTGTGTGACTCCCACAACGGCCTCTGGCTCGATGGTTCCTTCTACCAGCTCCTCCAGGGCAGTGTTTTCTGGCACTGTAGATGGTCCCCCTCCTGTTCTAGCAGCCTCCCGGAGCCTTTCAGCGATCCTCTCCTTGGCCCGCTTCCTGAGGTCGTACCACCTCTTTTTTAAATCGTCGATACTGCGGGGCGTCACACCCACCGCATTGACCCTCTCTCTGATGCGCAGCCATATGCGACGCTTTTCAGCCTCTGGCACCTTTAGGGACAGCTTCCTGAACAGCCGATCGTGTTTGCTGCTCACCCCCTCGATCAGGTGCTCCAGTTCCCGGTCGGAGAACTTGCGCTTTCTCTTTCTGGCAGATTCTGCGCTGGCTGGTGCATCTTTCTCCATCCTGGTTGGGTAGGGTGGTAGTCCTATCAGTGGTGTATCACTGGGCTCAGGCTATCTCCAGTTCCTACTCCTGTTTGCTCCTCTGCCGAGTGAATGAGGGTGGGGCTGCTGTACTTCCTGGTTGTGATGTCATTAGACCGTTCCCAGAGCGACCCGTTTTTTGCGAAATCGCTTTTACCGATTTCGCTATTACCGGAATCGGTATTAGCGATTTCGGTAATACCGATATCGCAAATAGCTAATTCGGTGTTTGCTATACTCGCTATTGTTGATTCGGTAAATATTAGCGATTTTTAAGGAATCGCTAATTTTTGCCGAATCTGTTGATGCATCCTGAAAAGCGATTCCTTAATAACGATTCCTTATTTATCGCTATTAAGGAATCGCTATTGGATTTGTGGATGCATGTGCATCCATGTCTCTGTCATCAAGTGCTTAAATGGCAAAAAATAAGTTGGGGGGCCCAAAGTTGATTTTAGGGGCCCAAAGCTGAATGTTGGGATTGCCGAATACTAAGGCTGCCTAATTTTGATGCCACCTTATGCCTTTTTATTCCACTACCATACATTTCCTATATCGTTTTATCACTCGCAGGTTCTTTTTCATCCTTTCTTTGTCACCATTTTCTTATTCTTTTCCTCCTCCTGTTTATGTTTTCTGCCTTTCTCCCTCATGCTCTTGGTCAAAGTCTGATGACGGAACATAAGTACTGTTCTCCAAAAATGAGTGCTAGTGCCCACCACCTGCAGCTGCTGACACAAATTAAGCACTTCTTTAGGTCTCGGCCTGGCGAAAGCAGCGCATGCGCTGCACTGCCATGCAGTGGCCTTTTGGGATCAATACGATTCCAGCGTGCACGGGGGAAGACAAAGGAGACAGAAGATGTGCCCTCGGGGATTGGATGCTTTACTGGCAGCATGATACACTGGGGTGGGGACTTTTTTTTTTGCCGCCAGTAAAGGCAGTCCCCACGTGTACATCTTCTGTCCATCCCATGACGGGCCGCACTTGTTTTTTTATGGTTTCGCTATTGCATTATTGCATTAACTTGTGTTTGAGCGCCCTCTAGTGTTGGGCCTCCCTCTGTGCGCATTAGTTGAAGTGGCAACATTCTAGTCCCTTTTTATGGAAGATTTCCGTAAAAGTGATTTCCGTGGGAGTAAAAATGGTAATTCTCAATGGCAATCGGCGTATTTTTATGCAAACAAAATATATTTTTATGTTAAAATTGTCCATGTTGTTCCTGGTATTTCAAATAAATTAAAATGTGTACTTTTACCCCAAAGTGGAAATGTTGAAATCATGAACTTCAGGAAAGATTATGCCGAGTTAAGACATGACTTCTCGACGTGATGTGTGAGGGCAGAGAGTTTACCACTTTATGAATCACTCAATCAGGTTCCCCGGCAAAGGGCCTTTCTGTAGTTGCGTAGCGTTTGTATAAATGATGCTTTCCTAAAGTTGCATACTGTTACAGGCGTTGCCTTTATTTGTAGCTTTAAATCTGTATTTTGCCATTTTTGTCGATGATGGCTAGACGTCCCAGCAGCTTACTAGGAAACACGGCCATCGTTGTGAAGTTGTGTTCATGGAATGGCGTGTTAGGATTTCACTGGATTGTCCCCGAGGCCGGCTTTGATTGTCACAGCAGTGTGCTCGCAGGGGATTACTGTTGCTTGTCTTGCCAGCTGAAGAGTTTTGAAACATGGGGTGGCCTAGAGACTGTTTTTCCTCATTTACCATTTGATTTGTCTGTTCAACCCCCTCCTCTCTTACACACAAACATACTGCTGAAAAAGGAGGCCTGTCCTGCCCTCCCGCTCTGTGGCCAAGTCATGTCTTTGTCCATCACCGATGTTTATTCAGCAGGATGTGCCAGGCTGTGTTGACCATGCAATAGATCCTGGCATGAGCAAGCAAAGGCATCTTGATGGCCTTACCAGCCCTCTGCACATCACGAGTGACGTCGTGGCAGAACTGCCGCTCAGTTTGTGTATAGAATTCAGTGATGCTATTGATAGGTGCATTTTCGCGGTATCACACTGGTGATGTCAGACTGTTTTTGCTCATGTTGTAGTGCTCTGATACCTGTGAGTCATGTTCTCACTTTATAAAACTCCCAAAATAATAAAATAAATACAGTTTTCAGACCCACCTCCTTCCCCATTGACAAATCTCATAATGTTGTACTGTCAGTCAATAAGTCGCATGAACGGGAAATATTCAGAGGAGGACAAATATATACCAATGTCTAAGGAAGCTCAGAAGTTGTCAGCGACTCTCAATAAGATTAATTAACCTTTTTATTTAACGTATATTAATGAATTCACTTCTGCAGTGTGTAATTGCTGTAAACATCAGCTGTTACTATCACCAAATTGGCTTAGTTTAATGACCTTTTACAGGGGAAGGCTGTGTCGCACTCGTCACTTGCTGCCGTAGGGAATGTTCAGCTCGCTGAGCCATACTGCCACTGACGTGTCTGGCAGTGCCATTAACAACGCAGGGCCTCTCTCCGGCACCCTTGCAGCCGGTCATCAATTCTTGCCAGTTGCCTAAACCAGGTGACCGTCTCCATTCCACTGCCCAGGGGGCCACCATTAGAAGGCCCCGCCTTTCTTCATTATGCTCTCTTTAGCCCTGCAATTCCCAGCCAGCCCTGCGTTAGTCCCCGGCCAGCGTGACGGCGCGCTAATGAAGAAATAAAACACAGCTTTGGAGATCGTTTCTTCTCGCCAGAGATACTCTCTGCTCCAGTGGCATGTAAAACCAGATTTCTGTTTATCAGGAGACCTGTTATTAGTCCAGATGAACGAAAGTATCATTTGGAGATTTTGGGGCCCGCCACCTGCGACGGAAGAGTGTCCGCTTGTCCCCGCTCATTGTTTCCAAAGATAAAGACTTCTGATGTGAAGCTGTTTTAAAAAAAGCATTAAAAATGCAATAGGTCTCACCTTTAATTAAGTTAAAGCTATTTGCTTTGCTATACAATACCATTAGCAAAGCAAATGGCTTTAACTTAATAAAAGGCGAGACCTATTGCATTTTCAATGCTTGCTTTGTCTTATCACCTGCCCTGGAAACCAGCAGAAATGAGGCTGGGGTTACCTGGAGCCCCCAAGCCCCTTACCTCAGTCTCTCTCCTCACCTCTGAGTTCTGCATGAAAATGTTATGATTAACTAGCGGGCGTATAAAGGACAGGTCTGCACACATTGCGTGGGGAACTGGGCGAGACCATAAACTGCCTCTTTTGAACCTCTATCAGGCCTAGTTCATCTTCCCTGATTCTTTACTTCTAAATTCACAGTCAGATCCTGGTTCCTCGCTTTAGCATCCTCCCAAAGACTTTTTCCCCCTCCGCTCTGCTTTTTAATGCGTGTCCTACCACCATGGTCTCTTGTGACATCATTTTTCATAAAGCCTGCCTAAGAGCAACTTTCCAGGAAAAATTAAATGTGTTTGTGTCTTTCATTATCTGTTTACATGCTGCATGTGAAAATGCTGTGTTTACCTTACTGCTGGGTTCACTGAGAACACACATAGACGGACACATGTACATTCAGTTGTCAACCAACACTACATGTAATTGAGATTGGTATATAGGAACTAGTCTGATTCACAAAACGTTCCCTAGGTAACAGTGCTGACTTTTTAACTCATTCGTGGAAACTGAATATCCCAAGTTCATTCTGGCATTTTCCTACCTCAAACTACAATCTGTGAAGTTTCTAAGAGTTTGGCCCACTTACCTCCCCATTTGCAAAAGATGCAAGAGGCGACCCAACATGCTCACATTATTACAGGCCACTGCATCGACTGTCTCTTTCATGCAGACGTTTACCAGCTTCCCCTTCAACAAACAGAATGGATCTGAGGACCACCACCGCGTGGTACTGCTCAAACATGCCCAGCTCTGAAAACACCAAAGTCTGTTCAGCCGTAATTCTTCGAAGACATTCATTCTACTCCGAGATCTTGCTGACCCAGAGCCTTTCCCTTCTAGCTGCCCAGTAAGCCAGAGTCGTCTTCTAGTTTCCTCCAGAAGGTGCATAATCTGGAGGTTTTGTTAAACCGCAAATTCTCCTTTGCTCCTTAAGAACATATTTACAAAAAGTGTTTTTTTGCCACTTCCGTCTGCTATGCGGGATCCTCCCCTTTCACAGATGACTCATTCAATCCCTCTGTTTCGGGGAGTGGTAATATTCTGCAAGCATTATTGTAACATAGCGTTAGTAGAACACACACCTGCTTTATTGACTTACTCATGTGTTTATATGCGTTGCTAAGGCGGCAGGCCCTTTACACTGCATAGATATTGCAACAGTTTAACATTGGGTTTTATTTATCACTGGTGGTGTTTTAATCTGACAAGTCTTACAAGTACTCTGCTGTATTGTGTGCACTGCCAGCTCTGGGAGTTGCCCAAGCAGCATGCAAATCTTGAGCTCATCTTTAAGGCTCATTAAGTAGATGATACTTGGGCAACTTCAAAGTAGTGGTTCAGTGTTTTCTAGCACCTGAGCGAGCCAATGAAATTAGCAAAATGTTCAATGACTCATTGGGTTTTAGAGAAGGGAGAGCTCCAGTGTCTGAAGCCCGTTTTGTAACAAGGAAGTGGGGGCCCGATAAAGTTCTGTGTTCTTGGTACACTTTTGTAATCTGGGTCAAGAGTGGAATCCCTGCATGTCTGGGAGTTGAAACAAGCATTGGCAAAGCGAATTGTTCTGCCAGTGCAAGAGCTTTTGACTTTACCAATGTCTTTTAGTGCTGTTCTTTATTATGGAAGGTGGGGGTGGGCAACATGGACAAGGGGAGGGAGGGAACAAGAAGACAGAGAACAGAAGGATTAAAAAAGCGCTATGATGTGGGCAGAGCCAGGTATGTCATAGCTCTTTTCTTTGTCTTCTGTTGAGTGGTGGGTGCAGCAGGACAACAGGAGGGTAGGAGGTGGGAGGGAAGATGCAAGGTATGCAACAGGAGGATGAATGGTGGAAGGGAAGAAGCAAAAGGGACAACGAGAAGTTGGGAGTTGGCAAGGGAAAAGCAACACAGACACTGGGAGTGTGGAAGGTGGGAGGAGGGAGGAAGATGCAACATGACAACGGGAAGGTGGGAGTAATGGCAAAGACATGGACAACTAGAAAGAAGAAAAATAGTTCCTCAATCACAATGTGAGTAGTGGAAAGACACTAGTCAAAATGAAGTAATCAGTACTTGGTCATTGCTCCACACAAAAGAAGAAGTAAGACTGGCACGGATTGGCTAAATAGAAGGCAGAAAATAGTAACCAATGTGTTGGCTCCAATCCCTTGTAATAAACAAAATCTCTCGCAAGTGACAGTGCATGCGCACTGTTCTAGGCCAGATTGAAGAAGGTAGTCTGCGTGGCTGCATCTCAAATGTTTTCGAACCATATCAACTGGCCAGTCATTTGTGGTTGGCTGCTTACAACTTCTTTTTCAGAAGCATCACTGTGCACTATCACTTTAGAGGCAGTTCTTTATGTGGTCTTTTGCATCACTCAAATGATCGTACAGGGCTCAGGAGTTACTTTCATTAGAAAGAAATTCCAGGGGGGGGCGTGGTTTGGCGCCGTGGAGAATGGCGGCGTCTAGGTGAAGCGCTCCGACGGGACCGGGAGTTTCCGTGCAACATGGCCATGACCCCGGAATGCTCGCAAGACGTCTGAAGTTGTGCTGCACCCTTTGAAATTATCGACGCCCTCGAGACCTTCACGGCGATGCTGCTTTTCGTCAAGTGAGTCTCTCGAGCGGAGACGCGCTATTGCGGCCGCCTATTTAGGTAGGATTTGAATGACGGCTTTCCTCAGAAATGCAGAGTTACCAGCTACAAGCTCTTTGAATTTCCCTAATTGTATCCTTATGCACGCTTTGCATACACGCGCCTCAATGCTTATTTCCTGAATCCCTCACAGGCAGAAGCTGTCTGATACTTCAAGTTTTAAATTTTACTGACAGAAAGAGAGCTTTGATGGCTATTTTATGTTCTCCTCTCCATTTCTATGCCTTAATTCACTCCTCATCACTATGAAAACTGGTGTTTTGTGAAGGCGGAAGAGCATTACAAATTAAATATTTGGTCACTTTCTTTTTCCTGACTAGAGGAGAATTTTGGCGGCCATTTTGCGCACATTTCTCCTGCTTCAAGACGCTTTTTCTCTCACCTACCTGGAATGTTGGTGTTTGTTTTTTTGTGTTATTCCTCTAGCCTCAATAACTTGGCACTAACAAAAAGTGGCTCATTACTTCTAGATTTACACCAAATATAGCCACAATTACAACACCATCTACCTGGCATAAGGCTCAAATAGCGTCAATCCTGCCTAAATTGTTTGACTTCTTCCTTCTGATTGCGTTTTTGTTTACAAGTCACACATTTGTTGCCTTTTTTCTTTCGGATTGGTGTGTTGTTGGCTCTATGGGCAGAAGAAAAGGAACTCTATCTTCAAAGCCGCAACCAAAATACATTTTTGTCAAAAATTCAAAATTTTTCTCTGCCTACTCTAAATTGGAGGACTCTCTATTGGCTGCGCCTCATTCCTCGGTGGCAGCCATGGATCCCTCTTTGGCGTCCTCTGGGAAATCTGTCACTAAACGCCTCAATCAAAACTCTCCTTCTCCTCCAAAATCAGTCTCACCAGTATCCATGGAGATGTTGTTGGATGAAATTAGGGCCCTTAGGCCATTTATGGAGGAAACTAATTCTAAACTACAAACTCTAACAGACAATTGGTCTTAACTTGACACGAGGGTTACCACAGTTGAACAAAAATGTCTTCATTTAAGGACACCAATGCAAATGTATCTCAACTTCAATCTCAAGTGTCGACGCTCCAAAGACAGATTGAGGACCTTGAAAATCGCAACAGAAGAAATACCCTTCGAATTTACGGTTTGGCGGAAGGAATTGAAGGGTCGGACCCTCTCACTTTCTTTAAATTTTCACTTCGCTAAGTCCTACACTTAGCAGAAGGCCATGTACTCAATATTCAAAGAGCACACAGATTAGGTCGTCCATTTTCTACTGCTTCGCCTTCACAGAGGCCAAGAGGAGTCATCATTTACTTTCTGGAATACACAGACTTGTTATTGGTGTTGTCTGCGGTCAGATATTCTCAGTGGATTACTTGGTCTGGTTCAACTCTATTCTTCGCGCAAGACTATGCTAAAGCCACGGCCAATAAGCGTAAAGCTTTCCTCAATTTAAGACCAGCGCTTCGATCAATGGGGGCTCGCTATGGTCTTTTC
The DNA here is from genome assembly GCF_964204655.1 of Triturus cristatus. NCBI lineage: Eukaryota > Metazoa > Chordata > Amphibia > Caudata > Salamandridae > Triturus > Triturus cristatus. Next base: position 909,018,430 of record NC_140593.1, on the reverse strand, counting down.
CATCCATGTCTATTCATGTAACCCTAATGCAAGGGACGTTCATCTAACCCAATCTTCTGCTTTGAGCAATACTTGATTCTATGTTCACAATGTTTAATACATAGTACTGATCTCTTCACTGATGGGTTCTTAAGCAGCCCTTTCAACCCTTTACTTATTTCAGACTGGTTGTTAATATATTATTCACAAGTTTTATAGATTTTATCATTTTCTTTATTTATTTATTCATTTTTTCTTCTGTTTCTCTTCTGTATTCTTGTAGATTTCCTGTTTATAAGAATCCGCATCCAATTCGACTGAGCTTCGCTCATTGTTTCACTTTTAATTTACATTTTTGGTGTTTGTAGGTTTGTTCTGCTTTCCAAGTTTTATGTCCTCCATTCTCTTATTCAGTATTATGTTTTATCTCTTTGTCCCCCTCCTATTAATATACTCCGTTACCTTGGAGTATTTATATTTCCTAACCCATATTGTTTTATCAGTTCAACGTCATTTTACTGTTCTACCTTTGTTTTCTCAGTGCACTTATCTTTTAACTGTTCTTCAGACATTTTATAAATGCATTGTTTTTCACCTTTTACAGTTTTTTTTCTCATATTGGCATGATGTCTTCCTGACCCAGTTGGTCCTCCCTGGATGATCCATTTACTCCATGTGGTTCCACCTACCCCCGCTTTCTTGTTCCGTTTTTGTAGGTATGTTTTGTGTATTGTCTCTTGTTTTGTCTTTAATTTTACATTCTTGTATTTTTTCTTCTCATGGTGTCTTTTACAATTATATCTCTTTTCTCCTTTTCAAAATGTCTTCCTTCTTGCTCATTGCTCGCTCAATTATTTCTCTTCTGTATTTTTTTTCGCTATCTAGACTTTATACTTTTCCCTCAAGGCTTTGTTCTACCAGAGCTCCTTTTCTGTACCCAACCTAATATTAGTTTTTCTTCCTTCTGGCTCTGCACTATTCTGTATGTATATCTTTTTCATCCAGTTTCTACCAATTCTTTCAATGTATTTTGTTATTCAGGCTTTTCCTTAAATTCTTATGCCATTGAAATTAATGTCATGGAAAGTTAGGGGATTAAATTCTCCTATTAAGAGGCAAAGGGTTTTGACTCACTTGGCAAAGTTAGACACAGACATAGCTTTCTTGCAAGAGACGCACCTTACGGAAATTGAATCTTTGAAATTAAAAAGAGGTTAGGTAGGGGAAGTATATTTCTCTAAAGGTGATGGTAAACGTAATGGAGTAGCGATCTTATGTAGTAAATCTCTTCCAACTACATTTATTTCACAAGAATCAGATACGGAGGGTAGGTGACTAAATGTTAAGATATCATTAAGAGGCGTTCCAGTTTCTTTCCTCAATGTCTATGCCCCCACTGGAGGTGATGTCTCATTTTGGCCTACACTGGCTAAACACCTTTCCAACTTCATGGAAGATAATTTCGTATTAGCCGGAGATTGTAATCAGGTGTTTGATCCTTTCATTGATCGGAATTCCAGGGTGCCTTTTGTTTCCTAACAAATCACATAAATCTTTTATACACACCGTCACTCAATATAAACTCTTGGATGCTTGGCGCTTATGCAACCCGACAACTAACGAATATACATTTTTCTCCCCTGCACATCAAACTTAATCCAGAATTGATTATGTATTTGTTTCCCACAATATTTTGCAATCCCTTACACATGCTGAAATTGGCCCTATTTTATTATCAGATCACGCTCCGGTACTGATTGGTTTTGACCTAGTACCCAAAATTAATGGCCCAAAGAGATGGCGTTTTAATAACACACTTCTTCTAGACCCAAAATTCAATACCTCTTTCACTTCCTTCTTTAATGAATATTTTGAGATAAATCAAACAGAATCCTTACCATTCTCAATGATTTGAGATGCTTTTAAAGCTGCAGCATGAGATTTCATTATTAATTTTGTTGCAAAAAAACGTAAACTTGCGCGCAAAAAAATCAAAGATATCCTCCAAGACATTAAGGGCCTTATGTAGGTGGGCTTGCATTTACCACTTCATAAATACCGAATCATACCGATTCGGTATTTATGAAGTGGTAAATGCAATGTAGGTAATGAGTCGGTAAATATTACCGAATCGGAAAAATTCGGTAATTACCGAATCGGTATTTACCGATTCGGTAATGAGGCATACCTTCCCATTGATGGGAAGGTATGCCTCATTACCGAATCGGTAAATACCGATTCTGTAATGGGGGAGCACATGCAAGGGTGGCAGGGTGTCACATTGACACCCTGTTGCACCCCTGATTCGGCCATGTGTGCACATGTGGCACACATACATGCCCTAAGGGCATGTATGTCTGCCACATTGCACACTTAAACGTGCACAAAAATGCTTTTTGTCACCTATTCGTCATTTACCACCAACCTTTAGTTGGTGGTAAATAACGAATCCCCACACCCACCACACACTCCCCCTACATCTCATTTCATGATTCGGTATTTACCGAATCGGTAAATTTACCGAATCGGTAATATTACCGATTCGGTAATTTTACCGATTCGGTAAATACCGAATCATGAAATTCTCCCCCTACATCTCAAAAGACAAAATACCGGTCGGTAACGGTATAATTACCGAAAATCGGCCGTTACCGACCGGTATTTGGCTTCCTACATGAGGCCCATTGAAACTGGAACACTCTTATTATGTTTCCAACTCGAAAGAATGTTTAATGGCTCTTATACATGCCAAAATGTCATTTAATAAGAAATCAACAGAGGATGCTTCACTTTACCTGTTAAAATCAAGTGCAAAATATTTTGGTGGTAAAAAGAAGGCAGGTAAAATGTTAGCTAACTACTTAAAAATTAAGCACAACAAGTTAAATATCGAATCTGTCTTTAACAAACACAATGTCTTACAACTTAAGGATGCTGACATATTGAATGACTTCTCCATTTTTTACAAATCCCTTTATACATCGGAAACACACCCTTCCGATCACAATTTAACACAGTTTTTTTCCAGCAATCAGAAATCCCAACAGAATCAGCCGGATCTCTCCCCCTTAGAAGCAGATCTCAATCAACAAGAGCTTTTAAAGGCTCTTCATACCCTGAAAAAAGACAAAGCACCTGGTCCTGACGGTCTTACTGTTGAATTTTATTTACATTTTTCTAACCTCTTAATACCCAAATTGCATTCTTTGATTAATTTGTTTTATTCCTCGAATAATTCATCTGGTTCCTTTTCAGAAGCACACATCTGTCTCATCCCTAAGGAGGGAAAAGATTCCAAACACTGTAAAAATTATAGACCCATTTCCCTGGTCAACATTGACTATAAGATTTTTGCTAAAACCCTGGCCATACTCTTGGATTCGTACTTACCAAAATTATTAGGCAAAAAACAATCTGGCTTTGTTAAAGGACGGTTTATAACAGATAACACAAGGCTTTTCTTTAATGTCCTATCCAAATCCACTCACTTAAATCACCCTCTAGCAGCAATTGCGCTGGATACCGAAAAGGCTTTTGATAGAGTTGAATGGAAATACATATTTTATACCCTCAAATGGTTTTGGTTTCGGTCCCAATTTTTTAAATATAATCTCTCTCTTGTATTCAAATCTTTGAGCTGCTGTGTGCGCCAACGGGATGATTTCTTCATTTTTTTATTTAGGCAGAGGGGTACGCCAGGGTTGTTCTTTGTCCCCATTTTTATTTAATTTGGCTTTGGAACCATTTTTAACCAAAATACGCCAGAATCCAAATATACATGGATTTCAAATGTCGAATACCCATATAAAATTAGCAGCTTACGCTGATGATATATTACTTTTCTTATCAAATCCAAATGACTCCGTTCCAGCTTTTTTAACAGAAGTTAAGTCTTATTCTCTCATTTCTGGATACAAGTTAAACAATGACAAATGTGAAATCCTATCCCTGACGAAGTACACTCTCAGTGCTGATTTCAATGCCTCTAAATTTACCTTGGTTTATTTTTTACATCCTCAATTTCCAAAACAGTACTTTTCTGCATGAATAAATGTATCCAAAACCTCTCCGAACTTACCTCTAAATGGCATCCCCTCTAGCTATCCTGGTGCGACCGCTTAGATACCATAAAAATGATGTTGGCACCCATAGTTTTATATTCTATTTCTAACATACCAGCTAAATTATTTAAGAAAATTAATTCTATCTTATCTTTTTTTTTATGGAACAAGAAGAAACCTCGAATGTCCACTTTAAAATTAACGAGACCTAAAACAGAAGGGGGTGTAAATTTTCCAGATTTCCGAACTTATCAGAAAGCTTTCCTTTTACGCTAAGCTTCTTTTTGGTTGCTGGACTCTACAGATGACCGCCCTCTCTGGACCACATTAGAAGGCCGTTTTATATCTCCTTTCTCATTCCAAGAATATCTTTCTTTTTCACGTAAGCCGCAATCAGTTTCTACTCCAATAATAAAGCAAACTGCCAAACTTCTGGATTTGCCTCTAACTCACACCTCCGTCACCGCAGATTCTTTCCTAGATTTAACAATCTGGCACAATAAAATCTTGATGATCCGAAATAAACCCTTTTTTTGGAAATCTTGGAGAGACTAAGGTTTAATATGGATCCATCAATTATTTTCTGACTCAAGCTTCCTATCTTTTGGAACTCTTAGCCAAACATTTAATTTACCAATCGCCTTTAAGCATAAATATACCTTGTTAAAAAAAGCTGTGTTGGATACTTATGATCAACTCAGACAATCATGCAACATCTCCATCACCACACAACCTTCTCCAAACCTCCACATTCTGTTAAAGACTACACCCAAAGCTTCCACTAGCTATAATTATTTACAGAACACTGTCCCAGTTAGGCAAAAGTCTACATTAGAAGAAACTTGGGAACGTGACTTTGATACCTGCTGGCCGCTATCACTCCGGAAGGGCATATTGACTAAGATCCGTAAATCTTCTAGAGCTGCAAATACCACGCAAACCTTTTTTTTTTTTTTTTTTTTTTTTTTTTTAAGTTCCAAAACCTTTATTAGTATTTGACACAGTTATACATTTCGCGCCTACAACCGCATGGGCCGGCTCCAGATGACATTTCTCATTACGTTTCATCCCCCTGTACACAGCCTTAAAGCCGATAACCCGGAGGTCCGGCGGCAAATCCCTGTTGTTCCAATACGTCAGTAAAATACCACGCAAACCTTATTTTTTATCTATAACAGGCTCCTTATCACATCGGTTACCTTGAATAAAAGGTTCCACACCACATCAGACTCGTGCTGGACATGTTCATCGCCCAAGGCTGACTTATTCCTTATGCTTTTTTCTTGCACGCATGTACATGATTTTTGGAAGCAAATATGGACTCAAATCAACTTAATTTTTGGTACTAAACTTCATTTCTCCTTTACTCACATTTTACTAGGCAGTCTCTCACCTATTTGGGATAGTGCCCAGCTCAAGATTAAAAGTATCGATGTATTATTAGCAGTTACCTTTTAGCAGGTTACGGTCAATTGGAAGGATTTCACAAAAAAGTCTTATAAAGCTTGGTGGAACACTGTTTGTCATAATCATAGACTAGATACTGCATTTGTTTATCTTATTACCCTATCGTCGAAACGTTTGGATTCATGGTCACCTGTTATAAAATATATTGATATGTGTACCAACAGTTATTCCATGTTAAAACCCTCTCAGCAGGAGGTTCTTAAACCACCATGATTCCCCTAATGGTTCCATTCATTTCTCCTTAATCTCCCAGTGATATTTATGCTCACATATTTTTAATTTTGATGTTCAAAGTTCAATGTCTGTATTTTCAATGTAAAAGCCTTGATTGTATTAATTTGTATTAATCCGTATGTCAGGATTGTATGTTAAACTCAGACACCTTAACCTATTTCAATAAAAATCTCTTTGAACTGGAGAAAGAAGTTCCAGATATGCAGACATAAAAGCAGCTTCCGATCCGATTCAAAACTGCAAATTGCATGACAAACTGCCTGAAATCATGCAATCAGCTAAACATTTGAACTCAGCACCCCTAAATATCGGAACCTAGCTGACCACTTGAACTTTGGCACAGCTATCAGCATATGGCTGTTTCCTCTACATTATCTAAAGAGGTTTTAACAGTTAAGCACTTACCTGAATGCAGTTCACTTATAAAGGACCATGGAATGAGCATTCCACCCGCCGGCCCTACTCAGAAAATGAAAGATCCCTTCCGTCTATCTGAGCTTCTTCTCTACTGTGTTGATCTGTGCATGTCAGATATAATTTCTCATCAATTACCTACCAATAACTTGACATCTTTTGACATCCACTTAGTGGTACATTTTTGGTACCCTAGCATCATGCACTTAAAACTAGATAATGGTGGAAGCTTAAAACTGTCTCCTCTCATACAGTATCTTACATTGCCAAAGCTCACCAAAAATCTGAACCTATAAGTGGTGGAACCTAAACAATCTCTACAGCTGGGCCATTGCTTCTGCAATCTGATATACCAATAGAATTGCCCATGGGGACATCAGAATGTCTGCTATTATGGAAACATTCAACTCGCAAGAAGTCTGATCTAGCTATAGGACCATCCTGTATAACATCAGAACATTTGTTCTTTATCGGTACCTTTTATGCTTGAGGACTCTTAGTACATGTAAAGTTTCCCCCTTTCATCAGTTGCATGCGGCTGTCACTCAACTAAAACATAACTGGATCGTGCCTCTCGCTCTCTTGCACACTGAAGATATCAAACTGAGCCCATTACATGAGTGTCTAGGGACAGGAGTATTGAATCTTGTGCTCAATTTCTACTCTTTCTACTCTACTTCCTTAATAAATGTATGATCTTCCACACCGTCTTTTATACTATTAGGACACTTGAAATGTGTGTCAAACCCAAAATGGTTCCCATGACTTGACCTTTCAAGCATTTGACAATGATAGTTATACCTAGTTCCATATTTGGCTCTGCACTCCAGCATATTTTTGATCTAAGAACATCATATCAATGGTTTTACTTGGTCTCTGTATGATCACAACTCCTTCCAGAATTCAAGTCCAATCTCATGTCACAACCTCTCTGTCTGCACATTTAGCTCAATATACTCTCTCAATTAACTCCCTACTCCTTTCAGTCAAGCATCAGTTACTCTGATCAATATTTCCCTGGATCATTCTCTCTCTGAAAACACAGAGAACATGCACACACATCACACATACAACATACCATACCTATATATATGAGGACCATAATGGTGTTTGTATTTACTATTCTAACGCTACAGGAGCCTTGATATTGCGGTAGTTTATGCAGTGGACTGAATCAAATATAATAGTGATTTTAGATTTTTGATGCACCAGCTAAAAAAGTACCTAAAACACACTATAGGAACTGGTTCCCGTATCAGGATGCTCCTCGCAAAGATGTTGAGACACACATACACACACACACACCCCCAGATGTGGATGCTAATGAAATACCCAGACTAGGAAAATGATGATACACAGATTCGCTGGGTTTATTATTGCATTTGATAAGTATCTTCCCTACAGAGCTAGTGCCTCCTAGCCAGTACACATGCATGTTCTTGTGTACAAACAACATTTCCAATATAAAAATTCTATGCACAGCCACATAATAGGAAGAAGTGTGCTATACAAATTCAAATGATAAAACCAATTGACAAAAAACTGTATGCCCATGGCTCTAGCCTTTATAACTCTGTTCCAGGGCGTTTTTAACATGAACATTTCTTGAGATGGTAGACTGCTATTTTCAGGGAGGGATTTTGTCCTCTCCCAATAAAGTCGACGTGGCAAGAATCTATGCACAATTCATACATTCGGAAACCAGGAACTATATTGTATGAGCAGATCTGTAATGGGAACTGCAGTTAGGTATTGATATTCCTGAGAGAGAATAGTGGAAGATAAATACAGAATCCACTTACCTTTACGTTTTAATATTCGCCGCATTCAGTATTTCATTTATAGAATCAATTCTGGTCACATATATGAGATGTTTTTAAAACAACAGTGCTTTGGAAACATACACTGTAAGAATGCTCCAGGATGAAACATTGTGGGTCCACTTTCTATGAATGACTCGGAGACAAAAGTGGATATTCTTTAAGAATGGAACCTTGTATTGCTATTCTGGGTAGGCGACAATTCTTTGGAAGAAAGTCTAAACTAGAAATGCCACTGTATTGCACTTCATTGGTGACAAGATCATTGATTGCACAAAAGTGGATATTCACGGATTACCACATATTTGAAGAGTGGATCCAGAAAATACAAAGAACATTGACACTGGAAGAATCTTTTCATGAGAAAAATGATTTGAATGAAAGATTGGAGAAATTATGGGGCCTGCTCAAAGCATGGGTTTAAGGATCAATTGTTATTATGAATTCTAAATTTGTAATATTATTTAAGGTATGTAATTGCCCTAATCTGTATGTGGTAGGAAATTAAGGCTTCTTCTTTGTTCTTATGATTTGGGATGTTTTGATTAATTCACTTCCTAAATAAAAATAAATGAAGATAAATCTTAAGATTTTGCAGAACTCTACCTTTTAGACACTCCCTGTGGATTAGGTATGACCTAATCCAATCACACACAAGGATTCCCATCCTTCAAGATCTCATGACCTAATTGCCTCTAACCATCCCCAAGTTGACCCAATGCATAAAACTGGTGCTTATTGTATACCGTACACCCACCCTGGCAAGCTAGCAGACTGGAAAGTCATTGTCTGCAAGGGGTGGAGCTTCTCCCCAGTGCCTTTTCTTCACAAACATCATCAATTTACCAGGAGGGCTTCAAGTAAGCCTGAAGATTGGTTTCGCTCCGTGGTCATCGCTGGATTCCAGGACTGGAATCATAACTGACTTTCTGATTGCTCATTTTATATGTGCCCCACCCACCATATTTTCCCTCATGTCCTCAGGAATACTAAAAAAAGCACAAATCTCTTCTAAAAACACCAGAAGAGTAATGATAAATTGATATGTGTGAGTTACAACTGGAATTTGTCACTTGCTGCACACTTCAAGTAAGTTTGTTCGAGGCATTGTCTACGAATTCATAAATTAGACAAGGTAAGCACAAATAAAAATGAGCACAAACAGAGAAATGCCAGAGAAGTAAGCAGGGAATTGTAATGCACATTAGAGGACCATGCAAACAATTGCATAGTTATGGACACCTGCAGACATTTCTGGATGCTTTTCTCACTCTTGCACAACTTGCAGTAAATTGATCGAGGTGTAGTTGGTGCAGAAAATGTTAGAAAGTGCATAAACATTCCCCATTCCATTGGTATCTGGAATGAATACAGACATTTCATGGAAAACCCGGAAGAATATTTTTATTGTTCGCGAATTCCCTAACCACACACTTCTACATAGCAAATAATGTGAGTCTCCTTACACCTGGCGTAAGGCAGCAATATTTATCAGGACCATGCATTTTCATTCGTAATTTATGTCTGAAATTTCCCTAATCGACACCATCTTAAAATAATTGCCATTTTATGACTTCCATGTGTGCTGCAATAAGCAGCACACATAGAAGTGGCAAAATGACATTTAAAGATTGTTTATGTACAGGAAGGGGCACCTTCCTGTACATAAGCAATCTTTCCTCTGCATACAGACACCCTTGCTGCAAGGGTGCCTGCATTGGTGCTACACTGCTAAATGTAGCGCCAGCGCAGGAGGAAACGCAATGTTTTTGTAAATATGGTGCAGCCGTGAGTTTCTGAAGTGGTGGAGTGAGGCGTTAAGCCATGACGGCTCCACTCCGCCACTTCCTTGAACATATGCCCCTCGATTTCCTTGGTTTTGATATACGTCCACACAGTGAATTAATAACAGTTTATTTTACGTAGATAATGGGGGCTGAAGCTGGGAGTTGAGGGGATTTTCGGTCTCTGCTTTCTTGAAGGATTGCCAGCAATAAAACAAGGCAAAGATTTGCTGATTGCATTCAAAAAGTCCTGGCACTCTAAAATTGACGTCAGAATACTGTTCCAGTATTGCACAATGATGGCGAGTACTGTTTCTAGAATGTACGTCAATGTTGTTTTCTATTGTGCAGCCTTTTATAATTTTGTTACCCAATCTAGCATAAGCCCTGGAAGAATTCAGGAAGTTGAACAATCAAAAAATAGAACATTTGCAAGAATGCACTGGAAATGAAGGCTTCCCTGGATCAATTAATAATTGTGTAGTCCTAGGGATGTTCATATTTCGAAAGACGTTTGAGGAGAAGTAGGTTTGTACACCTTTCAGAGATTTATTATTCTATTGCTTTTTTTCCTTCCAAAATCTGACAACCCATCATGGGTGCTGGTGGTCATGCACGGAGAGGACAGCTGGTGGTTTGATTGGAGTAACATAAGGGTTATGGATGTCGAGAACTACTTTTCAGCAGATGTAATGCAGAGAAAACGTTTTATTCAGAAAGTAAATGATGTTAAAAGTGTAAGAACTCAAAGAAACCTGGACACTCACTCAGTGCTTCACATTACTTCCTCGTTCGTCTTCCTCATCCCAGTCCTTACTGGGTGAGATAATATCCCCCCCTAAAGAGAAGAGTTTACGTATCCAAGCAATGAACATAAAGTACAAATGTGGCTGACTTCGTCTTCAATCTATACAAAGGAAACATCCCTACATCACTTACTGTTTTCTGAATTGCAGTAAGTTTGCTATCGCATGTAGAGCTGTATAGAGGTAATATTATTTACTGTGTTTTTATCGTTTCTCAACTTTGATAAGGTTTTTGTGACATACTGGTACATACCGAAAATCAACCAATGACTTAGGGCCTGATTATGAGTTTGGCGGGCGGGTTCCTCCATCATGAACATGACAGATATCCTGTTCGCTGTATTATGAGTTCCATTAAATCCAAACTCGTAATCAGGCCCTGAGTGTCAGAAGTCAGTCTAGGTTACTGACACAGCTGCGGATTATTGACTGTATAAAGTTTAATACAGAAAATCTTTTAATTTCTCATTCAAAGCCCACCTAAATAATATATACTATCCTTTTCAGAGTGAACAACAAAAGTCACTAAATTAACCTGTGCTAAACCCTTTAGTAGCATGGTATGCAGCAGTCAGGCATAACTTAGAGGCAATGTTATTGTGATTGTTATGTGCATTTGTAAAGTGCATTATCACCCACAAAGGTATTCTGATGCCAAGCAGGTGTGTGTGCCCAGCCCTACCTATGGTAGGTTGGTTAATTGAAAAGCCAGGTCTTCAATTTATTGTGAAATTCAAGAAGGGAGAGAGTTGCTCTAATGTGGAGTGGGAGGTCATTCCATGCTTTAGAAGCAATGTAGGAGGACGCCCGTCATCTTGATCTGGTTCTGTGTATGATTTGGATGTGTGGAAGTACGAATCCTGTGGAGCTGAGGTGTCTGGGTGGTTGGTAGGGAGATGCGACTTTTCAGATAGGTGGGGCCTGAGTTGTGTAGTACTTTGAATGTGGGTGTAAGGAGTTCGAACGGAGCGCTTTTGTGTTCCGGCAGCCAGTGTAGTTCCCTGAAGCTTAGTGTTATGTGAGTTATGTGTGGGAGGTTGAGAATGAGTCTGGCTACTAAGGTCTGGATGGTTTGTAGTCTTCCAGTGAGTTGCTTGGTGGTCCCAGCTTAGAATGTGTTCCCATAGTCCAACTTGCTAGTGACTAGGGCATGCATTGCAATTTTTCTTGAGTTGCTTGGGAGACATTTGAAGATCTTCCTCAGCATCTTCAGGGGAGTGGAAGCAGGATACAGTGATGTGGAAGCAGGATACAGTGATGGTGCTGCAGTCATATTCAGTTTGTTGTCAATTATTTGTTTTCTGTCTGTGGAGAGAGCTTTGCTACGCGGTGCACAGAAAGGTCTACCTCAATAGGTCAGCCTGACTCAAAATAAGAGTGATCAGGTGGTTGAAATGTACCTGGAACCTTGCATAATAGATGAAAAATCAGGATTGCAGGAGTGTATAATGATTGTATCAAATAATTTGATTGGTATATAAACAATGTGAATGCCCTGAAGAATTTCATGGAGGTGAACGAAATGCATTGGTTTGGCTTTACTTTTGGCTGTAATGTTTGGAATCCTGAAAAACCATGACTGTCTTGAATGAAAAACTTTAAGAAGAAATAGAACAATCAACAGTTTGATTGGACTTTTGTATTTCTTTGGTGCACCACCATATTTGTGTTTCTATGTATTCTGCTCAGCAGTGTATCCAAGAGCAGCAGATACTTATAGAATGTGCACATTGTTTCGCAGAACTTTGGTGTTGGTACAAAGGGAAGGTGCTTGTCCTTTATGCCTGCTGCTCAATATATGAGTTGTAGTTATTCTGATGTTCCTGGCGTGGGTTCTGGGAGTGGGTGTGGGTCCGAGTTCTTCCACCCAGCAGTTTGAGTCTCAGGATGAGGTGTTCATACTGAAGATGGCAACTTCTATCTTGTTGATGTTGAGATTGAGACAGTTGGCTTTCATTCAGTTAGTGACTTCGTCATGCAGACTGTGAACTTGTTTCCTTTGTTGGGTGTCTTGTTGGAGAGTTGCGTGTCGTCGGTGCTGGAGAGGATGCTGATGTCTTTTGCATGGGTAATGCTGACCAGAGGGATCATGTATGTGTTGAGGGAGGGTGGAGATGAGCGATAAACTTTGAGGCACTCTGCAGATGAGTTTGCAGGCTTCCACAGTGTAGGATGCTATTGTGACAATTTGTGTTCTATCTGTTAAGAAGGAGCAGATCCAGCGGAGAGTGGCTCCATGGATGCCAATCTTGTGCAAATGCTCAAAGTATTTATGCAAAAAACACAAACAGCAATAAAATGAAACCACAACCAATTTAAAAACATCAAGCAAATTTTAATAAATAAAATGATATCAGAACGACAAAAATGCAATCAGAAGAACCGGAAATATATATATTTTTTAACTTTTAGGCGAAATAGCACTAAGAAGCACAAAGCACCTTCTGCGGATATCAGGTCGTGCTAGACCAAGGAAAAAGTTACAAGTTCAGGCCAATCGAGATGGGGGGTCGGATACAGGGACCAGATTAGTCCCACTGAAGAGTTACCTTCTCAAGTCTGGCACAAAGGGTGCCATTTGTGTTGATGGGGGCTGCGAGGAGTAAGCTTCTAGCATGAGGAATGGGTCGTGCGTCACAGATCATCATTGCTGCAGCATGAAGAGTCAGTCGTCGCTGGAGCTTTATGTTGGTTGATCGTCATGGATGGTCACCGTTGCTTTTGCAGTGAAAAGCAGATCTCCCTGGAGCTTCATGTTGGCAGTTGTCGCTGGCAGTTGATTCTCAGCGTGAAGAGGTAACTTCACAATCACGAGGAGCCTAAACATTAAACTTTTCACCTTTTCATAAGGCAAACTTCTCACTGATGATAGCCAACAGTGTTGGGGATCAGGACTTACTCCAGCAGAGGCCCGCAGCAGGCTCAGGCAGGTGCAGGAAGAGCCAAGTGGTGCTGGTCTTTTAGGCAGTTTAGGGATGCCTCTGGAAGCTTGTTGTGTTCCTGTGGATCACACAGCAGGTCATCCAATCGACCCTTGGAGTTACTCTGGGTTGTCTGTGTTCAAGGCAAGTAGGTACAATCCTTCAGTCAGCAAGGGAGTCTTCCTCAGACAGGGGGACAGTCTTTCTTCTGAATCTTACACAGGTCCAGCATTGTTCTGATGAAAGGTTCTGAAGGTCCCATTTTTATATCTGATGTCAGACTTTTGTTTGGGGGAATTCCCTGGCCTACCCCCCCTCCCAAAGAAAAACTGGTTCTGGTCACTTTTTTTATCTTCTCCTGGGTTTGGCCTGAAGCTGTCTAGGGTGACAGGGGCAGGGTATAGCTCTTTCCCAGCCATCCTGTCACAAATAACTATTTGCCTCACACCTAGGCCTCTTTTGTATTAATGTCTGGTGATCCAGGACACTGACCGAAAGGCGCCGTTGGTTTGTCAGAAAAATGGCAACTTTCTAAAAGTGCCATTTTTTCGATTGTACCTTGAAATCTGACTTTACCATTAAAGAGGATTTTAAATTACAATATATTGGAGTGCAAACATAAATTCTCTTTCTGTCCCCAATCTGAAGGTAGCACCTATTAGGTCTAATAAGGCAATCTAATGTTAACCTCTGGGAGAGATAACCTTACAGCAGTGAAAAACGACTTTAGGAGTGTTTCACTGCCAGGGCATGTAAAACTGAAACTCACATGTCCTACAGTTTGAATACCATGCACTCTGTCCTGTGAGCGCTCAGGGCCTACCTTAGTGGTGACTTATAAGTATTACAAAGAAAGGTTTAGGCCTGGAAAGGGTAAATTTTGCCACGTCGAAATGGCAGTGTTAAACTGCACTACAGGCTGGAGTGGCAGGTCTGAAACATGTTTTATAATGCTACTTTGGTGGGTGGCACAATAAGTGCTGCTGCCCACTAGTAGCATTTCATTTACAGGCCAGGGTACAGCTAGAAGCATTTACAAGGGAAGTCAATTAAATATGGCAATTGGGTGTAGGAAATTTTTACCATGTAAAGAAGGGAGACCACTTTACCACTAGTTAGCAAGGATAAAGTGAAGAGTCCTAAAAGTCAACAAAACAGGTACAGCAGAGTAAGGCAGATGTAGGCAAGACTCTGGGGTGGCCCTGCAGAGAGGGCCAGGTCCCCAAAAAAGTCACCAATATTATCTTTTCACTGGCCTCTCCCTCTCTCCCCCTTACTGCATTAACTTCTCATTATAATCTCTTTATGCCAAAGAAAATTATAATCACATTATTACACATATATCGGTAAAGTCATTGGTTGTGTTGCTTAAGAACTTTAAGCCCTCTAATCTCCCCTTAGAACTCCCCCACCAATCTTATCAAAGGTATGGACTTCATCATGCCGTTTATAAATTAACGTTTCCTAGGAGGCTGTTTGAGGAAGTTTGCGCAGCCATTCATCCAACGTCCATACTTATCTCATTTTCCAGTGGCATAATATCTTCCTTTTGGCTACTGCTAAGGTTGTGTCAAGCCAACATCCCATTAAGGTGGTAATCTCAGAATGTGGAAGGAGTCATACAAAAGCATGTTTGATTCCCACCTAGGTTACACTTGATTCTGGGCCAGATTTTCAATCCTCCCCAGAGTCCTTCCCTGTGTGGCTTTAACTTAGGCCATTCAAAGACAATATGTACTCTATCGGACTCCGTGTATTGGCACCTCCAACATTTTGTGTTGGGTAGTAACCCAGCTTTCGCATGTCTGTAAGGGGAACAATGCCATCTATGTGGAAGTTTGAAATATGAAAATTTTTGCTTCGCTTCAAGTAAGAACTTAACCCAGTCTTCCTCCTTGTATTCTCTCTGTAGCTTGACTGACCACCACTGTTTGAAAAGAATAAGTTGGGGTTTAGCGTTAAGAATTTCTGGAGCTCTATCAGTCGGGGGCTGAGGACTGTGTGGAGGCAGTGTGTTATCTGCCCAAATCTTCAAGCATGGTATCTGCTGGGATCGAAAGCGGTTTGTGCGTTAGCAAATTTCATGAGCCTCCCATCGATTAACATTTGGTCTTTTGCATGTATGAATTTGACTTTGAAATCCACTCAAGGGGGTTTCCGATTTCCTATCTGTATTTCCTTAATAATCCAGAGGGGCTCAAAAATTTAATGTATGACACGTCCTAAGAAGTCGGTATGCTTTCTGCCATGCTAAGTGGGTCGCCTAAATGGCAGGGTGCATGCGGATTATTTGCCTTTTATCAGCCGAGTATAGAGTGCTTATACCTCCTAAACCTCTAGGTATTGATTCTCAAGTATACTCACCTCGGCCTGTCTAGAGCATAGTGAAGCAAGAATCATCATAGCTGGACTGTCTGAAAAGACATCAAACACAAGTCCAAATGTGCTAATTTCATTCTTCCAGTATTTGTATATAACTTGTCCATTTTGAATCTGGGTTTCTTCCCTCCACATAAACAGTTGATCATGTAGCACAGTTCTATCAACATAGCCTTAGGGAAAGTGAGAGGGAGCATTATGATAATGTAGTTTAGGCATGCCATTCATCTTAATGATGTGTCACTCACCCCAAAAGGCCACATTCAGGGCTGAATATATATATGGATATATATATTCACTAGAAAAACCATAGGTTTCAGGGGCGTTATAGTTGGCTGGACTTTTCACTCGTACAAAACCATTGAAATTCCCCTGTTATAGTTAGTTCAGCTAACTATAACTCGCGCGCCCGCAATGCACTGCTGATGACGTCACATATTACATCACTCATGACATGGTCAGTGACATCACTCATGACATCACTGATGACACCTCAAATGACATCACTGATGACATCATCTTTGTGATAGAGTGGCAGACCTCCTCTCCCCCTAATATAACCTTTGATACACACATTCAAAAATAGAAACTAAAATTTTCAAATCAATGGACATACCAATATCAGTTACAACAACCTATTCAGTAATTCTAAGATCCACATACACATCCACTCATTCACCAACAGTCCTATACAGTCACTCATACATGTACTCACTCATCATATGTACTCATACACCTATACATCCTGTTACACAACGCCACTCATCCATAGAGTTACTCACACACATAGTCACTCATGCTAATAAAGAATCAAACATCCATTTACTTGCATATACAGTTATACACACACCACCACACTTACTTCTACAGAAACTTACACATACTTAGTCTTTTAAACAATCACTTATAGAAACACATACTTATTCATACAGGAACTCTTTCAATCTCTCTCTCTCACATATACTCACTTATATACACCAATAGTCACATGTACTAGTTTAAAACATATGTAGTTACTCATAAAGACACTATTGAGACAGTCATTCACTCACTAACACACCCATGCACACACTCATCCACCCATACAGTCCTGCACACATGCTGTCTTCAACACATACAAACAGTGAGTCACTCATTCATGCACTTATGCACTACGTAATACCCCCCACCGAACCATACAGACACTCAGACACTCATACTGATACTCAAAAAAACCAACTAATAACCTATATAGACACTCATGTAGCTACTCACCAACCCATGCAGCCACTTATACACAAAGTGAGAGACTGATACAGATATTTACATATTTAAACATTACTCACTAAGCCATGTATTCACTAAGATACACTTAATCAGTCAGTTATACAATCAATTTTTCAAAAACAAATCATCCATTTAGACACTTATATACCCATTTATTCTTCCATCGACCTTGAGATATACATGTATAAAACATATGTAATTTTCAGAAAAACACACATTCACTGGATGATGTCATCAGTGATGTCATTTGAGATGTCATCAGTGATGTCATGAGTGATGTCACTGGCCATGTCATGAGTGATGTAATATGTGACGTCATCAGCAGTGCATTGCGGGCGCGCGAGTTATAGTTAGCTGAACTAACTATAACAGGGGAATTTCAATGGTTTTGTACGAGTGAAAAGTCCAGCTAACTATAACGCCTCTGAAACCTATGGTTTTTTCAGTGAATTTCTAAGGTTTTTTAAATGCTAATTCCTAACTATAACGTGCCTGAAACCTATGGTTTTTTCGGTGAATTTCAAAGGTTTTTTAAATGCTAATTTCTAACTATGGCTACAGAGATAGGACATGTGAAGAAAGAAGAAAAAACGCACAGAAAGAAAAAAAAGAAATGCAGAAAGAAGCAACAGAAGTCCTCAAAGACGAAGAAAAGTGCAGGAAGAAGGATAACGTGCAGAAAGATCAAACAGAAGAACAGAAAGAAGCCTTGTTGCAAAATCATCCTGTACCCTCAACTTTTTCAGACGGATACTGGTGTTAACTGAGTCTGACTAACCAGTCCTAGAGGCAGTTCTATGTCAGAATACAGTGAAAACACCTACATACAATAGGGAACACTATGCGTTGGGGTCCCCCTGTGATCAGCATGACCTCCTCTGTAAGCCCATAGTATATAATAGGGCAGGTGATTAAAACTACCTCTTAAAACGCGACACAGGGCGTGTTTGCACACGTCACCTCAGGCCCCGTCCCCTCACTTCCCCACTGTGTAAACACGCCCTGTGGCCGTTTTAAGTTGGGAGATTAAGTCCCCTTGAATCCTGAGGGTCCCTAGGGTCCAACTAGACCACTAGGTACCTCCAGTAAGCGCCACAGAGCTGCGTTACAGAGAGATGTAAAAAGGGGCACGGCCTAGACCACCTCTCTGTAACGCAGCGCAGTTGCGCTTACTGGTAGCACCTGGTGGGCTAGTTGGCCCCCAGGGTCCCTCAGGATTGAAGGGGAATTATTTCCCCAACTAAAAACGCGCCACAGGGCTTGTTTGCACACGTTAACTCAGGCCCCGTCCCCTCCCTTCACCACTGTGTAAACACGCCCTGTGGCCGTTTTTAGTTGGGAGATTAAGTTAATTTGAATCCTGAGTGTCCCTAGGGTCCAACTAGCCCACTAGGTACCTCCAGTAAGCGCCACAGAGCTGCATTGCAGAGAGGTGTAAAAAGAGGCACGGCCTGGACCACCTCTCTGCAACGCAGCTCAGTGGCGCTTACTGGAAGCACCTGGTGGGCTAGTTAGCCCCCAGGGGCCCTCAGGATTGAAGGGGAATTATTTTCCCAACTTAAAACGCGCCATAGGGCGTGTTTGCACACGTCACCTCATGCCCCGTCCCCTCCCTTCCCCACTGTGTAAACACGCCCTGTGGCCGTTTTTTAAGTTGGGAGATTAAGTCCCCTTGAATCCTGAGGATCCCTAGGGGCAAAATAGCCCACTAGGTACATCCAGTAAGCGCCATTGCAGAAAGGTGTAAAAAGGGGCACGGCCTGCACCACCTCTCTGCAACGCAGAGCAGTGGCGCTTACTGGAAGCCCCTAGTGGGCTAGTTGGCCCCCAGGGTCCCTCAGGATTGAAAGGGAATTATTTCCCCAACTTAAAACGTGCCACAGGGCGTGTTTGCACATGTCACCTCAGGCCCCGTCCCCTCCCTTCACCACTGTGTAAACGCGCCCTGTGGCTGTTCTAAGTTGAGAGATTAAGTCCCCTTGAATCCTAAGGGTCCCTAGGGTCAAACTAGCCCACTAGGTACCTCCAGTAAGCGCCACAGAGCTGCGTTGCATAGAGGTGTAAAAAGGGGTGTGGCCTCAGAACACCTGTCTGCAACGCAGCTCCCTGGCGCATACTGGAGATACCTGTTGGGCTAGTTGGCCCTCAGGGACCCTCAGTATTGAAGGGGAATTAATTCCCCAACTTACAACTGGCCAGGGGGTGCGTTTGCAGAGTGCGTCTATGAGGTGGCGTGGCCTCCGGCGCGATGCCGGTCTTTTATTTATTTTATTTTTTAAGAAGAAGGGCTGTGTGGCCCCCCTTCTTTTTCTAATTTACTGGCCCTGGGGACCCCATCCCCCAGGGCCTGCACCCTAATTTTTTTGTTTAAAAAAAAAAAAATTTGGCCCTCCCAAGGCCTTAATCGGCCCCGGGGACCCCAACCCCCGGGTCATGGGCTTTTTTTTTTTTTTTATTCTTTAGGAGGGGGCTGCGTTGCCCCCCTCCTCAGGCCACTTATGGCCCCGGGGACCCCATCCCCCGGGGCCGGCCTTATATATTTATAGAAACACTTAGGACATGCTGGACAAACCGTATGTACCTATCACCATGACGATTTGCGTGATAATCATTAAAAGGCAACTATGCATAGAATGAATCCACATGGAATGTGTTGACACCGCTAGCGAAGCTCTGACGTGTCTGACGCCCTACCGTGCCTAATCCCGGCGCCCCCGCCGGTGGGTACTCTCCAAGTAGACACCCTTGTCGTTTATTTATACAAACATGGGTAGCTATTGACGGGCACATTTAATATACACGCACACCAAGCCATTCAAAGGGGATTCAACAAAAATTCTACCAAACTATGCAAGAAACCCCCCTCACGGTTAATAAAACACACATCCACCGCCGGATGTGTAATACTTTTTATTTTACTCTCTGGAAAGGAGACAAACCTCACTTGAGAGTCACAGCGTGCTCCTGGCTGAGCCCAATGCTGTGTTACACCCACCAGTGCCCGCCGAGTGCCTCACACTTCTGTGTTGTATTCCACCAGCTAGTGCGTATGCTATGACACTCTCTAGCCCATGTGCACTGTAACACCACCCCGTGAATATGTCGTGCCACACTTGCCTTCGCACGGGTTATATGGCCCCATCTAACGTGCCTTCCTCGATGCCTATGTTATAACGCACAGCGCTATGCCATACATATTACAATCTGGGATCCATATCTTTGTCACAGTGCATATGCAACGTTACACTCCCCAGCACATATTTTATATTACAACTTTAGAGACTAGTTAGGTTACACAACACTGTCCTGTGCATATTACACTCCAAGGCACATATCACATAGCACGAGCTAGTGCCTGTGCTATCTCGCGCTCTCCAATGAATCTGTCATTGCGCACAATGTATTGCATATTGTATTTCACGCCCCGGTTCATCTTATATCACACTTTTTGGTGCATAGTTTATACCATATACTATATCTAGTTTTCATTTTCAATCGTGCTCTCAGGACTATGTTCTATATAACACTGCGTCCACCTACCCTTTTCACGGACATTACATTTTGCGATGGGGGGTGGAGGGTCAGGGGGTGTTTCTCCAAGTGAGCCCGGAGTCACAGTAACAAACGTCCTCTTCTTCCTGAATAAAAGTGAGATTATGCTGCATACTTGTTCATATTTTAAGTAGTTCGCACAGACACAAATTTTAAAAACAATAAAGTTCCTAATACCCACCTTCTCTGAACAGTTAGCTTGCTGCCCCATCCACCTCCTCCCTATCCTCTGTTGTCTGAATCCATGGACTAGCCTCCTCCCTCCTGCCATGCATGGTCTGATGTGCTGCCACTGCCCTCCATTTAGCATGATGTACCAGTCCACTCCTCCTGCCGTCCATTGCCCAATTCTATGGCCCATCATTGACCTCCTGCTTAGCCTCTGTGCTTAGCTTGCTGCCCCTATTCTCCTTCCCCCTGCTCTCCGATGTCTTTGTGCATGCCCCTGCTCCATCCTTTTTGCCCACCATGTTCCATGGACCTGCCACTCCTATCTACTCTGAGTGTTCTGTTGAGCTGCCACTTCCCTCCCACCTGCCTAGCATTGTCAGATGACTGTAACCTGTCCCTGCCACCTCCACCCTGCCTGTCCACATGCCATGCCCCTATCCCCTTCCTCCTGTCCTCCATGGTCCATTTTACTGCCACACCCTTCTGCCCTCCCTGGTCTGTTGTGCTGCAACTGCTCCTCCTGCCTGCCCCGTGCGGTCTGTTGTGAGGCCCCTTCCCCTGAACTCTCTTGTCTGTGCCCAGGTCCTGACCCTCCCTTCTATCCTCCATGGTCCTTTGTGCATGCCCCTGCACCCTCCTTCTTGCCCATCATATCCATTGTGCTGCCACTAACCCTCCTGCTTGCTATGCATGGTCTTCTGTGCTGCCATGGCCCCTCCCACCTTCCCTGTGTGGTCAGCTAGCTGCCCATGACCCCTCCCACCTTCCCTCCATGGTCTGTGTGTATGACATCATAGTCTCATTGTTGCTCTCCATGGTGTGTCTTGTTTCTAGTGCCCATCCTGCCTGACCTCCATGGTCATCTTGCTGCTCCTGCCCTGCCCCCTTGCCCCCAGCCCTCTGATTCCATGTGCAGACCCCTATTCCCTCCCTCCTGGCTTGCCTGTTCCATTGTAATGCCCCTGATCCGTCCCTCCTGCCCTTTATGGTCTGTTATGCTGCAGCTTTCTCTCCTGTCTGTCCATTATGGTCAGCTAGCCACCATTGCCTCTTTCCCCTCTGTTCTCTGTTGTCCATGTGCATGGTCCTGTCCCCTCCCTATTGCTTTCCATGGATTGTTGTGCTGCACTCCCTGATGCCTGCCCTGTAGGGTCAGTTTGGTGCACCTCTCCATGTCCCTACTGTCCTCTGTTATCCGAGTCCATGTCCGTACCCCAATTCCTCCTGCCTACCATGATCCAATGTACCATACTTGCAAACATTTTGAACTTGGTAAGAGGGAGATTTTGAAAAAAAACTGGGGTATTGATTTTCCCCTTTGAGTTACATTAAAAAAGAGGAGATTGTAGACAGGAGACAGATCAAGTAAAGCTCATTTGAGCTTAAAAACATTGGACGTTTCCTGGCTGAAACGGGTCTGTTGGCATGTATGGTTGTACTACCACTGCCACTTCCTTCTGCCCACAATGGTCTATTATATTGCCACAGCCTCTCTTGCCAGTCCTGTATTGTTGGTTTGTTGCCCCTGCCCCCCTTCCCACTGCCCTCCAGTCTGTTGTGTTGCCACTGCCCTTCCTCTGCACTCTCCTACCTGCCTTCAATTTTCAGAGTCCATGCCCCTGGCCTCTGCCTCTCAACAGTATCCCAACGAACAACTAGATTGCTAACATTCTATATTTATTACAAAAGTGTGGAACACCTGACGTCATCTTGATGTAATCAAAACTGTAATACCTAGAGTATTTCCTTTAGAAATTACATATATGAGAGTGTCTTATTTGCATCAAAATTATGGTTAGTGCTCTTAAAAACTAAAATGAGTACATATTTTCTGAGTTTTCAAATAGCGACAAAGAACTTTTAAATTATTTGTAATCTTTATGTTTTTTTATCCAGCTGACCACTTGATTAAATGTTGCACCTAGGGGAGAGGATGTGGTGTTACTTCCAGAGCTGCAGACTTTGCAACTGGGGAACCAGGTTGGAGTTTCTGCTTCAGCTCAACATTCTGTGATTCTGGTCAAATCACTTAATCTCCCCATGTCTACAACCAAAATGAATTTGATCTTGTGTGATGTAACCAATGCTCATGTAAAGCACTCCAATACCTGACAAGTCTGCACTATATAAAACTGCAAATACACAAAAAATAAGTGTTTTGCACACTTCTGTCATTGGGCTACATGTGGGCTACATCTGGGTGATATTTGTTCTGCATTTGGGCTCTTTTGTCTCTGGTGGCCATCTTGGGAGATTTATTTGTTATGAAGTTTCCTAATTTCCTCATTTACTGCAGTCTCCTCAGTAGGAAATGCTTTCAGTTTTTAGGTCTTGGCCAGCAAAGGCTGCGCTTGCGCAGTCTCGCTCGCGAGATTTAATGACTTGGAGAAGAGGGGCTTGAACCCGCCTCTCTTCTCTCCTCTTCTCCATTGGCTGGCCTCTTGAATACTGGTCAGCCATTGGAGAAGAGGTTTGTCTCTCCAAACAAGCCCCGTCCTTTTGGGATTCGGGGGCGTGTTTTTTCCGATTCTTTCTCTTTTTGTAAGCCCCGCCCCTTTTACGCTGGTGGGCGTGTTTTTTGTTTTTGTTTACAGGGACGTTCTCGTGTTCATTCGGGGAGGAAGGCAGGCGCGATGCAGCCTCGGCTCCCAATTCCCGCAGCCTCCTTTGTTCTCTGCTGGGGCTCTTCCCGAGGAGTCGACGCTTCGCCCTCACACCCACAGCTGAGAGGGAGCCCCCACGCGCTTGTATCTACTTCATTGCCACAGTTGCACGGGCAGGTGGCAGAGTCCCCTCCTGCCTGGAGGGGACTACAGAGGGGGCCCGAGGACCGGTGTCCGAAGCTTGCATGCCAGGCCTTAAACACGCTTGGCGGCGGCGGCAGGGCACCCATCCCACCACCCCCAGCATCCTGAATCTGCTCACTGGAGTGGCCTCTTCATCACCCAGCCCGGCCAGCGCCCTCCCAGGGCCCCGCTCTCTCCCACACGCAGCCCGGGGCCACTTCCCTCCCTTGGTGTCCGACCCCTGCGAGTTCAACAAGCACTTTCTGTTTAACCTGACAGTGTCTGCGGTAACGAGCAGCACTACCTCTGTGCGCTGGGGGGTGCGGGACCACCTGAGCCCTCTGACCGCGGGGCCCGTGCGCTTCCGCCTGCTTTACGATCGCTTCGGACAACAGCCGCCCCCTCAGAGCCGCTTTCCCCGCTTCTTCTACCTGCCCAAAAGCGCACAAGCGGTGGCCATGCTGCGGGAGCTGCGTGGGGACACCCCCTACCTGGTGTGCATGGAGAGCCTGCTGGGGGGGCTCGCCTGCCCAGTGGCTCCCCGGGACCATTGCGCTGGCTTAGTGACCGCTCCCGAGGGCGCCCGGCCCCTGGACTACCAGCTGCTGATTCTGGGCCTGCTGGCGGCCAACGCGCTGCTGGTGCTGGCAGCCTGGGGCTCCCGTGCCCTGCGTCGGGGCTGGGCCCGCCGCAAGGCTCCCGTGCCACCGGCCATGCGCCACATGTACTCCACCCGCAGACCTTACAGATCAGTGGGCACCGGGGTCTCCGGAGACTTCTCGGGTTTCCAGGCGCACCGGCCCCACACAGCCATGTGTGCCATCAACGAGGCGGATCTAATCGAGTTCCCAGGGCCCTGCGAGCGTTTCATGGAGGGCAACCTACACAGGGAGGAGGTCATGCCGAGGTTCACGGACTGACAATGGAGCTTACGGCCCAGGTCTCCACCTTTTAACTTGCAACGAGGCTTTGCTGTGACTCCACAAACATGCTGGACCAACTTAAACTCATCTTGAAAAAGAATTAGTCCGGATGTGTTTTTAGCTGTTCCCTTTTGTATTTCGGAAAATGAGGAATACACTCCAAGCAGTGTTAATGTGAGAGTAACAGCCTTGTTGCAAGCCAAGAAAGAGAACATGAACTGTGCAATGGGGCTTTGTGGAAAACGGGCTGATGCATTTATCAACAGCGAGCTCAGCTACTATCATAAACCCGAGTGCCAAACTGCCGATGACTGTTGGAAGAAGTCACTTTTTTGTTTGTGTTATTATTGGTTTGTTAACAAAACGCACAATTGCTCAACAAACTGCCTCACGGAAACATATAACGTTAGTAGGTATCCACGAGGCACTTTTCCATTCGATGACCTACTCAGCTCACAGCAGGCCCTAGCTGTTTCCCAAAGTTACACTGGCTTTCTCAGAGCTGTTGCTGTTGTGTGTGTTTTCCATGATTGTTCATGTTTTCCCGTTCTGCTGAGCTGTTTTTTGTGGCCCTGGTGTATTTCTCATGTCTCTTTGGTTTTGTTGTGGGGCTATAACGGGCATTCGAACAAACATGCCCCTTCAAGTCGTGGCAAAGTGTCCTGGAGATACAAAGGAGTTTTTCTGTTGCATCACTTAATTTCTGATGTTCGCTAAAACATCACTTCATTTACTGATCACGTGGTACAGCCGCCCAACTAATTGCAGGACTCTGCCACGTATTAAAGGGCATATTTAGTTTCAGTTACGGATTTGAAACATACATTATGGCAGTAAAACAGGTCCTCGCAGTCTCCAGTATGAGTTCTCATAATGACATTGTAGAAAAATCATTTTGCCTTTTTCAGCTTGGTCCCGCATTCCGGTAGAATGAATAGTGTTATTGTTATCACACCAACAGGAGCCTCTCCACATGCCCGGTCCCCAATGGTACGTGTTCAGGTTTACGTGCGTGCCATGGTGGTTATTACAGTAATAGTCCCCTCTTCTGAATTACACGTAGGTTTAAGCCATTGCTTTGAATACTCGGGTGCTAGAGTTGCATGCTTATCAAGTGGCGGTACAGGGACGCTCTGCTGCTGTTCTTAAATGGACCACCAGCAACACATTTTAAGTACTTGACTACGGAATTAGATGTTTTCCCTGTTGCCCCCTTTATTTGCATTTATTTTCTATGTACATACATCCAATCCATGCCACAGAATACCACATAATCCTATCAAATTCAACAACACACCACGTAGTTAAACTCCACCATACCACTACACAAAATACCATTCCTCATAATTCCACTCCATAACACAGAATCCCAGGCAAGGTTTTAAAAACAAAAACATAAACAAAAATAATGTCATGAGCAATGCCAATAGCTCTAACTTTAACAATGCAGAGACCATTGCATTGTAAATGCTTGTTTACTTTGATTCCATCAAGAAGGTATTCAGATATTTCACACATTTGCCATAAATTCTGAATGTTAGCACTCCAGTTGCTCATTAGATCACTGTAGTAAAGCTACTGCTCACCACGGAAGTCTGCTGCTTGTATTAAAAGTGTATGTTTCAGTCTGCAGGTCAGAATATTTTTATGAAATAGAAGAGAATTTGAGAAGTCAAAATGTGCCCTAATTTTTCTTTCTGCAGAACTATTCATAATTTCTATGGGAAAATGAACCCCCTCATTTTGTTCCATTGTATATTAAATGTTTTAAGTGTTACCACTTTATTCTAATCAAGATGGCTTCAGGTGTGCCATACTTTTGTCATAAGTAAGACTGTTAGCGCTCTAGTTGTTCGTTAGAACACTCTGGGACGTTCTGTCATTGGGCTATGGGCTACATCTGGGTGATATTTGGGCTACATTTGGGCTCTTTTGTCTCTGGTGGCCATCTTGGGAGATTTATTTGTTATGAAGTTTACTAATTTCCTCATTTACTGCAGTCTCCTCAGTAGGAAATACTTTCAGTTTTTTAGTTTGGTTCCATCAAGAAGGCATTCAGATGTGTCACACATTTGCCATAAATTCTGAATGTTAGCACTCTAGTTGCTCATTAGATCACTGTAGTAAAGCTACTGCTCACCAGGGAAGTCTGCTGCTGGTATTCAAAGTGCATGTTTCAGTCTGCATGTCAGAATTGTTTTATGAAATAGAAGAGGATTTGTGAAGTCAAAATGTGCCCTAATTTTTCTTTGTGCAGCACTACTCATAATTGCTATGGTAAAATGAACCCCCTCAGTTTGTTCCTTTGTAAATTAAATGTTTTAAGTGTTACCACTTTATTCCAATCTAGATGGCTTCAGGTGTGCCATACTTTTGTCATAAGTAAGACTGTTAGCGCTGTAGTTGTTCGTTAGAACACTCTGGGACATTCTGTCATTGGGCTATACTTGGGCTACATCTGGGTGATATTTGGGCTACATTTGGGCTCTTTTGTCTCTGGTGGCCATTTTGGGAGACTTATTTGTTATGATGTTTCCTAATTTCCTCATTTACTACAGTCTCCTCAGTAGGAAAAACTTTCAGTTTTTTACTTTGATTCCATCAAGAAGGCATTCAGATGTGTCACACATTTGCCATAAATTCAGAATATTAGCACTCTAGTTGCTTATTAGATCACTGTAGTAAAGCTACTGCTCACCAGGGAAGTCTGCTGCTGGTATTGAAAGTGCATGTTTCAGTCTGCATGTCAGAATTTTTTAATGAAATAGAAGAGGATTTGAGAAGTCACTCAAAATGTGCCCTAATTTTTCTTTGTGCAGCACTAATCAGTCAGTCAAAAGAACTTTATTTCGGAGAATCTCTCCATAAAAGGTGCATAAAATAAGAATATAAATACATTTAAAACCATACATGGGATAGTTAAAAAGTAGTTAAAAAGGTTGGAACATCAGAACACCAGGACAGCGATATATCTGCTAGTTACATAAAATCATGTGCAATTTAACCCAGTACAAAATTAATCAGGTTAGCATTTTCAGGTACCGCTTTCTCTTGTGCCAGAAAGCCCCCAGAAATTTGGCCACAGCAAACACAATGTGAGCAGCCATTTCACTCTTAAGAATTCTGAAGGCTTCGTGGCACCTGGTAAAACCCAAATTCCAACAAACGGGAGTGATCCATTTTCTGCGCACCTCACTGTAGCCCGGACAAAAAAATATGATGTGCAGCTCAGTTTCATCGCATACTCTGCATGCCGGGCAAATACTGGGTGCAGACACAGACCAATGACTGGTGAGTGCACGTATTGGCAGGGACCCGTGCCTCCATTGTAGATAAAGCTTCCTAATTAGTACAGGGTAAATATTGTCCAGGGTTAACTCAAAGCTGTAAGCATTTTTAATACAAAGGAATTGGTGCGTTAGAGACCCTAGGGTTATAGAAGGTCGGAATGTGGGAACCTTAGAATTATAGTACAATTTGGTTAAAACCTTTTTGGGAAGCCTGGGGCAAGCATCCAGGGGGTCGTTCCAAAGAGCATCGAGACCTAGGCCCACCAGATTGTTCCTTACAAATTTAAACCAGGCAATGTTCCCCGAATTTGGAAAACTAAGGACTTCCTGCAAACCCTGTCTATAATGAATCAATTCAGGTACAGCCCACAATCTGCGCCAATAAATCAAAGGGCGAAGCGCCAGTTCTTCTTCCAGGGGTCTGATGCCTAGGTCAAGTCTTAATGGCACTAAAGGTGTACTTGGAGGAAGGGCTGCTAGGCACCTAAGAAACCTATTCTCCTCTTTAGTCAGACTAGCCAAGACTTTGTGACCCCATAATTCGCTGCCATAGATAACGGCTCCTCTGGCTTGCACCCTATAAATATGGAACGGGGTGCCTATGGGTTTGAGGGTCGACCTAGTCTTCCCCACCATCCTTAGTATCCCACCCACATGTTGCGCTAGTTTCAGCCTTGCTTTCTCCTGATGCGGACCCCACCCCAATTCCTCATTAAGGGTTACACCAAGATATTCAAAGGTGTTGACACGTTCTAGCGTGTTGTTCCCTATGCGTGGGATGCGGCGGAACCTGGGTGGCGGATTGAAGGCCATGAATTTAGTCTTTAGAGTATTAATCTCCAATCCGTGCTCTCTACAAAAGTCCCCAAAGCCGTCCAGCACATGCTGGATTCCCATCGGCGACTTGGAGAGAAGGAGGGTATCATCCGCAAACATAATTGCCGGAACCCTCCTTCCCGCCAGCTTTGGGACGTCGGAATTGGGGACCCTATTGAGGTGATCGATAACCCCGTTGACGAAGAGGCAGAACAGGGTCGGTGCGAGTACACACCCCTGTCTTACCCCTCTGTCAACGGGGAACTTGTTTGATAGGGCACCATGCCTACCACACCTCACTTGAGCATAGGTGTTGGTATGGAGGCGGATGATCATTGACAAAAGATCACCAGGCACCCCGGCTCTGGCCAACACTTCCCACAGCTTACCACGTGGAACCAGGTCGAAGGCCGCCCTTAGGTCCACAAATACAGTATAGAGGCTGCCACCCTCCAACTGTATTGTTTTCCAATATAAAAGGGACAGTCTAAAGACCTGGTCTATGGTGGAAGTCTTTTGCCGAAACCCAGCCTGGAGGGGGCTCAGAATGTCCCTATCTTCGATCCAGTCCAAGAGGCGATCCAACAGAAGCCTCGCAAAAAGCTTCTGAGGGACGTCTATCAGACTGATCGGTCTGTAATTAGCCGGGATTAAAGGTGAGCCCCTTTTGAAAATAGGCACGATCTCCGCCCCAAGCCAAGTGGGGGGGACCGCCATACCATGTGCGATGGCGTTAAACAGAACCAAGAGGTAGGGGGCCCAGATTCTGACTTCATGCTTTAAAAGATCGCCTGGAAGCTTGTCAAGACCTGGCGCTTTTCCCGAGGAAAGGCGAGTAATTGCCATTTCCAATTCCTCCAAATTAAAATCTCCCATCTCGGAAGAGTTGTCAATGGTTAGGGCGGCTAATGCCCCAACCTGGGTTCCTAGATGGTCCAGCCCAGCCGCACTGTAGAGCAATGAAAAATGTTCCTCCCACACTTCAGGCGCGATGTTTCCCTCTACAGCCGGAACAGGCTCAACTGAGCCATGTTTGACTATTTGCCAGAATTTCCTTGGGTCTCTAGTTTTGAGTGCGGTTGTCATTTCTGACCAATTCTCCCAGTCCCAGTCTATTTTGGCATTTTCAGGAAGGAGCGTGTAAGCAGCCCGCTTTTCCCTAATTACCAATAAAGCCTCCTTGTTTTTAAATGCCCGGAGAAGTTCTGCCTTGGCTTTCCTACAGCTGGCGTTGAACCATGAGACTCTTTCTCTCCTCGCTTGCCTGTCCCGGACCACAGGGTTCAATACCTCGGCAAGATTGTTGCACAGGGTCTGATGAATGTCCCCAAGGGAAGTGCACCCGTCAGGCGAGGGCAATAGTGGGAGAAGTCTTCCCACCTTTTCGAGGGCTGATGCCACCAGCTCGTAGATGGACCTAATGCAGTTTGGTTTCTCTAAGAGTTTGTCCCACCTTATTCTTCGCCTATTGCTAGATAAGGTTTAACTTTGGGCGCTTACTCTATTTTCTGGGACAACAGCATTGAGAAAGCCATCAACAGCCAGGGAGAGGATCAGGCCATTGTGGTCACTGTCAAACCTGGGGGCTATTTTAAAATCTAAAACTAGTTTCCAGTCCTGAAGTTTGATCATTATGTAGTCTATTCGGGACTCCTGGCCTGGTCTATTGAAGGTTGTTTGCGGAGGTGTGTCCCCTTTGAACCTGCCATTGCAAGCTCTAAGTGAGTTTGCAAGGGTCATTGTTATTACTTGGAGTAGGAGTGGTGAGGATGACCTGACTGGCGGACCCGCAATACTTGGAATATCCCAGAGATCATCCTCCTCACTACTAAGCCCATCCAGGTGAATCGGGAATGGTTCGTACTGAATATTAAAGTCACCTCCAACCAAAAGTGTTGCTGGACCTGAGAGAGAGTCAAGGAATGTCACCAGGGCCTCCATTGTCCCTGAAGTGCCCGCGACTCCGACCAGTCTGGAATATACATTTACCAGAGTCAGGCCCATTCCAGTGGGCCAGCGTAAGACCACACACAGGATGTCGACTGAGTTGGTTTCTAAAATCTCGGCCTTGCAGCCAAGGTGGGAGCCAATCCATATTGACAAACCACCGGACGGACGGCCCTTCCCTCCCCATCTAGCTAGGACATTAAAAGTTGCAAACCCAGGGTAGCAATAGTTTTCTCTAGCCCACGTCTCCTGGAACATGCATATATCATGTTTCTTTATAAAGGTTGCCCATTCACTACAATCTAACTTATTGGGCAACCCAGCAATGTTCCAAGATAGGATTTCTAATGACCTCAAAACCCTATCTGTACTTATAACAATCTCATCGGGAGTACTTTGTGCTGGCCCTGGGGGGGCGCGAACCCCGATGCCGGAGCGTTCCCTGGCTGGGACAACCTGTGTCGAGTGGATCTGTCTTAGCAAACCCCCACCCACCGCATTTTTCCTCTCCGCCCCTAGTACGGGCCGGGGGGATATGTAGCTGATTCCTCTACAGACACAAAAGTGTGTTTGTGGGGCGCTACGTAAGGATCAGGCAAAGATAGGACTAACCCGGAAAGAGTAGATTTTTGCGGAAAAGAAATCTGCGGTGGGGGAGTCAGATCAGTATCCACAACCTGAAGCTCCAAAGTGCTGGGCCCTTTGTTAAAGAAACTCCTCTGTCAATCACAATCATCAATGCATGATAGGCCATCGAATCTATTTGCGACTTCCAGAGGGGTAAATGGTAATCTATGGTTCACCCTCCTTGGGCCATGTCGGTGGCTCCCGGGGAGCACTGTAACCCAATCTAGTGCATTTTCATGAACCGCAGAAATGGGTGCATAAGTGTGGCGATGGTTATCTGTGGGTACAGGGAATGCAAAGGGGTACGACGGCATTCGGGCTGGGGCCCTAGGGTATGCATTGTGAAGGACTGGAGGTCTTGGATAAAAATATAACAGTTCACGGGGATTAATGGACCCACTAGTATTACCCAAAGGATAGTCAAGAATGTGGGTGACAGCTCTAGGGTCTTTAAAATTGATGATAATTATGTCCCCCTCAATATCCTTATTTCTACAGCCTAGCCAAGGGAGTCTCCGGACATGTAGAATCTCCCTGTTGACATTGAAGGGAAGGGGTCTATTTAGCATGAGCCAATGCATGGTTTTATTTTTAAGCTCCTGGAAACCTTCATTTTTACCCTTTTCCAGAATCGGGACTCTCGTAAGCACTACCACGTATGGGACTGCCTCTGGGGGTAAGTCAACTTGGTGCCTTGGTCGGTCTCTTGCCCTGACTAGGGGATGATTCCCACCCCTCTCATTTGGAATTATTCCTAGAGTAGGGTCTGGTACTTCCTTTATCGATTCACCCACATCATTATGAACTTGGTAGTGGTGGGCTATATTGGAAGATTTGGCCATAGACTGGCTATCAAGACCAGCCATGTCGTTTTTCCTGATATGAATAGGGGATGAGACTAGTGCCACAGGGGGGGGCAGAACTGGATGTACATGGTCTTTGGGTGCCCCCGCATATTTAGTGATAGCTATTTCTAGATCCCCTAGGCGTTGCTCTATATTTTTTAATCTTTCGATTATAGGTAGAGCGAATGACCTTATCAATTGTTCGATGCCCTGAAGAGGGACTGGGATCGGACCTTCATTGGGTAGGCACAGCGGGGGACAGATCGGGTCAGAAGAGGAGGGTTCGAAAAAGGTGGAAGGTCTTGTGGCCATGGTGTTTACTATAGGTAAAGGAAGTGTTACCTTTGGCAAGGGTACTTTTTCTGAGGTGTAAATGGGTCCCTTGCCAAAGTCTGAGTGATTAATCTTATCCCTTGGCAGATCGCCTAGCCTCTTTCTTCTTTTGGTGGGAGGGGGCCTTGGAGCTTTAGGCACCGCAGCTCTCCCCACCTTCTTGATAGTGGCTTTAACCTTAGATTGAGAAGGGATAGTAATCGTGTCAGTTTCCTTAATAATAATGCTGGAAGTGAACAAATCAGTGGAAACATGCAGACAGTTGGATTTATCAGGCTCAGATTCTATGTCTCTGAGCAATACAGGAACATTGTCAGTGGCTAGTGCCTCCTGAGTAAGAGTAGGGGAACTTAGCTCACAAGGGGTAGTAGGAAGCGGGTTATCCATAGGCATCCTGTTTTTTATACATTCTATGGACCGGCGTCGCTCGGCCCTTCGTTCAGCTAGCATAGTCTCCTTTCCATTAGCCGCAGCAGCCTTAGTAAAATAATCGACCAATGTACCTTTGTTTGTACCACCAGTGATTATAGGCGTGTTTGTGGAAAGTGTCTCAGCCATGGTGAATAATGCAGTTCTCTGGGTCCGGACTTACGTTTGCTGGCAGGAAGAAGAGATTCCCCCGGTCCGGTCACCTCGGTCTCCTCGTGCCTCTGAGGGCCTCAGAGGGCCCGCTCTTTGCCCGGTCTTAGCCCCGTGCTGAGACCCGCGCGCGTCCCGCTAGCGCGTGTAGGCAGGGAGACGTACATATAATGAAGGGCAATGGTGTTGGGGGAGGAGTCAGGAAGAGGACCAGGTGCGGCTGTTCTGCTTCGTGCGCAGCACCCTGGTCCTCGCAGTCCTGAATACGCCGGTTCTTGCAGGGTCAACACGCCAACAATGCCCCTAGTGACAGCAGCAGAGTCCCGGTCCCTCGAGCGGCTCCCGCGAAGCGGGGGCCGCGAGGCGCAGTGATGATTCCAAAAAGCTGAAGTCTAAGTCCAAGCAATCCCTCCAATGGCCAGCAGCACCAGCAAGATTCACAGGCGAAGCCCGCGATACGGAGGCTACACCGCCTGTTTAAGGTGTTGGGGGAGGAGTCAGGAAGAGGACCAGGTGCGGCTGTTCTGCTTCGTGCGCAGCACCCTGGTCCTCGCAGTCCTGAATACGCCGGTTCTTGCAGGGTCAACACGCCAACAATGCCCCTAGTGACAGCAGCAGAGTCCCGGTCCCTCAAGCGGCACCCGCGAAGCGGGGGCCGCGAGGCGCAGTGATGATTCCAAAAAGCTGAAGTCTAAGTCCAAGCAATCCCTCCAATGGCCAGCAGCACCAGCAAGATTCACAGGCGAAGCACTAATCATACTTTCTATGGCAAAATGAACCCCCTCATTTTGTTCCTCTTTAAATTAAATGTTTTAAGAGTTACCACTTTATTCCGACCAAGATGGCTTCAGGTGTGCCATACTTTTGTCATAAGTAGGACTGTTAGCGCTCTAGTTGTCCTTTAAAACACCCTGGGAAGCTGCAGTAGAACACAAAGGAATCAACTGACAGTCTCTGCCCTTGTTGGATGTACATGTTTTACTGAGAATGTCAGACTTCATTCTCCCATGACTGAGAAAGATAATGTGAATTTACAGAAAATATGCTCTCAGTTTAGCTTATAGATCACCTTCCAAACCTCTGTGGGAAAAGCATGAGAAAATAGTTTTCTCTCAAACATGATTCATGATATCACAGCAGAAGGCTTTTTCACATGGTAAAATCACCTTAGAACACACCACAATTCCAAAAATGAGTATGGTACCATCAACAAATGATTTATAATGTAACTAAAGTCTTAAAACCTTCTATTAACTGCAAGGCTTTTTAATGAGGTGCTATCATGTATATTGGTCCCAAGATGGCTGCCAACACTTCTTGGATGAAGTGCTGACAGCCAATCAGATCTCACGATGAGATGTGGGGTTAGGCTCCGCCCAGATATATATGTGATTTTACTTTTGATTTTCTCAGGAAATACTGAACGGATTTACACCATATATGCAAAAGGCACATGCCTGACCTGAGGACTACCTCTTTGCCAAATTTCAAGTAATTCTTTTCAGCCGTTCGGGCTGTACCTTCGACTAAAGGTCCTATTGGAAAATGCATGGGGAAAACACGTTTTGGGACCCCCCTTTTTTCTCAGCCCCCGCTTGACGAATCACCCCGAGACTTTCAGGGTAGGAGCTGAGCGGAGCGCCCCATTAGTTTTGAAAATTTCACAAAGATAAGTCAACTAGCGCCAAAGTTATTCAAAATAGAATTTTCAGATTTCCTATGGGAACTCGGTCCTAACTATAACTATCTACTGGCGACCGCCAGTAGATAATAATATAAAATTAAATATATGAAATATCTCTTATTAGCTTTTGATCAAGGGGTTTAAGCCGTTTTCAATTGCCTTTTCTAGTCCTGCGCTCAGCAGGATTCCTAGATATTTGAGTTTGACACTTTCCACCTAAACCAATGAGGTCCTAATGTGGCTACTGTGTAGTCATAGGCATGTAATCTGTGTATAAAAGTGCTTTAATTTCTCCTGTGCAGGAGAGAAGTCCCTGAATGCCTGTATGCTGTCTAATGACTACTGCCAGTGGCTCTAGGCTAAAGGTAAAAGGACTGACCATAAAGGGCATCCTTGCCTTGTTACTTTTTCAATATTAAAGGGCTGTGATGTATAACCATTACAAGCTACCACTGCCGATGGATCTGCACCTTGGAGATGAAGCCTTGAACTAGACCCATAGGCTGCAGTATCCAGAATAGTACCTCTATTCTACCCGGTCAAATGCTTTTTCAACATTTAAGGCTACCACTACTTATCCCCAAACTTCTTCGCATAGTTGCCATAGAATGTGTGCTAGAGCCCTGAGATGGGCAGTTGAGGAAGGATGTGGGACTAAATCAACTTATTCAGGGTATACCAGTGTGGGGAGTAAAATATTCATTCTATTGTCTAGCACCTTTGCAAATATTGTGAGGTCAGCATTCCAAAGGGAGCTAAGACTATTGCTCTCACATTTATGAGGGTCCTGTCTGGTTTTAGTATGTCCACTATTCTTGCATTGTTGTTTTCCATCGACGGTGGCAAGCTATCTCGGATTTCGTTAAACAATTGACATAGTGAGTCTAGGCTTTGTATATTTATTTAATAGAATTCAGCCGCGATTGTCGCATCTAATCACTCTGCCTCCTCAGGAGAAATTCTGAAGTTCGACAGGAAGTTCAATTCCTTTTGGTGTGCATCAAGGCATTCTGTTGTTTAAAGTATGCCCAGAAGGTAGAAAAAATATCAACTTGGTGAGTAAGCCACTCAGTCAATCAATCAAATTCACTTTCTTCGGTTTTTGCATAAAACCATAAAAGTAATCTAAAACAGTACATTATACAGAAACATAGATTAAAAAACACATTATACAGTACATATTCAAGAATGATTGACTAAAAAGAGAATGGATGCTGTGAGAAGTTGGCCTGGTATATGCTGTCCACTAATTAAAGTGGGCACCTTGCCCCAGTCCAAACAACACTTATTGTGATTTAAGAGGTCCAAGACAACCTTAGAAATCTATCCAAGTGGTATCAATACAGAGCAGCCTTCAGGCTTAGTCTTAAAGGAATGTTCAGCAGTTTGTTTTACCAGAATGCAACCTTATTGTATTGGTTAAATGAAAGGAGAACCACACAGTAGTTATGAAAATATGTATTTATTATTATAACACACTCTAAATACCTCACAGTATCTGCTACATGCAGATAAACACAAAGTACACAATACTGTAGCCAGAAACAATCGGAAGTAGCACTAATACACAGTGGGCTCCAGGGGGAGACCAAACCATATACTAAAATAGTGGTATAAGAACCACAACTCGAGTCAAGACAGTGTTTAGCGGATGTAGAATCACTGGGACCCCGAGGAATAACCCAAGGTGAGTAAGTAGGGACCCACGGAGGACGGGTGCAGTGTGGGAACACGACCGTGTGATCCATACAATTCTATGGGAGAGTCCCGGTTACATTTTTAAAGTTTAAGGACCCTTCTGAGTGTACTTCAAAGAAACCCCATGGAACTTAGGAGGTTGGAGAGCAACGCCACCCATGGATACCATGGTACCAGAGTTACCTATCCCAGGGAAGCCGGGTGCATAGGGCTGAAGTGGCGTTGGAAACCGCTGTTGATCTCTATGGAGAGCCACTACTGAAAAGAAAAGTGTCAGTTGGAATCCAAAGGTGGATTCTAGATGAAGAGTACCTTAAAGTAGAAGGGACAGAGTCTGGGTCACTCAGAAGTCACCAGGGGCTCGGTTGACGAATGCCCACCGATGTCGGGTGCTTCAGGTGCGTTGAGGGGGTTCTTGACTCTGCAGCCACTAAGACCAGGAGATGTTGAGGACAACCAGGAGCCAGATACGAGCTGTCCCACAAAGGATGTCAAGTGTTGAGGGGTCGGTGTCCAGCTGGAGCACCAACAAGCCTTGGCAGCTGCAACCCATGAAGATGGTCAAGAAAGGATACGGTTTAGACCAGCA
This sequence comes from Triturus cristatus, assembly GCF_964204655.1. Classification (NCBI taxonomy): domain Eukaryota; kingdom Metazoa; phylum Chordata; class Amphibia; order Caudata; family Salamandridae; genus Triturus; species Triturus cristatus. The sequence continues at coordinate 908,981,459 of NC_140593.1, read as the reverse complement.
AGGTCCAAGAGACTCACCAAACACAGAAGAGTCAGAGCAAGCCTTGAGCAACCAGGGGGGCCCACGAAAAGCAGTGTTGACCCTCAAGAGGACCCACAGGCTGGAGGCACAAGAGTCGCAAGGGGACCTCAAGCAGATTTACAAAGTAACAGTCCACGGAGCACTCAGTGCAAGGAGGCCAAAGTTCTTTGGTGGAAATAGTGCCAGAGATTGGGGCTACTCGGAGCCCAGTGCACTTGTTTTTGGAATGCCAACAAGCATATGCACTTGCAAAAGTATGCAGTGCTTAGGGGTATGGGTATTGCAGACCCGCAAAGGGATTGTGACCTCAAACTTGCTGAGAGGGCAGCTCAAACCTCAAGAGACTTGGAAACCTACCCCTTGTGTTGCTGGAACCTTCAGAGTCTTTAGGAGCTCAGGAGCAGCAGACTGGCCAATTGTGATGTTCTGCCTGCAGTTGCAGGGGAGTGACTCCTTCACTCCAAGAGAGATGTCTTTGGTTGTCCTTGATGCTCCACAGGTCCTACGTGGAGCCTGTATGGTACAAGGGCACAGACGATGCTTCAGACTGAGAGGGAGACGGAATCAGGCCTGAACGGAGTCCATCGAAGTCCAGAGTGTCCAGATGGGCGAAGTTTAGTGGTTTCTGGTTCAGAATCTTGTCCACGTCGAATCTAGGGTCCCAGAGCCAGGGCCCTTTTGTACCCACGGGAGAGGGTTAGACAGATTCAGGGGACTTTCCCAGGGGCCGATCAGGACAGTGGGGAGGTTACTCTCATGTCCTTTGTCCAGTTTTGCACCAGAGCAGGAGCCAACTTCTCCCAGGACTGATTTGAACTGGACTATGCACAGGGACACCAAATGTGCCCTCATGTAGGGTTATGGTCATTGGCAAGCGCACCCACCCAGGCCTAATACAGTAAATCCTGTCTGGAAAGTGGTTACACCTCCCTGTGACAGGATGCCTATTGTTCTGCTTTCCCCTGCCCGAGCTTGGCTCAGCAGCAGAAGGGCAGAAATGTGTCTCTGGTCGGCAGCAACCATTTTGGGCTGCCGGGGACTAGAAGGCTGGTAACGGGAACACCAGGGACATCACAAAGCTACTTTCTGAGAGGTGGAATCATACCTGCCACACCAGTTACCCGTGTGGGGGTATGATTTCACAATGTTTGACACCAAACATGATAGGGTTACTTTCAGCCATTTTAGAGTTGATTATCACGCGGTCGCCTAATGCCACTCTATATGTCGTAAATGGCTGCAGTACTAACAACCCAGGAGAATGGACTCTGTAAGCTGCAGGGTTGCCCTTCTCATGCAGTGATACCCTCTTACTTAGAACCAAGAACCCTGCCTTCAGGATTGTCAAGGCCTGCTATAGGCGTGACTTATAGGTTTTAAGTGTAGTGACCCTTAGATATAGTAAACCTATATCTTAAGTAAGTGGTGCATGCACCAACTTACACCGGCTGCAATGGCAGGCCTGTAGATCCATTTCACATGGTCTCTCATGGGTGTCATAATACATGCTGCAGCCCATGGGAGGCCTCTGGGGTACCTCTGCCCTGGGTACATGGGTACCATACACTAGGGACTAACAAGGGTATCCCAGTATCCAATCTGGAGTGTATCTAAGTACATGACCTAACATTTTAGGGAGAAAGCAGGGGTCCTGATTAGTTGGATCCTAGTCAGACTAGTCAAAAACAGTGTAACATGAAGCAAAAAGTGGGGGCAACCATAAGAAGCAGATCCTACCTTCCTACAGATGCCGAGTCTTTAAAAAAAAAAAAACAACAACCTGACCGCCTTGACAGCTAACGACACCTCGAACCCCCCGGCCACCATCCGCATTGACCCCATGCTCACCTGGACCAACGTGAACAACGACGACACCATCAAAATCATGAACACCATCCACCCCGGCTCTCCGTCAGACCCGTGCCTGCACCACATCTTCAACAAAGCTAGCGCCACCATCGCACCCCATCTCCGCAAAGTCATCAACATCTCCTTCAAGACAGCGGCCTTCTTGGAGAGCTGGAAGCATGCAGAGACCAACACCTTACTCAAGAAACCCAAGGCGGATCCGATAGACCTCAAGAACTTCCGGCCCATCTCCTTGCTCCCGTTCCTGGTGAAGGTCATTGAAAAGATCGTCAACAGACAACTGACCCGCTACCTCGAGGAGAACAACATCCTGCACCCATCCCAGTCCGGGTTCCGCAGCAACCACAGTACCGAAACTGCCCTCGTCGCTGCCACCGATGACATCAGGACCCTGCTGGATAACGGTGAAACCGCGGCACTCATCCTCCTGGACCTCTCAGCCGCCTTCGACATGGTCTGCCACTGCACCCTACGCACACGCCTCCACAACGCAGGGATCCGAGACAAGACTCTGGAATGGACTACCTCCTTCCTCTCGGGCAGAACCCAGAGCGCCTGCCTCCCCCCATTCCGTTCCAAAGCCTCCGAGATCATCTGCAGCAGACCCCAAGGATCATCCCTCAGCCCGACACTGTTCAACATCTACATGGCACCGCTCGCCCACGTCGCCCGACTGCACGACCTCAACATCATCTCCTACGCCGACGACACCCAGCTGATTCTCTCCCTCACGAAGGACCCCCTCACCACCAAAGCCAACCTCCACGAGGAATGAAGGCCATCGCCGAGTGAATGAAGAAGAGCCGACTGAAGCTGAACTTGGACAAGACGGAGGTCCTCATCCTCGGCTCTACCCCATCAGCCTGGGACGACTCGGCACTCTCCATGACCAAGCAGGTCAACGCCGTCTCGTCCTCCTGCTTCAACACCCTACGCATGTTCCGCAAAATCTACACGTGGATCCCCACCGAAACAAGAAGAACGTTCATCCAGGCCCTCGTCAGCAGCAGACTGGACTACGGTAACGCCCTCTACGCGGGAGCCTCAGCCAAACTCCTGAAATGACTGCAACGCATACAGAATGCCTCCGCACTGCACTGGCTCCCCATCAACAAGAGGATCACCTTCAAGCTCCTCACCCACGCACACAAAGCACTCCACAACACCGGACAGGCATTCCTCATCAGACGACTCACCTTCTACACCCCGAACCGCCAGCTCCACTCCGCCGACCTCGCCATCATCCCCCACATCCGAAGAGCGACCACTGGTGGAAGATCATTCTCATACCTCGCTGCCAAGACCTGGAACACCCTCCCCATCCTCCTACGGCAGACCCAGGACCTACTGACCTTCAGGAGGCTACTCAAGACCTGGATGTTCGAGCAGTAGCAGCACCTCCCCCCCCCCCCCTCCAGCGCCATAAGACCCTCAAGGGTGAGTAGTGCACTTTACAAATGTGATGATTGATTGATTGAGGAAACCTAGCTATGCAAAATGGTCCCCAGTCAAACATGCTAAAGCACTTAGCAGTCACTGAGAGCCATAATAAAATGAATCGCAGCAGGCTCTAAGCCTCACAACTGATTTTAAAAAGTTAAGAATATGGAAAACAGTATTGCCAGATAACAGTTGTAAAAATATAAAATCTAGTGGCACCTGAGTAAGCAACTCACCTTAATCGTTTTTAACGTCTACTATTGTACAGGAAGCTTCATGCTTGGAAGGCGAATAAGCGTTCTGCTTTCCCCCGTTTCATAGTGCCTTAGTCTTAAGTGGAATCGGCCTTTCACTGCAGCCGAGGTGTATCATTATTTGACTTCGTATTTCTTTTTCAGAAGCAATGTATAGGTATTCTGTGAGTGAGTTCTGCTTTACAGGCTTGGGAGATGTGTAATGTATATTAAGACTTTCTGGGATGCCAACGGTTGCCTTTTCACATGGGCTGCTTCACGCATTAATCTTCCTTTTATACAGGCTTCACCCACTTCTGGTAAGAGGACTGGTGAGGGCACTGAGGTTTGTTTTTCTTCTATATGTTTCTTATTGCTGCTTTGTATTTTACATTTGGCTTAGGGCAATTTAGATCTGGATGTAATAAACCGCCATTGACCTAGGGAAAGTGAGGAAACCTCAAATTAAGTCAATTTACATTCCCAAATTAACACTATTGCCAAGAACGCACGCTACGAACTGCACCTTCTCTGGGGGTCTTGGAGTTTCATTTCTGAGGAAGACCTCAAAACGGTGCTCCAATCTTTGGTTCTCCCCAGACTGGACTATTGCAACTCTCTCCTTGCTGGACTCCCCAAATCGCACCTCTCCCCTTTAAAATCCACCCTCCATTCAGTAGCACATTTCTTCCATGGGGCCAAAAGAAATTATCATATTTCACCTTTACTTATTTCTCTTCACTGGCTTCTCATTAAAGCTAGGTCAATGTACAAGACTGCCTGCATCACCCTTAAAGCCTTAAACACCTCCATCCCTCGCTTCCTGGCCAACAAACTCAAAATACCAGGCTGCTTTAGACCTTCTTGAGATGCAGAAATGTTTGTGCTCCAACCTCCAACTTTCAAAAAGGAAAGACTCATGACGCTATCTCCTTATTACGTGATCATAGACTGCATGTGCCGATGAACTTGTTCACAAGCTGTGGCGGAAGCAATCGTTTGTTGGAGTCTCTTGTCAGTTATGGTCAGACACGAGTTAAAGGCTGCTAGGTCAGAGTGTAGAGAATCGATTTTAGTCAATGTCTTTGCAGTGTGTTCCTCTATCAAGGCACTTAAAGTTGTCAGCACTAATAATGCTTTAAGAATGGTTTTGGAGGGAGGAGCCTAGCGCGCAACCAAGATGGCCGCGTAGGTGCGAGGCTCCCGAGGACCTCCGTGACCTCCTACATAAATCCTGAAAATATCCTGTCCTAGACGAGGGGACTGTGTTGGTGAGCCCGAGCTGAGGTGTCACCCGTTTTCCGCTTCCAAATTGGACCTCGGACACCGGCGGGAGCACCGATTGAGCTTTGCGGCCTTCTCCACGCCGGCCCCCCGGATTGGAGTTGCGGGGCGATCCGGAGACAAAGTGATCAACAGCGGCGGGCAGGGCTGGGCGACTCGCGTACCCCGCACTTTCACTTTCGCTTTTGCACCCTCCTTGCTGTGTAGGCGAGGTTGGGTTGCGGGGCGGTGTGCGGTGGTGTGGCCTCGTTGGGGTGCCCTGCTGGCCCGCCAGCTGTGATCCGTCCTGCGGACCTGTGGTTGCCCCCCCCCCCGGAGCCCGTGAACTGGTTTGTCGGCCTTTTCCGAGGTGATTGGCACGATTTGGGGACTGAAACCATGTCCACAAAGCAAGATGGCGACCGGGCAAAGGTGAAATCGACCCGTCGTGGCGCAGCCCATCAGTCCAACAGCATGGACCGCTACACCCTCCAGAAGGGATCTCCCGAGGTGCCGCGTGGGTCCCCTGAGGGCCCGACTGATGCTCCTGCGCTGCCCGCGGATCTGACCCTGCGAGATGTCATGGGAGCTATCGCCGAGATGAAGGCCTCGGTGGACCAGCGCTTTGACACACTGGCGCAAAAGATTGACTCGGTCCACGTGGATGTTGGCCTGGTGAGGGCTGATTTATCCAAGACCAACGACCGGGTCGATTCTTTGGCCCACACCACCTCGGGCCTTACAGCGGACGTGGCGGCCCTCCAAAAGGAGGTGCGCCGGCTTGGCCAGGCGAGCGCCCTGATGGATCGTCGACTGGAGGATTCTGAGGGTCGGGCCCGGAGGAACAATGTCCGCATTGTCGGGGTGCCGGAGGGACGTGAGGAGGCGGCGGCGGACCCGTTTGTGGAGGACCTGATTCTCACCCATCTCCAGCCCCGGGGGCTGAGCAAATTCTTTGCGGTGGAACGTGCCCACAGGGTTCCTGGAGGAAGACCTAAGGCCGGAGCCCCTCCGAGGCCTCTCATTGCCCGGATTTTCAACTTTCGGGACAGAGACGCTATCCTTCAGACTTCTAGGCAACAAGGACCGGTCAGACTTGACAATATGGACGTAAACTTCTATCCTGATTTCACCCCAGCGGTCCAGAAGCAGAGACTGAGCTTTCTCGGAGTCAAACGTCGTCTACGGGACTTGAGCCTCAAGTATGCAATGCTTTTTCCAGCTAAGTTGCGGGTGGAGGTGGATGGCCGCACGCACTTTTTTGATCGTCCCGAGGCGGCCGGGGACTGGTTGGACTCCTTGCCCGGGGATCGGGGCCGGGGGGGTGGGGGGGGCGCGGTCGGAGGGGAGGGCTCGCCGGATCAGGACTGAGGGACTAATAGTGGGCCTCGCTCTGGACAACATTGTCGTCATTTTTGACTGTTCGTTAAGTCTCCCTCCTGTGGAGGTGGTACGGGGTCTCTTGGGGGCTCTCCCTCCTCCTCTGGGGGACTAGTTAGTTTAATCATTCATGGGGCGACAGGCACACTGCACTTTGGGGGGGCTGTTTGGGCTCATGCAGGGGTGCAGGGAGGGGGGAGTTCTGTTGGGATGGGTGGGTTGGGGTGGGGTGTTGTTCGTTTTTACCACAAGGCAAACCCTTTATTGTATTGGTGTTTTTAAGGTGCTCTCGGGGGGACGAATGATGGCTTCTGTATGTGATGGGGGGTAGGGACCTGACTTTATTGTCCTGGAACGTTAACGGACTGGGGGATAGGATTAAGCGAGGTGTGGTCCTGCAGTATTTGAAACGACTTTCGCCAGATGTGGTCTTTCTGCAGGAGACACACCTTATTGGTAATTCCTTTTGTGCCATGAATCGGCGTGGCTATCGCTTGGTGGCTCACTCGGGCTTCACGTCGGGCTCACGGGGGGTGGGCATCATGGTGAAGAACTCGCTCCCGTTGGAAATAGACGAGGTGCGCCATGATGAGAGGGGACGATACACTGTCTTAGTGGGGAGAATGGAGGGTAAAGTAGTTGTCTTTGTATCAGTGTACGTCCCACCGGGGTTACAGTCTACGACTTTTGCAGACCTAGGGCGCCTCCTCCTTGACCTTCCGGGGGGGCTTCTGGTGGTTGGGGGGGACTTCAATGCGGTGGTTTCTGGGACCGTGGATCGTCACCCCCCTAGGGACCTCCCCCGGGCGCAGGCGTGGCTGTCCGGCTTCTTAGATACACTGGGATTGGTGGACTGCTGGCGCTTAAAACATCCCACGCAGCTGCAGTACACTTTCCACTCGGGTGCCCATGGTAGCCTCTCACGGCTTGATTATGTCCTTGTCCCTGCGGCCTATGTTGGGAGGGTAGGAGAGGTGCGCCATTTGGCGCGGGGTATTTCAGATCACTCCCCGCTCCTGTTGCACGTTGATGTCTTCCCGAGGGGGGAAGGCAGGGTAGCTCCAATCAATGCCTGGTACCTGCGCGACCCCACTATTCGCGCTGATTTGATTAAATCCTTGCAGCGGTATTTCGATGAGAATGTGGGGTCCGTCCCTTCGGCTATCTCCCTGTGGGAAGCCTTCAAAACAGTTCTTAGAGGGGAGGCCCTCTCCTTTATTTCCCATGCCCGGAGGCGCGAGCAGGAGGAGGTGACCCGGGTGGAGGCCGAAATCGCTGAATTGGAGGGTGATCTAGAGGGTGGGGTGACGGATGCTGCACTACATGTCCTACAACTTAAGCAGGCGGCCTACAGGGCCCTCGTCACGGAGGCGGCCAGGGGCCTCTATAGAGAGCAACAGGGGCGACTGTATGATGTGGGTGATAAGGCTGGTAAACTGCTTGCATGGTTGGATAAAAAGGAGAGAGCGAGTCGTGTGGTCCCGCTGATTGAGAGGATGGATGGTGTGCGTGTCACCGAGCCAGAAGACATTGTCTCTTGTTTCGCGGATTATTTCCGCGAGGTGTATTCCCCGGTTTCTCCCTGCTCGGAGGAGGATTCCCATGCCCTGCTTAGGGATATCGCGCTGCCTTCCCTTTCGGTGGAAGACAGGGTGTCGTTAGATGCCGCTCCTACCTCCGACGAAATTGCCCTCGCCATACGCTCGGTCGCATCCGGCAAGGCCATGGGCCCGAACGGCATCCCTATCGAGTTGTATAAGCTGCGACCGGATGTACTGGCACCCCACCTCCGTGCGATGTTCCTGGCGGCCCACTCGCTGGGCTCCCTCCCGCCGGACCAACGTCTGGCTACAATCGTGGTGATCCACAAGGAAGGGAGACCTCGAGACCGGGTTACATCCTACCGGCCTATCTCGCTCTTGAATGCGGAGCCCAAAATCCTCGCCGAGGTGCTAGCCAACCGGCTGGTCGGCGTGGTGGGCGATTTGGTCCACCAAGACCAGTCCGGCTTTATTCCCCATCGCAACACGGCCCTTAATCTGCGGCGCTTGCACGGGGTGCTCGCGCGTGTCCCGTTTGTGCGGGAGCCGGCCATATTGGCGTCCTTAGACGCCACCATGGCGTTTGACACGCTCGAGTGGCCATACATCTGGGCTATGCTGGCGAAGTTTGGATTTGGCCCGGGGTTCATCAGCTGGGTCAAATTGTTGTATTCGGGCCCATTGGCGCAGGTGGTGGTGAATGGAAGAGTATCGGTCCCATTCGAGCTGGGACGGGGCACGCGACAGGGCTGTCCCTTGTCGCCGCTCCTGTTCGCGCTGGCCTTGGAACCCCTGGCGGAGTGGCTGCGGTGGCACCCTTCCATCCGTGGTCTCCGTTGGACCCCCGAGTATGAGGACCGCGTGTCCCTCTACGCTGACGATATCCTTTTGTACCTAGCCTCCCCGCGTAAATCACTGATTGTCCTGGTTGATGTTTTGCGCTCATTCGGCCGCAACTCAAGCCTTGTCATCAACTGGGCTAAATCATGTGTGTATGTGCTTTCCGGGGAGGCTCCCGTCCTCCCGCGGGGCTGTCCGATCCAGATTGCCTCACAGGGGTTTCGGTACCTGGGGGTTTACATTACTCTGGACCCGGAGGCCCGCTACGAGCGGAATTTGCTTCCCCCCCTCCAGCGCTTGAAGGAGGACGTCGCGCGCTGGCGGCGCCTGCCGCTTTCGCCGCTCGGCCGGGCGGCATTGTTTAAGATGATGTCGTTGCCACGCTTCCTGTACGCTCTCCAGAATACTATGGACTTAGTCCCGGCGCGCTACTTCCGTGAGGTGGAGAGTCTACAGCGCCGCCTGTTCTGGGACGGGAGGCCGCGTATTGCCCTGGCGAAGTTGACGCTCCCATGGTACGACGGGGGGATTGCCCTCCCGGATAGTAAACGGTATTACTGGGCCTCCCAGCTAGCTGCAATTAATCATGGCCTTTACGGGCCCGCCTCAAACCCGGCATTTGAAATGGACAAGATGCTCCTGCCTGGTGGCGACTACAATCGAGCGCTCTACTCTGGCGCGCCCGGACCCCGCCTGACGGGACCTACGCGTGTCATGGTACGAGTATGGCACGCGGCTAACGCAGCTATGGGGTGGAAGGACCGTTTGACCCGGGCATCACCGTTGTACGCGTCTGAGAGATTGGGCTCCCTGTGGACCTCGAAGGGCTTCGAGAAGTGGGACACGATCGGCATCAGTAAAGTGGGGGACCTCTGGACGAGGGGGGGATTTAAAACATTCGAGACGCTGCAGACGGAGTTTCAGCTGCAGGGCAGTGAATACTTTCGGTACTTGCAGGTCCGTCACGCGCTGGGCTCAGTCTTCCCAGACGTCGCCTCCATCCCGGAGTCTTCCCCCCTGGAGGATAGAGTGCTGGATGGCCACGTTCCGGACAGCACGATTTCCCTTATTTACAAAAAATTGATTAATGACCGCTCGAGCTTGCTGACTGGCCTCCGCGAGGCTTGGGTTGCCGACGGGCTGGAGTTGGACGACGAAGACTGGATTTCCGCGGTGGCCTCTCCGAAGGAGGTGGCCATACCGGCTCGCCTTCGCTTCGTCCAGCTTAAGATACTCCATCGGGTTTACATGACGGGGCCAAGGCTTCTGCGTATGGGCTATGCTGAGGATGGGTTGTGTAAGCGTGGGTGTGGTGCTTTGGCGACTTTTTTGCATATTTTGTGGGAATGCCCGAAGGTGGAGCGATTCTGGCGTGGTGTGCATGAGGTCCTGCGAGTGGTTACGCATGTCGCGCTGCTGCCTGAAGCGAGGAGATGCCTGCTGAATGTGTGGGAACCAACTGACTACTCGGTTCCGCAGACGCGATGGGTGACTCTGGGATATATGATAGCTAAGCGTGACATTGCTCAACTGTGGGGATCCCAGAGGCCCCCGGCGGTGTCGGCCTGGAAAGAACACATGGATTGGTGCATGTTCCGAGAAAAGGTGGTGTATGTGGCAAGGGGTAAGCCTGGGGCATGGGTGAAAGTATGGGGCCCCTGGAACGCCTACCGCGGGGGTATCTGCGCGCCACCACTGCTGCCTGCGGCCTCACCAGCCCCGTCCCCTTAGTTGACTCCTTTCCCTAGCCCCGAGCACGGAGTTCCCCCAGTCCTCGATCTGTTCCCCTTCCCCTCTTTAGACTCCTGTGGATGGCTGGGGTCCCCCATTCGGGGAGCACGTGCTGTTACTTTCGATTGCGGGTTGCCTTGCGGGTGTGGTTTTTGTGTTGTTTGTGTAAAATGAAACCGTATTGTGGGGTCAGAGTGATGTGGCCCACGACGCTGATACCTCCTGATCTTGCTTCTCTGCAACGCCAAGTGTTTTTGTACGTATGTCATATGCTCCTGTCATTCTAGCGGCCGGCCGGAAGGTTGTAGGCCCATACTTGTATATTCTTGAGATTGCAATAAACGGTTTCAAAAAAAAAGAATGGTTTTGAGTGTGATGTCTTTGGCCATTGTTTCCTACTCTTCCAAGATCTTTTGCGTTTTCCTTGTCACCATCTCTGTAAAAAAGAAGTTGGCATGCTGATTTCAACATTAAGATGTCAAGTATGAAAGTGTGTGGTATTACTAACTTTGGCTCCCTGAGATGGGCGTTTCATTTTATGATTTACAGTCTGTCTAAGCCGGAGCTTCAAGTAATGAGGGGCCCTCCTGGTGGATGAGCATTAGTGGAACAGAATGATGGCTATCAGGCCTCCCTAGACGGGCTCAGGTAAGGGAATTACCTCTCCCTCGTTTAGGAGTACTCTGCCTCCTTAGGTTCTGTGCCAGTTTTACAGGTCATGTGGCGCTAGAGCGTTTTTCCAAGTGTAAACATTATCAGGGGGGACCTAGCATCCTGTTCATTGTGGGCACTCTATGCATTTTTATAAAAAAAATGCATAGAGTCCGTCCGCCATCGTCTCGGGGAGTGGGACCTCCCGCCTACAAGGCGACGGTCCCACAGCGGGTATTAGAATGCAACCATCACCGTGGCGGTCGCACTTGCCATAGTTTGCATCACAGCGGGTGCTGCTGGCTGCAGCACCCGCCGCAATGTAAAAAAAAGGCACTGTTTACATTTCCCTGCACTACGTGGTAGGCACCATGCATGCCTGCCACATGGTGCAGGGAAATATAGGGCAACCCCCAAACAAAAGTGCCCAGGGTGAAGGGGGCCCGCTACAGGCCCCCAATGTCCATCCCTGCAAGCCTTTCCATGGCGGGTGATGGACCATGGAAAGGCTGGCAGGGATGGACCATGGTAATCCCAATGGCAGTGCCTGGTAGGCACCACCCCTATTTATGGGATTGGAAGGCCTCTGCAGCACCGGTGGGCTCAAGGAGCCCGTCAGATGAGTGGCGGTCAGAGTTTCCGGCCGTCACGGAGTCGCCCGCCATTATGATATGGCGGGAGGAAAATGGAGTAACGATGGCGGTGAACCCGCCACTGACAGCCTGTCATTGTCGGGTTCACCGCCATCGTAATCAACTCCCTAAGATCTAAATAAATAGTAGATTTTATGTATTTCCCTCCATATTACTATTTTATTAAAATGGTAAAAGATAGGGAAAAAATAATTATATTTTTCCATATATTGTAAAAAAAAGTTATGGAGTATTACAGTACATCCTTGGAAGTACCGCAATACTTAATAAACATTAAATAAATTTAAATATGAAATTTAAAAAAACACTGTACTACACTAAATTTGAAAAATATAGCATACTTCAGTGTATTACGGATTTTGAACCTTTTTGAGTCTTTAAAAAAAGAAAAAGAAAATTAAGGGGCATATTCACAAAGAAGTGGCGGTGAGAGGCATTAGCCTCCTTGGCTCAACGCTTCTCACCGCCACTCCTGAAACGCCAGGCTGTACCCTATTCACAAGAATGTGGTGCAGCCTGGCATTTCCCCAATCGAAGGCGCTAAGTCTGACGACTTAATGCCAAAACAGGCACCCTTGCACCAGAGTGCAAGGGTGTCTGCGGGCAGGGTGGTTTGTTATTGCACAGGAAGGTGTCCCTTCCTGTACATTAACAAACCAAAAATACCAGTTTGCTTTTTCCATGTGTGCTGCTACATGCAGTACATATTGAAAAAGCATAAACGAGGAGAAATAAAGCTTTTCTCCTCGTTTAGCCACCTTAAGACCTGATTTTTCTAAGTCTTAACTTTGGCACTGCCACCCATTATCGTCGCCCTTGATAATAGGCGGTAGCGTCAAACTCAATGGGTGTTGCGGTGGTACGCCTAAAGCTACCACCGCAACACCCAGAACACACCTAACTGTGGGGAAAAACAACATGGTTGCCTTTTAGTTTTGTGAAGGTGGACACGCCACTGCCACTCCAATCTCCCCTCTTCGCCACTCAGCTCTATGCCACTCAACTCTATGCCACTCTTCTCTATGCCACTTTGCACTATTCCACTCCACTCCATGCTATTCCACTCTGCGCCACTCCACTCGACGCCACTTCATGCTACACCACGGCAGCCGACCCTACTATACTCTATGACACTCCACTCAAAGCTATTCTACTCTATGCCACTCCACTCTATCCCACTCCAATCTATGCCACTCCACTCTATGCCCCTCCACTGTACAACACTACATTCTACGACACTCTCCTCCACTATTCTCTATAATCCTCCACTTAATGATGCTCTGCTTAACTATAGTCCACTCTACGAGTTGAAACACCATTTATTAAAAAATAAAAACTATTGACACGCACAACCCTCAAATTATTATAACTCACGCACATTCATACACAGTGTAGTGAACTCAGTAGCCACACTACATTAACTATAACTCGCAGCTTCTTCATGCACTGCTTATACCCTTTATTATTATACAACTTATGCCATCTGAAATCATAGCATTCATACAACACTTATGACTTCACAAATCACACAATTTGTGAGAACAAAGTGCACGGTAGAGTGGCAAGTCTGGACACCTGCTACCACCCTCATGGCAAAGACCCCGCTGCCTTGTTCTTGATTAAATCATTCCAGTGAAGGAGCTGTGGAAAGGGGAGATGTGGACTAGGTATCTACAAGGCTGGTGTTGATGATTAAACATTTTTACAGAGCACATTGCTGCCCAATGAGCATCTTGGCACTATCTGTGAAGCAGACAATTACAGAAATGCTGGCCCTCCATAGGTAGGGTCATAAAGGTCATCTGGCTCCTAGTGCACTACTTGCTCTATCCAGGCTGATCAGCAGTAATTTTGAGGGGCAGGGCCTTCAAGGCAGTGGTTTAACAATATGTGAGGGGTTCCCCTTGCAAGCTATCCTACAAGGGGCCCCCACACCATGTTCTGTCCCCTTATCTATCTATCTATCTATCTATCTATCTATCTATCTATCTATCTATCTATCTATCTATCTATCTATCTATCTGTCTACATAATTTTGCCGGTATCCACAGATCCTCCGCGGTTTCCCTTCAAAAACGATCTGCCTGGTATTTGGAAAAAAATCAAGTTTTAAATATTGAGATACAGAAATATTGGAAAAAATAAATTGCGATGCAGAAATATCATTGACAAGAATATTGATTTTTTTAGGTAAGTAATATCGTTCTCTAGAATATCTGTTATTAATATTATTTTCAATAATATAGTTGTAAAAAATATCATTTTTAATTCTCTTTGTGTTTTAGTTTATATATTAATTTTATATGTCAAATATTGGTTGTAAAATTGTTGAAAATATTTCCAAATATAGTTTGTCATTTTAGATGATTTATACATTTAATTGCTAACAGTAATTTATAGTGTTGTAGCAGGTTGTGAGGTTTTTAGGGGTACTGCTTGGTAAGTAGATTATGTATGACTACTTTACAAATAATAATATTAATTATATAAATTGTATCGGTATATATTTTAGTCATAGGTGTGGGTTGCTGTGTGCTGTAAAATGTGTAGTTATATTTTTTAGTTATATAATAGGTGCGGGTTGCTGGGTTTGTAGAGGTATAGAGTGCAAAGTTAAGTAATGATTAATTCATAATTATTAATGTATTATGGATTATTTAATTGGGTTTTAATTATGTAAATTGTGCAATCATAATATTTTTTAAGTTAAACGTTTGGTGAGGGATGTTGGGATCACAGAGTTTCAGAGTAGGAAATTAAGTAATAACTGATTAATAATTAATCACTAATTTATTATTAATTATTTAAATTATTGGTATTTATGTTAATTGTGTGATAATTACATTGTTTAAGTTATATATTATGCCCTGGTGATTGGGTTTGTAGGGGCATAGGGTTGGAAGTTAATTAAGTAATAATTGATTAACAATTACTTATCGATTTATTATGAATTTTTGCTTGATTATTAGGTAAGTAGTGTAATAATTATATTATTAAGTTGTATATTAGGTGCAAGCTGTTGTGTTTGTAGAGGCATTGGTGAGCTCTTCAAATAATACATAATGAATAATAAATTATTCATTTATTAATAATTATTTAATTAATTATTACATATGTTAAATTAGTTATTTTTTTGTTTGTTACATTTTAAGTGTTGGGTGCTAGGTTTGTGTAAGTATAGTGTGAGAACTTAATTAAATAATACTTTTAATTAATAATACATTTTTTAATTAGCATGAAAATCATTTATTTGTTTTTTATTTTGATATACCTAATTTTCCTAATAACAGTTTTGTATTCCTGGTGAACTAATAGGGTTAGTAAAACATGTTATGTGTTTGAAGTGAAGTACTTTCCCTATTGCTGCACAGACTAGAGTGGGAATAGTAAATTGTATCTCTCAGAAGTCCAACCCTGCCCTTACTGTTGCACAGACTGGGGTGGGAATAGTAAATTGAACCCCTCCAAGGTCCATCGCTTTCCCTACTGTTGCACAGACTGGAGTGGGAATAGTAAATGTAACCCCTTCAAAGTTCTGCGCTTTCCCTACCGTAGAACAGACTGGAGTAGGAATAGTAAATTAAATAGCTCTTGAGTCTAACAATTTTCCCAATGTTGCACAGACTGGGATGGGGATAGTGTATGTTTTATTTTTTATTTAAATACTTATTTTTGATATTGTTCACACACACACATATATATATGTATTACCTACTGGCGGTCGTAGTTAGGACCTATTTTCTATAGGAAATCTGCAACATTCTATTTGGAATAACTTTGGCGCTGATTGACGAATCTTGACGAAATTTTCAAAACTTTTGGCCAACTCCGGTCCGCTCCTATCCTGAAAGTTTCACAGTGATTCGTTAAGCGGAGGCCGAGAAAAAAGGGGGTCCCAAAACGCATTTTCCCCATGCAATTTCCCATAGGACCTTTAGCCGCAGCTACAGCCCGAACTGCTGAACGGAATTACACCAAATTTGGCAAAGAGATAGTCCTTAGTTCAGACTCGTGCCTTTTGCTTAAATGGTGTAAATCCGTTCAGTAGTTCCTGAGAAAATGACATTTAAAAGTATATATATATATCTATGGCCTCGGATGATCCGCGCACCCTACGCGCACCCAGCGCGCACCCTGCCATGCAAGAGCTGTATTCTAATTGGCTGTCAACACTCCAAATCAGGAAGTATTGGCAGCCATCTTGTGCCTCGGTAGAACCGAGGCACAAGAAACCTAAGAAACAAACACGCAAAACTCGAAAAGGGGGCAGGGTAGAAACACCTTGACCCCCTAGGCCTGCTCAGGGGGTCCCACAAAGACCCCCAGGGCCCAAAAAAGCATTTTAAAAAAAAATAAAATCGTCGAGATTCTCATTCTTTAATGCAAATTGCTATATATATATAGAATGCATATTTAAATAGCGAACCAAACCACATTCACTGGATGATGTCATCAGTGATGTCATCAGTGATGTAATTTGAGATGTCATCAGTGATGTCACTGACCATGTCATGAATGATGTAATATGTGACATCATCAGCAGTGGATTGCGGGTGCGCAAGATGTAGTTTGCACAACTAACTATGGGGCTGATTCCAATCCTGTAGTTTATTCCCCCGTACGACTCGCATCTGTAAATTTTTACATACGAATCGTACGAGTCCCGTCCGACCTATGAAGTACGATTCGTATGTGAAAAATACATACGAATCCGCCCCATCCTTACGAATTTGAGTCTGGAAAAGTAGTACGACACGGACTCGGACACTTTTACATACAATTTGTAAAAATAGATTCCGAACGTACAAGTACGATCCGGACCGGGTTACCGAATTACGATTCGTAAGGAAAATGTCCGTCTCGTACACAGGGAATGACTTCCACATAAGCGATGCCGGTGTTCGCACCGTACCCAGCAATGGCGGGTACGCACCGCACATAAGTGATGGCGGGGTACGCACCGTACCTAGCAATGGCGGGGTATGCACCGTACATAAGCGATGGCGGGGTACGCACTGTACCTAGCAATGGCGGGGTACGCACCATACATAAGCGATGGCGGGGTACGCACCGTACCAAGCAATGGCGGGTATGCACCGCACATAAGCGATGGCGGGGTACGCACCGTACCTAGCAATGGTGGGGTACGCACCGTACATAAGCGATGCCGGTGTACGCACCGTACCCAGCAATGGCGGGGTATGCACCGTACATAAGCGATGCCGGTGTACGCACCGTACCCAGCAATGGCGGGGTACGCACCGCACATAAGCAATGGCGGGGTACGCACCGTACCCAGCAATGGCGGGTACGCACCGCACATAAGTGATGGCCGGGTACACACCGTACCCGGCAATGGCGGGGTACGCACCGCACATAAGCGATGCCGGTGTATGCACCGTACCCAGCAATGGCGGGGTACGCACCGCACATAAGCGATGCCAGTGTACGGACCGTACCCAGCAATGGCGGGGTACGCACCGTACATAAGCGATTCCGGTGTACGCACCGTACCCAGCAATGGCGATGCCGGTGTATGCACCTTACCCAGCAATGGCGGGTACGCACTGCACATAAGCGATGGCGGGGTACGCACCGTACATACACAACGCATGGGGGGGTGTGCCTGTACGACTCGTACCCCTGTACCGTACTGAACCACGGACACTGTAAAACAGCACAAGGAGTGTCCATTCGATTCGCACAACACCACAAAACACGTCTACACTGCACCAAAAATGGAAAGAACTGACCTGGACACAACCAAATAGGCAAACAGAGGGGCAAACTCACAACCACCCTTTATAACACACCCACCAAAAATTCAAACTGAGCCCCACCCACAAATTGACCAATAAAAAGGGCCCACACACACAAACCATGAGCCTTTGCAACAGACCCACTGCTGAGAGACACCACACAAACAACTGCACCCACCCACCTTAACTTACACACCTTCACACAACCTCCTTCACACATACCCCCTCTTCACATTCAGACCCACACCGTAACATTCACACACACCCACCCACAACCATCCACACCCTCACCCCACACCATGCCCACAGACAAGAATCCGAAGTTCACAAGGGAGGAGCTGGAGATCCTTGTCAATGAAGTTATCAGAGTCGAGCCACAGCTGTTTGGAACATTGGTCAGACAGACCAGCATAGCTGAAAAATCAACCCTGTGGCAGAGGATCGTCGATAGGGTGAATGCTGTTGAACCCAACAGAAGGACCAGGAACGATTGCCAAACCAGGTGATACGATCTGCAGAGGGCTGTCAAGAGGAAAATGACAGAGGAGCACGCCCAGAGCAACATCACTGGAGGTGGGGCGCCCCGCAGACCAGTACATTACCATCCCTGGGAGGAGAAGGTGATGGGCACGCTTCCGCCGGTGGGAGTACATGGACTCCAAGGACTCCCAGAGCCTGGTGAGTACTCCAACAACTTATGTAACAGGGGGGTAATGCCATCCACACCCCAACTACACCAAATGCACGCAACTACCCCCAAGCCATCACCGGCCACAACCACAGTCAAAAGCAATGTGAATGACAATAACATGTGTATACCCCATTGAGAAAGCAAGGCCATGATATGTCCCATGCTACACGAAGCACCAACCCAAGAATGGATGTCCGGTATGCAGGGAGGGTGGGTGCCACAAAACGCTTGTTTGAAATCCTAATCAGGCACAATTGCCCTCATCCCATATGGCCCAGCTACATACTCATGCACCATGCGCAATGCACAGTGATTGGGAAAGTACTGACAAGATAGCGCACACTCGGCCCTGGTGTAGGCAGCACAAGGCCCTCCTGTGACCAGTGCAAACACCAAGATAACAAGGTCAGATAGCTAGGACAGGAACTCACACTCACTGTCATGGCAGCATGCTCCATGTGGGGACAGCTACATCACCTGGGAGCCCCAGTGCCAAATCACACTACATCACCACCAGGCCCTGTCACACACACCCCTTACACAAGAAAACACCATCAGGACAGGCAATGGATTCACCCACTGTCACAATGGACATGCAACACAACAAGACCAATACATAGCCGAAGAAGCACCAAAGCCGCAATTCGACATGTCAACATATCAATCTGTCCCCCGCAACATACCCATCCACAAGTGAACATTCTGGAGAATGCTAGGCACATACAACTACCTGGAGAAACAGTGCCAACATGAATGTGTATGAAACATGCATGTTGCATGAAACAGCATTAACATTGTCTGTCTCTCACACACAGGGCAACGTGAAGAACATCCCCCCCAACAATGGGGGGGAAGATTCACAGTCACAGGCTCGTGAGGAACCTGTCCCCACCAGCAGCGACACCTCTCAACACTCCGCAGATGACACCGACCAACCTGGACCCTCTGGTGTCCAAGCCCCTGCAGCACCTGGTTCAGGGACATCTGTGCCAACCACCACCCCCATGACTGCCACATCCCAGGAGACCCCGCGGAGCCCTGCCCACACTGAACAACTGAGCCTGTCTGACCAGGAGGGACAAGGTGCAACGGGCACCCAGGAGGAGGCAGACAACCCCGCCACTGCCATCCCTCAGGGGTCCCGTAGACCCGATGTGCCCACAACGGCAGCCCAGGCTCGTGTGGGCAGGGGTGGTGGGAGTGGAAGACGGCGGAGGCGAGAACCGGACTGGTATGTCACACATACAGGACATCATGGCCGCATACCGGCGGGACACCAGGGTGTTGAGCCAGGTAGCGGTGACCCTCACAGAGATAAAAAACCAGCAGGCTGAGCTCTACGCCAATCAACAGGAACACCAAGGACGGATGGAGGCAAGACAGGCTGAGCTCCTGGCGGTGCAAAGGGACATTAGCCATTCACTCAGTCGGATTGCCGACAACATAGGCAACCCTCCCTGTGCCACCAGGCGAAGACCAGCACCAGCCACAGGGAGGGAGGAGGAGGAGGATTTGTCCGACGGAGCGTCCCATGCATTGTCAAGGCCTGCATATGAGGGTCCCGCGAGGAAGGAGGGTCGTCCACGGAAAAGACCATGAGAAGCAGCCGCCCATCCACATCTCCCAGGTCACCTGGTCTGGCACCTGGCCTTCATGTGTGACAGCATCACCTCATTGACTGACATCATCTGCCACATGGACTTGCTGGTCACAGTCTGACCAATGATGACAAACACTGTGGGCTGAACTCTGATTACTTCAAATGCCAAGGATCCCATCTCCCCCTGTGAACTTTGGATTCTAGGGTCCCTGCATTGCCCCTTTTTCTTTGCACAAATCACGCCCCAGAGCCAAAAATAAAAAATCTACTTTTCAAATTTTATGTTTCCATCATTTAGCATGAGTCCACAACATACATGTGGAGATATGTCAAAGTATGCCTGAGTGCGGAACTAACTCCAGCCATCCATACACTGGGATCTGAGTCTGGTCGAGGATACACATGATCCACAATGTAACACCAAATACAGACATGAAGCACAATACTCACCCGTGATGGCCTCAAGCTGCAGATGGGGGGCTTGCAATACTGCTCAGACAGACCAATTTTGAAGAGTATCATGAAGGTGTAGAGCTCATGGGTCATGTTGAGATGCCCGGGGAGGGAGTCCCAGGTCTGTTTGGCGAGGTGGGACGGTGCCGCAGGTGAGGCAGCAACAGGTGGAAGGGGTGAGAATTTACGCAAAAAGTAGCACACAAAGACAAGGAGTTCAGAAAGGCACAGTGCAACAGGTGTATGTAAAGGAAGGAGTGTCAGGCTACTCATGGGTCACCACGAGAAAATGTATGAACAATCAACCACAATTAAGGCCACAGGATCAATCAACATAATGTGGAGCTGCGCACAGGAGACACAACATCATCAGGTATTCACGTTCTGTTGTGTGGAGCAACATGCAGAAATACCTACACAACCAGGGACTACATGCACAATAGAGATCATTAGCCATGAAGCACTGCATGCATGTTGTCGAAGGACACATACACACAGATGCTCAATCTGTGACAATTATGCCATAGATGACGCATGCAAACTGGCAAGACAGCTGCAGTGACAGAGAGGAGGCACTTAGGATTGTGCTGAACACCTTTATTGCACATACACACACAAAGGGATATGCATCCATATGAACAGACTCACAGGTCAGTTGACAGAACATGTGGGATATATGCTGGACACCACCTTCACAACACGGATGATGTAAATCCCAATGAACTGCCACACAAGATTAAGGGGATGAGCCAAACATATCCTGCTGCACACAGAGAGGATGCAATTCCCCATAGAGTCTGTTGTTGTGAGGTCCCACACTACGTCCACCCGTAGCATCCGCAATGTTTCAGAGGCAAGTTTTACACACATCGATGCCTTCATCAGACGCCACACTCCACTACAGATGACTGTCAAGAAGGGTGACTATCATGTCATGGGAGTGATGCTACATGTGATTTTGTCCATGGTGAAAATACATGTATGCATGGTACCACAACATGCACAGAAGCAGGCCCACACAGTCCCAACCCGTACCACCACCAAATAGCTTTGCTGCAATCCTTAGCCAAACTGACATTTCCACATGTCTGTTCATGGAACGCTGATTCAGCACACGTTGAAATACTCATGAGGAATAGCAGGAGGACAACGATGACACGAGCAGACAACAGGCGCAAAACCCTGTGAATGAGAGACACACAAGAAGTCACCTAAAACAATTATCGCTGCACACATGGACATTTACAAAACATGAACAGAGTTTGACACATGTACACTTGATAGACAGTCTCTCCGCCAAACTGTATGGCATGACATCATCACTCGAGTGACACATCAGAACACACATCAAAGTCAATTAGCATTCATTCAGTTGGACACACACATTGCATCACATGCCACTCAATGCTACAAGCTTCCACACCCATACCCAGTCACTCACCATCATGAGAAGTTGTGTATGAGCTGACTCCGGATATCATCATCCTCCTCCTCATCACTAGCCTCGTGACCAAGCCCATCATCCTCCACGGGTGGATGTTCCTGCTCATATGGATCGAGGATGAGTGGCACTGCCTTGTCAACTGCCATGTTGTGCAGCATGAAGCACATGAGGAAGATTTTGCAGACCTTCTCCGGGGCATAAGGGAGGGACCCGCCTCTCTTGTCCAGGCACCGGAATCGGTCTGCCCGTGTGCATTGTTGTATCGGTCATCTGCATCTGTTCTTGGGTTGCGGAGAGGTGTCAGCAGCCATGGCATGTTGGGATAGCAAGAGTCTCCTACATGGAAACATCATGTAAAGAAGTGGGTCAGGAGATGCCATAAGAGACAAAAATACCGCAACACACAGGACAAAAAGACTGAACCCACCAACAAGACATGCTCGTTCATTGTGCAGCCGCTGCATCATTAGTGGCACCCTGCTACGCCTCATGATGTAGGCATCGTGTGCTGATCCTGGAAAACGTGCACAGACATGGGAAATCAGCATGTTAGCACGACACACCACAAGGGCATTTATCGAGTGGTAATGTTTACGGTTGCAATAGGCTACCTCCTGTGCCTGTGGTGGTACCAAAGCCACTTGTGTACCATCAATGGACCCAATTACATGGGGCATCCCTCCCAGAGCATATAAATCACCCTTGACATCTCTCAACTCCTCTGGAGTGGGAAATTGGATAAATTCATCAAGGTGTCCCAACATGGCTGCTAAAACATCACGCAAGACACGGCTGAACATGGTCTGGGACATCCCACCCACATCACCTATGGTCAATTGAAACGTACCTGTGGCAAAAAAATGTAAGGCTGCCATCACCTTCACCTTGGGGGTCAGCGCAGTAGGATACCTGTGTCGCGGTTGGAGGTCTGCTGCCAGCCTGTCTGTCAAGTCCTCAATAAACTGCTGAGTGAATCGGTACCGGCGGATGCAGGCCCGTTCCCTCACGGTACCCAAGTCTGGCATTGGTCTTGGGACAGGTGGCGCCCTGCAAAACATTGTTTAGAAGAAGGAAGATTGAGAGTGGGGAAACATCAATGTCAATGAACATACCACATGCTACACTGCCAATATACATCAGCTAACTATGGAGTCTGGTGGGTGCAATACATACAGGACACATATGCCAGCTTGCTGCCACTCCTACAAAAACCAACATACACCTGTTTTTGGTCAAGTCTACATGATATGCCTTGAAATGTTCTTGGGCCCAGTATGAGTGAAAAGCCACAGTTATCACCAGAGTGACACACAACCACATAGCTGCATTGGAAGGATGTTATCTCATCCAGACAGATGATTGCAAAGCACACGTACAGGTCACATGGAATGTCAAATGTACATATCAAACATATTGCGATGACAACACAAACACACAGCCATTGAGACAACGAAGACATGTATGCCTGGGAAGCACGATGTCTGATGCACACTGACACTACAGCCGTGGGAATCCACATGGGGCATGGTGTGAGTAGATGTGTTCCATGCCCATATCCACACAGACCCATGTTGGACGCCCCAACAGCAGATGCAGTTGACGGAACACTGACATCAAGGTCATGTGAACACATGACACACACCTGACATAGTCACAAAGGGGCACGCTGATCGTGACCTGTCAGTTGATGGAGTGTCCCTGTCCCTGCCATCAGGAGACAGGTGCGGGTGTTGATGACTGTGCCATCCCACTGCTGCTGTGCATGACACAGTTGGACTACAGACACACATGTGGCAAATGTCAAGGTGATGTGTGCCACATATTGCACCATCCCACATGACATGTGTCCACAGGTCATCACACATCAATTGTGCAACTAGATGAGATGACCTGTGCAATATCACTGGCTAACACACCTAGGGCCTGCACATGACAGTATGCAATGACAAGTACATGATGGACATCCGTGTGCGACTCGTAGCCCTCCATTCCTGGCATGTGTACGCCTGTATTACCATTGTAAGCGTGTGAAATGCCTACCTGTACGTGTACTAACAGTGCCCACACGTACGTGTAGGTCCCTAGTAGTACGCGTACCCGTATGCGTACTACCAGTACCTACCCGTACGCATACTACTAGTGCCTACACGTACATGTAGGCACTGGTAGTACGCGTACCCGTACGTGTACAACTAGTGCCTACATGTACGTGTAGGCACTAGTAGTACGCGTATGTGTAGGCACTGGTAGTGCACGTACCCGTACCAGTAGTACACGTACCCGTACCAGTGCCTACACGTACGTGTAGGCACTAGTAGTACACGTACGTGTAGGCACTGGTAGTACGCATACCCGTACGTGTACAACTAGTGCCTACACGTATGTGTAGGCACTGGTAGTATGCGTACCCGTACGCGTACTACTAGTGCCTACACGTACGTGTAGGCACTAGTTGTACACGTACGGATACGCATACTACCAGTGCCTACCCGTACGCGTACTACCAGTGCCTACCCGTACGCGTACTACTAGTGCCTACACGTATGTGTAGGCACTAGTTGTACACATACGGGTACGCGTACGACCAGTGCCTACGCGTACTACCAGTGCCTACCCATACGCGTAATACTAGTGCCTACACATACGTGTAGGCACTAGTTGTACACGTACGGGTATGCGTACTACCAGTGCCTACCCGTATGCGTACTACCAGTGCCTACCCGTACGCCTACTACTAGTGCCTGTAGGCACTAGTTGTACACGTATGGGTACGTGCACTACCAGTGCCTACCCGGACGCTTACTACCAGTGCCTACCCGTAGGCGTACTACACGTACCCGTACGCATACCACTAGTGCCTACACGTACGTGTAGGCACTGGTGGTACGCGTACTACTAGTGCCTACACGTACGTGTAGGCACTGGTAGTACGCGTACAGGTACGTGTACTACCAGTGCCTACACGTATGTGTAGGCACTGGTAGTACGCGTACAGGTACGCGTACTGCTAGTGCCTACACGTACGTGTAGGCACTGGTAGTACGCGTACGGGTATGCGTACTACCAGTGCCCACCCGTACGCCTATTACTAGTGCCTACACGTACGTGTAGGCACTAGTTGTACACGTACCCGTACTACTAGTGCCTACACGTACGTGTAGGCACTGGTAGTACGCGTACCCATACGCGTACTACCAGTGCCTACCTGTATGCGTACTACTAGTGCCTACACGTAAGTGTAGGCACTAGTTGTACACGTACCTGTACGTGTACTACTAGTGCCTACACGTACGTGTAGGCACTAGTTGTACACGTACCCGTACGCGTACTACTTGTGCCTACACGTATGTGTAGGCACTGGTAGTACACGTACGGGTACGCATACTACCAGTGCCTACCCAGATGCGTACTACCAGGGCCTACCCGTACGCGTACTACTAGTGCCTACATGTACGTGTAGGCACTAGTTGTACACGTACCCGTACGCGTACTACTAGTGCCGACACATATGTGTAGGCACTGGTAGTATGCGTACGGGTACGCGTACTACCAGTGCCTACACGTACGTGTAGGCACTAGTAGTACGCGTACCACTAGAGCCTACATGTACGTGTAGGCTCTGGTAGTACGCGTACAGGTACGCGTACTGCTAGTGCCTACACGTACGTGTAGGCACTGGTAGTACGCGTACGGGTACACGTACTACCAGTGCCCACCCATACGCATATTACTAGTGCCTACACATACGTGTAGGCACTAGTTGTACACGTACCCGTACGCGTACTACTAGTGCCTACACCTACATGTAGGCACTGGTAGTACACGTACTACCAGTGCTTACCTGTACGCGTACTACTAGTGCCTACACGTATGTGTAGGCACTAGTTGTACACGTACCCGTACGTGTACTACTAGTACCTACACGTACGTGTAGGCACTAGTTGTACACGTACCCGTACTACTAGTGCCTCCACGTATGTGCAGGCACTGGTAGTACACGTACGGGTACGCGTACTACCAGTGCCTACACATACGTGTAGGCACTAGTAGTACACGTACCACTAGTGCCTACACGTACGTGTAGGCACTGGTAGTACGCGTACAGGTACGCGTACTGCTAGTGCCTACACGTACGTGTAGGCACTGGTAGTACACGTACCCATACACGTGCTACCAGTGCCTACCCGTACGGGTATTACTAGTGCCTACACGTACGTGTAGGCACTAGTTGTACACGTACCTGTACGCGTACTACTAGTGCCTACACATACGTGTAGGCACTGGTAATACGCGTACCCGTACGCGTACTACCAGTGCCTACCTGTACGAGTAATACTAGTGCCTACATGTATGTGTAGGCACTAGTTGTACACGTACCCGTACGTGTACTACTAGTGCCTAAACGTACGTGTAGGCACTGGTAGTACGCATACGCATACTACCAGTGCTTACGTGTACTACTAGTACCTACACGTACGTGTAGGCACTAGTAGTATGCATACCCGTATGCGTACCACTAGTGGCTACACATACGTGTAGGCACTGGTAGTACGCGTACAGGTACGCGTACTAATAGCGCCTACACGTACGTGTAGGCACTGGTAGTACGCATACCCATACGCGTACTACCAGTACCTACCCGTACACGTACTACTAGTGCCTACATGTACGTGTAGGCACTAGTTGTACACATACCCGTATGCGTACTACTAGTGCCTACACGTACGTGTAGGTACTGGTAGTACGCGTACCTGTATGCGTACTACCAGTGCCTACACGTACATGTAGGCACTAGTAGTACGCGTACCCATAAGCGATGCCGGTGTACGCACCGTACCCAGCAATGGCGGGGTACGCACCGTACATAAGCAATGGCGGGGTACGCACCGTACCCAGCAATGGCGGGTACGCACCGCACATAAGTGATGGCGGGGTACACACCGTACCCTGCAATGGCGGGGTATGCACCGCACATAAGCGATGCCGGTGTACGCACCGTACCCAGCAATGGCGGGGTACGCACCGCACATAAGCGAAGCCGGTGTACGCACCGTACCCAGCAATGGCGATGCCGGTGTACGCACCTTACCCAGCAATGGCGGGTACGCACCGCACATAAGCGATGGCGGGGTACGCACCGTACATACACAACGCATGGGGGGGTGTGCCTGTACGACTCGTACCCCAGTACCGTACTGAACCACGGACACTGTAAAACAGCACAAGGAGTGTCCATTCGACTCACACAATACCACAAAACACGTCTACACTGCACCAAAAATGGAAAGAACTGACCTGGACACAACCAAACAGGCAAACAGAGGGGCAAACTCACAACCACCCTTTATAACACACCCACCAAAAATTTAAACTGAGCCCCACCCACAAATTGACCAATAAAAAGGGCCCACACACACAAACCATGAGCCTTTGCAACAGACCCACTGCTGAGAGACACCACACAAACAACTGCACCCACCCACCTTAACTTACACACCTTCACACAACCTCCTTCACACATAACCCCTCTTCACATTCAGACCCACACCGTCACATTCACACACACCCACCCACAACCATCCACACCCTCACCCCACACCATGCCCACAGACAAGAATCCAAAGTTTACAAGGGAGGAGCTGGAGATCCTTGTCAATGAAGTTATCAGAGTCGAGCCACAGCTGTTTGGAACATTGGTCAGACAGACCAGCATAGCTGAAAAATCAACTCTGTGGCAGAGGATCGTCGATAGGGTGAATGCTGTTGAACCCAAACACCAGTACGTGTAGGCTAGTAGTACGCATACCCGTACGCGTACTACTAGTGCCTACACATACGTGTAGGCACTGGTAGTACACGTACCCGTACGCGTACTACCAGTGCCTACCTGTACGAGTAATACTAGTGCCTACATGTATGTGTAGGCACTAGTTGTACACGTACCCGTACGTGTACTACTAGTGCCTACATGTACGTGTAGGCACTGGTAGTACGCGTACGCATACTACCAGTGCCTACCCGTACGCGTACTACTCGTGCCTACATGTACGTGTAGGCACTAGTTGTACACGTACCCGTACGCGTACTACTAGTGCCTACACATATGTGTAGGCACTGGTAGTACGCGTACGGGTACGCATACTACCAGTGCCTACATGTACGTGTAGGCACTAGTAGTATGCGTACCCGTATGCGTACCACTAGTGGCTACACATACGTGTAGGCACTGGTAGTACGCGTACAGGTCCGCGTACTAATAGTGCCTACACATACGTGTAGGCACTGGTAGTACGTGTACCCGTACTGCCAGTGCCTACACATACGTGTAGGCACTAGTAGTACGCGACCCGTACGCGTACCACTAGTGCCTACATGTACTTATAGGCACTGGTAGTACGCGTACAGGTACGCGTACTACTAGTGCCTACACGTACGTGTAGGCACTGGTAGTACGCATCCCTGTACGCGTACTACCAGTGCCTACCCATACGCGTACTACTAATGCCTACCCGTACGTGTAGGCACTAGTTGTACACGTACCCATACGCGTACTACCAGTGCCTACACGTACGTGTAGGCACTGGTAGTATGCGTACAGGTACGCGTACTACTAGTGCCTACACTGTAGGCACTGGTAGTACACGTACCCATACGCGTACTGCCAGTGCCTACCCGTACGTGTACTACTAGTGCCTACACGTACGTGTAGGCACTAGTTGTACACGTACCCGTATGCGTACTACTAGTGCCTACACGTACATGTAGGCACTGGTAGTACGCATACCCGTACGCGTACTACCAGTGCCTACCCGTACACGTACT
Source organism: Triturus cristatus (assembly GCF_964204655.1). Lineage (NCBI taxonomy): Eukaryota > Metazoa > Chordata > Amphibia > Caudata > Salamandridae > Triturus > Triturus cristatus. Next base: position 908,953,068 of record NC_140593.1, on the reverse strand, counting down.
ACTAGTGCCTACACGTACGTGTGGGCACTAGTTGTACACGTACCCGTACGTGTACAACTAGTGCCTACACGTACATGTCAAATACACTGTGCAACTGGTGCCGTAGGGGTACGTATTGAACGCGCCGTAACTGTGTGTGGATTTCAAAATTACATAGGGGACACATAAGGGACAAGTTTTAGGCCCTAAATGCATGCTGGTTGTCATGGATACCGAGTTTTCGGTTCAAATTTTTCCATCAGGTGTCCTGGAAAAGTCAGTTGGCCACTAAATACAATGTTGCAAAGTGGTTGTTGACTTGACATGATGCTCAAAATTTGAAAGATGCAAATGCTGTCACTGGTGTATGTTTAAAGGGATTGGAGTAAACGTAAGATGCTAATGATTCTGACCAATCATTATGTACTCCTCAAAATGAATGCCCCTCAGCAAGACAGATATGAGGCAGCCAGGACCCATGAGAGGGCACTTGCCTGCACAACTTTCCTGTCGACAAGATTGCTGCTGTCACTGCTTCCCTGTACCATGTCTCGTGCTGTGGAGAGGGCCCTGCCATTCACCCAGGAGGAGAATGAGGCCCTGCTGGATCTCATCCTACCAAAGTGCACCAGCCTGTATGGGAGACCAGGGGAGCAGGCGAGTGCTGAGTCCACTACCTTAGTCTATGCACCTGTTATGTGACTGTCAATATTGTGTCCAGGTGGGACTGACATGCAATGTTGTTTAGAGTGTGTCCCGGGGGGGGCTCATGCTTAAGGCTCTCATGCAGAGCATCATGTAGTTCCTGTGTGCACTCCTCACTTGCATAGTGCTTACAGTGACTTTCACTGCATAGTGCATGACACATTCAGCCTGGGAAATCGTTGGGGGCTTTTGTTCCTGTTGTCCTGAGGTGATTCAGTGGTCCCCCGGTGTGACAGGTGACTGTACCCACAGATGTGTAGGAGTTGAGTGGACCTGTGGTGAGAGTGTCCAAATGATGTGTATGACCTCATGGACATTGATGTGTGTGAATGTTCCTTGTCATGTGTCTGAGTGTCTATGTGAAGTGTTGCACCACAGCTGCATGTTTGAGGCTACAGATCTACCCATCTGATGTGAAAAGTGAGCCGTGCTTCGTGTCTGACTTCCAGAGCTAGCACCACACCTGTGACTCCCCACTGGCAAATGGCACATGTGCAGAGTGAGGGTTGTATCCGCTGTTGTCAATGACAGGCCAGTGATCTGTGGCTGGGTGTGTCTGTCTAGTCTGCTGAGGGTGCGTGACCATCAGCCTGCTGTTGCATGTGCTGCACAGTGTGTGGCATGTGCATTGAGTGTGTTGCACCCCTCATGCCACCTGTAGACGTTCAATGGCATGTACTGCATTGGCGCTTGCACACAGGCCCATTTCATGTTGTGAATGAGGCTATTGATGTCAGCATCCTATGCCCTGTTCAACATTTCAAAGATGTTCTAATGTGGGTCTCTGGGACATGGAGCAGGTGTATTGATGTTGTGTCACTTTGTCAGCCTGACAGGTAACTGCCTACGAGAAGGGGGAGATCTGGACCAGCGTCGTCAGGGCTGTGAGGACTGCGGGGGGCGTGATCGCCAGCTGGCCCAGGTCCGCAAGAGGTGGCAGGACATCCGGTGCTGGACCCGGCGGATTGCCCGGGTCCAGCTCAACCTATCGCCACCTCGCGCCCACGGCGGCCGCCGACACCTCACCACCCTGATGAAACGTGTCCTGGCGGTGGTCTTCCCTGTGCTTGATAGGCAGTTACAGGAGAGACTGCAGCAAGGAGGGGGTAGGTACATGGCTTTTGTCGTGTTATGTCTTGCCAGCTTTAGGAGGTGCTATTTTGCATGACGATGACGGACAGAAAAGCCCTCCGACCGCCATGGAATCGGGAAATATTCCCCGCATGACCCGCGGCATTTCCGTCGGACAAATTACGATGCAATGGAGGCAAAATCAGACTGCGGCGGAAGGATGCCACAAAAGACCGTCCACCACGTTCGGAAAAGCTTAAAATCCGACCGGGTCGGACTGGGAAAGCTGTTCAAAGGTTTGAAAAGGCAGCTCCTGCCGTGGCATGACCGCACGGCCAAATACGATGAGAATGCGGAGCTGGCGGACCGAGCACTGCGTCCAACCGCCGTGCACGCACATAGGCCAAATGAATAGCTGACGGAACCAACTTCACAACAACGCCCGAAGTGTGCCTGTACCCCCTGCTGCCCACAATCACAACACACACGCCACAATGACACACCCCAACTTGCACCTGGGAAGGAAAGCCATGCGCAGCATTGAAGAGACATCTGGGGGCCATCACCCACGTGGACACACCCACAGACAACTGTATAAAACCAACCCCATCCTGGGCCAATATCCTTTGCACACCGCAAGCCAAGACAGTGAGACAGTACACCATTGACACACACTGCACAACACCACATACACATATCACCACACAACAACACTCTCACCCACACACCACACACATCTCTACCATTACCTTGCAACCTGCACCCCTCATTGATATGCACCATGCCGCCAAAGAAAATGCCCAAACTCACCGAATCAGAGTTGAAAGTGATGGCTGACAAGACAATCAGGGTCGAACCACATTTGTCTGGGCACCTGGTCCAACACACCGCACTTGCGCGCAAGAAACAGATGTGGGCAATGGCGTAGGGACCACCCTATGCACTGTGCGTGAAATCCTGAAGTGATGGGGCGACCTCAAGCGCCAGGTCATGCATTGGGCCCAGAGAAACCATGCAGCAGTCCATAGAACTGGTGGTGGGCCTCCCATTCTGCCACTAACCTTCACTGAATGGGAGGAGAAGGTGCCTGCCACTATGCATCCAGAGAGTCTCACATGAATCGAAGGGGAACTGGAGGCTGGCAAGTGCCAACAAAATGATCACATCACATTGTAATGCACCGTTATGCACAACAAGTGAGCCCAATCGCCCGCACACATCAAACCCAGGTAGAATGCACCCTTACAATATGAATGGATCACAAGGACAGCATCTTCTCAATCAGCTCAACCTCACAGGTAGGTGGTCAGCTCATGCACCACAGCCTCCCTCCCAAACAGCATGCCTCACCCTCCCCACCCCACAGCCATGTGGCAGCTAACTCCGTCGACAGTTCCTCCCAACAGGTAGATAGCCATCTTACTGGGGAGTGGTCATTGAAACCTGACAGCAAGAGCACAACTCCCACAAGGCCATCTGTTTCCCCTCACAAACAGCATGGAGCCAAATGACCCCCACATCCTGCAATGGGTAGCCCACTTTGGAAACCCCAATAAATGTATAGGCTGCGAACCACAGCTTACACCATCGAGAGGCCACATAATTCACAGTGTCACCGATGAAGTCACATGCAACTGCAATGCAGAATGCAAGAACGCGTCCCCAAAAAGCCAATGTGCAAGTCTCATAGCCACAAAGCAGAAAGACTCTGGTCAACACAAAACATGCATGGGAACACTGTCAAACCTCACATACCACAGGAGGTAAGCACAAAAAACACAACACAAATCACGAAGTCGTGGCACAGTAGTCAGATACACATCGAAAAGACACTAATGTCCAAGCATTAACTGAATGGGATGAGCAACAGGTTCGTACCAGAGGACATGTCCTCGGTAACACAACATCGGTACACATGAAATTGGCCCTTTTGCCATGTCACATCGCTGACGAGCAATGTAGGTACCCAGGGCTTCAAGTGAGATGAACAAACTGGGGGATCTCTCAAAGGGGCCTGGCCAATGTATTTAAGGGCGTTGCCAAAAAACCTCAGACCTAAATCTGGGCTTAGCATATTGGGTTACCCGACTAGCACTTTTCTGTCATTGCCAATGCACCCAGATATATGCTACAATAAGGAACATGAAACCTACCACAACTCCGGACTACTGGCCTTGGCAATGTTTCTCAGTTGCATGAGATAAAGAAGCTGCAACTAAGGAGTACATCTAACATCGTAAAATCTTCCACTTAAAGCAGTGAATACACCACAAGGATGTTGCTGCTCATGAGTCTCCAAAGGAGTAAATTCCAGAGACAAAATGAATCCCCAAAGGATTTCACCTCCCCACAACGCTCACCTGGCATGACGTCATGCCGTATTGACTCCGCCACTGAGAAGTGAGGAGTGTGACCATGCGTACATCTATGTGCCTGCTGTCAATGCATTCCGGCTGAAAGAACGGACCACCTGTGGCAGGGCACAAAACAAAGCACGAAAGAGACCTGTACCGAGGCCCACTCAGAAAAAGGGACGGTGCACAGCACCAGTAAGAACCGGCCCACTGAAAGCCCTGTATGTACATCAACATCATGTGCGACTGATGACATACTGACATGAATGCATAGTAAAGCAATGGCAAAAGTCATGTCACCTCAATTCAAATGTGGCAGGCATGGATATCTATGTTGTACTGTGTGCAGAACATGCTGACAAAAGTGACCTAACTCCAAAAGGTGACTCGATAGCAACAGCAGGCAACCGTGCCATGGACGAGCCCAGCCAGCCCCCTGGAAGATGAAGCCTTGGATGCATAGTCCCTGGTCTGTTCAGGTAAGGAGGACCTACATGGCCCCTCCTGCGTGCACAGGCCAGGCATTACGTATATGGGAACAGTTGCACAACGTGTCCTTTTTGTGCCAATGTTCTGCTAACTCCCCCATTGTGGATAGTCAATCGTGGCCTCACATTCCCAAATCGAAAGCATACTTCCATGAGTGTGCATGCACAATGGGCCTCTGTTTAGAAAAGTAGTCGCTCCCACACCAGCCCGAAGACTTTGCTGATCACGGCTCCCCCACTATTTTTGCGGCGAACTGACACACAGAGTATTGATAGCATCTGATACTGAAGACCGTTGCACACTTTTTATCAGACTTGTAGGCTTTGGCCTTGTCCCTTCCTTCCATGCTTTTCCAGGAGTACCACCGGGTGTCAGTACTCTAATTAGCACACTGCATTTTGCGCTTTCTGATCATAAGTTTGGCTGTACAGCTGAGCGCTGGTTCCGAGATTGCTCTCACGCCATGTCTCACAGTCCAGTGGGCCAGGCCGAGCCCGGTCATGTGCAACGGTACCGTGCCCGCATGCAGCGTCTCTTCGGATGTGTCCCACTGGCTGTGCTTGGCATCAGTTATAGTAGGCGAACGTTCCGCAATGCCCACTTCACCTGCGTGCAACCCGTCTTTTCCTGCAGAAGATGTCTGTTCGAGTGAGCCATGGATGTCTGCCTTTCGAACACATCCTATGCTGACCTGGATCATGAGCTGTGGGTGACTCCTTTGTTGGTCCACGTGTAAGACTGCTTTGGCAAGACACGTTTATCGGATGTCTTTCAATGTGTCAGGCAGGCTGACACTTGCGCCTGTGCGTTTGCGCAATGGCTCCTGTGCAATGCCTACATTGAACCTCTCACAGTGAAGAAATAAAACCCTTCTAAGGGGTTCACTGATACACCTGGTCCTTTTAAACCAACAAAGAAGAGATTGGCACAGAAGCTGTAATTTAAAAACAATGCATTTATTAACCTCAGATGAGGGAGATTGCGTCACACAGTACCCTCCGGCCACTGTAGGAGACATTCTAAGGAGTATAGAGAACAGGCGCCTTATATACCCACACAGGGGCTCAAAAGGAGGCGGTACAAGTACACGAGAAGAGTTACACACATAGATGGTCATACAGAAAATGCACAGTCAACAAGTAGGAGGAGTAATGAGTTGCTGAATCAGTTAGAACAGCCTGACAGTTCTATACTAGGAGCAGGTGCATTCTGGCAGCTACAGATCCCTCTGAGCATGTGCAAGGCTCTGGAAGAGGGAGAAAGCACATGGCTAACAAAAATGGCTGCCAGGAACAAAATGGCTTTCAGCTCATGCTAATAGATTCCTGCAATCTTTAACAGATGGTCCTTTTAGCATGAGCTAAAGATATCCCTATGATCTGGTAGGAACATAGAAAATATTTTGCACATTTATTTTCCTAAATTCATCAATGTCCTAATCCATTGCTAGGTGGGCATTTCTCATCCAAACATTTCATTAAGCGGGTATATATAAGGTATACGCAGGAGGACAAAGGGAATAGAGCATTGGGTCATAATTAACATACAGATAGCAGGAGAGAGAAATGGCTATTACAAACAGAACCATCAATATTTTTCAACCCTAAGCAGAAAGCAAATCCTAGAACCATCTAGTCCAATTCTATGTAAAAAACATTTTCAATAGACTTTTCCAGTGTTCCTTTTATGAGGGCTAGAGTATCAATCATTATAGTCAAGGAAAGGGCAAAGTAACATTTGTCAACTGTTTAGATGAACTTTTGCAGAATAAACATTATTCCTAATGCAAATATTAAAGCAGTCAGACGTATTATTACAAAAACAATCCTGGCTGCAGGGGACCAGGAGGACCACACAGGGCCATGAGAATTAGGACGAGGAGTGCACCGGTTTTCTTCGCTTCAATCTAACAGGCACCAGAGGCACAGCACCTGTACCCTGAACTCAAGTCCTTCCCTAACTCCTGTTTTGCTCCTCTGGCACACTGCTCTTTCATTGGGGCCACAGATTGTATCCAGTGTGTCCAGGTATCTCTTGATCAACAAACAAAGCTTTGTGCAGACTTTACAGTCAGCATTCAGGGGCGTGATGCTGAAGTACCTGAAGCAACCCTTGTTTCAAAGGGGGTCACTTCAAGGAAAAGCCTCCTTGCCGTTCTAGTAGGTCTGTGACTCTCTCAGCTGGGCATCAAAAACTGGATCCACGACTTCTCCTTTCTGATTTGTGACCCCGTCTTTCACCCAAGACAGTGGCAGGGGTACACACTTCACATCCCAGTGCTTCCGGTCTTCTACCTTCATTGGGGTCCTAGTTGCCAGCAATGCATGTGCTGGTTCCCTTCACCTTGGCTACAAGCTGGACTGGTGCTGACTCCTCAGACTGGATCTGATGTCCGGGACCCTCTGGCAATTGTTGTAAGGCAGCAAATATCTATTGGTGGACAGAACAAAAGGTCTTTAGACAAGGCATACAAATAGTCTATCAACAGGGAGGATATTCTATTTCAGAAAACGTCTTTTAGTCTTGAGGTGTCCCATACATTAGCAAGGCACCTAAGAACCACTTCATCTATCTGAGAGTAAAAACAACCCTGGACCTATTACACTATTTGAAGCAGCTAAGGAGGTCTGTGTTCATTTACTAAATTCTGAAGAAAAGAGAAAAACAATACAGACATACTCCAAATCATTACATTTGTGTATTCCTATATTATTCATCTGAAGACCCTAAAAAAAAAAAAGGAAATGTTCTACACTTTTACTCATATACTTTACATTACTTGTACAGGACTGCAGACACTTCTAAAATGATTTTTCTTTCATAAAAAACACCTACATTGTACGCTTAGGACCATGCTCTCATGTTATAGGTGCAGCAGGAAAATCTAAAACTGCAAATTTAACGGGGATTCTTATTACAAAAAGAACTTTAAAAAAACTTCAACATAGTGGGTACATACATTTCTTCAGCAGAACATGTTGTAACAAACAAACTCCTATAAAACAATATTTTCCTTCAAAAATGTTTGCTGAGGATCACATGGGCGTCTTCCCTGACATTATAAACCTTATGCATTCTACTTTTCATGATATTGACTATGCAACATCATTTTCAAAGGAAAAAACCCCATTCACCAGCTCTAATAAGGGCTGTCAGCTCAATTACACAGACTAACTAATAAAAGACTAGCAATGCCCTTGCAAAACTGTATGTATCATGAGAATAATATAATAATATATAGTTTACCCTTAAAGGTCAAATAAGGGAACAGCAATCTAGACTACTCATCCTTTCATAATTTCATCAGACAGGATGGGCAGTAACATAGCATATTTTTTTTTTCTTTATTTTATTAAATGCTAACAATTGTAAAACAGTATTACTGAATAGCCAATTTAATGTCTCATGGCTATTTCCTAAACAATTTAGACAGGCTCAAAGAGAGTGAGAAAAAGAGAGAGAAAACATAAATTTGCCTTCCCTTAATTTGTAGAGGAGCTAACCTCCTTCCCCCATTTCGACAGTAGGAAAACCTGAAATAGGTTTACCTTATGTCGACACTATCAACCCCTAATTGTGGCAGCTGGGCAATATTTCCTTCAGCTAATGTTACCTAAAACATCACTTATAGTGCTTTACCTTACAGTGTGAGGATCACAATATTTAAGTAATACAAATAAATCACATACTGTCACAGTGGCTCCCTACGTGGAAATAGCACGTTCAGTTGGTTAGTTCTAAAAACAGACTTTGGCCTTTGACCCTGAAACCTGTTGTCCTCTGTCTTAGAAGGGCTACGTCATGCGGACTTTCCAATTCAAAGCAACTATGAAGAATCACAGCTGAAAGGCAGTCAGTCATGTTCCCTTCCTGTTTTCCAGTAATTTAGAGGTACGCTTAATAACTTCTGCTGGGTTTTTCATACATATTTTCAATTGTAAGCAGTGTGCGGTGTGATTGTCTAGCAGTATAGAGGTCAGCTACTTGTTCTATACTTGCATGTGTGCATTACTGAAGCCTGAGATCAGTTTGAAAACTGCTCTGAGTGGCAGAACTGCTTTTAAACAGTACATGCCCAATTTCGACTTTGGTGTGGGGGCACTTAAAAATGAATAACCTACAATGTTTTGGCATATTAGTCATCCCCAGAGTGTCCCCTACATATCCCAGGAATGAGGGATCAAAAATGTTTAAGGTACACCCTTAAAAAAACGAGATTTGTATGCCTTTGTAAAGTGACATTTTCCATTTTAGTTCCCCCCCCATTGCAGTAAAGCGCTGCTTAAATTCAACTTTGATGCTAGGAGTTCACAGTATGATTATTAGGCCATATAGAGATTAAAAAGCAAATTTAGTGGACTTATTTTTAATAAACTTTTTTTTCATATAATCAAAATTCCCCCCCTTTTTTTTTTTATTAACACCAACCCTTTTGATGGTTGCACATATAAAAAGCAAGCCACATTCCTTTTTGCCTTAAAATGTATTCATTTATAAATATTAGCACAGAAGCCTTACTTGAAACATGCTCTGCGCCACTTTTTAAAGGACAGTTATTATTTAACATCAGAACCACAGATATGCTTATGTAAAAAGCTTTAAGAAAGGAAATCCCTACTTTTAATATTTTCTCTGTTATAATGAAACTGTCTTTTGTAACTTTTAAAATCAGCAGTCTGTAATCTAGTAAAATCTAGTTAACTCAGCAGTTTTTCTGTGTGGCTTTGGACCAGAAATAGCCGTGTGTTATTGACGCAGCTGTTGCTCTGACCAGCAGGCGTCACTTTACATGCCTCTCTCAGGAGAAAAACTCTTGCTACATTGTAATGTCCTGAAAAAGTTTAATCTCCGTTGGTTGTGACAGACAGTTTCTTCTCAATGAGAGAGTTTAAACACAGCTGTTTGAACGCTCTTTTTGTGGTGCAGGAAATTTGAGCATGGTTGAGTCTATTTAAAACTGAGGCATTTCAAGCCAGCACAAAATCTATCATTCTGCAATGTCGTGTTTAGTTCAGCAACAACCAATTTACTCAGATGATGTGAATGCCTTTTAATACCTAATACATAAGGATAAATGCTGTGACATTTTGCATCTTAGTCCAAATTATTGTAAATCCCACAATTTCGTTTTTTCTTCCTTTCTATGAGGCCTTTTTTATTCCTATTGATTGTAAATTCTAATTAATCTTTAGCATTGTGGCAATTTGCACACATGTATAGTTCCTTACTCTTTCAATTTTAATGATAGCGTGCAGCTATTTAGCATATATTACATAATTCATTCCTGGATTTAAAAAAAAAATGTAATTCATTCAATGACATTTTGCATAACAGAATGATGATAAAAAAACACATTGAGCTCATTCCAGACGTTCTCAGAAGGGGGAAATACACTCAGAACACACAATACAGCGCGCTTAAGGCTAGCCATTCTTACAAAAAGAGCGCAATCACTACTTACTCACACAAGTACCACCAATGACAAACCACATAGACATTTAAACACACAATTAACCCACAAATCAACATTTAGGACAGAAACAAAAGACAGCCCAACAGACTGTACTTAAACCAAACCTTGTAAATATTAATTGTAAGTCATATTTACAAGAAAAGCTCTCAAAAGTAGTTCAAAAGACTGCACAAAAAAACAGCCCAAAAGACTGTTCCATGTTCAAGAAGCCAAAATACACCAAATGTGCCTATTTTGGCTGGCAGAACACTCAAAAAGTGCTCTGCATATCACCACTTATGAATGTTACTAAGTGCATAGAACAGGATCCTTTTTATGTACATATTTAATTCATTGGGGTACTTAGTCACCAAGGAAGAAATACGTTTTTATACCTAAACCTATTTAGGTATCCCCTCTAGGGGAGCCGGCTGATTCCATTCAAGATTCATATTGGTACCTCCAAGAAAGCAGCACATTCTTTGATGTGCGCTTGAAAAAGAAATGCCAAAAATATTGCAGCATATACAATATTATACAGCAGTGGCACTTAACACAATATGTGCCGTTACGAATTATTCAAACGTTAAAGAAAAATCTCCTCATTACCTGCCTAAACAAATTGCAATTCATATATTTACAAATTCCAAAATCTTTGGCCTAAACCACAGCAAATCACATGTCGACGACCTTTCCACGCACAAATCTACAAAAACGCACTGCCAAGTTCTGAATGACCTAACGGTCGTTTTTAGAGTACTCAAGCCAAAAAGGTTCTCAGTCAGGAGCGGCAAACATTTGGGGAATCAGATCAGAAAGACCAGAAATATACTGGGCTGCAGAGACAGAGAATCTCCGTGCGTAGGGTACCTCCTCAAAAGATTTCTGTCCTGTCCTCCTCAGTAGATTCCTGTCCCTGTCAAGACCACTCCCTTGGATAGCCGCTTCTCCGATGAGGTCCAAGATTCGGGCGCCATTTGAAGAAATAAAAACCTGCTAAGGGGTTCACTGATACACCTGGTCCTTTTAAACCAACAAAGAAGAGATTGGCACAGAAGCTGCAATATAAAAACAATGCATTTATTAACCTCAGATGAGGGAGATAGCGTCACACAGTACCCCCAGGCCACTGTAGGAGACATTCTAAGGAGTACAGAGAACAGGGGCCTTACATACCCACACAGGGGCTCAAAAGGAGGCGGTACAAGAACACATGAGAAGAGTTACACACATAGATGGTCATGTAGAAAATGCACAGTCAACAAGTAGGAGGAGTAATGAGTTGCTGACAGTTAGAACAGCCTGACAGTTCTATACTAGGAGCAGGTGCATTCTGGCAGCTACAGGTCCCTCTGAGCATGTGCAATGCTCTGGAAGAGGGAGAAAGCACATGGCTAACTAAAATGGCTGCCAGGAACAAAATGGCTTTCAGCTCATGCTAACAGATTCCTGCAATCTTTAACACCAGGTTGCGATGGGATGCACCTTGCAACCTCGGGGTGCGAGGAGCACATCTGTTCCTTCATACTGCTGCATTGGATGGCGGTCCTCTTTGCTGAAGATGAACTGGATCGTCTCTTGGAACTGATTTCCTTCGAAGCTGCCTGTGTCTTCTTAGATTAGTAACCACTTCACAGCAACAGGAACTGTTGGTGACTAATTCAATCATCGTTTCCCTTTCTTCACGCCTCCTGACAAGAATTGGGAACCAGCTCTCTGACTTTGGCCCTGTCTGCATTGGCTTGGACTGTGCTGCGCGGTCTATTTAGCTTTGCACCACAGACCAGTGCAAGTGGCGGTTGTCATCTGACCATTGTGGACATTGTCGTCTGGCATGAGGCCAGCTTCACTAATGCAGCTGTAGCGCACGAAGATTACATGGCGTTGTTGTTTTGCAAGTACCCATGGCTCAAGTCGGGGGTACACGCAGGTACAAGGTGCCCCCCCCTCTTAGCAGGGGGTGGATGCCGTCCCCCCTGCCAGGATGTTGGTCCCCACATGGATATGCTTAACTTGCCCCGGTGTACTCTCCAGATACAGGGAAACCTTCCGCAGCACCTGCACGTTGACTGCTGTCCATTCCCAGCAGCAACATGCATGCAGCGAGCGAGCTTTTACTCACCTCCAGCCAGGCCGAGGAAAAGGGGCCATCCGGACTTTGTTTGTACATGCTGACTGGGCTCCGCCTTGGATCTTAAATGTAAATGTAGATGCCACAGAGGGAAACATATGCACACAGCTTGCTGTCTCTTCACAGGTACTTAAGGGAGACATGTTTTTGCCTTTGTTCAGTCCCTCTATATCAATGCAGACACTGTTAGACTGTCAGATGGGTTAGTCTGTCCCAGTATTTTCACAAATCATGTTATTTGCACTATTTTACTTCTTTCATAGTGCTATGTCATGACGTTGTGAGATCATTTGCAATTTGTCTTACTTGGTCAGTCCCCTCACTTCTTTTTTTAGGACTTGTGCCCTGTAAGTCCCTTAGTACATGTCTGTCACATGAGAGGTGTCCGCAGAGCTTGTTCTCTGCGCGGTCCTGGAGTACTGTCTGGACATTCTGTCTGTGGTCGGAGAACCTTGTCCCTTCTCTTTCAGTTCAGTTCAGGCCATAGTACCCCGACTCAACAAAGTGTCACAGCTGCAGGAGGACACGGATTCCCTTTGAATGACATGGGATTGCGGGCTAAATGCCCCACACTTGGAGGGTGATCCATCCAGTGATGAGTGTGACACATCCAATGTGGTGTAATTTCACCATGTATAGGCTGAGTAATGGGTTCTGCTGACAAGGGCCATGGACTAGGGACATCCCATACAACTCCTTCCTACAAGGGGTGGGGGGATTTGCATGTGGATCGACGTCCAGAGGGATTATTGATGCGACATCTAGCTTCTTGTTAAATGGATATGTCACTGTGGTTACTGGTTAGGTACTCTTGCATTTTCAACCTGTTGTGGCATGTATGTTGCATGCTTTGACACTGTAGTAAAAACTTCACTTTTGGAAACGTTTCTAGTCTTCAACTTTTCTGCTTGTGTACAGTCGCTTGAATGCCTCAGAGTGAGTAGGGGAGCAAGTGAGGCAGTATGGCAATGATGTCCTGTGAGTAGCGGTGTTCAGTCCCTGCATGCATGTGTTTTCGAAAACGGTGCATTGTCCAGTATGTGTACGAAGTCTCTGGAACATCTGACCAAGTCTGTGAGACAACAGCAAGGCACACAGTCATAGTCGTTCATTGTTGCATCACACTCAACGGAAGTAGTTGACAATGAGTTGTTGACACTGGTCAAGGCCTTCTTCCTCACCACTGTCATTGTCACTGGGCATGGGTGGGTTGGGAGCGGGGGAGATGTTGCTGGTCCGCCAGATGAAGCAGTCATGTGCCGATCCCGGATATTCTGCACACACGTGTGAGATGATCTGCTCCGCTTGTCATACCACTTGCATGTTGATGGAGTGGTAGTGTGTGCGGTTCCTATACATGGGTTCACTTGCATGTGGTGGTATGAGGCCAATGTGTGTATCATCAATGGCTGCCATCAACATTTGGGATGCCTCCTAGGAAGGGCCGGCTCAAGGAATCTTTATTTGTGTGGTACAACGAGGCATTCGGGTGGGCAACTGCGTGCCCAATTTGTCACTTATGTCTCTCGCCAGGCCTGCTTCAGGGCCCTCCTTTATCTCTCCTTAGTTTTACAAGGGCCAGGGAGACGCATTCTTTCCTTCCAAATTCTCTTTCTAGATGTTGTCACTCTCAAGAAGTGTGTTTTTTCCTTAAAAGGTACTCCTGATAGGAGGGGGAGGTTTCCTAAGGTGGGAGTATCAGGCATGCAACACTTCTCATGCTCTCACTCATGCCCTCCTCCTCGAATTTCCTCTCTGCCACCCTCATCCAGCGCCCCTCATCTCTCCATAGCCACTCGCTCACGTGCATTTCATTTGTTGTATGACGCTACTGATATGGGTGTAGGGTGTGACAGCACTTTATATCACCCACACATTGTACAGAGACAATCAGTCATGCAAGTACATCAGTCTACAGGGAATGTCACGAAAGCCAATAAGGATTGTAAGGTATGGTAATCATATGTCCTACATACTGAAGGGCAGGATTTTTTAGGGCATTTGGTCTGGGGAAGCACTGACTCAGGACGTGTGTGGGGACATTTACAGGCAGTAGCAGCTAGGCAACTTGCACGCCACACCACTACGTGTGTTGGAAGCGCTAGGGATTACACGTATGTCTGATTTGAAGACAATCGACACCTCTGATTGTCTGCCTATGCCACTGACCCTTCACAAGACGACCCCTGGCCAAGAGACGCCAGTCAGATGTCAAGGGATATTCAAGCAGGGTTCACAGGTTGGATGTTTCATTACACAACATTGGTACAGTGCCGGGGACCTTTGTCCTTTTTGACTCCTTCCCTCATTTGAGTTCATCTTGCCACGAGGCATGGCTATGTATGTAATTTCACTCTCCTTTCCATGAACATTCCATGTGTGTGAAGACTTGGCTCACGGGTCACACTCTCTCATCCCTTCACAGTGTAGTGAGCAGTTGGCATCTTGTCTGCTGGAGGTGCAGCAGGTGGTGCAGCAGGAAGGCCTGTAGCGCAGGATCCATGACGGCTCCAGTGGTTTAGATGGCTTCTGTTTTGGCTCTTCCTCTCCGTAGTTGTATTTCACCATCCGCAACATGGTGGTTTTTACGCAGCGGTGGGAAGGGCTGTCTGCAACATCGTGATCTGCTTGGCGGACGAAACATGTTTCCGCACGCCGGTATTGCCCTGTTGGCTCCGTCCACCACCCTTGCGTAAACAAAAAACGTGCGGAGCCTGACACTGCGGCGAACAGAAAATAGTCTCTGTGGGTCCATTGTGATTAGTTGGTCGCAATGAAGGCACATGGGGCAGAAAACAAAATGATTTTCCGCCACCGCTACCAGGACGGATGGGCTATCGTCCATCATCGTGATGAGCCTCTAAATCAGTAATAATATTTTTATTTCATAGGGATCGGACTCTATTGTCTCTTCCTAGCCTTCTTTAAGTCAGCCTATCCTTTACTTCAAATCTCTTCATTTTCCACCTTCTGACTTTGGGTGGTTCACTGCTCAATGACTTGGAGTTCACATATAGATTCCGCTCCTAGTGGAGATTTGGGCTCTTTGTTTACAAGCTGCTCCTGAGTAGGTTGCCACCATACTGACAAGACGGGTTTCATGATAGATGCCTTGATGGAATAATTAACATTTTCTTATGAGATACATTTGTACCATAGCTTTGACCCTTTCACCGAGCACAGTGAGATACTTTAAGTTAAGTACCTGCTATTGCAGTTTGTGCGTAACCTGAAGGTCTCAGATTCTATGGCCTGATGGTCTGCCTCACTTGTTTACACTACTGTCTCTGACACATTCAGAACAATAAGTGATGCAATAATAATACTTGCTATTTAACATGCTACAAATCACTAAATAAATGTGGGAGGCGCTTTAAATTTAACAAGAAAGGTTTTTCAAAAATCTATTAATGTGTCTTATTGTTCCTCTAAGTAGTTTAGAGTGCTCTATATTATGTGAAAATTGCATATATATACAATTTTGGAACTTGAAATGTCTGACCTCTTCCTCATTCCTGCCTAAAATCCTTCATTCAGGAACAAATTAAATCCCCATTGTATTAAGGGAAAGAAGTCTCTCATACAGTAACTGAATTTTTTAACTGTGATTAATGACTTGCTTGCATGTATTACTGGCTAGAGTTTGGGGTCGATTATTTGTCTAAGAAGGAGCATTTAAACTTTATTCCATTCACACTGAGCACTATACACAACCTCTACCAAGGATGCATTTCACAGAAGGTGGAAAGAGGAATTACACTGGAGCACAGTGAACAAAGAGGCTGGTAAAATGCAAGAGTTGGTGGAGGTTTGCACATGTATGACAGTATAGTACACTTTAAGGGGGATAAAATACATGACAACAGAAGTGGTGTTGACATTGCACAATGGCTGTACTGAGTCTTATGCTTGCAAAATGTTTCCTGTCTGAGCCCTATGTAAGGTGGAAGGCCTTTATTGCACACTGGTTTCCTATATGGAATTATCGCGCACCTATGATGTTCCTTCTTTTGCCATCTGCTTAGATTTTGCACTTGCAGTAGTTTGCTAATGGTTTGGGAGAAGTTTCAATTGTTGTATACCATTTTTAAATAGGGGCTGTAGAGGTAGAAAACTGCCAGCCAACTAGATCATGTCATCAAATCATTTTAGGTTATTGATGGATTCTGTCTATTATGTCTAAAGTAACAAGATTAACATGGAATGCTGGTGAATAGGATCAAGGTTTTAGCAAAAGGGTGTGGTTTAGGCAAGGACCCAACAAGACGTGTCCTCTCTGAGCTAAGTCTGTGCCAGTCTAAGAACAGGATTGTTGGGTGCCAGCTGATTAAACTGAATTCGGTCAGTAGTGATCCCAACATGATGATGAATGCCTGTGTGCCTGGAGAAGGTTGTTGGTGGTTTCTTGATAACGGGTCCATCGAGTTTTACTTGAACGAGTGGTGTCTCCCTCAGTGCTTCCAAGATGGCTGCACCAAGACGGTCATGGCGTAGAGAGCTGCCCTGCGCTGGGACCTGTAGCCCGAGAAGAAGTTGTGATTGGCATATGTGGTGAGATTCACCCAAGAGAAAGACAAACTAATCTCATACTCCCATGCATAAAAATAAAGTAAGAGAAAGGAGATTTGAACATGAGTTGACAGTACAACACTTAGATAGATTACAAAACCGGGGGTGGTGCTAGACTGTTTTAAACTTTGCACAGGGCTAGGGGCGAGTTAGACCATCACCTGATAGTGGCTACAGTGAAGAAAATGTTATACGTTGGGCAAAAGTAATGCAAAATGGGGAATGGCAGACCATCTCCTGGTGGACAAATTTAAAACACAACAAACTCACGGTTATATCAGAGAGATAAAAGACAAGATGGATGGTGGATTAGAGTGCTGGATTACATACATTTCTGCAAGAAATTGTAGCAATGTTCTTTGACTATTAGTTATGTTGGCTTTATTCTAGACAGTCAGCAGCAGAACAACTGCAAGATGCATATTTACAGGAGTATTCATCTCCTTTGATCCCTAGGCTCCTGGGGGAGGACCTAAAGAAACGAATATCACCTTAGGAAGTTTGGAAAATGATTTGGGATCACCTATGAAACAAGGCCTAAGACCCTGAGAGATTTACAGCCTCCTTTTATTGTGCTTTCCAGTATCTTTTTGCCAACACCCTGGCAAAATTGTTTAATCAACCTGGAGTGATGGATCTGTTCACGGATACCATGACTAATTTAATGATTTATGTAATTCTCAAGGCCAGGAGAGACCCACATTCATGTAAGTCCTATCGCCCCTTAGTAATTCTCAACCAGGATGCAAAAATCTTTACTAACATTCTGAGAGCCTGGTTCACAAAGGTAACTTACACTTTTGAGAAATATACACTTTGGAGTAGGTTTACTAGTTTTTGTTTTTCACAAAGTTCAAGTGTAAATGTACTGCTTAAGTGTAAGTTACTTGTCTCAATCACCGGAGTATAGCAATTGACTAATTCTTGTATGGTGGGTGACGTTCCTCCCCAATGTTCTTTAAACCCTTCTCTTCAATCCTACCCCCTTTTTTAGTAAGTCTGCCCTTTTAAAAGCCACTCTTTTGTGTACCGCCCACAGTTCCTACTAAATTGTATACTGTGCGGAGACTCTGAAGTCAAGTCGGAAAATGCTGCATAAGTATAGTAATACAGAGGAGTAAAACTCTGCACGCAATATGTGAATTAGAATTTGTAGTACATTTTGTAGCAGTAAAATATGCACTACAAAGTGCAGTTTATGATTTGTAGATTACGTTCTATTTGGCCAGAGATTATTTCTCCATTCCTGGCTAGTTTCATCAAACTGTGGCAAACCAATGACAATATCAGATTAACATTAAATCTGATCAGCATTGCCAAAAAATGAAAGGTTCCAATGGTCCTCTCATTGGATGCAGAAACAGCCTTCAATAACATTGATTGGAATTAACTGAGTTAAGTCCTAGACTAAATATCTTTGAGCCCCTGAAATGACTTGTTTAATTCTAGCTAACTGTGTTCATCTTGTGGCCCGAATCAGCATTAACAATATACACTCCTAAAAGATCAAGCTGGGAGAGGAGGAACAAGACAGGGGGGCACACTCTCCACTTCAATTTATATCCCTAATTAGAACAACAGAAATAAATGACAATTAGCAAATAAAAGGATAAATCGCACAAAAGGGCACTGATAAATTGCCTGTTTTGCACAGGATGGCATTTGTGCCACATCTAGCCACTTCCCTCCCAGCATTGATTGTAGAAGTCAAAAGGGTTTCCCCAGGTATCAAGGTTCAAGATTCTAAATCATCTGGGATGTTGTTGGCAGTTGGTCACTATGCCTGCCACTCAGTTCCCTACTTGGGGGTTCCTACTGATAAATCATATGAGATACTACAAAGATTGCAAAATCCACCACTGCTAGATACTCTGTCCAATGGCCTATTAGAGTTCTTTTGGTCCAGCAGGATCATCTTGAAGAAGATGAATTTCTTGTGCAGGTTCATATATGTGGCCCAAACCCTAAGGGCCTCATGTAGGTAGCGAAATACCGGTCGGTAACGGCCGATTTTCGGTAAATATGCCGTTACCGACCGGTATTCAGACAAGTGAGATGTAGGAGTCCAAAAACCACTTTTCGGTAAATATGAGGCGGTAAATACCGATTCATAGTTACCGAATTCCAAAATACCGATTCATGTTTACCGAATACATAATTAACGAATCGGTAAATATGAAGTGGTAAATATGAAGTGGTAAAAATTTAAAATGACATGTAGGAGCAGGCGGTAATTAAGAAATCCAGGAAAATCGGTAAATAAGAGTCGGTAATTAACACGGATTGAAAGCAGGTGGTAACCATCAACAATGCACATAAGCAATCCCAAAATGCAACAGCGTGGACAACATGGCCGCCATGTACGTCATTGCAAGGCGCCTACGTCTACAGGCAGCAGGACTGAGGGTGTGGCGACGGGAGGAACAAATCTACAGACAGCGC
The DNA here is from genome assembly GCF_964204655.1 of Triturus cristatus. Classification (NCBI taxonomy): domain Eukaryota; kingdom Metazoa; phylum Chordata; class Amphibia; order Caudata; family Salamandridae; genus Triturus; species Triturus cristatus. The sequence goes on along the minus strand of NC_140593.1, from coordinate 908,933,876 downwards.
ATCACACTACTACAGCTGACTGATGCAGAGATACATGAGAGGTACAGGCTACACCCCGAAACCATCACGGACCTGATAAGGGACCTGCACCCACTCCTGGACCAGCCAACAAGAAGGGCGCACGCCATACCACCACATGTGCAGGTGCTCTGCAGCCTACATCTACTGGCATCCGGCAGTTATCAGGTGGTGATAGCTGCGGTGGGTGGTGTATCCCAGAGTTGCCTGTCCCGTTTCTTCAGGAAGTTCCTGGATGCCATGATGCAGAGAATGCACCACTACATAAGCTTCCCAAACACACAGGCTGCACTGCAGAAAACAAAAACAGACTTTTATCACATGGCACAGTTCCCCCATGTCATCGGCTGTATTGATGGTACACACATCCCAATCTGTCCACCAGCTGATACAGAGCACATCTACAGGAACAGGAAGTCCACCCACTCCATCAATGTGCAGGTGATCTGTGATGCAGGGAACATCATCACAGATATTGTTGCAAAGTTTCCTGGGAGCACCCACGACTCATACATCTTCCAGAATAGTGGGATCTACACACGACTGAGTGCCGGCGAATTCGGAGAGGGATACCTGCTGGGTAAGTAACAGTGACGCCCCTTGAAACCTGCAAATCAGAGTGTATAGAGGCATGTAACTGATGGTTCCCTCTTACTCATCCAGGCGACAGTGCATATGCATGCCGTTCATTCATCCTCACTCCCTACCTACACCCAGCAACCCAGAGTGAGAGACGATACAACGTGGCCCACAAAACAACACGCAATGTGGTGGAGCGCACGTTTGGACTACTGAAGAGCAGGTTCCGCTGCCTCCACAAGAGCGGAGGCGCACGCCAGTACAAACCCATCACCTGCTGCAAGATTATTGCCACTTGTGCAATGCTGCACAACCTTGCCACGAAAAAAGGTACAGATGTGGAACTAACATATGTTGAGGACAACGAGGATGAGTCAGGCCAGCCAGAGGGCAGCGCAGCTAGAGTGCCAACTGCAATCGATGGGAGAGAGAGACGGGCAGAGATCACATGCAACTATTTCTGAGTAAGTGAGGGGACACAGCGAGTTGTGAGAAGTCATGACGTAGTTTAATGTGGCACCACGCCATGAACACATGAACAGGCCAATCTGGCAATATACCATCTATACAAGGAGTATGTCCAGGGTTACGTCACCCAATGGGAAGTGGCTAAGCAGGGCCACATCAATGTTTGCGCATACGCGCTGCAGTGGTGGATTGCACGGCCTGTGCATCCTCACTAGAGCCAACCCCAAGCCGCCTGCTGCTCCTGCGTGCTTCTGGGACGGGGGGTGTGATGCTGCTGCTGGTGTCGATGCGCTCCGCAGCATCCCCTGCAGCAGTTGTCGACGCCTGACTAGTCAATAGCACCCCTAGTGCACTTGTCACCTGCACCATCCCCCGAGACAGGTCGCTGCAGCACTGTGTTAGGCCCTCCTGCATCGTCACAGAGCGCCGGCAAAGTAGGGAAGTCGCAGTTGCCAGACGGTTGAGTGCCCTGCTGGTAGTGTCCCTTCTCTGGCGTTCCCGGCGCCGTGCTTCGATGTCAGCATCTAATTTGCTGCACAACTGCTGGATTGACTGGGACATGTCCCGAATGCCCGCAGCCATGCCGCCAATGTTTGTGTCCATGTTGACTAAGCTTGTCTTCATCACCCGCATGTGCCTCTGGACTGACATAACTGCCTTTGATTGCAGGCGCTGTTGCTTCAACATTTGGCCCTCGAGCCCCAAGAAGACACCATGGCCGTCAGTGGGTGCTGGTGGACTCTGGACACGCGACCTGCGGCGCCCTCTTGCTCCCGTCTGTGCTGCCTGTGAGGTGTGGGGCACAGTGGGATGGCTCCCTTCCTGGTGCCCGGTGCGGTCTTCTGGGCCCATGCTGTCGTCTGACGAGGTGTCGAAGGCTCGTAGCCTGGCTGCTGGACGCCTCCTCATTCTCACACCTGCAAGCGGAGATGTGGCCGGTGATTCGAACATGAGTGGCGATGCTGGCTGTGGTTGTGGTGATGCTGGCTCTCGGTGAGGTGATGCTGGCTCTGTGTGCGGCGAGGCTGGCTGTGTTGGTGGTGCGGCTGCCAGTGGGCCTGCTCCCTGGTCTGAACTCGTGCTGGCTAGAGGTGATTTTTGTGGCAGGTGTGCCGTCTCCCCTGCAGCATGCCCTGTACTGCATGATGTCACATCTGTGGACAGAAAAACAACATTGGCTCAGTGTCCCCGAAGGGCTGCATTGCAAGCGTCACAATAAATCATTTCACATTCCAATCTGTCCTCTGTCTCCTTGTGCCTCGAGTGCGTGACATGCCCTGTTGCCCTGTGACATTTACGTCATGGTTAGTGTTGCCCTGACTACATCTCCCGGAATGCATTGCCTGTCTGCACTGACACGTGTGGACTGCAGTGTGATTCTCGTTTCACAATGGGGGATGTGGGATAGGGGTAGGGGGGGCTACATTGCTGTGCTTTCGTCTTACCTTGGTGTGTTGCGGCTCTGGCAGAGCTGTCGGCGTCCCCAAGACCCACGACGCTCTCTTGCTCGATTGTGGCCGCCACCAGCTCCTCCAGTTCGGTGAGGGCAGGTGCCCTGTTGGTTCCACCTCCGGTCTGGCTGGCCTCCTTCTGGATGTCGCCCATCTTCCTCTTGGTCACAATCCTCAGGTCATACCAGCGCTTTTTGAGGACCTCAATGTCCCTGTGGGTCACTCCCACAGCATTGACCTGCGCCTGGATGGCCAGCCATATGTTGCGCTTTTCGGCCTCAGGCACTTGCAGGGATTGCCTCCCAAACAGCTTCTGGTGCTGCTTCACCACCTCCTCCACCAGCACCTGGAGTTCCTTGGGGCTGAATTTGAGCTTCCTCCTCCTTTCCCCTCCGTCTTTCTGTGTTCTCTGGCTGGACATGCTGTTCGTTTCCCGCTCGCACATGCAACTGCTCCCTGCCTCTCCTCTGCACTCCAAGCCTCTCCAGGGTCGGCTAATTATGTACACCTGCCTAGTTGTGGCCACGTCGGCTAATTGTGCACACCTGCCTGGGTGTGGGCAGTTCCTGGTTGGGTGGGCTGTCGTTGCACAGGATTAGCTGTTTCGTCAAGTCATGTGATGTTATTTACCGAATCCGTACATACCGATTCGGTATTTTCCGATTCGGTGGATACCACCTCGGTATTTTCCGAATCGGTAGATACCACCTCGGTATTTTCCGATTCGGTAATTATCACCTCGGTATTTACCGATTCGGTGAATTCCGATTCGTATTTACCGAATGTTACCGAATCGGTAACTGTTACCGAATTTTTACCTACATATAACTTACCGATTCTAATTTACCGATTCGGTACGGCTCGGTATTTAAGAACCGGTAAAATTTATTTACCTACATGAGGCCCTAAATCTCTGGAGCTACTATGATTGAGATTTAAAAATGCCTTTGTAAATTTGTCTGGGCTAACAGACTCCCAGAAAAGCTAAAGTCACTTTGAGTACAAAACCTCCAGATGGTGGTATAGGCTTCCATTATGTTTCCAAGTACTTTATTGCTGCCCCGCTTAGACCAGCAATCGACAGGCTAAATGTTAACAAACTCAATCCATGGATAACAGTCCAAGAGGGCTATGGTCAGATTCCGCTTTGTAACCTTTGTGGCTTTTACCATAGCCTAAAGATTGACTGGCTGACATACTACAGGGCTCACAAACACTCTGGGACCTGTGGACCAACCTAGCATACAGCAAGAAGGGGACAACATTCCCCTGTCCATTGATGCCTTTGACTTGAAATCCGTACTTTCTCACGGTCCACATGACTATATTTTTTTTAATCCTGGAAGCATACGGAAATTAGAAGACTTCTACAAGAACTTGAAAGTTAAGAGAAAAGAAAACTGCATCACAGAGTTTTGAATATCCTCGTGTAATGAGTACAAACTAATCCAGGACCAACATTAAGCAACAGCTTAAGATATACCTACCCAGGCAATAACTGACCTGATGCATTTGAGATGGTCCTCTCTTATGTCCTCCCGTAAATTTTTCACAAGCTTAAACAAAGCACTTCTCCACATCACCCTCAAAGAAATAAAACTATGAGAATAAATCGAAAATTGCCCTAGGCCACAAACTGCTGTCTAAAGCATGGCATAGGTTTTGGCTAGGAGCAGGGAAGAGCTCCATCTGTACTCAATATCTAGGAAATGCCGTCAAACATATTACTGCTCATATCTAACTCTAAATAGACTTAGGGCTATGTTTGGGTCCCCATATATTTTCTTGAGAGATTGTGAGGGATAGAGATCACATTTTTATATCTGGCAGACTGACTTTAGTTCAACAGTTGAAACAGGAAATCTCTTCACCCAGGGGCATCTGATGGTCTAAAATATAACAAATCTTCACAATGGAAAAGTTAACAGAACTCGTAAGTGATAGAATGGCCTGTTGCGGGCATATTTGGAACCCATTTAAAAACATATTAGTAGAAAGGCTGGAGGATGCTGAAACATGTTCCAGACCTGGGGTCATATTTACAAACCCCTATCGCCACGGAAACGTCACTTTATTGCGATGTTCCTGTGGCAATAGGGCTTCTCCTTATTTACAAGGCAGGGGGGCTTATTGCTGCTTTGTAAATAAGGCCCCCTTTCATGCTATGCTTAGCGTGACAGGGGAGGGCAATGGGTGTTGCGGTGGGCGTTCCACCGCAACATCCATAGATTCTGACACTATGCAATTATAGACAAAAAGCAGCTAGGTTATGCGTGAATGCACAGCTTGGACCTGTCACTGAACAGTAGTGAAAGTATTGCCCACCTCAAATGGCCAGCTGCTTAAACGGCCATGGATAAGACATATGTTCACACAGATATGAGAGGCAACACAAAAACAGATTCACTGTGTTAATACAGTTGAGCACTGGTTGTTGAGTCCACACAAAATGTATATAAGATTTAAGTGTTCTTTATTCCACACTTCAGCACAGTTATATTCACAGCCAACGCGTTTCGCCCAAACATGGGCTTCTTCAAGGCACGGATTTATAAGACGAAGATGCACAATGGTATTCTTAGACGTGTTAAAATGGTAGCTTAGAATAGGTAAGACCTTGCTAGAAAGTAGCATGTGAGCAAAAGAGATGCGTCTAGCGAAGTGCGTCAATAACTGGCTATTCAAATCTTGGGTATCCTATGTAAAGGATTATCCAAAGGGGGTCTGTAATGCTGTAGTCGCCGTCGTGTTGAGACGGTGCCTTGAAGAAGTCCATGTTTGGGTGAAACGCGTTGGCTGTGAATATAACTGTGCCGAAGTGTAGATTCTGACACTGCCTCCTATTTACAAAATTAAATTGGAGGCAGTGCCAGAATTAAGACCAGGGAAAACCTGGGCTTAACCTGGCGATGTAAGGAGAAATGTTTCATTTCGCCTAGTTTTTGCTGTTTTCATGTGTGCTGCGTTGTGCAGCACACATGGAAACAGCAAAAGGCCAATGATTGTTTATGTACAGAAAGGTCCCCCTTCCTGCACATAAACAATCATGTTTTTAAAATGCTGTTCAGCAACATCTGTGTGTGCTGCTGTAGGCAACACACATAAAAGTTACACAATGGCATTTCAAGATTGTTTATGTGCAGGAAGGGGGACCTTTCTGTACATAAACAATCTTCCCCTGCACGCAGACACCCTTGCACTATGGTGCCAGCGTTGGTGCTAACCTGCTAATCTTTGTGCCAGCGCAGGGAGAAACGCAGAGCTGCACCACATTCTAGTAAATATGGTGCAGCACTGCGTTTCAGAAGTGGCGGAGTAAAGCGTGAAGCAAGGAATGCTAATGCCTCACTGCGCTAATTCCCTTGTTAATATGCCCCCTAACTCGTAAGGGAAATTTGAATAGAATGTTATTAGATGAAGAGTTGTCATTTCAATGGTAGCCGTTTGCTGGAATCTGGAAGCCACTCCTGCCCTGTGCCAGTGAGATGCCAAATCCTCTCACAGGGAAGGGTCAGGGGTTATAAGCAGGCTTTAATGTATATCCCACGGGTCTATCCCTCTAATGGAAAGTTGACAATAGGAACTAATTTCCTGCATTCTACTTAGGGACTGTCTATCTCTGATTGACTGTTTTCTATTTAGTAATAAACAACCTAATTTCTGCCGTCCCCACAATCACTATGATATGATTCCCTCCTTTTGTCCTGATGCAGGTTTATCGATTTGTCGCTTTTTTTTTTCCTTACCCACGTTTCCCTCTTTTAGCACGTTGGTGTTATGGATGGTTTAATTAAGGCTGTGCTATTTTGTCACTGCCTCTGGGTTGAATACCTTCAGAAGGAAATGTGGCTAACACGTGAAAAGATTCTATGTGCTCATACGCTACAATATGCAATAAAGATATCTATAAAAAGTTAATAACTATCTGCCCTTGGCACAGAATTATGTGGAAATCTGAACCCCCAAGTTCACAGCATCAGATCGGAGCAGATTTTGGAATTTCAGACATTCACAAAGGATTCATAGAGTACGTCGGGGATCGGCGACAGTCACAGGTTTCTAGCTGCACCCTGAAAAATATTTGCGAATTTGCACTTGCCACTATGTGGAGGCATTCCCAATACTCAGTTGCACATGGTGCAATTAACATTTGCATTTATCGATTTGCCTTTGCTTTTGGATAATGGCATTTTTTTTCTCTTCGCTATGCGGAAAATATGTTTTCCCATTTGACATATCCGGTCACTTACACCCAGTACACTCTAATCAATTTGGTGTGAGGGTGTGGCTTTCCCACTCCCATTCCTACCATGGAATGGGATTTATATTTCTCCTCAAAGGAGTAGATGGCCGAAAAAAAGTTTGCAAATACCGACAAAGTCTCCAGTAAACAGATTTGCAAGTGGAAGGACATTTTTTGGGAATTCCTTGGTCTCCTAGCAAAAGCCATTAGCACTTCTAAATTAAGATGGCTTGCACAGATGGGTTTTAGAATCAATTCAGGTGTGGGCAATTCACAAAGAAAGGGGGACCGCGCACGGCACTAAGCGCTAAAATCGCCACGCAGCAGCACCTACCTGGTTTTTGGGCTCCAGGGCAGACTTTCCAGGATCTTTCTGCCTCGTCGCTGTTAGTCTCCCCCGCCGCCTCTCGCTCCATCGAGGCTGCAGGAGGGGGGGGACTACAGCCCCCAGCGTCCATCCTGCGAACCGCCCACTTCCGGCGGACACCGCGCCTGGAGGCGCTACTTTAACAGAGGCTCTCCCGGTGGAGCTTGGGGACCGCGCACGGCACTAAGCGCTAAAATCGCCACGCAGCAGCACCTACCTGGTTTTTGGGCTCCAGGGCAGACTTTCCAGGATCTTTCTGCCTCGTCGCTGTTAGTCTCCCCCGCCGCCTCTCGCTGCATCGAGGCCGCAGTAGGGGGGGGACTACAGCCCCCAGCGTCCATCCTGCGAACCGCCCACTTCCGGCGGACACCGCGCCCGGAGGCGCTACTTTAACAGAGGCTCTCCCGGTGGAGCTTGGGGACCGCGCACGGCACTAAGCGCTAAAATCGCCACGCAGCAGCACCTACCTGGTTTTTGGGCTCCAGGGCAGACTTTCCAGGATCTTTCTGCCTCGTCGCTGTTAGTCTCCTCCGCCGCCTCTCGCTCCATCGAGGCCGCAGTAGGGGGGACTACAGCCCCCAGCGTCCATCCTGCGAACCGCCCACTTCCGGCGGACACCGCGCCCGGAGGCGCTACTTTAACAGAGGCTCTCCCCGCGTCGCGGGCGTCGCCGGGCTGAGCCCGGGCAGAGGGCGGGCCGTCTGTGGCCGTCATAGGCCGAAGGAGGCCGGGCTGGGCCACATCTCTTGGCCGCGGACACCGGGTTAGTCTGGACTTCTAATCCCCACTGGTCATTAGATTTTTGTTTTTACATGTAGCACTCAGCCATAAGCTGTGCATAGAGTGTTCTATCTTTTAACAAATACTGTTTAGTTTTTAGTTATTCTTTTGTATAGGGGTTCTTTCCTGCAATATACCAGCTTGTTAGGCTGCACCTGAACTATGGGGAAACACTCTAAACCTTCATCGAGTCGCCCTATGACTAGACAACTAGCCAATTCAAATCCGCCACTCCCAAGTCTTACAGCTATAGATAAAATGCTGCAGAAAACAATTGGGGTGGTTGCTACAGCCATTGAAAGTACGGAAAGACGGCTGTCCATTACCCCTGCATTTACTATGGCACCCCCTTCTGATGGATTGGCTGATTCGTCTTCATATCAGGTGGACATGGAAGCTATGTCATCTATGTTGCCCTTCTTTACCCATCTACCTTGTGCACAGGCGATAGTAGACGAGTCTGAGCAAGCGGAAGTCGGCCCATTATCATCCTCTTTTGTTTCTATAGTGGCCCCCAAGAAGCAGGTAAAGCCAAGGAAAAAAAAACAGATATCTAAAAAAAGGAGTATATATCCTGCCCCCCCTGCAGCTGGGCCTGCCCTTCCAGTTCTGGCCCAACACCCTCCCATTTCTAACCCACCGGTCTGGGCTTCTAATCTATTAATAGACCTACAGTCGCATATAGACCACTCCCTAAACCTTCTTTTAAAAACCCTGTCTTCTAAAATCGACAGGTTGGTATCCTTAATCAATACCAAAGGTATTGGGAAGAAGCAGCCAAATCACGATCTTCTGCATAACTCTGGTAGTATGGAGGGCGTTGGTACTCAAGCCACGATCAACAATCCTACTCCACAAGGTCAGTCTATTTTCCCCTCGCACCCTATTCCTTCTGTTTTAGCCCAGCCACCTCTGGCACTGCTAACTGCCCCTCCTCTCCCTGCTGGTCCCCCTATGCCCCCGATCATCCCCCGAGTTTATATTGTTTCATCAGCATGTGATCAGTCCCACAGTATTAAGGATCATATTCCACGGAGCCCTGGTGGGGGTAGGCTTCCCTCTAATATGGGTGGGAATTCAGCTCCACGGAGCCTGGCTGATTCCTCTCCCCTTGTACAGCTCCCCCCCGAGGCAGCACCCTATGTGATCGTGCTTACAGGAGTTCCTCCACTAACAAATGCTAAGGGGGAAACATACTATGAACTAAAAAACAAAGTTATCCACTGGTTGTCTAAAAATAGACCATTGAATGGAGTTGGTAGAGGGGAGACCCTTTTTGTTTGCAGGGTTAGCTGGGTAGGGACTCGACCAAAGGATATCGGTGGGGATTGTGTCCTGATTAATTTTAGGGACCCTAGAGTAGTCGGACATATATTGGATCTGGGCGGGAAGTTTAAACTAGGATCCATTGACACTTCTCATCTGGGGTATTTTTACCCCCATCCCAATGTTCTGAACCCTGTGGAACTTCCCTACTTCCACCAAGCCTCTCATAATTCCTACTTTAATATCCCGGTTGTCAACCGTTTTGATGTGCTCAGTTCCGTGGATTGACCATCACCCCTGAGGCATAACAAGGGAAGGCACATGCATACGGGGGGGGAGTTTGGGCGGGGATGGCTACGGTATGGAGATGGATCTCTCCTTGGCTGTACTTGGTACCGGGAGAGGACCCACTTCCTCCTCTTCTTTGCTTCTGAACAACAGCTCTACGGAAGGGCGCCCTGAGTTGGGCCCCCTTGAGCATATTGCTTCTCACTGTTCCCCCTTCTCTCTCCCCCTGGTGGCCAGCTCCCTCCGCACACATACACGTAGACCTTTAGTAGGGTCTTGGAATGTGGCTGGATTGGAGTCCAAACTCTCTGACCCTGAGTGGGGAGAGTTAATGGACAATTATGATATTTGTCTATTCCAAGAAACAGGGCTACGGCACATTCCAGTGAGGGCAGGCTACGCATCTTTTTCTGTTCCTGCGGTCCAAGGTGCCAGGGGCAGACCTTCGGGGGGGGTTAGTTGTCTGGGTTGCAACCCATTTAGGTTGCTCTGTAAAGCCCATAGATTCAAAGTCCCCTGATATCTTGTGTCTGTTACTTACCTTTCCTGCCGGTTATTCGCTGGTAGTACTAAATGTCTACCTGCGTCCCTATCCGGTACAGCTGGGTCTGTCGATTCTGGGTGCCCTAGATGATGTATTACATTCCCTTCCCCCTGCGTCTCATAAATTAATAGGTGCAGATTTTAACTGTCATTTTGAACCCCTCCTTGGGATCCCCTCCCCTACTTGTGATGAGGACGAAAACTATAAAATCCCAGATCCTACCATCTATCCTGCCAAACGTCTCCTCCCACTAGCCCTTGAGATCAACAAGCTTGCCATTGCACATTCCTTGAGGGCTTGCAATGGTAGACTTTGTCCTGATGTACCGGGTTCTTTCACTTTTAATAGACCCAGGAGTTGTTCGACTATCGACTACATTCTGGTGAACGTGGAATTTTGGGGCTATTTAGCAGCTTTTTCTGTTATTCCGCGGGTCGATAGTGATCACAACCTATTGTCACTGGAACTGGTAAATAATATTGGTGGCAGTGGAGTCCCACAGGGCCTAACACCATCAAGTAGCGAGAACTTGGTGCTAGCTGCAGGAGGTAGACGGATTAGGTGGGCAAGGGTTGTGACCGATGAGACAAAGCTTGCAGCATTATACAGCAGTGTCACTCGCTCCCTGGAGGCGGTTTCCCACCTTTTGAGCCCCAATGGGGATATCCGGCAGAACCATCTCCTAGATTTCCAGAATATTCACAAGGAACTCCTCGGCGGTCTGGTTGGCTTTTTCTACAGTTCTACTGTCCCAAGGCCAAGGGCTTCAAGGCCTGAGCATTGGTTCAATGGTTCTTGTAGGCTGGCCAAGACTGCCCTGATTAAAGAGGTAAAAAAGGGTACACAGTCCAGTATCCAGGCTGCGAGGGCCTTCTACAAAAATCTGATTAAGGAGGCAAAATCTGAGTGGGAGGATCTAAGGTGGCAAAATATGAAGCAAGCATTAGCAGATCGTGACTCGAGGGCTTTTTGGAACATTGTACGAACTGGTACGGCAGCATGCAGCCCCGCTATTATCCCCAATCTCAGCGAGGAGGTCTGGCTTGCCCATTTTAAACCCCTTTATTCTCCCAGTAACCCTAGGGGAGGTCTTGACCCTGTAATGAATCAAATGGACCAGGAAGATTTAGTGAGCCGATCCTTCTCCCCTCCAGAAATAGAGTTGGCCCTTAGCACCCTATCAGTAGGGAAAGCTCCGGGGCTCGACAGGATCCCTGGTGACCTGTATAGAAGCGAATTAAAAATTTGGGCCCCTTACATTCGGGTATACTTTAATGCCATTCTGCAGGGCCTTGAGATCTCTGATACCTGGTTGGGAGCAGAAATTATACCCATTCATAAAAAATCTTCCCCTTTGGATCCAGCCAATTATCGCCCCATAAGTTTGATTGAATGTCCTTCAGAAGCTGTTTGCCCGAGTCCTTTTGACAAGACTGCAGACCTGGATGGAGGACCATCAAATCCTAACCTCCCTCCAGGCGGGGTTTCGAGCAAAGGTTTCTACCATTGATCAATTGTTTAGGCTACAGTTGATTCTTTGGAAGACAGTCAGCATGGGTGCAGGCAATCTTTACTTGATTTTTGTGGACCTTCGGTCCGCATTTGATATGGTCCAAAGGGAAAAATTATGGGTTTTATTATTAGAGATGGGTGGTCCCCCCTACCTTTGCCATTTATTCAAACGCCTGCATAAAGGCACTTATGCAAGGGTGAGATTTGGGAGATGTGGGGAAATTTTAGGGCCATTTCCGGTTGAAAAGGGTGTGAGGCAGGGCTGTGTCCTGGCCACCACTCTCTTCTCCCTTTTTATTAATGGGTTGATTGAGCATCTCTTGTGCGCCGCTAATCTGGATTCCCCTAGCCTAGCGGGTCGTAAGATACCGGCCCTAATGTTCGCGGATGACACGCTCCTGTTGTCTAAATCTTACATGGGCATCCAGCGTACATTAGAGGCCTTTTGCTCCTTCTGTAAAAAAAGGGATTTGGAACTGAACCTATCTAAAACAAAATTTATGGTTTTCGGCTCTAATTCAATCAACTGTCCCCATCCTAAGATGGGAGATGTAGAGCTGGATAGGGTGTCCACTTTTGATTATTTGGGGGTGACCCTCAATGACAAAATGAAATGGGGGTCTCACATGGCGAAGGCAAATTTGAAGCTAGCACAATCAGTGGGGGGTATCCTGAAGGTTTTTAATAACACTTCTTCTAAACCTCTGGGCCCCCCCATGGTAATCTACAAATCCCAAGCAAGAGGGGGTGCGCTTTACGGCGCTGAACTCTGGGGATATTGTACTCCTGCTTCCTTATCGTCAATTGAGAATTCTTTTATTAGGCGATTGCTGAAACTACCTGCAAGTACCCCCTTAATTCCCTTGAGATGGGATCTAGGTTTAGTTCCTATAGAAGAGATTGCCCTGAATCGCCCTCTCCTGTTCTGGAGACGACTCTGGTCAACGCCCGAGCTTGCAAGCTATAGGTATGATCTCGGCGATATACTGTCAAGGGGAAAATCGGAAAAAATTCCTTGGTTAACATATGTAAAGAACCTCTGTTATTCCATAGGGATGGGGGACCTATGGTCCGCACCGGAAGAGACAAGCCGCTCACTATCTAAGAAATCATTGCGGGAGGCTTTGCAATTGTATCGGAAGGAAATTTTACTGCATTCCTCTCTGGGTAGGCTTACTGACACCTTTCTGGACATCAAGATTAGTCCCCAGTTCGAAGTTTTCTTGGATGTTATCCAACCACCTCTGGCAAAGAAACTTTACATTCAGTTTAGACACGGTTCGTTACCACTGAGGGCTTTTACATATAGATGGTCTAACGCATCTGATCCCTTAAGCACGTGTCCTGTATGTACTGATATTTGTGAAACAGAGCTGCATGTTGTTCTTTTCTGCCCCCTATATAACAAGGCAAGGAAGAAGTGGATCATCCAGCTCTGCAAGTCTAGGGGTCTCAGGGACTATCAGGAGGTGTTTAGAATTCTGAAGTACGACACTACCCCATTGATAGTGTTTACAATGGCCAAATATCTTCTTTCTATGTGGTTCACCAGGTCCAAAAATATGCTATTAGCCACACAACTCTCTTGATCCTAGTATTGTTATTACTGTTACTATAGAAGCCTGTGGTGTAGTGAGAAAATTTTGGGCCTTGGATACAGTTCCAACAATATGTTCTTATGTGGAAAAATGTTGTTCTCATTTGTCCGTGTAATTTTTACTACATAAATTTTAATGTTTTGATGGATTTACTCTATGCAATGTCTATTTAATCATGTTTTATTGTATATAATTATTTATGTCTTTTTATGGTATTTTACCGAAATAAAAGCTTTGACTGACTGACAAAGAAAGTAGTACATTTGCCGCAAAAGTTCTCCTATGAATGGATGCCGATTACTACTTTTTGGAATTCACAAATATTCCCAGTAGCACTTTGTAAAAGCTGGCCGAGGCAAGGCTTCCAGGCGTGCTAGGGTAATGACATGAGTCATTTACAGATGGCTCTCATGTCCCACTGGATAAAACTACATAGCGTAGACTTAAACAGTCGGGAAAAAGTGCTCAAAATGCAAGCACATTTTTTTCCCTTTTTGGAAATCATTTTCCCTATGGAGAAACTTTTCCTCTACTGTCTCCAACATGTCTGGCGGTAACCTGTTCCCTTAACTATCCTGGAAGGAAAGTAATTTCAACTGTTTGCCAGAGTAAATCTCCAATCCTTTCTAGCATTAGAAAGGGTTGGATAGGAGTTTGTAAATGCCAACAAACCTGCAAGATTGAGGGCACTGAAATTCATGCAAGGCTTACCAAGCCTTGTCCTGCTCACGTTATCCTTGGCATGGGATTTACTAGAGCATATTTCTATGCAGTTGTGGCAGAGAAATATGCAAACTTATTTACACTTGCCAAGGTTCATTTTGTGGATGCCTGGCTTTTAGAAATGTTGCCATTTTCAACCATAAACATACATTTACAGCCCAAAATGTCTTTTTTCATATGCCCAAGATCTTTACTCAGGAAACTCTATTGAGCTCTTGAAACCACAGCACGAGACCCGTCTGCTGTATTTTTGTTGTCCACATTTTGCGGGAAAAGCAAGTGTTCACCAGCCTATTGGAGAAGAAGTGTGGGTCGATGTTCAGTATAACCCTGCCTTGTGTATATGGGTGCACTCATAAATAGTGTTTTTTAATCTGAAAAAGAGGACGTGAACTAGCGGGGAGCCAGTAGACGTTTGACACAACTCATGACGCATAGAGTGTGGCACCAGAATAGCATTGTCACATTATATGACATATAAAGCTTGCCCTAAATGTTGCACACAAAAATACCTACACGCTGGAATGAATGATAGTCATTAACACCCAAAGCATGATATTTTTGTAAACAATATTTGAGCCACATTATTTACATAAGAAAATGTTTCACTGTATTTTATTCTGATGTACAATCATGCTGAGTTCGCAAGTACGTGAAGTTTTTAAGCATTTCATTTTCCATTATCTAGTTTTGCATCTCTATTACCTCTTACTATAATGGCATAAGCCTGTTGCTTTAATACAAGGTGAGGTTTATGCAGATTCTTCAAGTGATCATTTGAAGATTGAGCAATGGCATTCACGTGAAAACCCATGGATATGGTACTCTCAGAAGGCACTAAAGGCTGCCAATAACTGATACCAAAAAGGTAACATTCCATTTTAGAGGGGATGTCATGTCATGATCTTGGGGAAGGTCTCAGTAACTATCCTATGATTACTTTCTAAGTTACATGATAGAGGAAACAGCAAAATGGTGGAAGCGGACAACCAATTCCATCAGATGTTGATGCAAAGGTGGTAATTATATCTCAAAAAGAGAGGATAGGCAAGATTCCCCCAAATTCAATGAGGACATCTTCTGCTTGTTCCTGACACATGGCTACCTGAAAAACTCGATACCTGAGAAGAAAGGACTTCAACCAATTTAACAGCAGATGAGAAATATCCACCACCTCCTGCAGTAGTTTTGACAAAATATGCGGTTAATCACATTTAAATCTGCAGATAGATCCAGCAGAAGTGAATGGTCGCCAGAATCTACAGTGTTCAGGACAGTGGACTCTACATTGATGAGAGCAGTCTCTGTTCCTCTATTTGGACAAAACTAGATTGAGCCATCCCAAGAAACCCAACTGCTTTCACAAGTTCCTGAAATTGTGGTATAGCAGCTTTCTACATCAGTTTCAGAAGCCACTGGACATTTGAAATTGAGTAGGTGTTTTAGGTTAGTGGCATGCAAACTGTGTTTCATAAGGAGCAGTCTCACCTAGGCTTGCTCGAGAGTATATGGAATAATATTTTTCACAAAAAGTGTTGATAATTTCTCAGCTATAATGAACCAGCTCAATATGTCTTGCTTGGACAATTTTCGCTGGACAGAGATCTCCCTGACAAAAAGAGGGATTAATAGTCTTCAGAATGGTGATCGTCTCAGATGGTCTCATCAAGGGAGAGCTCACAAAAGATGAAAGGAGCAATGGCATGATCCACTGACATAGAACAAGCTTTCAGCAACTCTCTTGTATCCAAATGATCACAAAAAGAACAGTTTTGTATTTTAAAAGTCTCTGTTCCTATGTACAACAGTTTCAGGCTGCTCAGGAGGGAAGAGACAGTGGTAATGGTGAAGGTTTTCAAAGTATGATGCATTGCTTTAATCTTATTTGTCTGCTCCCAAATTTTCTAAGTTGAAAAGACGTTTTTGTTTTCTTCATGATAACTTCTTTTTATAATTCAAGCTTTCAATTGAATGTTAGCTTACAATTGGTGCATTCTTTAGGGTCCTTACACCACAGCCTCTCTATTCTCATCTCTTCTGTCTGTATAAGTTTAATCTCTCCATTAGACCAGGAGGGGGATGTACATAGTCTTTTGTAATGAGAGCATGCTGGAGGGGTGAATTGATCCACAAATCTGATCAGCATATGATGATACAACTCTGACATTTGTGTAGTATTTACTCCTGCTGGAAAATGTAAATACTCTTTACTAACAAACAAGGCACAATTATCCACAGAGTTGTCAGTAAGCTGCCCAAAGGGTACAGTTTTCTGTAGCCCTCATTCACATGGAACTCAATGTCCAGTAAAGGAGACAGATCTTAGAAAAAGATAATACTTATGCAATGTACCTTCTTTATATCTACATTGGCAATGATGAGTAAAGGCAAGCTTCATGCCAATGAAGTATATGATTTACAGTAAGCAATAGCATTTAAAGCATGTATAACAAATGTTGTGCATGAATTAAATTACCAGCATTGACATATGGAGGGGGGGCAGGGTTTACCCACAGTTCTCCTGTCATACCAATCATTACTTCAAATTTGTCCTGGACCATTCATCAAAATACAGGCCATTAAACCTGAGGAAAACTCCATCAATGAAGCTTGTGGAATTCTTTTACTTGACTTTTGCTTTCACTGTCTACTGTAGGGCAAGTGGCTAGTACGGGCCCTGCAGAAAAAGGGGAAAGTGGGAAAACCCACCTGGTACCTTGCACTATTCACCAGCTTGGGGAATCCCCCCAAGAATACATTTTAGATCAAAATTATTTCAAATGACATTTTCAAAATATAACAAACTTTACACAAGTTAGAAGTGAACAAAACATCTTTAGTGATCAACCATTTGATCTCAAGAAAAAACTTAATCCAAGTTCTCAATGGTGCATCAAGTTAATAGTTTAACAGTGCATACAAATTAACTGGTTCATCATTGAACAAACGTGGCTGTTTTATACATAATAAAAATTGCTTTCAATTCGTTGGTGGAAAATGCCCAATGCATTTCGGGAGTATGAAAGTCCCTTCGTCAGGGGCCGACCTAAAACAGATGTAAGCATCATAAACTTTTCATGTTGAAAACCTTGTAACACAAATGCTAATCCGGTGATGCTTAAGTGGAGGTTAGTAATAACACGCAGCATGCTTGACACTTCAAGCCATGTTTAAGTGTGAAAGGTAACAACTTCTATTTAAAGTACCCTTGTGTGAGTATAGTGACCACAAAAGTAGGCATTGACTATACGTGATATGTTTACCATTAGTGAGAAGGAAACATTCTTGTGGAAAGTTTAATGTGAAAAAACCAGAGGACGAGTTCGTGTATGCCCGTTGGTAAAAATTAGGAAGACTAGGGGTGTTGACTAATGAAAATAGGCAAGCCTGAAGGCGCTCACCTGAAAGCTTGTGATAACTGAATTTATCACTTAAACGAGTATGGCAACCAAATGAGTTTCAAAGAAATCTATGACTTAAAAAATGTGGTAAATTGTAGATATATGTAATCCACAAAAACAAAACTCTAAGAAAACTTTGGAACAGTGAAAAACATGAAGAGGTTCTGGGCTTACCTAGTTCACAAAAAGTGAAATGGCAGCGCTGTATAATCTGTGGATAATAATAGCCACGTACGGTGCCTCCAGAACGGTGAGTTAGGTTGTGACTAAAACAAGAATGATAGTTGTTGTAATATTTAAAGACTGCTGCGGGACAAAACACAGCGATAGACTAATACGTGCAAACGGATACCTTTCCTGCCGTGAACCGGGACGCGCACAGGTGGGAATTCGAAATCTGTGGAGCAAGCTGAAACAGATGCGGTGATTGGACAAAGAAACGCTGATACTTAATGGGATGTACGGCAGTGATGAAAGTCACGTGCAACAAAGAACATAGAAGAAAAACTTCTAGCTATGCAGATTAGAAGCTGAATTATCGATAAGCTGTAAATTCGAGCGAAAAAACGAACTGATAAGTTGGGAGTGAATGAAATGACTAGAACGATCACAAACACGAAAAAGTGTATATTGATGGGAAAAGAAAAAAAGAGAAGGGAACATCTGATTGACTTGTATTGCAAGAACACTCCTGCTAGGAACCATGTCTTAGTGACTAGAGAGAAAAAAATTCTACCGTTAGGGACGAGTCTAATAAAAAGAAAAAAGAAGGCAGTGCATGTGAACCAATATGTTGTGGATGCGTAATGCTTAAAGACCCGAACAATATGTGGGTTAATTGAGTGCTCTTCGTGTAAATCTAGACACATACAACATGTAAACACTTCAAATACGTGCTAGTTCAAGATATACAATTTAACATCAATAATTGAACATGAATGTAAATATCAGGATATTAATCTGTAGCCATGTCCCAAAAATTTCGAGGAATTGAATAGGTATTATAAATGGGGGCTTGTGAGGTACGGGAATGAAAAGAGAGGGAATCAAAAAGGGTGGGGAGTGTGAATGTGCATGTATTCACAGAAAACAGTTCATATCAATCCGGTCGTTGAAACCGGATGGGATCAAAGTGTTCAGGTACTTGATCCAGAAGATCTCTCTTTGTAGCAGTTTTTGCGATGTGTCAATGCCTGGAGTGATGCTGATGAGTTCGACTACCTGAAATCTCAATTGAGAAATGGTGTGATGGAATTCATTTCAGTGGGTGGCAAGTGGAGAAGAGGTACTGAGGTTCCTAATTTTACTTTTGTGTTACGTAATTCTTACTTTGATTTTTCTTTCCGTTTTGCTGATGTAGGCTTTGCCACAAGGACATTTGATGCAATATATTACGTTCATGGAATTGCAATCGCATGAATGTTTCAAGGTGATTGATTTGCCTGAAGATGGATGTGTCAATGTATTTCCAGTAATCACGTTATTGCAATGCACACAGTTATTGCATTTAGTCATTCCTTTATGATGAGTAGTAGTTCGGCTGATATGCGTTGTAGATAAAAGTGTTTTGAGATTTTTCCCGCGAGTATACGCAAATAACGGCTTGGTGACAAAGATTTTGTTAAAGTCATCTTCTGATGATAACATCTCCCATCTGGGGTTGATGATGTTCCGTATCTCTTTAGCAGCTGTGGAGAATTTGGACACAAAGACTGGACGATCAGTTGATTTTTGTGTTTGTTTTTGAAGCAACATGGTTCTATCCTCTTGTTGTGCACGCTGTAGGCATTCGTAGAGAACGCTGTCAGGATATCCCCTGTTTTGGAAGCGGGAAATGTATTCAAGTTCTTTGTTTTTAGTGATTTCTGGGTTTGAACAGATTCTTCTAATTCTGAGGAATTGAGAGAATGGCAGATTCCTAAGGAGGCTGTTTGGGTGAAAACTACTGTAATGAAGGGTACTGTTGCGGTCTGTGGGTTTCAAAAATACTGAGGTTTCAAAATTATTGTTGTCTTCTGTTTTGGTGATAAGAACATCTAAAAAATGGATCTTGTGTTTTTGAATGTTCCAAGTGAACTGAATCCTGGGGTTGATGGTGTTCAATTCTGTGATCATAGTTTCTAGTTGAATCGTTGTCCCTTTCCAGAGAATAAATATGTCGTCAATATAACGACAATACAACAGTAACAAAAAGTGCCATAAATTTTCAGGAACATCTTTAAAAAGATAGAAAAAATAATCCAGCATATGCTTGATAAAAGTCAGAAGGTGATAAAAAAGTGGAAAGTCACAGATGAGAATGGAGTTGAGTTTTAAGTGAGTATATTTTTTAACATTGTGGACATAATATTTTGCTACATTTATACTTTGGCATAGTTTTCAAGGGCAGGATGCAGTTAAGCTCTCGCTTGTTTCTGTTGTGATACCTTGAATGAAGGGTGCTACCCTTCACTTGGCATATATGTGAAAGGTTAGGTATAGGATGTGGAGAACCTCCGTTCCTTCTCACTGCACACAGCCAAATGTCCTTAAGGTTTCTATAATATGTACAAATTACAAAACATTTGCAAAAATAATACCAAATTACACACGTATGTGAAGTAGGAATCAATTATTGCATTGTTTCTTTTATGTCATGCAACCTGTATCAAATGAACTTGAAACTAATAATTCATGTACATTACAGTGCTTGTTGACATTCACAAGATTCACAATGTGCTTAAAATCACAGCCACCAAACTAAAGCAACCCCAATGCATCTCGGGTTGAATAACCCTTCTTCAGGGGAAAATTAATGCAAAGAGTAATACAGTAATGCCAAGATATATATCAGTCTTCAATCGCCTCCAACCAGAAAAATAAAAGAAATGACGGTAATAGAGTAGCAGTTAAAGTTCTGTAGATGCTAGGAATACATAAATGTAACTCTATCTGTGTCCACATAAACTGTGTCCCATCGTGGTGCCACCAAAGACATACTCCAAGTGTGATTCATGCTTCCGTTTACAAGAAATAATATGAAGTGTGTGTAAAAAAAAAACGCAAACATAATTCTCATCAAGTGTGTGTGAAAACGGGCCCTTGAAAACACCAATGTGTCTCCTCTATAAAACAGCCGGTGCCACACTCTAAATATAATGATGACTCAATGTGACGGTGTTGGAGTAATACCTGAGGAAATAATGTGGCCGGAACTTCTGAATGTGAAAAAAACACATATTATTGCCAGAATTGTAAAGAAACAAACGTCAGCCACACCATGATGCCTGAACAATTCTTACCGGAGAAGTGCGGAAATGACTTGTCTACTCAGGAATCTGTTAAAAAAGATCCAATCTAGTGAGTTTCACTCTACCCGACTCAATCGAAAACACATGCGTAACAGTACAACTACAAAATGCTACTTGGGCTGTACAGATCCAGCGTTAAGACAACATCTTATACCTTACCCTGAGGATGCAGCTCGTATCTTGTGCAGTGATCTGAAAAACCAAGTATACAATAGTTCAGCTCCACTCGTCTGCAATTATTTTATGCTCTCGCTGCAAGTAGCCAAAAGTCAACGCAACTCACCAGCATGTGACGTCACTACGTATTCAATCACGTGACCCCTCGGTGACGAGAAGGAGTTTCTCTGTGTTTATATCGCCGAAACCACTCCCTAAAGCACTTACACGTGTGAAGTTGAAAAATTACACTAACTTTATAGATTCCAATCCTGCCATGACAATATTCCAACAAATACCAAATAAACACACTGTCAAAATGTATGAGAGTGTGAACCTGACTCAAACCACTGATGAAAATAGAGTTTTGAGTAACCAAAAATTGTGCAAGTGCGTATGAAAAATAAACAAACAAATGAGTAAATACTGTGCGTCACACACATACAACAAGTGAAATTATGGTGTAACAGTGAATGCGGGTACAGATTCACAATTTCTTAAAGCGCAAAAACATGGATAGTGTTCACAGGAGTAAGAGAACATCTCTATAAGAAACAGAACATTTCATAATTGTCATTAAGACCTGTCGGTATTACAGTCCCAAGGTACTTAATCCAGAATGCTTCCCTGTCAGCTAGTTGTGCATGAAATTCAGTGCCTCTGCCAGCAATGAGTTTCTCTGATACTGTGAATCGAAGTTGTGGAATGGAGTGGTGTAAATCAATCCAATGTGCAGCTAAACAGGAGTTCCTATTGCCTGTACGAATCATGCTCTTGTGTTCAAGTATGCTTACTTTGATTTTACGGAAGGTTCTGCCCACATAAGTCAATCCGAATGGACATTGGATAGCATATATAACTCCCTCAGTGTTGCAATCAGATGAGTGTTTCAAACAAATCTTTTTGCTGGTATGAGGGTGAGAAAAAGTATTACCAGTGATTACGTTACCACATTGGCCACAATTCCAACATTTGTTCATACCCTTGTGTTTTTGAGAGTCCACCGAAGGGGCTATATTCAAAATTTCCCTCAGATTATTTGAGCGTGTATGTGCAAAAAGGGGTTTATCGATGACCACTATAGTAAAATCCGTTTCCTGCTCCACTATCTCCCATCTTCTCAAGATACCTTTTTTGATCTTCATTGCTTGATATGAATGTTTCAACACAAAGATCTCACGTTTCTTGCTGAGTTTGGGTGTGCTTAACAATAGGTCCTCACAACGCTTTCTGTTCACCATGTCTCTAGCTGATTGCAATACCTCAAAGGGATATCCCCGTTTGGTATATCTGACTGATTGCTCCTGTATTAATATTTTGGTCTGTGTTGCATTGGAAGAGATGCATTTAATCCGGATAAACTGGGATAATGGTAGATGTTTCTAGAGAGCTATAGAGTGAAAACTGGCAAAGTGAAGTGCATTATTTCGATCGGTGGGTTTCTTGTAAACCGATGTTTGTAAACCTGTGTCTGTGTTTTGTATAAGAATGTCCAAGAAATTGATACTGTTCTTTTGAATGTTGTATGTAAATTGTATGCGAGGGTTACATTGGTTTAGTGTGTGTATATTGTCCTCAAGTACCTGACGTTCCCCTTTCCAGATTGCCAACATATCATCGATAAAGCGCATGTATATAATGGTATGTTTTTGCCAAAGTTCATTATGAAGAATGAAAGTGCTCAAAGTATGCCATGTATGTGTCGGCATACGAGGGGGCTACTGGAAAGCCCATGGATGCTCCGGTTCTTTGCAGGAAATAATTCCCATTCCATGAGAAATAACTTTGATACAATGAAAACTGTATAATATAATAGAAAAAACCCGTTCACTTCATTGTTTTGGTTGTTCAACAATCTCCATTCTACAGCCTCCAAGACCTCCCCATGAGGGATTGAGGTGTATAAGGCGACTACATCAATGATACATAGCCATATGTCTTGATTGAATTCTTCACATATGTTTGATTAGACAATCAGTGGTGTCCTTCACATAAGTACTCCAAGACTGGACCAGCAGTTGTAGATAAAACTCCAAATACTTGCCAATAGGTTCATGTATGGAACCTTATCCAGGCGAAATGGAGGGTCCACAGCATTCTTATGCATTTTTGGGAGCATGTATCATGGTGTGGCTGACGTTTGTTTCTTTACAATTCAGGCAATAATATGTGTTTTTTTCACATTCAGAAGTTCCGGCCACATTATTTCCTCAGGTTTTCTTCTAACACCGTCACATTGAGTCTTTACATTTAGAGAGTGGCACCGGCAGTTTTATAGAGGAGACTCATTGGTGTTTTTTAAGGTCACGTTTTCACGCACACTTGATGAGGATTATTATTATTATTTTTCTAACACTCTTCATAATATTTTTTGTAAACTGAGGCATGAATCACACTTGGAGTATGTCTTTGGTGGCACCACAATGGGACACAGTTTATGTGGACACAGATATGGTTAAATGTATGTATTCCTAGCATCTACAGAACTTTTACTGATACTCTGTTACTGTCATTTCTTTTATTGTTCCGGTAGGAGGCGACTGAAGACTGATATATATCTTGGCATTACTGGATTACTCTCTGCATTCATTTTTTCCCCTGAAGAAGGGTTATTCAACCCGAAATGCATTGGGGTTGCTTTATTTTGGTGGCTGTGATTTTAAGCACATTGTGAATCTTGTGAATGTCAACAAGCACTGTAATGTACATTAATTATTAGTTTCAAGTTTATTTGATACAGGTTGCATGATATAAAAGAAACAATGCAATAATTGATTTCTACTTCACATACGTGTGTAATTTGGTATTTTTGCAAATGTTTTGTAATTTGTACATTATTATAAAAATCCTTAGGGACATTTGGCTGTGCGCTGTGAGAAGGAACGGAGGTTCTCCGTATCCTTTAACTAAGCATTTCAGTTCGTAGGGTCACAGGCAGATCCCTCATGTCACAGCAGCACGCATGGTTTAAAACTGTTAGTTAAAACTCAGTTATATTCACTTTAGCCAGGTGTGCAGGTTGCAATCCTTTTTCTGATCATATATGTGAAAGGTGTCATGATTTCCTTTAAAAGGTACCCTTTCGAGGAAAAAAAAAAATCACAAAGGCAATAGGAATAATTCAAGACACCAAACTACCCCCGAGACTGAGCAGAGGAACAGTTGAGCATAATCTCTGTGGTTGAAAACTTCAACAGGCAAAAGCAGCTTAGGAAAACGGAGCGCAAACCAGTGACAACAAGTATCTACCTTGAGGGATGAATGCAACGCAAACTAGGGGTATACAAAACATTGTACCCATCCTTCTCAGCTCCAGGCTCCCTTATATATGAGTGGAACAAGAAAAAACCTCATAAGAAAATGGTTGAACAACTGTCATGGTCATTTGTAGTAGATTGAGCCCTGTGCTGGGGAACGAGCATACATAAGAATCCCTAGACAGGGGGAGGAGCCAAGATGGCGACCGGGACGGCAGCGTAGACTCCCGGCTCCGTGAACCTCCGCATCCCGCACGGATATCCTGCACGAGATCCTCAACCTGTGCTACGCGGTCGTGTTTCTGAAGGAGAGTGGCACCCGACTGTGTGACTCCGAGGTTTCTGGCTGCGGTACCGCCGGAGAAATGTGCATCTGAACTTTGCGGCCTGTGCGGCCCCGGAGCCGGGACCTCGAGTGGACGCCGTGGCCGGGTGGCAGTTCAACAACAGCGGTCTGTTGTGACTGGGTGGAGTCGGTCCACCGGAGCGGTGCCAAACTCGGCCTACATTTCGTCGTGGTCGTTTCTATTGTCAAGCGTAGCGGACCGGGTGCATGCCCGGGGGTGCAATTCTCAGATCCTCCGGTGGCTGCCCCTGCCTTTGATGGCGAGCTGCCCGGCCGCCGCCCGTATCCTGCCCGGATCATTGCGGGCCGCCCCCGGATTTTTACGGGAGCTGGTCCGTAGTGGGGACGACTGTTGCCCGTGACCACGCAACGGATAACTTTTTGCCTGCCCCCGGAACCCGGTCACCAGCGACGTGGACATCGAGACGCTTGTCCCAGGGTCCCGGCCCCGGTGAGGGTCGGGCATACTTGGCGGCCATCTTGTTGCGATGAAGCCTACCATCCTGTCCGCTGGGTCGCAGTGGGCTTGTGAGAGTGCGACTTTTGGGAGTGTGGCGGCGCGATCCCAGAGAGCTGTGCTGGGGTACGGCGACCTCCTCGAGGCCCTTGGTGCTCTTCACTCCTCCTTGATCCATGGTGTCGGGGTCTTGGGGAGTAAGCTCAACGGTGTGGCGTCGGCGTTGGGGCAATGGCGACCCGCCTGTCCGCACGTACACAGGGACTACTCACACTGCGCACAGGAGGACACTTTGGCGGCCACCCCTGAGGTTAGTGCACAGCTGGACACTCCGGCCAGTATGCTACAGTGTGTTCGTCCAGTTGAGGGCCTGATCTGTCCCGGAGGCATTGGCCCTGAGTGGGATGTGGTAGCCTCGTCCCGTACGTGCCCTCCTGCGACCCAAGGACAACTCCAGCAACTATTGTCTGCTTTGGCTGCTTCTGCCTTCCTGGACCTTGAGTGCAGTGCATATCCTGGGGCAGCACTGGGAAGCCTGTTTCTCCACGCTGCGGACTGTGTTGATGCTCAGAGACTTCCATCCCACCTGTATGTGTCGCTTCTCGGACGTTTTTGGACAATCCTCTACCTTGGAACATCGGATATGGTGCTGGGTCGAGGGGTAGGCATGGGCAGAATTCCAAAGAGTGGTCAGGGATAAGGCTGATCCTTCAGGGGTGGTCATCTAGTGGACGGGCGGGCTCAGGGGTTGCGTGCTCTCCTGGCATAGCTAACAGCATAATAGGTGCATAATGCTCCCCATCTTTCTTTGAGAAGATCGATTTTGTGCTGTTTATTGTTCACTTTGGGGGAAACTTACCGTGCGGGAGGGAGAAGCCGGGGGTATGTTTTGAAGGCCCTCCTCCAGTTTATTAATACTCTCTCTACCCCCCCCGTCTGGTGGGGTTCTTTTCCTACTTCTTTTTCCCTATTCTCCTATATTTCGGGTCTGGTTCCAGGGCGACAGGCACACTGCTGGGGGGGGGGGGCCGTACTCATCTGCAGAGGTGCAGGGTGGGGGGTTGGGGGAGGGGATTCTTTAGTCTTTTCTCTCTTTTTCCATGGCCTCCTTTTTCTTCTCTGTTTCTTTTTGTTTTTCTTTTTCTGGGATCAGCGTGATACACTTCCTTTGCTATGACTCGCTGCCGCTCCATGTGTACCACAATTTCCGGGGTGCTCTCCGGGAGTTCTGGCGGGGGACTGCAGGCGCCACTGCGTACGATATTCTTCCCCATCCTGATGTTCTTGTGTTTGCGCCATTGACCTAACAGATTGCTGTAAATCGTTTCTGTCTATTACTCTGCATATCTGTAATTGCTGTTTGAAAATTGTCTGGCACCTGATCCTTCTGCCTTGTTTCATTATAAAATGAAAACCTTTTTCTCCTGGTGCCCTACCTACGCTGTTCACAGCATTAGCATTACGATTCTCCTCCCCGAAGTGCTGCCTGTGTTTACATTTGCCTGTTTTTGCTCTGATTGCTTAGCGGCCGGCCCCGGGAGGTTGTAGGCCCATACCTGTTCTTGATTGAACTGTCAATAAAGGTTTTCAAAAAAAAAAAAAAAGAATCCCTAGACATATAATAAAACACTAGCGATCGTGTGACAGTCAGCTCCTTTAGTTCTAGAAAGTGTGGAACTACGAGTATATAAGCCCATCCCTTACAGTGTGCAGATGCTTCTCAATTCAAGGAGTCTCCGTCTGTGCCAGGACAGATAAGTACCAGTCTTTTCGGTTTACCCTACTTGTTGGTGACATGGACTTTATTTATCAGCTTGTGGCGAGTTGTACTTTGGCTGGTATTCTTCTCATTGATTGCAAATGGGTATAATGTCGTGCAGTTCGATGTTATAACCATTTCCAGTGTGGAATGCCTACGAGTAAATCAGAGTGGTCCGCACATGTCATTGATGGATTTTGATGGCAGTAGGGCTGGTGTCTAGCATAATTCCTAGTTGTTGTTTTCTCGTACCTACAGGGTACAACAGATGGTTCACTGCCTATTGAGAAAGAAGAATTTCTTATTATCGAGAGAGGATGGAAGAGGCCTTGTGGTGGTGGATCGCTGCCTTTTTGTTATTCTATCCCTTTCCCTTTTCCCCTGTGTGCTTCCTTGCAGGGTAGTGACTCGTAATACTCCCAATAGGTTTGCCAAGGGTGGAACTGGGAAACTTTTGCCCCCACTGGATCTGTTATGGAAGTTTAGTGGCTGGTATACTCTGCTAACCTGTCAGAACTAGACAGATTGACAAGCCCAAGTAGCATATCCAGCCTGGGTGATGGATACCAACACGGTCCTTACCTCTATACTAGAAACCAGACCTGCCATGCAGACGGAGGTCCATGCCTTTCGAGCAGAGAATCAGGAATTACGAAAAGAGATGGGTTCTATAAGGAGAGAGGTGGCTGGATTAGCCAGATGAGGCAAACAAGAATAGGGGAGTAGGTCTTAAATCAAAGATTGGACATTGCCCCACCACCACAGACACAGACGTCCCTATAGGGAACTCTATACCAGTCTCAACTGGAGGGAGGGCACCTGGATCCAGGTATTTCACTGCCCCACACTCTCCCCCTCTGCCAGCATCAGGCCCTGCAGCTATTCAGGTTATTCAGTCCCCAAAAATTCCTCTGGCCGCACCCGAACGCATTTATGGGCATCCCAAAAAGTTTGGGACCTTACTCAGTGTTGGCTGCATTTCTTATGCAAATCCACAATATTTCACGATGACCAGTCTAAGACTGCTTTCATTATGTCCTACATGGGTGGGAATGCAACAAGCTGGTCAATTCCACTGATAGAAAGAGACAACCCCCATACTGTATAGCTTACCGACTTCTGCACAGAGATCTGTAAGCTGTTTGATAGGAAATCGCATCTTCTCATCTCTGATTGAGAACTAAGCACCCTAAAGCAGGGCTCGCAGGATCACCACGTTCAATCACCGTTTGTTTGAAACAGATTGGCTGCAATAAAACAGAGCCAATCTTTTTTATCAAGGGCTACATGGGGAGTTTAAAGACCTCCTTGACAGGTGATCCATTTACCACAAACTTGTGAGGAATTAATCCAACTCACGGTACAACTCGACCATCAGATGCAGGAAAGGAAGAGTAACAAGAACCGTAGTGATCTCAAGTACTTCATTCCTCATGTTAGGCAGGTTTCCAGAGAATCTGCAAGACCTCCAGAAAGGGTGGAACCCATGCAAATAAACAGAATACGTGGACCTCTTACTGTGGAGGAACTAGAACAAAGACGCAAACAACGACTGTATTGTGAAAAAGGAGGACACTTCATCAAAGATTGAACGGCCAGAAACCAGTCTCCAGAGAAACGACCCCAGTCCAAGACACAGGCGGTAGTGCAAAGACAATGGAATAGAATTGATGAGTTGGAAAACTATAGAACCTGGGCCAGCAAGAGATCCCTAGCTCAGGGGTAGAAGTCGATGTGGTCTCTCCTGTAGTAGCAAACACCATACAGAAGTCTGTTCCTCACATGAATGTGTTTGTGACTCTTTGGCTGGAAGAAGGGTTCCAGTCGCAGGTGCCAGCCTTGTTGGATTCTGGAGCAAAGGGTAACTTCATAGACAGACAATACGCAAAAGAGATAGGTGTGCCTTATCTAAAGAAGATCTCACCTGAACCGGTGAAGGTGGTGGACGGAACATCATTGACTACAGGGCCTGTTAGATTCCATACTCAACCTGTGATCATGCAATTCGGAAAAGAACATTATGAAACTATACAGTTTGATTTTATTGACGTTCCGCACTTCCGTTTGATTCTCAGCATGCCATGGGTAACTGCATGATCCCATGGGAAGATGGGCTAATCGTTCCCAGACAATGGATCCCTCTTTTTGTTGGGAACACTGTACTAGAGTCACTGTATTGCAACAAAAAACATTGGACTTACAGGCACACCTTCTGTCTGTAGGGTGTGAAGAACAGTTAATGTGCTGTGTTATGTCTTTGCCCCAGAGTATGAACTATTCCGCTCTGTATTCAGTAAGCAGAAAGCCAGTCACCTCCCTTCTCATAGGGAGTATGATTGCAGGATTGAACTGACCCTGGGGGCAGCGATTCTATGTACTCAGATTTACACATTAACCGAACCAAAAACTTAACATTTACCAGAATATCTGGATGAAAACCTTGCCATTGGATTTATACGTCCTTCATAGTCTCTTGCTTCTTCCTCATCCCGAAGAAAGGAGATCTAAGAACCTGCATCGATTATAGAGCAATCAGCAGAGTAACCATAAAGAATCAATATCCTTTGCCCCTCATTCCGGTACTGTTAGACCAATTGTAAGGAGCAACTATATTCACAAAGTTGGATCTCCAAGGCACTTATCATTTAGTGAGAGTAAAGGAGGGAGATGAGTGGAGACGGCCATTTGAACGAAATTTGGGCGATTCGAATATCAGGTGATACCTTTCTGCCTATGCAATGCCCCTGAGGCGTTCCAGTACTTTATGGATGTGGTGCTTCGTGGACTCTTGGACGTGTTCTGCATAGTATAAATTATTGACATTCTTATACACTCCTCCAATCCCACAGACCATATGCAACATGTACATCTAGTTCTAAAGAGATTGCAGAAACACTCATTGGATGCCAAACTTGGGAAGTGTCTCTTTCATGCCTCTGATTTGGAATTCTTGGGGTATGTCATTAACACCAAGGGTATACAGATGGACACAAAGGAGGTCAAACTCAGTGGAAACCCCCCATAAGTCTTAAGTCTTTGCAAAGCTTTATAGGCTTTGCCAACTTTTACAGGAGGTTTATCATAGATTTCTCTAAAATCATTCAACCAATATCCCATTTATTGAGAAAGGGGGTGTCCTTCAATTGGAATGAAAAGGCTGAACATGCCTTCCAGGAACTGAAGGCATGTTTCACACAAGCTCCCATGTTAAGACATCCAGATGCTCAGCTGCCGTCCGTAATGGAACCAGAAGCTTCACACTACCCATTAGGGTGAATCCTGTCACAAAGACACCCTGAAACTGGACAGCTGCATCCCGTGGCCTTTTATTCCAGGAAGCTCACTCCCTCTGAGATGAATGATAACATTAAGGACAAAGAGTTATTAGCAATCAAAAGGGCATGTGAAGAGTGGAGACATCACCTGCTGGGGGCCAAACACATGATTGAGATATCCACAGACTAATGGAATTTGTTTTTTCAGAAGCCAGCCTGGGTCTTCATGCCTCGGCAGTTGCGATAGCCACTTTTCTTCTCGGATTATGATTTTGTCATTAAATATCGACCAGGACCCCAAAATGGCAAGGCCGATGCCTTATCCATAAGGGAATCCACATTATCAGAAGATGTTCTTCCTGCCACTGAACCCCCACATATCCTTCATGAGGCTTCTTTCCTGGAACAGGAGATAGCACTGTTCACTACAAAGGACTTTTTGGAACATCTAAAAGTGTGTTTATCTACTGTTGACAAACAGGCTTGGGTAGTAGAAAAACGAAAAAACAGAACAGAGGAGGATCTACTGTATCGTTTCCATGCGTTATAAAATCCAGATGCGGCCTTGCAGGTGCGAGTCTTCACATGGGCCCACCATCCTACGTTGGGAAGACACACGGGTATATACAAAAACATAACTCTCCTAGAAAGATACTTCAGTTGGGCCAAGTTGCGTCAGGCAGTAAAACAATATGTGAAGGAATGTACTGTCTGCCCAAGGGAAATCAAACCTGCAGGACTGCTTTGTCCTATTCCTATTCCTCCTAGTCCTTGGCACACTGTGGCCATGGACTTCATCGTGGAGATGCCATCCAGCAATGGACACACAGTGATACTGGTAGCGGTGGATCACTTAACTAACATGAGTCACTTCATTCCCATGAAGAAGATTCCCACGTCCCCCGAACTAGCGGGTGCCTTCCTGCAGCATGTTGTAAGAGCTCATGGAGTACCAGCAGTGATCATAACAGACCGAGGATAACAGTTCACTTCAAGACTCTGGCAAGAACTATGCAAGACCATGAAGGTATGTGCTCACCTATCCACCAGTTACCATCTGCACACCAACAGGAAGACGGAACGTCTAAACCAAACGTTGAAACAGTACTTGAGGTATGTCTCTTTACAGCATGCAACAGAATGGAGCACCCTTCTGTGGACAGCTGAATTCGCATACAACAAAAGAGAACATGCTACCTTGGGGTGTTCTCCGTTCTTTTGTTTATACGGATACAACCCAAACATGCTTCCTTTTGAGTGGTCAGTTATTGCAAAACATCCTTCCATACAAGAACCTCATGTGCATCTCTGTGCAGTGCTTCTAGATGCAAAAAGTCAGCTAGCTAAGGCACAAGAAGCCTGTAGGCACTTTGCAGACAAGAAACGCTCAAAAGAGCCTTTGTATCAGGTGGGGGGAAAGGCATGGCTAGCTACTAAGAACTTGCACTTGAAGGGGGGTTAACAAGCTGAAACTCAAGTTTGTAGGGCCATATCCGATTGTGAAAATTATAAATCCCCTTGCATGGCACATACACCCTGTTTTCCATGTTTCTCTATTGTGTCCTTGCCCACCGCACACGAGAATATCTAGTCCTCTATTAGCTATGGAGGTAGACGGCAAGCTGGAATATGAAGTGCCATGTATACTAGATTCCAGGTAAAGGTGATGGAGGGTCTACTACCTCGTGGAATGGAAAGGATTCAGACCAGAGGACAGACCCTGGGAACCTGTCCACAACCTCCATTTTCCACTCCTCCTCCACCGGTTCCATGCTCTTCACCCTGCCAAACCAGGGTGTCCGCCGAGATGGCGTTCTTTGTGGAGGTGTACTATCATGGTCATCTGTAGTAGATTGAGCTCTGTGGTGGGGAACAAGCTCATAAGAATCCCTAGACATGTAATGAAACACTAGCTATCGTGTGACTGAGTTGTGTGTGTCTGGTAAGAAAGGAACTACGATTCTCAGAAGACATTGGGGCAGTCAGCTCCTTCAGTTCCAGGAAGGGTGGAACTAAGAGTATATAAGTACCTCCCTTAGAGTGGGCAGATGGTTGTCAAATTCTAAGCCGATTGGATTTGTGCTCTCCATTTCTGAAGACCTACCGTGCAGTGTGTTCAAGACCAAACGCTGCTGCTGCAGAAGATGCTCTGAAGAGCTTGGAGCACTTTTTACTACGCATTCTGAACCGAACTCTTCCTTAGCTGGATTCCTGGGTTTGACAAGGAATCTCTGTCATACATATTCAGGACCGAACACTCCCAGCCAAAGGATTTCCTCGGCTTGGCTCCAGGCTTTTTGCTACGACGCGCTCTGGATTTAACCACCTGCTATCAGGGCTAACGAAGCAGCCCCAACGAAAAACAGTGTGCACTCTCCAGGACCGTGAGAGAAAGATTAAAGCACATGCTTTTTTTTAAAAATATATTAGCTTTACCCCAGGCGTTTTTCTTCATTTAGAGGAGCACTTTATATAGACACTAACAATGCAGGAGTTAGGATATCTTGAAACAACGTGGACCCGGTGAAGTCTTCCCTTCATTTATTCTACAACAGGAGTGATATGGCTTTAGGAGTCTCCTTGTGTACCAGGGCAGATAATTAGATGCCTTGTTTGTTTACCCTACTCGTTGGTGACATTGACTTTGTATTCATCAGCTTGTGGCATGTTGTAGTGTTGCTGGTATTGTTCTTATGGACTGCAAATGGGTATAATGTGGTGCAGTTCGATGCTACAACCCTTTCCAGTGTGGAATGCCTGTGAGTTAATCAGAAGAAGCCTGTACATGACATTAATAGATTTTGATGGCAGTAAGGCTGGTGTCTAGCGTAATTCCTAGTTGTTGATTTCTCTTACCTACAGGGTACCACAGATGGTTCACTGCCTATTGAGAAAGAAGGATTTATTATAATCGGGAAAGCACAGAAGATGCCTTATGGTGGTGGACCACTGCCTTTGTTATTTTATCCCTTTCCCTTTCCCCCTGTGTACTTTCTTGCAGGGTAATGACTGGTAATAATCCCTGTGTGTTTGTACAGGGTGGAACTGGGAAAATATCATCGCGACCGTTGGATCTGTTCCCAAAGGTTAGTGCCTGGTATACTCTGCTAACCTGTCAGAACCTGATAACACTGTCTTGGGCAGGATAACTCGGACAGCAAATGCTGTGAAGATGACCATCTTGATTAGAAATTAATATATCCATAACCAAACCTGCCATCACAGGAAAGTGGCATTGTCCTGGAATGGTAGCTGCATGAAAGGAAATCAAATGTTCTAATGCTGGATCATTTACAGAACAGCCTGGGGGCTGCAGATGCTCTTCAAGGCTGCGTGGCTGTAAGCACTACAACCTAGGTGAAGATGATGGGGAATCCCTCTTGGACAGCAAGTGTGCCACCTTCCCATCTGCTGCCGCCACCTCTCTGGAACCAAGTCAATTCTCCTAGGAGTTCAGAATGTGGATGTAACAATAGTTTAAAGAAATCTACACATTTTGTGGTTGCAACATCAACAGAATAGTTACACTTTTTACTAAATACAGGAAGCTTCTAAAAAATTGAACAAAGGAAACGTTAACCACCTGTGATTGAACAGCTGAAAAACTGCTAAACATTTGTTTTCAAACTCTACTTGCTGTGAGAAGAAAGAGATTGTAATATTAGGGATTCAAACATACTGTTACAGCCTTTAACACACAAACATACACTGTTTAACACATTTTATTACTATCATGTACTGACAATCTTATTTTAAAACCAAAAATCACAGACATCTTACCTGTTACAATTTTGTGGTAATACTCAGATTTCATAATGGCATCTTTCATAAATTTGTATACAAATAAATTGAACATGCCCAAATGTAAAAAAGATGTATCTGAGGTGCAAAATCTGCGATGGCAAGAGAATAATATCTAAAGCAAATTATATATTCTATTTCTGAATAGCAAGTGATGTAATGTTAAACCAAATTGCAGCAGAATTAAATCGAAATAGTTATTTTCAAGGGAGACATTGATAAGTGAATCACTTCTAGGCATGTCGAATTGCCTGGCTGCCTTCTTCGGACTTTATCTCTCGTTCTAAAAGAAGGCAACATGAACATCAGAATGTTCTTTCCTATTCACATCTGAGATATTACTTCATCTTTTTTTCTTTAGGTTTTCCGCATCTGGCCTTTATCCTCGTTATAATTCTCACAGGCAGGGTCTAAAAGAACAATGGTGACATGTCAGAAAATCTAGAAACAGCAAAAATGCAAATGCATGTGAAACCAGTATAAAGTATAGCTTAGAAATAGGAATGCCTGAAGTAAGACGTTTTTATCACTTATACCAAGACAATCGACATGATTAAATATCATTTTTTCTAT
Organism: Triturus cristatus; assembly: GCF_964204655.1. Taxonomy (NCBI): domain Eukaryota; kingdom Metazoa; phylum Chordata; class Amphibia; order Caudata; family Salamandridae; genus Triturus; species Triturus cristatus. The sequence continues at coordinate 908,899,724 of NC_140593.1, read as the reverse complement.
TAATATATCAATGTCTCCAATTAAATTTTGGGACTTTTTAAAAGCATTGAATGCAAATCCATGCTTAAATGGTATACCACTTGCCTACAATGACAAACAAAACAAGCTTCAGAGAATGCTTGCTACTCTGTTAGCATGTCTTTCAAATTTAATAATAGTACAGCATTTAGAATAATACTGAAAACACTCTGGGAATAATGTTTTCCTTTACAAACATACCCTAATTTGCGCTAACAGAAAATAATCAGACAAACCAACAGCAAGCCTTCATCAGTTTGGAGTTTAGCACATGTTGCTTCTAATGGTCTAGTCTTTGACCTGTTTAGTGAAAGTTACCTTAAATCACACATTTTTGCTGTTTTTCACACACAAGTTGTATGAAATTTTGCTTATGATGCAATTATCCCTAACTTTTTTGCTTTTTATGGACCTGAATTGCTGGTACTTTTTACCTTTAGGCAATGAGGAACTGCCAAACAGCTTATCACCACATGTAGTTTTCCCTGAGCTCAGATAACAAGTTGTACGGTGGAAAAGTTATATACTTGTCCCATATTTACTAACATTTTGCGTCGTGGTGGCTCCACTTTTTTGCACAGGCACGACATAAAATGCTAATCAAGATTTATAAAGTCATCATGGACCGATTTGTGTTGGCTTGCATGGCTTTGCATCGAGTAGACGTTACTTGGATGAAGCATTTGCATGCATCCATGTATTTTGCCACAAACCCAGATTCACTAAAGGCAGTAAACCTGGGTTTTTGCCAAAATGGTTCGCCTACGCCAGAGAGGCGTAACAAGGAGAAATATCTTCATTTCTCCTCATTACTTCCTTTTTCCACGTGTTCTACATTCTACAGCACACAGGTAAATGTGCCTCTAAGGATTGCTCTCATGCAGGTGGGTATAACTTCCTGCCCATTTGAATGCAAAAGCAGTTTTAACTGTTCCTTAGAAATCGTGCCCCTGCTGTATACCCGACAACTTGTACACTGCTTAAAATCATGCTTCTTAGCTCTGGCTCAGGGAGAACTAAAAACCACTTTTAGACCTGTCCGCCCTAGGGTGGTCTTTCCTGGGTTTTTTTCGCCCTTGCCTCATTTTTTTTCTACCCTCTTTTTGGTTGGCCCTAGGTCTCCGGGCACCTTACCATTGCTAGTCAATGCTAAGGTGCAGGTGCTCTCTACTACTAACATGGCTGCCACAGACCCCTGCTACTGCGGAGCGGTCTTTCTTGTAGCGCCCTAGTTGTCAGGAGCTGGCTAGAACCTCTAAGTATTGTGACATCACCAGCCTGACTCCCCTGACCATACCTAGAATGTAGAAACCCCTGGAACCTTCCGGAATAGGGAGTGGTCACATGACCTGGGAGTATATATAGAAAGGGCGGGAAACTTTCTAGTCAGTTGTTGAGGTGCCACTGACCTGGGGGGACCCTGTGCTGGAGTTTTAGGCGGAAGGGGGAGGGGGCACCTATACCACTAGGGGTGACTAGGTCTAGGCCTTGCCCACTAAGTTGTGTGAGGGAACCTGACCAAACCCACTGACCTGGCCAGGGTGAGGGAATCCCCAGGGGACCATCCAGAGAGGCCTGATCGATAGCAGCCTCCAACTCAACCCCCCCCCCCCCCCTAACTGTCTAACCAACCCGTCAGGAAAAAGGGCCGCGTGCCATCAGCGCCACAAGAGATCAACACCTGAGCGAAGAACTGCTGGGGACTCAATCGAGTATCCTCTCTAGAGCCCCCCCCCCCCTCATTGACTCTGTCAGCACTGATCCCCCTCCAGACCCCAGCGCTATGCACTAGAAGCACTAAAGTGGATGGACGCTGTCCTGTCCCTGAAGCACCGAGCCCTGAAGCGCTGAGCCCTGAAGCGCTAGGCTAGAAGCGCTAACAATTATCCCCAATCACCACCACTGCCTGAGTTCTCGTCAGCGCGATATTGAAGAGACCTAAATTGCCTCCATTCACCGCCACCGCACCGAGTTCCTGTCAGCGCGGTAGTGGAAAAGTAGTAATTTGCCCCCAAACTCACCGCCGCTGCCCGGGGTGGCTGCCACTGCAACTGTCAGGGGGCGGGCCGTCCCTTTTGTGAACCCTCACATCAGCTGAGAAGACTCATCAGCACAGAGGCACCGGCGGCCGCAGCCGACCCATGGAAGCTATCCACCATCACGTGACGGGGCACCGGCCGTGTCGTAGGCCTCGCCCTCGTCCAGCCTCCACAGAGCTCCGTCATTACCTCACGCCAGCGGCGCTGGTCCCAGCGGAAGTGGGCGGAATCGCGAATTCCCCGGAAGCCTCCCTTCGGAGTTGACGGCTGGGAGAGACCAGCGCAAGGGCCCCGGACGGCCGAAGAATGCAGGTAACTTCCCCGGGGGAGGGGCACGGAGACCGAGGAGCGCGCAGGGGGGCTGCCGAGAAGCGTTCCTTTCTTAGGAGGCAGCCCCGCATCCGCCCCTCCCCGGGAGAGACTGGGACAGGGCCTCTTGTGCCTGGGGGACGTCGGGAGGCTCGGGTCATTCAGGAAGATACTGTGACCGAGCGTGTGAGGCTGAGGAGAGCCACAAGGCAAGCGCAAAAGCCCCATACGGAACCCCCTTTGATTGTGGTAACTGGAAGCCATACACCAGATTGCTCCCATTACGAGGGGAGATGATTCCCAGTTACCGTGATACTATTAGAGCGGGTTGAAGTGCTCAGTCTTTAATGAATTCATGCTAATTTACTGCCAATGTTTTGCTCAGTCTTTAATGAATTCATGCTAATTTATTGCCAAGGTTATGCTCCTATCTGAATGAATTCAGGCTAACTTACTTCCTGCTACAAAACGCTACATAAAGAGTCTTGTTTTTAAACACAAGTGGTGTGGTGTCAGATCATTGCGTGCGTTACTCTGCCTAGGTGGATGCGTGTGCTGCACAGCTACTTTACACAGAATGCCCTTGGGTGCCTTCCTGCCACGAGCCAGGCTACCCTTGTGAATTGGCAAACCCAGTTCCAACATAATTTGGTGCTCAGAGGTGGGATCCGAACCTGTGGTTGTGCAGCACCCTCCAGTGAGGCAGAGTACGCCGCAATTGGACACCTATTGTTCAGCAAGCATAGCCAGGTGGCCCCTACTGTCTAACGGTGTGCTCAGAGGATTGCCCTAAGTTGTTGCCTACGTCCTAATATTCACTCATATTGTCTGGGTCCCCACCTGTCGAAATGGAGTTCCAGCTGGCCAACATAGAGGAGTACTCGGTGGTTCAGCTGAGGAGTTTCTGTCAGGGGATGGGGGTGGCAGTTGGGAAGAGAGCCAAAGGAGAGGAGCTCCGTAAAGCCCTACAAGCATGGGTATTAGCCCACCCAGAGAGAAAAGGGGACGAGGAACCGGAGGGGCAGGGGGCACTAGGGGAGGCGGGCACGTCACGAGAGCTAGACCTGCTGCACATTGATGTCAGTGAAAACCTGGCGCCAGGGAGACGTTCTGGGGCAGGCAGTAGTGTATCTAGAAGGAGTGCCTCGCCGGAGGAGTATGAGGACAGGAGGGAGGAGAGGCTACTAAGGTGGGAGCTTGCAAAGTTGGAGAAAGAAAAGGAAGATAAGAGGCTAGCAATGGAGGAGAGGAAGCTTGCGCATGAGCTCCAGCTGAAAGAATTGGACTTGAGGGCATTGTAGATCAGTGCGCAAGGGAATGTAAATGGTGGCAGCGTACCAGAGGTTCCACGGGAGCCCAAATTCTATCTCCCAAAGGATGTGATCGCTAGTTACGGTGTAGGGGATGACATCAACCGGTGGTTGGAGGCGTACGAAGTATCCCTGAAGGTCCATGGGGTGCCCACAAGCTACGGGGGGGGGGGGTGGCCTGTACCGATATATACCTCCCGTAGGGAGGGACACCCTCCTGTATTTAGAGAAGGTAGACCAAACCAACTATCCGGTGATGAAGGAGGCCCTGCTTAAGAAGTTTGGCCTCACCCCTGAGAGATACCGTCAGAGATTCCGTAGCAGTCACAAGTTAAACACGCAGAACTGGGTTGATTTCTATGACTATGCCCGGAAGGCTTTGGATGGATGGGTGCGTGGCAGCGAGGTGCATGATTTTGAGGGTCTGTACAACCTATTTCTGAGAGAGCACCTCTTGGATAAGTGTTTTCCGGAGCTGCGCCAACATCTGGTGGACCGCAAGTTGACCGACCCCCGGACACTTGCGGAAGAGGCGGACACTTGGGTTAGCACCCGAGTGACCCTCAAGGGACCCGGGGAAGATGGCCCGAAGGGTGGACAGAGCGCCCCCCAGAAGAAAGAGGGGGGAGATAAAAAGAAGGAGCTCTTCCAAGGCCCACCAAACAGGCAGTTTGGGAAAGGTGTAGGGACCCCCTCTCAGTCCAGTTTCCCAAAGCCCACTCCCCCTGACAAGGGTCAACAGCCAAGAACAGTTAAGTGTTATGAATGTGGGGAGGTGGGACACTATAAAGGGGATGCCCAGTGTCGCAAAAGAACCCCCGCCCCCACGGGAGGTAAGCCCCCCGGGGTGGCTAGTGTAGCGCTTGGGGTGGAGTTGCCCCTAGATAGGGAGGGGGAGTGGACAGGCCTGACCCTGGTTTCACTGGGGGATAGAGAAGAGGTCCCAGCGATTTCCTTACCATCGAATACTGCCAAGTACCGGCAGAGGGTACAGGTGAATGGGCAGGAGGTGGAGGCTCTGAGGGACACAGGTGCCAGCATGACCACCGTAGTAAGGCGGCTGGTGTCCCCGGAGCAGTTGATCCCTGACGTGTTCCATCCGGCCGTATTGGCTGATGGCAGCCTGAGTCATTACCCGGTGGCTCAGGTTCCATTTGAGTGGGAAGGAGTCAAAGGCCCCTTGAAAGTTGCCGTGAGCCCCGCCTTGCCAGTAGACTGTCTGCTCGGGAACGACTTGGAGACCAACATCTGGAAGGAAGTGGAGCTACGAGCCCACACAGAAATCCTGGGGTTACCAGGATGGGCCTGTGTGGTCACAAGGTCCATGGCTGCCCAGCAAAGAATTCACACCGGGTTGGAGCCGGAAATAACAGCCCAACCCGAGGTTGGACAAGAAGAGGAGGTGGACACCCCCCGTGTGATGGAAGAGGAGCCGGCGGTTGTGGCCCCAGAGTCCGCAGAGGTGGATGTTGTTCCTTTGGGGGGACCTGCCTATCCCGGCCGAATGGTGCGTGGAAGGAGGGCCTACCCGGGAGGAATTTCGCCAGGGCCAGAGGGAGTGCCCCACCCTTGAAGGCATGCGGCGACAGGCCACAGCCCAGGCGACCAATAAGGAGAACGGTAGTTACCACGTGTACTGGGAGGATGGCCTCCTTTATAGTGAGCCGAAGGTTCCGGTGCATGGGTCTTCGAGGGCCTTAGTAGTCCCCCAATGCTACCGGACCTTTTTGCTGGAATTAGCCCATGAGATACCTCTAGCTGGACACCTGGGCCAGGACAAGACTTGCGCGCGGTTAGTCCTGCATTTTTATTGGCCCAGAATGCCTCGGACACCTATTGCAAGACCTGCAAGACTTGCCAGGCAAGTGGCAAGACAGGAACCAAGGTGAAGGTCCCCTTGGAACCGCTTCCGGTGGTCGGGACCCCTTTTGAGCGGGTCGGGATCGACATTGTGGGGCCGTTGGACCCTCCAACCTCTTCGGGACACCGGTTCATCTTGGTGTTAGTGGACCACGCCACCTGGTACCCTGAGGCCATTCCTCTGAGGACCATCACTGCACCCGTGGTGGCGCAGGCCCTAATGGGGATTTTTAACCGAGTGGGATTCCCCAAGGTCGTGGTGTCGGATAGGGGCACAAATTTTATGTCAGCCTATATGCAGGCCATGTGGAAGGAGTGCGGGGTGACCTATCGGTTCTCCACTCCTTACCACCCCCAGACTAACGGGCTCGTAGAGCGCTTTAACAAGACCTTAAAGAGGATGATCTGGAGCCTGCCAGAGGACTTGAGGCGGAAATGGGACATCCTCCTCCCTTGCTTGCTATTTTCGTACCGCGAGGTGCCGCAGAAGGGAGTCGGGTTCAGCCCCTTTGAGCTGCTCTACGGCCATCCCGTTAGGGGGCCCCTCAGCCTTGTCAAGGAGGGATGGGAGAAGACTTCCATGAAGCTTCCCCGGGATGTTGTCAACTATATGCTGGCATTCCGCAGCCAGATGGCCAAGCTGTGGAAGGAGGCCTCAGCCAATCTGGAAGCCAGTCAAGCCGTCATGAAGGAGTGGTATGACCGCAACGCTCGGACGGTGGAGTTGGATGCTGGACAGAAGGTGTGGGTCATGGAGCCTGGGGAGCTTAGCGCCCTCCAGGACCGGTGGACTGGTCCGTTCGAGATTGTGGAGCGGCGAGGCCAGACCGGCGAGGCCAGACCACCTACGTAGTAGACTTGAAGACCCCCCGGCAGCCCCATCGGGTGTTCCACGCCAACCGCCTGAAGCCGCACCATGAGAGATCGGAGATGACCCTCCTCATGGTGACGGATGGGAGCGAGGAGGAAGAGAGCGAGCCTCTTCCTGACCTTCTGGCGGCCCAAGAGAAGGATGGTTCGGTAGAGGGAGTGGTCCTCTCCCCATCCTTGACCCCGGAACAACGGAGGGACTGCCGCCAGGTTCTGGAGCATTACGCCTCGTTGTTCTCCCTCACGCCTGGAATCACGCATCTGTGTACCCATGATGTGGACACAGGGGACAGCCCACCGGTTAAAGCCAAGTCTTATCGGCTGTCCGACAAAGTGAGGAGTAGTATCCAGGGTGAGGTGACCAAGATGCTGGAGCTAGGAGTTATTGAGCCCTCCAGCAGCCCTTGGGCAAGTCCGGTAGTGTTGGTGCCGAAAGCAGCCCCACCGGGCACCACACCAGAACTCCGGTTCTGTGTGGATTATCGGGGTTTGAATTCCGTCACCAAGACGGACGCTCATCCGATCCCTCGGGCGGATGAGCTGATTGACCGGCTGGGAGCAGCCCGGTACCTTAGTACCATTGACTTGACGTCAGGGTACTGGCAGATTGCCATGGCGGACGGAGCACTGGAGAAAACGGCGTTCTCCACCCCCGAGGGCCACTTTCAATTTAAAGTGATGCCCTTTGGGCTCAAGAATGCTCCGGCCACGTTCCAGCGGTTGGTGAACCAGGTGCTATCTGGCATGGAGTCCTTCTCAGCGGCCTACCTGGACGACATAGCTGTCTTCAGTAGCGGCTGGGAGGACCATCTGCAGCATCTCCAGGAGGTGCTGCGGGATCTGCAACGAGATGGTCTAACCATCAAGGCCAGCAAGTGCCAGATTGGACAGGGATCTGTCGTTTACCTGGGACACCTGGTGGGCGGGGGTAAGGTGCAACCCCTCCAGGCCAAGATTGAGGCCATATTGGCCTGGGAGCCCCCCCAAGACCCAGACTGAGGTCCAAGCTTTTCTCGGCCTCACTGGATATTACCGCCGGTTTGTCAGGGGGTATGGAACCATCGTTGCCCCCCTGACTGAATTGACATCTAAAAAGCAACCACGGAAAGTCAACTGGACAGCTGCTTGCCAGGAGGCATTTGACACCTTGAAGCATGCGATGTGCACCGCTCCGGTGCTTAGGACTCATGATTATACCAAGGAATTCATCGTGCAGACAGACGCCTCTGAGCATGGCATAGGTGCTGTGCTCTCGCAACTGAACCAGGATGGCCAAGACCAACCGGTGGCCTTTATATCCAGAAGGCTCCTTCCCAGGGAACAACGGTGGAGCACCATTGAACGTGAAGCCTTTGCGGTGGTCTGGGCCCTGAAGAAGTTGAGACCATATCTTTTTGGTTCTCACTTCCTCATACAGACCGACCACCGCCCCCTTCGCTGGCTCATGCAAATGAGAGGCGAGAACCCAAAGTTGCTAAGGTGGTCCATTTCCCTACAGGGGATGGATTTTCGGGTGGAACATCGGCCCGGAGTTGACCACGCCAACGCGGACAGTCTCTCTCGGTTTTTCCGCCTTAGCGATGAGAGCTCCCTAGAGGTTGGGTAGGTCTCCACGCTTTCGGCGGGGGGGGGGGGGGGGGGGGGGGGGGTTTCGCCTGTTAGACCTGTCCACCCTAGGGTGGTCTTTCCTGGGTTTTTTTCGCCCTTGCTTCATTTTTTTTCTACCCTCTTTTTGGTTGGCCCTAGGTCTCTGGGCACCTTACCATTGCTAGTCAATGCTGAGGTGCAGGTGCGCTCTACTACTAACATGGCTGTCACAGACCCCTGCTACTGCGGAGGGGTCTTTCTAGTAGCGCCCTAGGTGTCAGGAGCTGGCTAGAACCTCTAAGTATTGTGACATCACCAGCCTGACTCCCCTGGCCATACCTAGAATGTAGAAACCCCTGGAACCTTCCGGAATAGGGAGTGGTCACATGACCTGGGAGTATATATAGAAAGGGCGGGAAACTTTCTACTCAGTTGTTGAGGTGCCACTGACCTGGGGGGACCCTGCGCTGGAGTTTTAGGCGGAAGGGGGAGGGGGCACCTATACCACTAGGGGTGACTAGGTCTAGGCCTTGCCCACTAAGTTGTGTGAGGGAACCTGACCAAACCCACTGACCTGGCCCAGTGTGAGGGAATCCCCAGGGGACCATCCAGAGAGGCCTGATCGATAGCAGCCTCCAACTCAACCCCCCCCCCTAACTGTCTAACCAACCCCTCGTCAGGAAAAAGGGCCGCGTGCCATCAGCGCCACAAGAGATCAACACCTGAGCGAAGAACTGCTGGGGACTCAATCGAGTATCCTCTCTAGAGCCCCCCCCCCCTCATTGACTGTCAGCACTGATCCCCCTCCAGACCCCGTCGCTATGCACTAGAAGCACTAAAGTGGATGGACGCTGTCCTGTCCCTGAAGCACCGAGCCCTGAAGCGCTGAGCCCTGAAGCGCTAGGCTAGAAGCGCTAACAATTATCCCCAATCACCACCACTGCCTGAGTTCTCGTCAGCGCGATATTGAAGAGACCTAAATTGCCTCCATTCACCGCCACCGCACCGAGTTCCTATCAGCGCGGTAGTGGAAAAGTAGTAATTTGCCCCCAAACTCACCGCCGCCGCCCGGGGTGGCTGCCACTGCAACTGTCAGGGGGCGGGCCGTCCCTTTCGTGACCCCTCACATCAGCTGAGAAGACTCATCAGCGCAGAGGCACCGGCGGCCGCAGCCGACCCAAGAAAGCTATCCACCATCACGTGACGGGGCGCCGGCCGTGTCGTAGGCCTCGCCCCCGCCCACATCCAGCCTCCACAGAGCTCAGTCATTACCTCACGCCAGCGGCGCTGGTCCCAGCGGGAGTGGGCGGAATCCTTCCCCGGAAGCCTCCCTCCGGAGTTGACGGCTGGGAGAGACCGGCGCAAGAGCCCCGGACGGCCGAAGAAGGCAGGTAACTTCCCCGGGGGAGGGGCGCGGAGACCGAGGAGCGCGCAGGGGGGCTGCCGAGAAGCGTTCATCCCTTAGGAGGCAGCCCCGATTCCGCCCCTCCCCGGGAGAGACTGGGACTGGGCCTCTTGTGCCTGGGGGGACGTCGGGAGGCTCGGGTCATTCAGGAAGATACTGGGACCGAGCGTGTGAGGCTGAGGAGAGCCACAAGGCAAGCGCAAAAGCCCCATACGGAACCCCCTTTGATTGTGGTAACTGGAAGCCATACACCAGATTGCTCCCATTACGAGGGGAGATGATCCCCAGTTACCGTGACACTATTAGAGCGGGTTGAAGTGCTCAGTCTTTAATGAATTCATGCTAATTTACTGCCAATGTTTTGCTCAGTCTTTAATGAATTCATGCTAATTTATTGCCAAGGTTATGCTCCTATCTGAATGAATTCAGGCTAACTTTCTTCCTGCTACAAAACGCTACATAAAGAGTCTTGTTTTTAAACACAAGTGGTGTGGTGTCAGATCATTGCGTGCGTTACTCTGCCTAGGTGGATGCGTGTGCTGCACAGCTACTTTACACAAAATGCCCTTGGGTGCCTTCCTGCCACGAGCCAGGCTACCCTGGTGAATTGGCAAACCCAGTTCCAACAACCACGCTCTAATAACTCATTGGATGACTGGCAAAAATAAAAATTGTTAGTTTACACTGAATTTGTTATTCCATCTGTAAGAGCGATTACGTTTAAAAGGTTGATATACATAATTGCTGACTTCTGCTGCCTGGATTGCTCCAAACAGTTAAGCATTAATTACTTTCCTTCACATTTCCCTTGAGTCCTGAAAAGGCGTGAGGAGGAGTAAATAGCCACAAATCTAGCCATCTCCATGGGCAAAAGGCATCCACAGCTTTGCTCCCTTTATTTCTCACAGTCATCGATCAAGAAAAGAAGATCATTGATGAGATACGTATGCAGGTAAAAGAACTGGCAAATGTTGGCTGGCATTTTATTTTTATTTTCTTTGAGTTTTATATAGCGCGCACTAGACCCAAATATATCAGGTATCAGAGTGCTTTACATGATCACCAGCTTAGTTACAGATGGACACATTCATTTTTGTCTGGCAAGTGATTTGCCCAGAATCACAGGATGTTGAGCATCGTTGCCGAGACTTGAACCTGGTTCCCCAGGTTCGAGGTTGACCACTCTAGCTGTAAGGCTACATCCTCTCACCTATCCTCTTCTGATTAGGGAACCACTTAAGGTGAGATGAGTGACATTTATGCCAGGTCAGCAAACGCTAAAAAAATCATGCCACCTCTGATTCTGATATTTCTAATGCCTTCCAAGTTTACTATGAATCACTATATACAGAAAATATCACTCCCTCGGACCTTGACCAAGGCTTTTATGATGGTCTTCCTAATCCCCATTCTATCGCTAATACTTGCAATGCATTAGAAGGTGATATAACTCGTCAAGAAATTACTAATGCAATCAAGTCCTTAAGAAAGCCAAAGCTCCTGATCCATATGGATTCTCCATTGAACTAATATCCTCTTTGTCTTTTTTGCCCCTAAATTGCTTGAGCTTTTCAACTTTTTTCCTTTAAATTCAAAGGTCAGTGGCTCCTTTCTGGAAGCCCTAATCGTAAACCTTCGTTCGGTACACCAAAACCTGCTTGCTGTGCCTTGGTCTTGAAAGAAGAAATGGGGAGATAGAACCTTCTCGATTGCTGCAAGTAAACTCTGGAACGATCTTCCACAAAGCATGAGGGCTATCCCCCAGTTGTTGACTTTTATGAAAGCACTTAAAACCTGGCTTCATGCTTTAGAGATAGTTTTTTTCATTTGGATTTTCAGTTAGGTTTTAGCACTGGACGATTGATAATAGCACCTTGATGCCTTTGGGTAACTGTTGCGCTCTACAAATTCAAAATCAAATAAAATTCCTAAACTAGACAAAGATCATACCCGCTGTCAAAATATTTGTCCTATTTCATTAATCAACTATGGAGGTAAATATTTGCTAAAATCTTAGCATCTCAACTTGAAAGTGCGATTCCCCTTCCTGCTAAATCTGACCAATCTGGTTTTATTAAGGGTAGAGTTGCTGCGGATAATGGCAGAATGTTCTAGAATATTCTTGCATTTGGTAAAAAATATTACTCCTCCCTTGCAGCCTTATCTGGGATAAGTGCTGCAGCCCAGCGGACTGAATTTACGATATTACTTTTTTTAAAACACAATGGTTTGTGTTTTACTCTATAGGCCCCCGCAGAATATGCCACTGTTCCCACAATCTCTGGGTGAACAGGTAGCCCACCTAATAACAAATCACGCAAACATTTTATTGATTGGTGATTTTAATTACTGGGCCAACGACATATTGGGTGGTCCTCACTGAATTTACTGACCTACTGACAGGGATAAATCTTAAACAGATGACTGTCGCAGCACACATTAAAGGGCACATACTCGACCAGGTATGGACTGCCAACCTTACTATGTCTAACCTGGTGATTGTCCTTTGCCCATGGTCCGACCATCATCTGATTAAATGTATTATCAAAAATCTCACTAGGGCCGAAACCCCCGCCCCTGACGGTAGGGTAGCGAGGAGCTGGAATAATACCAATAAAAGTCAATTCCTCAAGATATTGACCAACACGGCCCCGCCTGCCCAATCCTCTATTAATCATAGCGATCAGCTTGGTTACTAGCAGCCAGTAACAAACCTGCACCCCTTAGGAAAATACATCGAACCCGACCTCACGAGGCAGAGATGGTTTTCCTCAGACTTAAAAACCGTAAAACTAGCCCTTCGACAATCCGAAAGGAGGTGGAGAAGTAAATACCCAACTGTGGATAAAAGCATCTACTTAGCTGCACTAAAAAACTACAAAAAAGCTATCCTGGCCACAAAAACTGCATATTTCTCCTCCAAAATTGTGACCTCCACAAACCGGTCCAAAGAAATCCTCGATAGTTAATGAACTATCCAGTCCCGATAGGGTGACATTAAAATCCACGCCTTCACAGAGCTTATGTGACTCTCTGAACAACTTTTTTATTAACAAAATTAAGGCCATTAAGGCTAGTATCTCCATATGTTCCACTCCAGCATGCCCGACCGCGCTAATGAACTCTTGCACTATTGAACGGATCCCAAGAATAAGTCGTGAACTATTACTGGACCTGTTGACCAAAGTAAAATCAGGCTCACCCAGGGATTGCTGCCCCCCCCTGGATGCTAAGGGAAGTCTTCTCTGCTCTCCCTGGCCCAGCTATATCTGTCTTGAATGAGTCATTGTTCCAAGGCTATGTCCCAGACACCTTCAAGGAGGCCATTGTCATTCCCCTCCTGAAGAAGCCAGTGGCCGACCCTAAAACTCTGACAAACTACCGCCTGATCTCCTTGTTGTCTTATCTGGCCAAGGTACTTGAAGCCCATGTGGCCAGATGTCTATCTGCCTTTCTGGAACAGTCTGAATATCTGGACCCCCATCAAGCAGGGTTTCGTCCAGCACATTCCACAGAGTCTGTCATACTAACTGTACTGGACACTCTTCGGAAGGAAGCTTACAGGAGCTCTCCGCAGGCTCTGGATCTCTCCGCAGCATTCGACATGGTCGACCACGACATACTGGTTGATTGTGTAAGAAGCGCAGGAATCCAGGGCTCAGCGCTTGAATGGATCCGCTCCTTTCTGGGAAATCGATCTCAAGCGGTCTGCATAGGACAGTTCACAGCCCCCAAGATGAGTACCACTTGCGGTGTCCCGCAGAGCTCCTCACTCTCCCCCCTCTGTTCAATCTATACCTCCTCCCTCATATTCATGCCCTAAAGGAAAGGAGAGTGCGTACCTTTAACTATGCGGACAACTTTCAACTCATGTTTCGATCAGCAACTCCTCTACATCCATCCACGAATTTCAGACTACTATGCTACTCATCCGCGATTGGATGGATGTCAATCACTTAAAACTTAATCCAGATAAGACAGAAGTGGTCCCAACAGGGGGGCTCAATGAACCCCTGGAGTCCTCTCTTTTGGCCAAAGGAACTAGGACAGCCTCCCACCCCGTCCTATTCTGCCAAAACCTTGTGGGTAACAATTAACATTGATCTCATAATGAAGACCCAAATTAGCTCTGTGACATCAACGTGCTTCTTCCAGTTAAGAAAAATAAGAAAAATATGTGGATTCCTCACACAAGAAGCCAAAATACAGGTAGTCTTAGCTATGGTAATATCCCACATAGACTATGCCAATTCTCTATATTTTGGCATTCCAGCCTACCTAATTAACCGACTACAATTGGTACAGAACCAGGAAGCAAGACTGATTTTTCAGCAAAACAACATCAACATGTCACGCCCCTCATGAGGAAGTTACACTGGCTGCCTATAGCCCATAGATGCGCCTTCAAGGAGGGATGTATCATCTTTAAATCCCTGAATGGCATGAACCCTAAAATTTGTCGACAGTCTCATTCAAAGGCACAATCCTACGCGCAATCTGCGATCTGCCCACATGCATCTCTTATCTATCTCCTCTTTCAAACTGAAGCGCTTCTGTGGAATGAGAATCACTGTACTAGGCCCCAGATACTGGAACTACCCGCCTCTCGAAATCAGATCCTGCACAGATCTTATGAGCTTTAGAAAGCTCCTCAAGACATGGTTGTTTAGACAGGCATACAAGTAAAATCCCAGGATGCAGCACTCCTTAGAGCAGCGCCATGAAACCAATCTGGTGTACGTGCACTTTATAAGAAATATTTAACATAACATTCTGACAAGGCATTTGACCGCAATAACTGGCAATTTATGTTCACTACTCTCCATTGGTTTTGATTTGGCTCTAAATGTATTTAATTCATAAAATTGTTATGTTCTGAACCCCATGCTAGTGTTTGTCAATGGACATGTTTTCGCCTTATTTTAATTTGCATGGAGATACTAGACTAGGTTGTCCTCTTTCTTCTTTGCTGTTTATTCTTGGTTTAGAACCCTTCCATGAACGCATTCGTTATAATACCCTTTTTTTTATGTTTAAACGCAATTCCCTTGAAACTAATCTATTGGCTTATGCTGACGATATTTTGATATGCAGGTCTAATCCCATGACCTCCTTACATCCCTTTTGCCAGAGATTAATTTATATTCTAATATCTCAGATTACAAGTTAAATTTCTGTAAAACTGAGATTTTGCCATTAAATCCGTTCTGCTTACAACATATGCTTGCTAACTGTAATTTTGCATAGTGCCCTTCCAGAATTAAATACCTTGGTGTTTGATTTTCTCTGACTATTTCCAGCGTAATTAGGCACAACGGTAATATTTTGAAACTTAAAATTCTGAATTTACTCACCTTCTGGTCTCCTCTTCACCTTTCAAGGTAGGGTAGGTTTGATACCCTTATAATGATTGTATCACATGTCCTTTGTCCACTTTGTACCTTTCAAAAAACTCAATTATTGTTTTGACCAGACCAATTCCATTTGTACCAAATTGTTTTGGAACAGCAAACGTGTACGTAATGTCTTATCTAAATGTATTCGCCCAAGGAATGAAAGCGGTGTCTATTTCCCTGAGTTTAAGTTATACCATTCTGCTTTTTTAATTAGACAGTTTTATGCCTTGAATAAAGATTTCCTCAATGAATTGTATTTTAATGTTATTTCTTGCAGGATTTTTCATTTACTGATGTGGTGTACATTTCTAACTGCACTTTTATTTCTAAACACCCAACTTGAAAATATTCTCAACATTTGTTGCATACAATATTTTCACAAGGTTTTGATTTATATCAAAGTTTTTTAGCCTCTTCCATTTGGTATAGTAGGTTCATAAAATGTAATCGGAAAAAAAATCTATTTTAAGCATTGGAGAGAAAAGGACAATATGTATGTTCATCAACTAGTATTACATAACTCTGTTATACCTTTCCCCAACTACAAATACAACATAACTTACCAAGCTCTTGGTTACAGGAATATTACCTAATATCATCTGCTCTTCATTCCTTTTTAATAGATAATATTTTTTCTCCTAATCCTGTATCCTTCCACTCGCTTGAAACCATTATATAACCATTATATAATATTGGTCTCAAATCCACTCCCAAAGCTGCGTATATAACAAAATTCAGTCATCACCAACTTCTGTACGACTTAAAAACACTATTGAATTGCTTTGGAAAAGTGACCTTTCTGTATCGTTCACTGTTCATCAGTGGGTAAAAATATGTCTGATAATTTTCACACAGTCATTGTTTTTTGTTTATAGTAGAGCTGTTATCACTCATAAATATATCTCTAAATTTGATCCATCCACTTCTCCATTATGCTGGGGATGTTCGTTTTTCATTGGTTCTTTAACTCATTTACTATACTAGTGTTCTCATGTGTTTAATTTCTGGAAAATTATTTTGTCAAAATGTTCACAGATCTTTCAATGTAACATTCCATTAGCAATCCAGAATGTTTTCTTTGGAACTATGTCATCTGATTTTGATCACATTTTGCCCAAACCTGTGCTATTTGATCTTTTCATTGCATTTGCTTTTAAGGTTATACTTTCTTTTTGGAAAGATTCCTCTAAATGATATGTTTCAACATGGGGCAATCTTATTTGAGATGAACGTAGAATATCTAAAGTTTCTTCATTATCTACACTTCAGAAGATTAAATCAGATCTATATTGGTTACCCTTTACTACTTTATCTTCACACTCACCTACATCTTAGCTTTCATATTCCTATTTCCCCTTCAGTCTCCTCCTACTCCCTGCCCTTATGTTTCTCTTTACTATCCTTCCTCGTCCCTTCCCCTTCTATACTTTTGATTTGTCTTTCTCTTCTTTTATATAAAAATGTTTGCACTCATTATGCTTAGTAACTATTGTTTTTATTTTCTATCTCTGTTCTAACTTAACCTGTAGTTGTATTACTTTGCAATATACAGCATTGTTATATTATTTTTATTACACATACGGTTACTGCTTTCTGAATCTTGAATACAATAGATTTACAAAACAAAAATAATTTTCTGCTTTTTGTGTTAGCAACTGTAAATCATAGTGGCATAGCGCCAGTGGATCCGTTGAAGTAAGAGGGTCAAATAGAGAGGCAGTCACCATACGGTCTTGAAGGGATAACACAGTGCTGATCATAATGGGTGTGTTTCACTTTGATCATAAAACAGTTGGAAGAGGTAGTCTTAATATCCATGTGTGCCTCATGCCGGAATTCTACAAGAGCGGAGTGCAGGTCACTGGTAGAGAGTTTGTGCCACGATCATTAGTGAAGAAAGGGTCTAGTGTGTGCCCGGCCGAGTGGGTGGCGGCCTGGATCAAAGGGTAGAGTTGTAGGGCTGCTAAGTCAGCCAAGAGGTTTTTAATTGTGGAATCTTGAGTTAGGTAGAAATAAAGATTAAGGTCTCCTAGTATGGTGAAATTGGCCGAGCTCACCACTAAGGAGCTTGCCACTTCAAGGAGAGCTTCAATAAATTTAGAAGCAGGTCCGGGAGGCCGGTAGATGTATAGGCCAGAAAGGGAGAAATGGGGGCCCGTTGTGATATTGAATCGAGCACTTTCACAGCTGGAGATATTTTCTTTAGTAAAGGAACATATGAATTGTTTTCTGTAGATGACAGCGATGCCGCCTCCTCTGGCGTCTCTATTTAGCGATTTCATTAAGTAGCTTTCTGGTAGCGCGAGGTTCGGTATACTAGTCGTATCGTCACGGAGCCAGGTTTCGCATAGAAAGAGAATGTCGGGGTTCTCTTCAAGTAGGAAAGTATTTACTTCTAGGTGGTGTTTAACGAGAGACCTGACATTGAGTTGGAGGATGGTAAGGAGGGTTAGTTTGTGCGTACCTGAGAGGTGCCTAAGTGGGCAGGGGCTGGGTGTAGAGAAATGACAGGACTTACATTGGAGGCATGTCTGTCCGAGGGTTCCTGATATCACCTCGCAGATCTGTCCAGGGTTCAGGGCGACTAGAGATTTTCTATCATAGTGGCGGAGTTCTCGTGGAGTTTGGTCAGGGGGACAGGCGAGAGGCGATGTCTTGGCGATGACTGGCGCAGACTGGCTTGCCCTAGGGGGGGCAGAAAAGCCCACTAGACACCAGGGATGTATTTAGGAAGCGACCCATTTGGCAAGGGTCGCTTCCTTGGCGGCCTAATTTATTTGAAGACTTTTCTGCCCCCCCCTGGGGGCAGATCGGTCGTCTTTCTGCCTCTGGGGGGGGGGCAGAAAAGCCCACTAGACAGCAGGGATGTATTTTTTCTGCATGAGGAAGCGACCCCTTGGGCAAGGGTCGCTTCCTTTGGGGCATAAATAATGGGAAGACTTTTCTGCCCCCCCTGGGGGCAGATCGGTCGTCTTTCGGTCCGTTTCTGCTCCCAGGGGGGGCAGAAAAGCCCACTAGACACCAGGGATGTGTTTTTCTGCATGAGGAAGCGACCCCTTGGCAAAAACTGTTTGCATTTGTGCTCGATGTGTATTTTGTTGTCTTGTGAGTAATTCGTTATTTTTTTCTTCTTTCTAGTTGGATATCGTTGGTTTTTGCTGTGTCACTGCAAAGTAGGTTCTGGTGAGTGTAGCGGTCTCTTGTAATTGAATTCTATAGTTTTTGAGTACATTGATCATTGTGATAAAGGTACACATTTCTTTACTTACTTGGTTTGCACATTGTTGGTTGTTGTTGACTTGTTTGTGCAGTCTTCAATCTTAGTAAGTATAATGGCTAGCTGCAGGATTACTGCTCAGCAGGTTGTTGGTTTGCTGTTTGAGTCTTCCTCTGATATTGGTTCAGAGACTGACTCTGCATCGGAGGGAGAGGAGGCAGGGGACGATTCTGGCAGTGAGTTTTCTCTCCGTATGGAGTCATCGGATGATGAAGATACTCTTAGTGCGGATGAAGTGCCTGTGTTAGAGGAGGAGACTGATGTGCCGATAGTGCGGCAAGAGGCATCTGGGCTGCAGCCTGGGGCTGCAAGGCTTCCCGTTGGTGTAGTGCGGCAAGAGGCTTCTGGGCTGCAGCCTGCGGCTGCAAGGCTTCCCGTTGGTGTAGTGCGGCAAGAGGCATCTGGGCTGCAGGCTGGGGCTGCAAGGCTTCCCTTTGAAAGTGATGACCTCTGGGTTGCCCCTGGCATGGTGCAGCCGGCATTGCCAGAGTTTACTGGTGTTCCAGGGTCTAGAGTGAATACTGAAAACTTTTTGCCGGTAAATTTTTTTCAGTTGTTTATGGACGATGTGTTTTTGGCAGAGATTGTTGAGCAGACTAATTTGTATGCCGAACAGTTTTTGAGGGACAACAGTGCCAGACTTAGGCCCTACTCTAGAGCTACCCGGTGGACTCCCACAAATGTTGAAGAGATGAAGAAGTTCTTGGGTTTAACTTTTTTGATGGGCTTGCTAAGGAAGCCATCAATGTCTTCATATTGGTCTAGCAGTCCCTTGATGGCAACGTCTATTTTTCCGGCAGTCATGAGTCGTGACAGGTATTTGCTTCTGCTTCGGATGATGCATTTTGTTGATAATGGTTTAGCGTTGCCACGAGATCACCCTGATTGTGACCGTCTTTTTAAGATTAGGCCTGTCCTTGATCACTTTGTTGATCGATTTTCTGAGATTTATGCCCCTGGGAAAGAAATTGCAGTGGATGAGTCTTTGGTGTTGTTCAAGGGCCGCTTGGTTTTTAGGCAATACATTCCTAGTAAGAGGGCACGCTATGGAATAAAGCTGTATATGCTGTGTGACAGTAGGACTGGATATGTGTCTAATTTCAGGGTGTACACCGGTAAGGAATCTAGGATTAACCTACCTGGTTGTCCGTCCACTTTTGGAGTGACTGAGAAAATTGTTTGGGAACTTGGTAGAGGATTTTTTAACAAAGGCCACCATTTATATGTAGATAACTTCTACACTGGTGTGCGGTTGTTCAGGGAATTGGCCAAAGTGGACACTGTTGCTTGTGGCACAATCCGCTCTAACCGTAAAGGTTTCCCGAAAGAACTTGTTTGTCAAAAGCTTGTGCGGGGACAGTGCAGTGCGTTGCGTTGCCAGGAGCTTCTTGCTGTGAAGTTTTCAGACAGGAGAGATGTCTACATGCTGACTACCGTCCATGATGAAAGCACTGCACCTGTGACTGTTTGGGGTCAGGTCGCTGAAGCGCGCAAACCTGTGTGCATTTTAGACTATAATAGGCACATGGGTGGTGTTGACAGAGTAGATCAGAGGTTGGAACCTTACACTGCTCTTCGTAAGGCTTACATTTGGTACAAGAAGTTGGCTATCCATCTTTTCCACTTGGCAATGTTTAATGCTTTTGTTGTGTTCCAGGATTCTTGCCCTGAGTCAAAGATGACTTTTGCTAAGTTTCAGGAGTCTGTAATAGGCAGCCTTGTTGTAGTGGAACAGGCAAGTGTTTCTAGAGTTGGAGTGGTGGAGGATGTTGCTAGATTGAAAGATCGCCACTTTCCAGATCACATTCCTCCCACACCCTCAAAAGATTTTCCCAGTAGGAGATGTAGAGTCTGTTGGTGAAGAGGTACGCGGTAGGAGAGTCGTATGTACTGCCCCATCTGTCCTTCTCATCCTGCACTGTGTCTCCCTGCTTGTTTTAGAGCGTACCACACGCGAAAGAATTATTGGGAGCATTCATGAGTGGTAAAGTGAACTGCCTGGTCTGTATTCTTTGGATAATTTGATTCTGTTTCAAGGTTGGTGTTAGTGCAATGTATTTAGTTGCTGATTTTCTGTTAGAAGATTTGTATCTATTTGCGATTTGTTTGTGTTTTTATTTTTTTCTAAAAAAATCCTAAATGTGATGACGGTGTGTGTAGGCTTGCGCTTGGCTGTTGGTGTGTGTGGACTGGCACTTGGTTGGTGGTGTGCGTGGAATGGTGCTTGGCTGGCGGTGAGCGTGGACTAGCGGTGTGCATGGACTGGTGCGTGGCTGGTGGTGTGCGTGGAATGGTGCTTGGCTGGCTGTGTGCGCGGACTGGTACTTGGCTGGCGGTGTGCCTGGACTGGCGCTCGGCTGGCGGTGTGCGTGGACTGGTGGTGTGTGCGGACTGGTGCTTGGCTGGTGGTGTCCGTGGACTGGAGCTTGGCTGGTGGTGTGCGTGGACTGGAGCTTGGCTGGTGGTGTGCGTGGACTGGTGGTGTGTGCGGACTGGTGCTTGGCTGGTGGTGTCCGTGGACTGGTGCTTGGCTGGTGGTGTCCGTGGACTGGAGCTTGGCTGGTGGTGTGCGTGGACTGGAGCTTGGCAGGCGGTGTGCGTGGAATGGTGCTTGGCTGGGGGTGTGCGTGGACTGGTACTTGGCTGGCGGTGTGCGTGGAATGGTGGTGTGTGCGGACTGGTGCTTGGCTGGAGGTGTGCGTGGATTGGCGATTTGCTGCCGGTGTGCCTGGACTGGCGATTGGCTGGCGGTGTGCCTGGACTGGCGCTTGGCTGGCGGTGTGCCTGGACTGGCGCTTGGCTAGCGGTGTGCCTGGACTGGCGCTTGGCTAGCGGTGTGCCTGGACTGGCGCTCGGCTAGCGGTGTGTGTGGACTGGAGCTCGGCTGTCTGTGTGTGAGTAGTGACTTTCTGCTGGTCACTACACACACTGCTAGCTGAGTGCCACTCCACGCAATCCATCAGCATGTGTAGTTGCTGTGTCTGGATTGTGGGCGTGTGAAAGTGATGGGCCCTTGAATGGCGCTGTGTGCTGGTGTGAGTTTTGTTATGTGATGGGCCCGCGGCTGGCGGTGTGAATGGTTTTGTATGTCTCACACGTATGAAAGGTGTATGAATGGCCTGTAAAGAGGTTGGTGCCTTGTCGTGGCTTTACAGCTCACGAGCTGAGAGTCAATGGTTCAGTTTCTCGCCCTTTCAATTATTACCAGTGCATTTCATGTTTTGTGAAATAACTTGCTACTACAATTGTATCTACTGAACCATCACTCACCCTCGTGCCAAATCCAACCGGTATTTGTGTGTGCTTGCGGATTAGATGGCTATGCAGTAATATTTGTTTTTCTGAAGCTGGGTGTACCTTGTCCCTTTTTGGTGAATTTTGTACTGTGTTGCATTTGTACCTGGTGGTGCGAATGGTCTTGTTTGTATCACGTATGAAAGGTGTGTGAATGGCCTGTAAAGTGGTTGGTGCCTTGACGTGGCTTTACAGCTCACGAGCTGCAAGTAATTGGTTTGGTTTTTTGTGAATTATTGACAGTGCATTTCATTTTTGTGAAATCTCTAGTTAATAAAATTTAATACACTGAACCATGACTCGCCCTTGTGCCAAATCCAACCAGTATGTGTGTGTGTTTGAGGAATAGATGGTTGTGCAGCAATCTTTGTCTTTAGTTTCTCTGCCAAGGTACACTTTCCATGTAAAAATAACCCACCAACTGTAGATATTGTCGAAAACCCATGGGAGTTCATGGTGATGTCTCTCTTGTGAATTCAAAAAATCTTTTTATCCCCAATGTCCTGCAAACCTCAAAATGTCTGCCCCATATTCTTTGCAATTTTATTCCAAAATCCTCACGCTGTAGGAACAATAGTTAATCTGGTTTTGCAAGGGGGGTCACTTTGGTTTTTGGCCCGGTGCTTAGCGGCCATCTAGGGAAACCTACCAAACCCACGCATTTCTGAAAACTAGACACCCGGCGGCATCCAGGGAGGTATGGCTTGCGTGGATCCCCAACGTTTCCTTACCCAGAATCCCCTGCAAACCTCAATTTTTGCTGAAAAAAAACACTTTTTTCACACATTTTGGGGTGGGAAAGTTGTGGCATCACCGGGCTCACACAAATTTACCACCGCCCAGCGTTCCCCCAGGTCTCCCGGTAAAAATGGTGCCTCACTTGTGTGGGAGGCCCAAGTACCCGAGGCCGTTGATGCCACAACTTTCACACCCCAAAATGTGTGAAAAAGTGATTTTTTTCAGCAAAAATTGAGGTTTGCAGGGGATTCTGGGTAAGGAAACGTTGGGGGATCCACGCAAGCCATACCTCCCTGGAAGCCGCCGGGTGTCTAGCTTTCAGAAATGCGTGGGTTTGGTAGGTTTCCCTAGGTGCCGGCAGAGCTAGGGTTAAAAAACTACAGCTCGTCACTTTGCCAAAAAAGGGTCATTTTTCACTGCAAAATTGAGGTGACACCACGTTGCGTTTTGCGCCGTTTCCTGTCGCGGGCACTATGCCGACCCGCACAAGTGAGGTACCATTTTTCTCGTAGGACTTTGGGGAACGCGGGGTGGGTGGAAATTTGTGGATCCACGCAGATTCCAGAACTTTCCATCACAGAAATGTGGGGAAAATGTGTTTTTTTTGTCAATTTTGTACGTTTGCAAGGGATTCTGGGTAACAGACCATGGTGGGAGGCAGTCAAGTCACCCCATCCTGGATTCCCCTGGGTATCTAGTTTTCAAAAATGTATAGGTTTGCTAGGTTTCCCTAGGTGCCGGCAGAGCTAGGGATAAAAAAACTACAGCTACACTCTTCGCAAAAAAAAAAGTGTAAATTTTCAGTTTGAAAATGTGGTGTGTTCACCTTAGGTTTTGAGCCACTTCCTGTCGTGGGCACTATGCCTACCCACACAAGTGAGCTACCATTTTTATCGGGAGACTTAGGGTAGTTCAGATTTGTAAAGCAACTGTTATTACCTATTGATTTTTGATGCATTTCTCCCTTCCAAATGAAAGACATTGTGTAAAAAAAAAGTCATTTTGAAAAATGACCAATAATTGTCATGCAAGTATGAGTATTCCCAATTTCGAAAATGTCCAAATATGCACTGTTTCTAAACTCTGTAATTTGTTCCCATTTCAGAAATACATAGGTGCCTTTCATACCGATTTTTCCATGTATACATTTTCCCACAATAATTGCTATATACCCGGAACAAAAAAAAAAAACATTACAAAATGCTGCTCAGTTTTTTACTCTGGGTTCGTTGGGCTCTTGGTGAACCTACAAGTCCTATATATCCCCACAACCAGGAAGGTCCACCGGATGCAACGGTACATTGCTTTCAAAGAGATGTCATAATTCGAAGAAGTTACAGGTGAAAACGTTGACTCAAAAGGCTGCTTTTTTCAACAAATTTTAAATTTTTCCTATATTTACCTGTTAGTTTCTATGAAGAAACCTTGATGGATCTACACAAATGACCCCTTGCTGAATTCAGAATTTTGTCTACTTTTCAAAAATGTATAGCTTTCCAGGATCCATTATTGCTTTTCTACCCATTTTTACCATTATCTGGAAGGAGGTTGAAAGCACAAAAAATAGCAAAAATAGGGTATGTCCCAGAAAAATGTCAAAACTGTGTAAAAAATGTTTGATTTCTGACAAAAATCTGTCATTCCCTAAAAGCTGGAGAAATTGTGATTTCAGCCCCACAAACCCTTTTTTGATATCATTTGCAGAGAAAAACCCAGACGCTTTCATTTGCAGCCACTTTTCCGCATTTTTCACAAAAAACCCCAAATTTTGCTGTATTTTGACTAATTTCTGGGAACCCTCTAGGAGAATCCACAAACCCTGGGTACCTTTAGAATCCCCATGATGTTGGAAGAAAAGGACGCAAATTTGGTGTGGATACCTAATGTGGTCAAAAAGTTACAGGGGCCTAAACGTGCACTACCCCAAATAGCCCAAAAAATGCTTAGCACAGGAGGGGAAAAGGCCTAGCAGCGAAGGGGTTAAAGTACTCATGAAGCGCTCTACCGGCCATTGGCCTTGGGCCAAAGAGGAGTGGTGTTTTTTCATGCTTTATATTGAGGTGATTTAGAAACTACTTGAATTTATGACTATGAAAAGGTGGGCCACTGTCAGTTTTTAAGACTCTCAGTACATCCCATGTCACAAAGATATCATCTAATTTTTTAATAACCTTTTCATGTGTAGTGGATGAAAGGTCTTCTACCAATAGGACATGGGACTATTCATTAACAATGACTAGAAGATGAAGTCCATTCTCAAGAGGAACAAAGAAATCAAAAGCAATTATCTGCCAAGCATGATGTGGCAATTCTGATCTGTTCAAAGGGTGCTGAATAACTTGAAATGAAAGACAGTAGCATATATGACAAATCTTCAATTCTTTTTTTATCCTTTTGTCGAGGAAACCAGAATTGGTCATGGAGAGCTCTCTTGGTGGCAACTATTTCTCAATATCCCTCCTGGGTGACGTTGATCACTTGTTGTCGTACACTGTCAGGAATGACAATTCACGTACCTCACAGAATAAAGTCTTCTTGATACACTGAAAGTTCATCACTTACATTTTTTAGCTTCAAATATGGACTATCATTAATGAGAGGTCTAGAGTGCTGGTTCCACGATTGCTGAGTAATGTCTTAACTTTAGCATGTCACTATCTTGGCTCGTGGCAGTGAAAATTTGTTCTAAAGACATGGCAGTTGGAGTGCTCGATTTCACAATAAAATTGATGTAGGCCTCCACGGTCTTAGATGGGGTGCCAGGGCACTGTCAGGTCACTCTGACCTGACAGGACAAAAAACATCTGCTGGGTTCTGATCTCTCCCTGGATGATGAAGCAATATATAGTTTTAGTCTTGTAAACTCAAATCCCAATGTTCAATTCAAGTAGGCTCTTTGGGATTGCCAAATATCGCAGACAGTGCTTGATGATCAGTCACTACTGTGAAAGATTTTCCATACAAGAATATTCACAAGCCCAAACCACTGCCAAACTTTCTTTCTCAGTTTGTGAATAAGCATGTTCCGTTAGTGACTGACATATGATCTGATATGTCCCCCAGCATTTGGCTGTCTGTTGTGCTGTGCAAATATTGTGCCTAACCCAACAAGGCTAACGTCAACTACAACCTCTGTGTGAAGTTTGGGATCAAACTAGGCCATTTCTGTGGCCCTCTCAATGGCTTGATTGTTTTTTTGGAAGCCCTTCTCACATTCATTTGACTAATAAAAATAAATATTATTTTTCATTAATTCTCGTAACGGTGCACTGACAGTAGCAAAGTCTTGTATGTATCTAGAACAGTAACGGGCCATTCCAGGAAATGATTGTGACATAGAAGTGTCTTGTGGCAGTAGACAACTCTTGCACTTTAGCGGGGATCAAGTTTCATGCCCCAATTAGAAAAAACATGGGCAACAAATTTCAATCTTTTCTCGTGGAATTCACATTTGTTAGCTTTCAGAGTTAAGCATGCATCGTACAACAACAGACATACTTGCATGAGAGCTTTGTCGTGCTCTTTCTGTGTGGCTCCAAAAACCAATATGTCATTACTATAGTTAAATGCATTTACTATAGGCTGTATGACACGTCAAATGACATCTTGGAAAAGTTCTACAGCAGAGGACACATGAAAACTCAAACGCTTATAGCGAAACAGACGAATATGCGTAGAAAAGGTTGTAATGTACCTGGATTTTTCTTCAAGTTCCAATGGGGGATATCCTTTCTTTAAGTTAAGTCGAGAGAAGAACTTTGCACCATTCAATTGAGTTATCATATCAGCAATGTGCAGACAGGATGTTGCTCTCACTCAATTGCCTTTTTAATCTGACACATGCCAAAGCACATGCATACAGCTCCTTCACTGTTTCCTTTAGGCACCACTACAATGGGAGAAACTAATGGAGTTGGACCAGTGGAGTGTTCAATTATGCCATTTTTAAGCAACAAATTAAGTACCTTTTCAACCGTTTCCTGCAAGTGAAACGCAATTTATCTGTGTCCTTGAGCAACAGGACGAACATCTTCATTATATGTAACCTTACTTTCATTGTTTTGAATTCTCCTAACCCATGAAATAATGAAGGAAATGGACTTACAATTTTATGATGAGCATTCATATTGTACTTCACTAATATCAATCCCATATCAGCAGCAGTGTTGAAACTCAACAGGCCCTTGAAGCAGTTCCTTGAATATATGAATCAGGTTTCGTCATGGCTACAAAGGAAACTTAACTCTAAGAGTGTTGAGGCAGCCCATGTGTATACTTTAGTTTTTGACTTTGTAGATTGTGGTGACTGAGACAATTCTTGATACTTCTCCTCAGGCATGATATTTATCGATGCACCACTGTCATTTATAAATGGTATCCAACACCAATTTATCTTTATAGTGCTCTTCGGACAATGTTTGAATGTTTTTGGTGCCTTTTGGTGTCAATGTTTTTTTCACATTGGATTTTTTCTCACCCTTAACTAGTCCCACATGTGCATGCCTTTTTGAAGTAAACATTGACATTGCACAATTGTCATTGACACTCACTGAAAACTGATGCTGAGGAACTCTTTGTCGATGATTTAGAAGACTATCAACTTTGTTTGGTATCGATTTGCCTCAGTTGGAGTGAACCCGTGGCCTTATGAGAGCACCTTGAACGTCGCTGAGGTAGCATTCGGTCTGCCCTTTTGTTTTCACATGTGACACATGTATTTTTCTCTACGCTTGCACGTCATCACAAACTGGTTCACTTTACCCCAGCCGATGCATATCTGTCCAATGGCAGGACATTTACCTTCATGTGGGAATGACAGTCTACATCTGTAACACATTTTCTTTTTCTGTGGAGACATCGCCTTGTGTCACTTGGCCTTGAAACTTAGCTTACCTTTCATTCTCATGACTAATGCACATTGGATACCTCTGGCCTCCATGTCAGACACTTGACTATCAGCATGCTCTTCAGCGTGAGCAGCCTTGAGGACTTGTACCAAACTGAGACTTTCCTTTAGCATTTGTCATTGAGAGGAATCTGAAAGACATCCATTGGTTGCTCTGAGGCGGGTAGTTTACTCATCATTAAATTAATTGAATTTACAGTGCTTCACCAGAACATCCAGTCTCTAAACAAACTTATTGATGGCTTCATCTGGTCAGTAGCATTCTTGACAATATATATATATCTCATAATCCACATTTGCACTGAATTAAACTCGACATTCAAGGCAGTATTGATTTAATCGTACATCACATCACCCTCTTTTGTCGTCTTTTTCATGTCTTCTTTCACTTCACCAACCATGCTCCTCAGATACTTTATAATCTTTTTCAAATCTTTTTCATCTATTGCAGCTATGAAATCTTCAAAAGTCTCTATCCATGCAGTCCATCTAATGCCACTATTGCATTTTTTGGCAGAATCAAATGAGGTTGGTGGTTTTAAGAATGCAGCAGCCGTCTATACATTGGTCGACAGTAATGTTTTCTAGGGTGCTTCTTGTGTAACTCGATCAGGCAGAGCTTATTTAGCGCCTTGTAACGTTCTGGCTTGGAGTCGGCCTTAACGACTTATGGGGCTTGGATTTCACCCTGACTCTCCATCAGAACTCTTTACTTGATGGCAGTCTAAGAAGGTGTTATGAGCCCTTACCTGGCAACTTTGTTGGTGGGCTGCTACATTCAAGAACAACTCTACTAGCACAAACCAAACCCTCTTTCTGGGTCTGCTTCGTAGTACATTGTGGCACAATGATTCCTTAATGGTTTCGGTAAGTACATAAACCTTGTATCCTACTAGTCCATGAAAGCAGATAACATTTTGATATTTACTTGGCTTTTTGCTTAAACGTTTCTTCTCAAACACCAGATTAATCTCTGTTTCATAGCACATACATTTCAGTTTAATTTATACTGAACTATTGCTGTGTGCTGCTTTCACAGCCTGGTTGCATTCACCTTTAGCATTCTTGTTCTGTTAGCATTAATTTATGTAATGGCCCAGTACCTTTTATTTCCTGGCCACTGATACATAGACCTTGAATGTTGCTTTCCTTATCTTTAAGCCATTTTACACAGGCTGCCATTACTCTGAGACTCCACCGGTGCCAGCGTCGATTATGCACTTTGACTGGGGCACACTTGGCATGCATGAGCAGTTTGCTGGACTACGACAAACTCTCTGGTAGAGCGCTTTCAATGGATGGGCTTTGTATCCCCTATCATTGCCATTTGTAGTGTCCTGCCAGCCCAGGCACTCACCAATAACCACGCCACACATTGAGGGTCATTGTACACATCTTTATTCTACTGGGTGCAAGTCAAAACTCAACATTCTAAGACTCCTCTCTCCAACGCTTATGTCACAGGCCTACGGTGTACAGTGGGAACCAAAAGAGTTCCAGAGTTCTTTTATTTACAAGACACTACAATAAAAATCTGAAGGCCCTTAATAAAATTAAATCCAGTCCTCTTGAAGCTTAACTGTACTACTTCGAAAATTGCCTACACACAACCAAATATAAAAATTCTTAAGCATCAGGAGGTGTGGCATAGCAGGCTTCATGGACTTAAAATGTGACACTTTTATACAAGGTATTCAAATTTGTTTTCTTGGCCAGAAAAATGCTGACAAAACAATACAAAATGGGCAATGGTCTGGGCCGATGTTTTATTGCACTCAGAAAGGCAAGAAAGTGCCCCTTCTGACTAAGCTCCACTGGCTTCCAGTAAGGAAAAGAGTGAAATTTAAGATGGGCTGTATTGTCTTCAAGGCCTTAAACGGTCTCGGCCCGTCCTATCTCTCTAGCAAAATAACCAACTACACTCCTCTACGCTCTCTTAGGTCAGGATCTAAACGCTTCCTCTCTATCCCCAGAATTAAAAAAAAATCGCGTAGCGGCGGTAAAGCTTTTTCTTATCTGGCCCCGTTTTCTGGAATGAATTACCACAACATCTCCGTGAATGCATGACCATCTCTCATTTCAGAAAACTCCTTAAAACCTATCTCTTCTAATCAGCCCGCCGATGCAGTCGGGCCGTTACAAGCGCAGCGATACCCCTAGGGGTGATTCAGCGCTATACAAAACCATAAATCAAAGGCGCTATTGAGCTATAAGCAGGCAAACCCTTGGGAATGCTGATTCATTGTACAAAGAGATTAAGCCTAAACCTTGTCAATAGCTGGCAATGATAAGCATTAGTCACCCATGTGATCTGATATTTGTAAAGCGCAAGCAAATACCCAGAGGTGTTTTGGCGCTAAGTGACAGGGTTAGTGAGCAGGTTTCAAATGCTTTTGTCTAAAAAGCCAGGAAATGAATCCTTACGGAGCAAGCTGGAAACCTATTTATTCCGGGGCCCTGATATACTTCTGTAAAAAAGTGTTGTCCAGAAATTTTCATTTTTGATTTGTATTTTTGTATCATTAGAGAAGTAATTTAGCTTGGGTAGACATTGCTGATCCGGGCCAAATTGTATGACGACATTTTTAAAAATGGCGATTGTGTTGCAAAGATGATGTAATATTTAAGGAACCATGAGACCTATATACTTCTTTTTGGCGTCAAAACATAGGTTTTGGGGGCCAAGTAGTCTTATAGAGACAGAAAATAGCTCAGCGGAGGCACCCTTCCACCATATCCCACAATGGCAGCTATAATAGAAGGAGACATATTTAGAAACAAAACAAATAATAATGGTTTTTAGTCCTTTTATGTATACACTCAACAATGTTTATCATTGATATAAATATGAAAAAAACAATGTTCATCACTCCTGTTTTAGACACATTTTCATAGTTAACTTTATTTGTTTCGACAGTCGCTAGTGGTATATTTGCAGAATGTTGAACATTTAAGAAGAGCATATAGACAGGTGTGAAAAAGGAGAACACCGGGCACAGTGTGAATAACAAACTTGTTGCGTATCAAATCCCAATTAAATTAATTACAACTAAACATATCGACAGGGACATCTTTTTTCAGCATAGGTTTCGCATGTACATTTAAGTTCTGTAGGTAGAGGCTTTAGAATTTTTTTTAGATTTTAGCATCCCAAATCTTCCTAACCAAATTCACACAGATTTTTTTCTACATAAGCACTATCCAAAACATTTAAAACTCTTCTGATCAAGTACAACACTCTTTTAATGTGTCCACGCACAGAATATGATGTTGGTGAAAGGTAATTTAGCGGGACTGATATATTGAATTCGCTGTACCAAAGATTATCAAATGTATGAGAGTCAGAACTCGTTTTCCACACACGCGCAAGGTATTTTTGTACGTCTTGAAAGTCACATTCTTCTTCTGTCCCAGCAAATCCTTTTAGAATCAAAGGTTCAGGAGATAAAGCTCCAAGCTTTGATCACATTTTGCTGATAGTGTCACCACCGGTAAGAATATGTGGCTTGATAAGAACACTGGGCATCTCTGGGTCGAATTCTTGTACAGAATATGAAGGAGAATTAAGTGTCTTTTCTTGCCTGTTCTAAAACGTATCCATAATTCTGATTGTCCTGGACTTATGAACATTGCAACAAATCTAAGTAGCACAACAACAACATCTGTGTCATTTGACAGTACATCGACTCAACTGGAACGATTTCAAACAGCCCACTCAACATGTGGCACTACACAAAGGTCAGCTTCCTCCAATTTGCAGATAAGTTCTTGAACAATATGGCCCGTACCTTTTGAATATATGTCTTAAGGCATTAACTCCTCATTGACAATCACTCCACTTGCAATAATTGGAAATTCACTGAAGCATCAACAATGTTTTGAGAGTTAACATCTCCAGGTTCATCTTGATGACCTGAATTTATCAAGTTGCACAAGTATAGGTGTAAACCTTTTGATTCAGGGAAGGCCAATTTTTCCATTTGTGGACATTCATCTGATTCTCTCACATTCTTTGACAGATAGTTTAAGATACCTGTCAAAGACAATGTGCAGTTCTTGCAAGGTGCACACGGACTTTAATATCTGTAAAACAGTCTGATTGACCTCTCCGAAGTTTTGCATGGATGAAATCTTGACCATACACAATTGTGACATATAGTCCAGAACAACAGCTGTTTTCAATGAGGACACTTTTGTAATTGAAATTCTTCAGGTAAAAGTTGTGTTTTGACCTCTTGTATGAGTTTGTGCTTCACTCGTTTGATTGCAGCAGCTCCATTAAATAAGAAGATGAAAGAAGAACATGTGACAGAATGTTCTTGATATATTCACCCCTTTCTTTTGCTACATGCTATTCTCTATGTGATTGCAAATTATGTTTTTTTTGTAACTTGTTTTGTAGTGGCTGGCTGGACAAAACTCTTACTATGGCAATTAAAGCGTGGAAGATGAGCTTTAGTGATTATTACACACAGCTTATTCTCTTTCAATAGAAATCTCTTCTGCTTCAGTTCTGCGTATAGTTTCAATTCATGTCCCAGAACATCTAGTAGACGTGTCTTTATATCATTGTCCACATATTGTTTGATAACGAAGTTGTGTAGTCACACAGGTTCAATCATTTCGAAGAGGTTTCCTTACTGCTGCATAAAATGAAGAAGGCTGTCAAATAGTTTATTAAAATTTTCCCCTCTCTTTTCCATTAGTAAGTGGTGAGGAATAGTTGCACGATGGTCCAAGAATTTTGAATTTGTCATCTCTCTGAAAACATTGCAAATAGAAAGGACTTCATAGTAAACTAGCTGCCATTGAACATATTCACTTTTACGTGTCTGACTAACACTTCCCTTGAAGTTTCTGTGATTTCTGGATCGTCTGTTCTAGTTTCAGATCTGGAACCGCAGAATTAAACCATCCCTCTCTGTCTTTCACCACAAAATGTCTTTGGATGAATTTTCTGTGGTTTTTCTAACTCTAGCTTATTCACTCTTTCCAAATACCAGGACCCGTATCTCAGGTAGTTCATGTAATTTGCAATCGAAATCACGAAAAACAGTAATCAGTGACTCCAAAGTCTTCATGAGCAGCTCTCTGATTGGCACGTGCCAAGTTTTTCACTAGAGCAATCATGTGTAAAACTTCTCCAGTACTTGCAAAGTTCTAACCTTTCTTCACATTCTTTGACAAACTCTACGAACTTGGGGGAAAATTTACGAGAGAAGTGGCGGAACGTGGCTTTAGCCTCCTTGCCTTAACACCACGCTCTGCCACTTCTGAAACACAGGGCTGCAGCCCTGCGGTCCCCCCTGTACTGGCACTCATATAGCTGCTGAGCTGGCTGAACACTCCCTTTTAAATAAGGCAAAACCCTTACCGACACTAAAACGTATTAAAAAGTGATGTTGTGGTAGCGATCGGGGTTTGTAAATATGCCCCTTGGTTTTCAGATTTTGAACTTATTGAAAATTGCCTGCCTTTTGAGTTAAGTGAACCCTGTGCCTTGTTCACTTCTGAGATAAGATAAGCAAAACCTAATTTGTCATTCTTGTTCCAGAAAGCATTCCAATGCAAGGTTTCTAAAGCCTCAGATATGATGAGCATACCTTGTAATGAACAAACATATTGAGTTCCACTCAATACTGACTGGACAGTTTTGCTTCCAAAGATTTCAGCCTCAATAAGTGCATCGTCTATGCCACGCTAAGATAACTTCATACACACTGCAATGCAACCTTTGTCATGTGGAAAATGCCCATTATTGGATAAATATCATTTTATTCTACTGGATTGCTCATAGAAATGTCAGCTACAATTCGTAAAACACCATCACAGAAAATTGGCAGAATAGGCTGGTCGTCAAGTTGGGTACGTACATTTCGAAATTGTTTTAGAGCTGTGTATACTGTTGCGTAGTTTGTGACTAGAGATGGTATTATTGGTAAAAACCCAACCTTCTTCAGTGGAACTGTATTCTCGGAGATCAGAGCATGAATTCCAGCCCACAGATGAACTGGCTTTTCTACATCCTTCTGTCTGCACCGAATAAACGATGCGATACACTTAGTTACCTATCTTTGCGGACTGTAGCATCAGGTAGAAGACGATCCCTGTCCTCCGGCACTTTGAAACTTTCTGGCAGACTAGAATGTGTTGATGACTTGTAATGATTTTGCACACGTTGGCAAGGCAGTTGGGTTATACGTTTTCAGCTTTGTTTATGCCCACAGCTGACACAGCTTGTTTTCCAGCAGCTACTTTATTGGTACAGTCTTGAAGAAGTACCATATCAGTATCATCTGTCCTAGATATTCCAGTCAAAGAAGAACTGTCTTCAAAATAAAAATTATCAAGAGCAGCAATTGTAAATCCTTTCCTAGTAAAGTGACTTTGAATTGTTGTTGTTAGAGTCACAAGATTTTAAAGCATGAGCTGCTAACAATTTACTGGTCCATACTATGTCATTATAACTTATTCATACACCAATACTATTAATTGAAGTGATTAGCTCTCTACTCATGCACTTGTCATAAATTGTGTGGGAGTCA
Source organism: Triturus cristatus (assembly GCF_964204655.1). Classification (NCBI taxonomy): domain Eukaryota; kingdom Metazoa; phylum Chordata; class Amphibia; order Caudata; family Salamandridae; genus Triturus; species Triturus cristatus. The sequence goes on along the minus strand of NC_140593.1, from coordinate 908,866,170 downwards.
TCATGTGTAGCGGAGTTTTCCTTTTGCTGCGATTTAATTCATAAAACAGGATTTGGAAACAAGAGTACATTTGTACGGCATGAACTGTCAGTTCATGGGATTGTCTTCCACTTCTTCGCTTATATCTTCAAAGCCATCATCAATGTTGTTCGCTTCTGTTCCGTACTAAAGACCTTTAGTTTGTAACATTTTTGCTTTGCTAATATTAAATAATGACGTAAAAAATGTTAAGAAAACATCATGCATTCTTGTTGACTCCCGTGATTTGCGGAGCTCTGGGGCATCACAAATTTTGTCATCAAGTCCAAAATCTAAATTGTTCAGGACAATCCTTAAAATGGTTCCTGCTAAATTTACTACATCCTGTGATCTTATTTTGGCAGCAAGAATTTCAGTAGTCAAATCAGCTGAGAACACCATATGTGGCTCATTCTTTTTGTTAGACTGACAAAAATGAATTCTGTCCTTGAACATTCTCACAAGACAAATCTTAATACGTTGCTACTGGGAGCTCATTGTACATTCATATTTTTGAATGTATGCATGCATGCAGTTTGAGTGGACATACAAATCTGCTGCAAATACATTCACCTCTCTGTTTAGATCAGGTACTCAGCTGAAGAATTCCTCTTGGAAGAAACTAGCTGCAGATAAAAACATGTTTGCCCTTTGAGACTCACATACTCTGTTCTTCCGTCAGTCCCTTTGGCCCTTGTACTGGCTAAACCACAGATTCACTGGTTTATGCAATTTTTCGATGAATTTCTTCCAGGCTTTTTTCCATTGTATATGACTTGTAGCACTTGTTGTTACAATGATCCACTTCACCCACCATTTTTCCCTTTTGTGAACTTTGTCTTGCCGTATTTCTGCAGCATCTCAAACTCACTTCTGTCCAGCTGCAGTTAATGTTAGCTTTTTTTTCAGATTAGTTTGGCATATGACACATTTTTCTGAGGAGTCCTTAGATTTTGAAGTTAGCAACAGGAGGTAAAGATCCTCTGCTACCACCCGCTATGCTCATGTTCACGAGATGAATCAATGGAAAGCCTGAAACAAAAAAAATATTAAAATAAATAGCCAATATATAGAGGCTAGAACACAATAATAAAAATATTAACAATACTGGAATTTATAGAGAGCGCGTATTACCCGTGATGGTATCAAGGCGCTATCCATAGGCAGGGAGAGATTAAGTGATTTGCCAAAAATCACAGGATTTTGAGCTGACGCCGAGACACCAACCTGGATCCCCAGCTCTGAAGTCAGCATCTCTGGCCAGTAAGCCACATCCTCTCTCATTGAGTCGTCATTCTGGAAAATGGCGAAAGGGTTGCTCTGAGGAGGTTTTTTCTGCCTCTATAAGACTACTTGAACTCCAAAACCTGTGTTGACACCAAAATGAAGTATATAGGTCTCAAGGTTCCTGAAATATTACATCATCACTGCAACACATCTGCCATTTTTAAAAATGCCATGCAGAAAAATCTGGCCCGGATTAGCAATGTCTACCCAAGCTAAATTACTTTTCTAAGGATACATATCACAAATCAAAAAGGAAAATCTCTGGACAACTATTTTTTAACGGAGGTATAGCAACGGGCCAGATCTATTTTGGCTGAAGAGCCAGGTTTTTAAAGTTTTTCAAGAGCAGGGATGGAGTTGTTTTCGTCCTAAAGGGAGCAAGTTCCAGTTCCCTGTAGTGCAAAAAAACCAAACGCCTGCCTCCCCAGGAGGAAAGCTTGTGGGTGGCAACAGCCACATTATTAACTTGAGCGTGAACGAAGAGTCCAGCTTGGCACACATAATCTGATGTTTTCCTTCAGCGGTGAAGAGCCTAGTATGTGATGCACAGGGCCTTGAAAATTATGCACTTCCTTACAGGCAACCAGGGCAGACTGTTGATAGCCTGTGAGGCGGAATGAAATCTGGGGACCTTCAACAACATTTGAGCCGCCGAGTTTTGAAAGATCTGTAACTTATGCAGTGAGCTTTTGGGGAGATTTTGATATAATCCATTACAATAATCAACTCTAGATAGCGCAAGGGCTATAATAACTGATTTCGTAGATCAAAAGGAAGGAACTGCTAGATGTTCCTGATAGCATGCAAGGTGTAAAAGGAGGTAGAAACCACTTTATTGACTTTTTGCCTATATGTGAGTCTGTTGTCAATGAAAACACCAAGATTTCTCTCTTTTTTACCAGGATCGGAGGAAGGCCAAGTTCATCTGGTCACTAAAAAGGGGACCAGAAAGAGGTGTTGTTGCCAAATATGATGACTTTAGTTTTTTGACAAATTTAATTTAAGACAATTCTTGTCTATCTATTGGCTCACAGCACACATACAGTCACAAAATATGTTGCTTGTATCTGGGCCTTTGCTAGAGAGAAGAAATGATCTGGGTGTCATCAGCATACAACACCAGTGACAACCCAAAAGATTTCAAAATAGAAGCAAAAGATGTGAGGTATAGGTTAAAAAGAGTAGAGCTTAAAGACGAGCCCTGTGGAACACTGCATGGTAAAGAAAAAGGTTCAGATGTCAAATGATTCAGGGAAACAGATTTAACATGATCAGTGAGGAATGAGCGCAATAGTGAGAGTGCAACAACCTCAATCCCTAATTGTTCCAACCAACTAAATCAAGAGATCATCATTGACCGTGTCGAACACTGCAGATAGGTCAAATCAGGATAAGAGCAGCATTACGGCCAATATCCATGGATGCCTTGATTATTTTTGTGTCCACGGTTAATGCTGACTTCGTACCTTGACCTTTGCAAAACCTGAATTGCGTGTCATCTAGCAAATGATTGTTATCCAAAAAGGGTGCCTGCTGCAAAGTCTGAAACTTTTCAACAAGCTTAGCTGGGAAAGGCAGCCTTGATATAGGTCGATTCAAATATGGTTCAGTTGTAAGCACAGTTTTTATCAACCAAGAACATGCGCAGCTGATGTCTGTAATTCGTTATCTTCCCTTAAAGCAAAAATAACAATGGAGAAATTGTATTTAACCGACTCGTATTCTGTTTTAGGTATAATTTCGGGGTATCAATATAAATCTGGTCAGCCCAATGTAATAAACTTGGAAATTTTATATATCCAAGCTAGGAGTTCACTTTTAGGTTGTCTGGGGTAAGACAATCTCTAATAATTACTCAGTTCAAGATTGGCACGCTCTTGCACCATAAGAATATCTACTGTAACAGTGGCCTTAGTGCAATGGCATCCGAGATATATTTAACACCCAATTCCTCATGGGCAGTAAAGGTTGAATTATTTTGGAAAACAGCAAGTATGCGTCTGGCAAACCTATGCTCCTCAACCTAAATGACACTGAGATACTGGAACACCCTTATGTTTCTACCATAACATGTGGCAGACGCTTATTTGGCATTGTAGACTAGGAGAAGGGCCTTAATTGGTTTCCTACCCAACCTTATGCCAAAATCCATGCTTGCTCCCCAAGAGCGAGCAAGTATTAGTCTTTTTGAAGTGAACAGAGGACCCCTATAATCAAACAAAATACCCAGGTAGCTAAAAGTATGAACTTGTGTAATGTTGATTTTATTATCAAAAAGGGGTTTATGTTTAGTGGGCTTAGCACCGTTGGCCATTACATATGATTTTGTGTACATTACTGAGAGATTTAAATGATCTATACAATCGGCAATGGTGTCAAGTAACAGCTCCATCCCGGGGGCGTGGCCGAGCCGAGCCGCAAGATGGCTGCCGTGTAACGGGGCTCTCCCGGCCGAACTAATCATCCGTAAACCCATCCGTCTGCTGCTTCCTTTCCTGTGTGGCAGAGCTGCGGCAGGAACTGCCCGAGTGCTGCTGACCCGGCGACAGCTTTCGTGGCCGCAATCGGCGGCGGCGTTCCGGGACTGTGGCCCTCGTCGTATCGGCGACCTGCGCACGTCGCTCTGGGTGGCTGCACACACTACGTGAGTCCCCGGTCGCGGGCCGCAGATCTGGCGGGCGAGGAGGCGCTGCTGCGGAGCGTGGCGGGGACAGGACTGTGCCGCCATGAACTGCCGGAGTGGTGCGGCGGGACCCCTGGCGGACTGAACTGGCCAACTCGCACCGGTGGCGGAGAAGAGTGGCGGAGAGCGCTGCGGGCTGTTGAGGCCTGGAGAGCGGAGCCGCGCCCTGACCTGCTGCACTGGCTGACTCGCTGACCAGCACGGGGAGTGGTGCATGCTGAGCCCCTGAGGTGAGAGCCGGACAACTCCTGATGGTGTGTGGCGCCAGATTGCAAGTAAACGATTGTGGCCCTCCTGGGGAGTGTCGGACTGAGTGAGGCGGTGAAGGCGAGGTGGCTGCAACGAGGGGTCGGAGAGACGTGCCCGTGGAAAGTGCCCAGATGCCGCAGAATCAACGCGTACCTGCCTAGGTCAACAGAGCCAGCCCCTGCCTGCAGGCGGAGCGCGCTGGTGCCCTGGTGGGCCTGACCGTCTCGGAGCGGCCTGTACCCACGGCAGGGGCTGCGGTGGCAGCCCGGAGCGGGGGGGCTCAGGAACCTGCCAGTCCTGCGGATCCAAACGCGGGCCAGATATTAAATGGTCTCATCGGTGCACCCCCCCCCCCTGGGGCCCCTGCCGTGTCTCCCACATAGAACAATGGGGAAGCCGGATGCCAAGCAGCCGAAGCTGCATTTCGAGCGACGCAGTGCCCGGAACATGGAGGTGGAGACGACGTCCCAGACGGTGGTCCCCGAGACACAGATGGACCCCACGCAAGAGGACGACATAAAGAGTATGTTTCGCGATCTAAAAGGCTGCCTCAAGGAAATAGACAACAAACTGGATTCCATGGCTCTGCGCATAGACGGCATCTCACACAAAGTTGACCAACATGAGGAGCAGCTGGCGGCAGCGGAGGCGCGGATTGCGGAGTGTGAGGAGGGCAACAGTGACACCCGGGAAAAACTGCTGCGCATGGATAAGGTCCTGGAAGTAATACGTGGACGTAACGAAGATTTGGAAGCCTGCTCCCGCAGAAATAACATACGTATTATTGGAATTGCGGAGTCCACAAATATTGTTAATATGGAGCAGTTCGTGGAGGGCATGTTCCGTGACTTGTTTGGTGCGGACCTGTCGGCCATGTTTTTGGTCGAGCGCGCACACCGTACACTGGGCCCGCGCCCGGTGCCGGGGGCGCCGCCACGCCCGATACTTGCCCGAGTTCTAAATTATAGGGACCGAGACACTATACTGAGGCTATCCCGGGAAAAAGGCGAACTCACCTTCCAAAACATGGCTATCTCCTTATACCCTGACTTTACACAAGCTGTGCAATCTGCAAGACGTGAATTCATGCCGGCCAAAAAGATCTTTCAAAAAGTGGGGACCAAGTACGCCATGTTATACCCTGCCAAGTTGAGGATTCAGGTTAAGGGGAAGCCGATGATCTTCACAGAGGCGAAAGAGGCGCTGAAATTCGCACGACAGGCAGAGCGGTCGCACTGGGAGCCGCGTGATGGCCGAGGGACCCCCCCGGCTAGCCAGCTGAGTGACAATGAGTAGAACAGTAAACCATTCTGAGGGCTACGACTGTCTGCGTCGCCCAAAAGACGCCCTACGGCTTTGTTGTTAAGTATACACCATTTCATTCTTGATAATGTCTTGGGGCCTGAGATGGGTAGGGGGCACAAAGCTGGGCCAATGGAGGAGGTTAGCCACGGGGCAGAGACTATTTTTGACTTGTTGCTGACTACCCATACCGAGCTGGGCGGGGCGTTGGGCATGTCCTGCTGCAATCAGGCATTTTGCAACTACAGGAGGCAGGTAATGTTCGGCCACCCTGTCACTTTAAGACAGGGGAGGGTGCCGGTGACCCCACGCCCTCGAAGGGATGATTCCCACAATATTGTTTAAGGAGGATTGTTGTTTGTTTTGTTTGGGGGGGGGGTGATGGATCTCAACCTGATTGGGGGGTTGGAGTGGGGGTAAGTTTTTTGTTGTTTTGTATTTATGTACTGCGGCACTCTATCACACAACTCATTGATAGGACATCACTGTCCCCGACCGTCTATATGCTGCTGCTGGGGGCGGGCCATGCTGCAATAGGGCTCCCACCACATGCCCCACCTGCTGAGCTAAAGGTAGACATACAGCCGCGTAGGACACATCTTCATACGTCTCTTGACCGCGCTGCCTGACATGGAATATTCGCGGTTTAAATGACCACCGCAAGATCCGGCTGACCCACGCACACTTGACCAGACACCACATTGACATATGTCTCTTACAGGAGACCCACCTGCCGCGGAGGGCGGGGGAGAGTCTCAGACATGCCCGATGGGGTGAAATCCACACTTCTGGCTACTCCAGCTATTCCCGGGGAGTGGACATATTGATTCGTAAGGGCCTACCATGGCAAACATTGAAGGTGCACGACGACCCCGAGGGGCGATTTATATTATTGTTGGGGCGCTTATTTCACACGCAGGTGATAATTATCAACACTTATGGCCCTAACACGGACGACCCAGGTTTTTTCCGGAATGTTTGGCTTAAAGCACAGTCATTGGATGAGGGGGCATACATCTGGGGCGGAGATTTCAATGCTGTGCTTTCGCTGGAATTAGACAGGGAGGGGGGCTGCCCGCACACACCACCCACAAACGGCAGGTCTTCTTCGAGGCCTGATGGAGGAATACAATCTGCTGGATTCGTGGCAGATATTGCACCCCGCGGTGAGGGAGGGCACCTGTTTCACACCGCACAGAGGAGCCTGGTCCAGATTGGACTTTTGGCTATTGACCCCATATGTGCATGCCTGGGTGTCTGAGGTTCATCACCGGGCGCGCACCCTCTCAAACCACTCCCCGGTTGAGTTGGTGCTGCAGGTCCCCAAACCGTACATTCCACCCTTCACATGGAGACTGCCGGCGCAAGCCTTGTTAGACCAGGTGTTCCGCGAGGATATACACCAGCACATCCTCGATTATTTCGAAATGAACATGAACTCGGTGCCATCGCTGGGCACCTTGTGGGACGCGTTCAAGGTGGTTATCAGGGGCCACTGTATTGCGGGGCAAGCCCGAGTACTGAAGGATATTAGGAACACACTCCAGGGGCTGGAGAAACGCTTACACACCCTGGAAGTGCAATATTGCTCTGACCCCTCGGCGGCCACGCTAGCGGAGACGCCTACCAAGCTGACGGAATACCAAACAGAGGCGGATAGGGAGCTTAAATTTTTACATAAACATGCGGCGGCCCGCCGGTATGGTGAGGGGGATCGCCCGGACAGAACACTCGCCAATTTGTTACGATCGCAAAGAAATTCCTCCTATATCTCCTCAGTCGAAACGGCGCAAGGCAGCCTTGCACACACCCCCCCAGAAATTTGGGGAACGTTTCGGACATTCTATAAAGACCTGTACAGATCTCAGGGAGTTCCTACATCGGAGGACCTGTCCGACTACCTGGACACGGTACAATTGATCTGGTTTGATGCGCACCAAAAAGGATATTTCGATCTCCCCTTTACGGTAGAAGATGTCAAGCAAGCAATAGGGTCCTTGGCAGCCGGAAAAGCACCAGGACCAGATGGCCTACCAGCGCAATTCTATAAGGAATACGCTGACCTCCTGGCACCCAGGCTGTTGGCCGTGTACGCGGAGGCAGTGGAGGCGGGATTGCTCCCAGCGACAATGAGAGAGGCAATCGTCATTACTCTTTTAAAGCCAGACAAGAATGCCCAAAAATGCGACTCCTATAGGCCACTGTCCCTAATCAACACGGATGCGAAAATATTCGCCAAAATGCTCGCCACGCGGTTGCAGCCGGTGCTGCCGCTCCACGTCCCACAACCTCCGAACCCTGTTTGGGGTACTGCACTATTTGGCCCCGCATGTAAAAGCTGCTGCGGTGCTCCTGGACGCCACGAAAGCGTTCGATTCCCTGGAATGGGGATTCCTGTTCCCGCTACTGCAACGCATGGGGATAAGTGACTCCTTTATTCGTTATATCAGATTACTCTACAATTTCTGCCCGAGTACGGGTAAACGGGCTTATCTCTGAGCCCTTTGCCATTGGCAGAGACACGCGGCAGGGTTGCCCCCTGTCACCCCTGCTCTTTGCGATCGCCACCGAGCCACTGGCAGCACGGATCAGACAGCACCACGCGGCCAGGGGCATCGGGTTCTCGTCCCGGGCGCTGACCGTCTCTATGTATGCTGATGACATCACACTATGTGGTTGATCCACATGAAAATCTCTCCCCCATGACGAGAGAGTTGATGCGCTATGGCCTGCTATCGGGGGTAACTATCAACTGGGAGAAATAGGTCATTTTGCCCCTGACGACTGGGACGCACCGCTTTACTCCGGACTGCCCGCTGGAGTGGGCGAACGGTCCGTGCGCTACCTAGGGATATGGGTTAGCACTGACATGCAGGAATTGTGGACCGAAAACTATGGGCGAGCGCTGAGATGGGTTGAGGAAAAGGTGAGCCGCTGGAAGCAATTGCCCCTTTCTCTAGCTGGGCGAATAGCTGTGGCCAAAATGGTCACACTGCCCAAGCTACTGTATCTATTTGCCAATATCCCGCTGCCCCTGACCGTACATTTTCTGAACCAAGTGCGCTCGCAGATGATAGAACTGGCGTGGTGCAGCCGAGGGTGGCCTGGGAGACCCTTACTCTCCCACAGCGACAGGGTGGAATGGCGGCGCCGGACTTCACGCTATATGCCTACTGCGCACAGGCGCAGTTTTTACACTACTGGGTACACCCCACGCCATTTCAGCCGCATGTGGTGATCGAGATGGATAGGGTTGCCCCGCTACCGCTAAACACGGCCCTGTACGCACCACACAAGAGGAGATGCAAAGACATTGACACTGTATACGCAATTAAGTGGGCCTGGGACGGGCTGTGTCGCTGAGCCAAGTAGGACCTTCTTTATACTAAGTCGGTGCCACTGCACGGGAATCCCATGTGGCCCCCGCTGCAAACCATGAAAACCGAGGAACGCGCAACGACACACGGCCTTAATACTGGGGGGGACCTCTTCCCGGGCGATACCTTCATCAAGCCGGAACAGATGTGTGGTGCGGAGGCTCCGACGATGCTCGACACACTGCTCTATTCTCAGCTTCGCCACACATGTCAAAAGCGGTTTCCTACTTTTCCGGCGCCGCCACCGGACCTGTTGGCCCTTGAAAATGTGCTCCGAGTGGAATCAGGGCGTAAACTAATGTTCCGATTGTACAGTAGCATGCAGAGTAATCACCCAATAGTGGTCCCAACGGCGCGATGTCTGTGGGGGGCGGAACTGGGCGCCGAACTCGCTGACGATCATTGGGATATGTGCTGTAGACTGCCTGAGACCCTGCCAGACACAACTTGCTTTATATATTGGGAGCTCTTGCCAATGCGCTCACAGCCAAAGGACATATGGGAACCATTCACACACTGGTTGGCTCAAACTACAATTCAAGCATTGTAAAACAGTGATGTACACTGATGATAGCCGGGGAGGGACAGGAGCCGGGTAGATCATGGGGTGTGGAGGTCATCGAATGTGGTGGGAGTGGTTTGCGGGGTGGGGGAGGGCAGAGATGGGGGGGCCATGCAGGACTTACCGAGCAATGACGGGTTGGCCCTTAGTCCTCCTATTGCTATTGTTGTATTGGTGGGGGACTGTGTTGTCTCTAAAATATTTTATTCATACTGCAGAGGATTGTATTCGTTTTGTTGTTGAAAATGCAAATAAAAAGAAGGATCAATCCAGTTCTGGGGGTTAATGTTTGAGCCCAAACCATCACTCCATTTCCTTGCAAGACATAACAGGCCGCTCCAGGCTTCGTCCTTGATAGTCATCTTACGCTTTTTAATGGTAAGCTTATAATGATGTGTGGCTTTGAGTATGGTTTCCCGATCTCTGGGCCTGGAGTTTAGGGCATCCCTAAGATTTTGATTTGCGGCCCTGCATTCCCTGTCGAACCATCCTCAGATTGATTTGTGGGAGCAGTCCAAGTGCATCCAAAAGAATGACGTATGGATGATGAGTGGCCTAAATTGAGTTTAAAAAAAGTTCCAACCTTCCCATTGAAATTTGGATTTTTTTTTGGTTGGTTAAGTTAAATAAAATATTTCATAATTTGTGTATTTGAAAAAAAAAAAAAAAAAAAGTAACAACTCCATCCCTTTGGCTGTCCTCAACATTAGAATGGCATTGTCTGCTCAAAGAAGGACTGGTAACAAATGGGAGCCCATTCGGGGAACATCACATTTTTTGTCCAACACTACCTCCAAGTGGTTAATATAAATGGTGAACAAAAATGGGGCCAGGATACACCCCTGCATAACAGCTCTGGTAACGGAAAAAGATATTGTACTACAACCATCCTGACTGAACCGGACGGACGTAGACATGTCCCTATGAATGTCCCCCAGGAAGGACACCAAGGCTGGATCTTCAATCATTGCCAACATCATTGACCAAAGCCTTGTACGGTTCACCAGATCAAATGCTAAAGTAAGGTCCATAAAACTCAACAGAGGGTGCCTTTTTAAGGCACGGTGTAATTCTGGGTTATTATGTACAGGTTCAGGCACTGGTCGATGGCACTGGTTGATGGTACTCAAGTCAGGCCTGAACCCATACTGTAGGTCAGAAATGATGTTGTTCTCCTTGGCCCACATGGCTAGCCTTTCCAGAATTACATGACCCAAGACCTTGACAGCTATATCAATTGAGGGGATGGCCGTTTTTTTTAAATGGCACAGTGATAAATTTAGCAAATGAACTAGGAGGACCTGATAACACAGCAGCATTTTGTACTTTGGATGACAGGGGGGCCCAGAGAAGGGAGTAACTCCTAATCAGATCTAATGCAACTCCATCAGCACCCATTGCCTTATTTCCAGCTAATGCAAAAATAGCGCCTGCAACTTCTTCAGTAGAGAAAGAGTTTTGAGTTTCTCGACTGTTCCATCATGGTGGGCTGGATTAAACCATCTATCCCTACCTCAACTGAGTGAATATGTGAAAAATGATCAAACCATTTATCCTCATATCACTGAAGTCAAATTTGGCAAGTCCTCAACTCCTAGAATTGGATTGTGAAGAACTCCCTAAAGGGTGGCACTCAATAACTGGCCCAAGCATTGTCCTCAAGAAACTCTTTTGTTTTCTTTGAAGCTTTTTTTTTACAAAGACCACATAGAAGTTTCACCTCCCTTCTATACCTCGGAGAACACTTGAGGCCTTCATTAGATCATGATTGGCCTTGGAACATGCCCGATCAAACCAATGTTCCACCCTGGTAACAGTATGGCCTCTACTAGTAACAGTGAGGGCGTCCCTCAAACGGTCACAGAGTACAGAAAAACATTTAAGACATCTTTAGGGTAGGAATTGGGTTCAATATGCATTCAACCTCACTACTCCTCTGACAAAATAGATTTCCACAAAACTCCACTTGGATCATTTTTGCCTATTCCAGGCACCTGTCCTGACCCATGGGAGCTAGATGTTTGGTGGCAGGGGTCGACAGAAATCATTTCTGACTTGAATATTTTAAACAGCAATACCAGTGGATTGTGATCACTGAAACCAGACGATAGAACCCTGTAGTTGGTTGGAAAAAAGGATAGTGGTGAGGACATTACTATGTTGTCCACTATCGCTTCACAGCCCCTACCAAAATAAGTAGGATGGCCCGAAAAGCCTGGTATAACTAGATTCAAAGATTGAACTAAAATGTTTACCTGTTCCCCTTAGGCGGTGTGTTAAAAATGAAAAATTGAGGTTGCATCCCCCATGGGGAAATCCCAGAATAACTGACAAACGTTTTGAAAGAGATGAATATTAAAATCACCCCATAACCACTATTGAGATGAAAGGAGTGGAGCTTGAGCCGAAGGTTAACGAAAATGTCTATTTCTCTATGACCATACCCATTGAGGCAATAACATTAGAGTGGACGGAGTGGCCATCAGAAATATAGATGTTTAAAATCAAGAGATTTTTTTTTATTAGGGAAAGTGAAGAAGACCACCCCTAAATCTGAAGAGTTTTTCCTCTAACTCTTCAATCAGACAGTTCAGTGTCAATGATATTAGGGTACAACCCCCCCCCCACCCCTCCTCCTAGGCTCGCCCATAAGAGGATGGAATATCTGGGTAAAGCAAATGAGCAAAACCATATAAGAAGGGTATATTTCTAACTGACCAGGTTTCTTAAAGGGCCAGTCTGCAATAAGGATTAATGAAATCTAACCAATTCGGATCATTGATCTTCTCTTCAAGTCCTGCAATGTTAAATGAGCAAAAACCTAAGCTGATCAGCAACATCAGTCTCTATAGAGGGTGGGTCAGCTCCCCCCTTCAGATCCATAACTATATAGCGATCAGTAGGAGTCAATCCACCTTTAAGAGTGTATTAATAGCATCAAATCTATTCGAGAGGTAGGTAGCAGATTCCTTAATTGGCCTACGAAGTACCTCACAATGACCTTGGTTTGACAGGGATGAATTAAGCCTATGAGTTCTTAGACTATGCACCGTGCCCGGCCAATAGAAAAACCCCAACGACCGTAGCCGAAACTCTCAGCTGGATCTTCCTTACCCTCAAAAGAGGCAAGGTTTCTGCTTGCAGCCCAGCTAATTTTAAAATTAACAATTATGCAATCGCCATAAAAGGTTTGGTGTTGTGCCCCCACCCACCCTACCCTACATACCATGTTAATTTGAGTGTGAATGCTTACTTCTGCCCCAGCCCTTGTAGTTCGCCAATGTGTCTCTTTATGTTTTAACTGTGCATAATTTTCACTGACATAAGTCTTAAGCGGGGGTGTATTTATCAAAACAGCCACAAAAGGTGTAGGTTTGGGTGGAAGAACCAACTGATCAGTGTTGAACAAGTGTACAAGAGTGTCTCCACCTGTAAGAAATCGGTGTCTGAACCTAATTTAGAGTATGTGGGGCAGGTACATGCCCCGCCAAGTCTGGATCAGAGGCACAGATCGAGAATGCTTTAAACTTGTATACTACATGTAAATTTACAGGAAGCACATTCTTTACTTCACAAATACCACCATGGCCTGAGCAAATTTGATCAGTAACATCTATGGATAAGGGAAAAGCAGGAATGAAAGATGAATGACTTTTCCCTGTCGCACAAGTACCCTTGAAGGTTCTGCCAGAGTTAGCTGAGCTGGGAAGGCAGGTGGACTGTACTGTTTGACACACTGGATAATTACAAGTCCGGTGTTATAAAAATTTCTCAATCAGGCATATTATTAGTTTCTAATATGTCCATTAGCCTTGTATTCAAAGCAAAAACATCATCTTGTACAATATGAAGTTAATTCCTCAAACTACTAACAATGGTTTTAATATCGTCCAGACACGAAGCATTAGTTACCAGGTCAGAAATTTAAGGCCGTTCTCTTTCTTTGTCTAGGCTAGTTAGAGGAATATGACAATTAATAGAGACTAAGGGAGTCAAACTGGGGGGTTAATCAGGTGTTAAATCTTCCAATTGTACTGGCTGTTGGTAGAGACTATCTGTGTGACATGCGAGGTAACAGGTTTCATTGTCCTTGCCTCCTCTACTTTTTGTAAGATGACCGGTAGCAGTTTGCAGCACTAGGTCGAAAATCATTGGGGGTCCCTTTGTAAAATTGAGTTATTTTGAGTTGTTAAGGCCTCAAAAGCCTGCATCGTAGGCGGGTTTCTCCCTTTATTCCAGATATCCTCTACCTCCACTATTATTTTTTCACTGTCCTGTAGAGTGCAGTTTTCAGCTGCATGTCTCTAAATGGTCTTAGGGTTATTTTCAGCACCCTGAGGATGGTAGGCTGCCTTTCGTTTGCTCATAATAAGATCCCATCATAGATCAGTACACAGTGGAACCTAATTAACCACAGTCTAAATTGGAACCAGCAATTTATTTTATTGTTTTTCTAAGAAAGAAAACAGAGCATCACCCCATAAATCCAACAGTACAGCTGAGGTAACAGGATTACCAGCAATGTCCAGGCATTATCATGGCACAGGACCAAGGGGTGTGGCCCTGCCTCTTAGTGTCGTTGGTAGGCGCAGACAGGCCTGCCCTTGGCCAGCAGCAAATCCCGCACAGCAGGTATTGAAGTAGCACTATATGCGCAAAGGAGGTGTGGCTTCTCCTCCCTTCCTGTCAGCTGGTGGTGCAGCGTGGAGCTTGCAGTCCCTTCCAAGGCAGCAGCACATTCTAATATGATTCAGGACTTCAGCCAAAAAACATGGACTGTTGTCTTGGAATGTAAGTGAATAACATTTTTTTCCCCCTCTTGAATTGGTAGCCTGGTGCCAAAGTAACATTCTGTGGATGTTTTGGGAACATTTGGAACACCAGAAATAATGTTCAGAATGGATGGATATACGAGTCTATCACTACCTGCTAAACATTCATTTACTACATGTGAATAAAACTGTTGAAATGGGGGGGAATTGCTAAGTTTCAGTGCCAAAAACAAGTGCAATGTGGCGCCTTCCTGGTCATTTCAGTGATGCAGAAGAAAAGCATTGATATGTTTAATATTTCACTTCCAGATACTTCTTTGAATGCAATACGCATCTCAATCTTTTTTTGTTTTTTAAACAGATTGTATTGCGTCAAACAACGAATATTCTTCAGAGCTCTGTAACACAGAGGGCTTCTGCCACGTATATGATACAGTGAATGCGTTGACATTTATGATATGCAGAATATAAATAAAAAAAAATAACAGCAAACAAGAACAACCCCCACTCCCCCCCCCCCCCCGATGCACTGTCAGTATGCCCTCTCCCACAAGTTACATCTGCGTCCATCATAGAAAAAAATGATCCAGGCTATGCAGAACCACTCCTGAACTACATTTCAACATTCTATTTTCAGTGTGTGTCGACACAAAGCGAGTTAGGTACTAAAGAAAGATCTCTATATTCAGCCCACCGTTTCCATATCTTTGTGTGCTTTCGCAGACATCCCCTGGCCTTAAAAATAGGAAGTTCTAGACCATATTAAAGTCCAATCTGTTCTTCCATGCTGCTGTGGGGGGGGGGGGGTGAGGTAGTTGCTTTCCAATGTCGTGCAATGTCACATTTAGCGAACGTAAAACCCAAAAGCATCAGCTGACGTTTGTATATATTGCCTCCAATCCCTTCAATAATGTGCAGGAGCACCAGCTTGGGTGAGTAGGGAAGGTCCCATCCCAGAACCTCCGACAAGCATGCCAACACTCTTTGTCAAAATCGCACAATCACCACATATTGCCAAACTGTATGAAATAAAGTACCATTGTCTCGCCCAATGTGGGCAAAGTGGAAAGGCCATCAAGCCGGCCCGCCATAGTCGAACACGGGTATAGTACACCCGTTGTAAATAGTTAAATTGAATTAAACTAAGACGCATAGCTATAGCAGCTTCTCTAGGGGAAGAGAGAGCCTCTGTCCAATCTTCGCTTCCTAGTGGGCCCAGATCCTCCTCCCAGGACTCCCAAAGTCTATCTAACGTGGTGGAACTATTGGTCACAAGAGACTGGTAGATTTTAGAGATTTTGTGATCCTGTAGGTCCCCCATAAACAGTTTGGCCTCAATGAGGCTGAAGTCCGGAAGAGACTTCAGCTTGGTGACACTGGGTAGAAGGGCATGTCGGAGCTGCAAATATTTGTAGAATTGAGTCTTAGACATCATGAAGTCCTGTTGGAGTTGCGAAAAGGACTTAAGGGTCGTGCCCTGCATCACATCCCAGAGGGTAGAGATCCATATGGCATTCCAGTCTCGGAAGCCCGCCAATTGGGGCAGCATTCCATTTGACCACAATGGGGTCTCCTTAGTAAGTCTACCCCACCATCCAATTTTAGGCAATGCCTGTTTCCACACCCGGAACACTACTGTGGTAATAGAGGGAAGGGCCCGACTCATCGGTGCAGAGTAGAGTATTGTATGCAAGTAGTGGGTCCCCATGAGTGTCCGCTCAATTAAATAGGCCATGTCTCTACAATCTCCATACCACCACTCATTCAGTACAAGTAGGTGTGAGGCCATATAGTAGGACAGTATATCCGTTGTGGCCAAGCCACCACAGTAGGTGGACTGGAAGCATGTACGCAAAGCCAACCTCGAAGACTTCCCAGCCCATAGAAATAGCCCCAACACCGAGTTGACCTGACAGAACCACAACGGAGGAATACGAAAAGGATAATTTTGCAATTGATATAATAACCATGGCAGGGAGACCATCTTGAAGATAGCCAAGCGGCCCGGTAGGGAAAGGGGCATATGGGACCAGGATTTCAACTTGTGTCCATATCGATTGGATGTTGCGTTCCCATGAGACCTAGGCAGAATATGATAAAAAGACCCAAATATTTCATCCCGATTGTGGTAGTCTGTACCGTGGAGGCCCAAGGACCAAGGGCTAGCTGGGGGCCAATAACCCAGAGGGTAGACTTTCTAGGGTTCATATATAACCCAGAGGTCTCTCCAAAGATCTCCATAATCTGGAGCAACCTAGGGCCTGTCCTGTTGATGTCGGTCAGAAAGAAAAGGACTTCATCAGCATACAAAGTAATACGATCTGACAGCCCATGTGCCCACTCAAAGCCTGCCACCTGCGAATCTATGCGTACCATGCTGCCAGGGGTCCATGGCTAAGGCAAAGGGGTACGGCGACAGCGAGCATTCCTGTCTAGTTCCCCCACCAAGAACGTGGATGAGACTGATCCTGCAATACGAACTGAGGCTGTAATATTCGTATATAAGAGTCTTAAATAAGATAGAAACCGCAGACCCAGGTTCAGTCAGTCAAGGAGGGCAAACAGACACGTGCAGCTGAAAGAATCGAATGCCCAATCCATATCTGCGAGGAGGAGTGCTCCTGGGACGTTGAGTCGTCGGATAGTGTTTAATTGCGACATGGGCACGACGTATATTATGCCGTGTTTCCCGTTGGGGAATAAACCCTGCCTGGTCTGGGTGGACTACCAAGGCAATATACGGTGCGAGCCTATTGGCCAAAGCTTTGGCCAATATCTTGGCTTTGATATTGAGCAACGAGATAGGCCGATATGAGGCATGACACTCGGGGGGGGGGGGGGTCGACCCGGTTTGTGGAAAACCACTATCTCGGCATGTCGCCAATCTTGTGGCAGACGACCAATCTCTCTTGCCTCCTCTACAGTGTTCAGGAGGTGGGGTCCTAGTTTGGTAAAGTATCTCTTATAGAATTCACATGGATACCAGTTAGGGCCTAGTGCCTTACCAGAGTTAAGGTCGGCCAATGCCTCCCCCACTTCATCCGTCGTAAGCGGGCAATCTAGGCTATTGCGAAGCACATCTGAAAAGCACTGGGGTGGGATGGCATCCAAGAACTGATGGCTCTGTACCTCGGATAATATCTCCAGAGAGATATAAAGTGTAGCATAATATTGTGCAAAATTGTCAGCAATTGCATGGGGGTTGTCCAGTGGTCTGCCATCAGGCCCCGCTATGGCGGGGAGGGTCAGAGGGCAGACAGCTCCCTGGCAGAGACAGTGTAGTAGTTTGCTCGATTTATCTCCCCGTTGATAAATTCTGCTACGGGTAGCCAGCCACACCAACCGGGCATCTTCCATCAGTAGATCTGCATGGGTTTGGCGCGCAAGGCCCAGCTGACGGCGCGCCAGCGCACCGCTCTCCTCTCTACTTGTCTGCTCCAAGGCGATCAGGCGGGCCTCAGTTTTCAGCAACTCTTCCTTTCGAGTCCGGCGGGCGGCGGAACAGTAAGAAATATCTACCCCTTGTATCGTGGACTTCATAGCCTCCCTTAGGGCTCGGCTGGCTCCACTGACCCAATATTCAGTTCCAAGTACTGATCAATAGCTTGGTCAATATGTTCTCTATATTGCTCGTCTTGTAGGTTCCATGTGGAGAGATGCCACCGGAAAGAAGGTCGTGCCGGGCCTAGTTGCAGTGTTAGGGCTACTGGGGAGTGACCAGAAAGGCCCCTTGGGAGAATGTCTGCCCCTCGCACCCTATGAATATCTCCCACAGGAACAAATAAATAATCTAGGCGGGAAAATGACTCGTGCACAGAGGAAAAATAAGTGTATCCCCGGTCTATGCAGTGTAATGCGCACCAGATGTCTGTCCACCCCAGGCCAGTCACAAGGGTGCTCAGTTTGGTAGTGAGGCAGGCCATCCTATCTCCAGCAGTCCCGAGACACATCCGTCACATCATTCCAGTCGCCATCAATAACAGCTCTACAGGGGGGGGGGGGGGGGGGGATCTCTTCCCAGAGAGTTAAAAGATGTTCAACCAGAGTCCTAGACAGGAGAGGAGGAGCATAGACAGAACCAAGTATTACTTGTTTCCCATAGATGGATCCCTGAAGTATAACATATCTGCCCTGGGGATCTACCCATGACCTGGAAGGTAAATATGGGACCCGTCGGTGGATGAGAATGGCCACCCCCCTGGAGCCCCTAGAAAAGCCGGAGTGGAAGGCCTGTGCAAAGCCATAACGAAGAAGACAGGGGGCCTTGGTACCCAGCAGATGTGTCTCCTGAAGCATCAGGATATCGGCTTTATCTTGCTTGGCCTGCCGGAGGATGGCACCTCTTTATTTTATCCAGTGTCCCCTGGACATTTAAGCTAATTATGCGGAGACCTGCAGTGTTAGGCTGCCGACCCACCATAGGAGAAGACATTTACGATTGCCATTACGGGAATATCTAAAACAAGGGGCAAACAACAAGTATCTGCTACGCTAAGACGACACACTAAAAATGTAATAGTAGATGCAGTGTACAGGAGATGGATGCAATCATCGTGTAGAGGAGCATTATCAATCAAAGTACATATATTAATGGCAGAAGAAAAAAGACAGTGCATAACAAACCCCAAACCCCTCAAACACCCCCCTCCCCCCACCTCAATACCTCATAACCATTGATGCATCTGTCCCGGTCAAGACGGCATAGGGGCCCCAACGGGAGCACTCCAGCCATCTCGCCAATGGATCCCCTAGAGCCCATCCGAGGGTTGAGCGCTGTCCCCTGGACCTCGGAGGGTCAAACAGAGGTAAGGCCCCTAAGGAGCCCCACCGGTTAGGTGATTCAATTATAAAGAAACATCTAAGAAGGAACTATGTGTTTGTAAAGTCGGAGTCTCAGGCCAGAAAACACATGTAGAGACGATACAAATCAGGCCCAACCCCTTTCCTGGGGCAGCCTCACAGACCCACGGCCGACCACCGGAGGGCGGCCACTATAGTTAAGCATCAGACAGCTGGCACAGTGTCCATTCCTTCATTAGGAGGATTCCAAAATCCTCATGATGCCGAGTGTCCCGACCTAGGTAACAAGGCTGATCTGCTGACATCACTACGAGACTGTGAACGGCGACGAGATCGGGACCTCATGGGGGGACTCTTCTTGAGGTTTGGAGGTCTACGAGTAGGGCCACCAGCCGACGAGTCTGAGTCCAGGAGAGGCAGCGTGTGCGAGCGCAGCTGTACTGTCTCATCAGTCCAGGTGAACACTTCTTCGGGTGAATTGAGGAACCAGGTGCGGGACTGGTAAACGAGCAGTGTAGAGCAGGGCGTATGGTATTTGTAGGCCACGGAGGCGGGCCTTGGCTGCCATGAAGGATTGTCATTGCTGTTGAACTAATTTGGTGTAGTCCGGAAAAACTCAATATTTGAGCATTGTTGAAGTGGAGAGGCTCTTTGAGCCGGGCCTGCTTCAGGATAGCGTCCCTGTCATGGTAGTTTAGGATCTTTGCGTTAATCGGACGCGGTCTAGCCCCGGGGGTGGCTTCTGTAGGAGAGCTCTGTGAGCGCGTTCAATGATAAAGCAATAGGACATGGAATCTGGTGGAAGCCAGCTGGTCAGCCATTTGGTTAGGAACTGTTCTGTTGCACCAGACTCACAGCCCTTCAGAAAGCCCAAAAAGCGAAGGTTACACCTGCGAGCCCTTCCCTCTTCGACTCGTGAGGCCAATGTTTTAGAGATAGTTTCCAGGGAGGCTACTTTTTTCCACAATGTAGCTACAGAGCTTTCAACCTCAGAGACCCTTGTCTCAGCCACTGTAATACGTTCAGTCGCATTCCGTAAATCCTGGCGGAGAAGCATAACCTCAGAGCCCACCTCTCCTATTTTGGTCTCGAGAGTCGTCCTGCTATGTGGGATTGTCGCAAGGAGGGCCACATTGTCCGGAAGTCCGCCCTGTGCGCCCCCAGGATCGGGCGCAGAAGCTCCTGGGGCCGTGTATTGATCAATCGTGTTGTGTTTTGCCACATTTCCATGGGATTTGTCTCTTGTCATAGTGCCGGTTTGGGGGCCACAGAATAAGTAGATGAAGAGGATCTGGGCGTGATCAAATGTGTGGCAGGCAGGCGAAGTCGACAGACGTCTACTAGAGCACCCAGCACAAATATGAGTTGGCGCTGTTGGTCTTCTGTGACGCTGGACGCAGGCGGAAACCACCCACCCCCAAGCCTCACCGAGCGCTCGCCCGGTCGCCTCCGCAGGCAGTCAGCACTCCCCCCCCCCCCCCTTCTCCAAGAGGTGCCCAAAAGCACACAGGCAGGGACACACCAGCATTGCTGGGGATAAGGAGGAGGGTCTAATGTACCACAAGGAAGGACCACTGCTGTTCCACGCCACCTCCCCAAAGTAGGGGTGACGCACTGGGCTCCAACAAGCCCCAAGTCTCCAAACCACCCAGCACGTGGCTCCAGGCACAAACCAGGAATTAGAGCAGATAAAGTCTCGTATGGCAGGGGCCCCCCACCGGCAGTCTGCCGCTGCGATCACTCCAGTAGATGTACAATGGTCAGCAGGACTCCCAAGAGCTGCCACGAAACCCCCCCCGTGGCCCGAAATGGCCACCGTTAATGACTCGGGGGGGGGGGGGGGGTGGGGGAGGTGCCGGAGCCACGTAGGTCAGGAGCCACGCAGGTATCACCCCTACCGAAGAGAGTGCGCAATGGTTTTAGCACAGGGGTGAACCCACGGGATCCCATAGCAGGCACCACAAGCCCCACAATCAGGCCCTTTGTAGATATCAAGTGGGGCAGGTAGCCAGGAAAGCCGGGCCCAGCGGTCACGGTCCACTGCACGCGGCGACCGCCAATGCGGTAGTCCCAGGTGTACCCAGCGTCAATGGTGCAGGGGTAGGGAAGAGGGGAGCAGAGCAAACCCCTCTTCGGGCTCCACTGGAACTCACCGGACATTGAGATCTCCGTCCTCAGGGTCACCACCATGGATCCATGGATGGGGCAGCCACGCCCTCAAGTGAAAGGAATGACGAGGACAGTGTGCGCGTCTCCGACACCCTATCGCTGGCTCCGATGGTCTGAGGGCCGTTGGTAGCGGGCTCTCTCGTTCCGATGAGGCTGGGGCCTTGCGTAGAATCTGGCCATACGCAAGACAGGATAATGTCTCGGGAGTCCTGCCCCCTCAGGCGTAATTGGGCCTGCCGGCTACGTATCCGACCTGATTCCAATACCACGTTGGTGATGGCTAGCCGCCTGCGGTAACGCAGAGTCCACCAGATGTTTAGGGACTCTGCGAGCGTCGTTAAGGAGATTAAGAACCGATGAGGCAGGATATAT
Organism: Triturus cristatus; assembly: GCF_964204655.1. Classification (NCBI taxonomy): domain Eukaryota; kingdom Metazoa; phylum Chordata; class Amphibia; order Caudata; family Salamandridae; genus Triturus; species Triturus cristatus. The sequence goes on along the minus strand of NC_140593.1, from coordinate 908,844,579 downwards.
CAAGGATTATGCAGATGGGCTCAGCGGAGCTCGTCTAAGTTGCGGACGCCATGTTGGCACACTAGGCCACGCCCCATCTCAATCTTTTTTTAACTTTATTTGTATCACTTTAGTATTTAGATTACGTCTTTTTAACTACATTGGTTTGGGAAATGTATTGTGTTTATGTCCTAACTTTAATGTTTTGATTTTGCAGTCCATGTGTGACATTAACTTTTTGCTGAGAAAGTCCTTTCTTTTCGTGCCAAAATATCAGAAATAAACTCCAGATTTCTCCCAGAAGTCGGAGATCAACCCTAACACTCATCAGGACTGTGGTCTTCCTCGCTCAGTCTTACAATTTTGTTTCCAAAACTGGTTTGTTCTTTTCCTTAAAGGTATGGTAATCGTTTTCAAAATCCCAATAGGTTTGCTAATTGTAAACAGTCTATACTCCAGAGAACATTATATATTAATTTGAACATCAATATTTTCAAAAGTGATAATATTCAAAAACCTATATTATTTTTCCCCAAAAATACTGGTTTTAAAAAAGGACTTGTTCTAAAATGGCAATCATTTGAAAATGTGGAAGATTAAAGTATTGCAGTCATTGCAGTCTCTAAAAAAGCATTCTTATTTTCTAATTTTCAATGTTAACAATAGTAAACCTGTTACATAATAGGACATATATCTAGCTTAATCTTAACCCTATGGAAAACGAGCAGTGCAAAAAAAGAATATGAATTTATAACCTGGACACTATTCTTGCTAACAACGCGAGTTTGATTGCTAGCAAATGAAGTAAGGAAAAGTAGGAGATGAATAGTGGCTCTTTCCACTATAGAATACATAATTTAGAACTAAATATAATGTTTTACTCACACTGAAATATATGTCATATTGTTCCCACTTTATTTTTCCTTCTTTTTCTCCCTCGTTTGTAAGATGATTCTGCCATTGGTTTTTAGCTTAGTCATTCCTGCAAGCCATTCTTCACAGAGATCATTGTATCAATAATCCTGGAGTGTCTTGCACTGTACTTACAGAAAGGACTTTATACATTTAAAATTAGCATCTTCTGCAAGCACGTAGACTCCATTATTTAGATTAGCAAAACTCAACTGTACATAAATATCTTGCTATGAAGATTTTGATTCGCACCTAATCATTATATCAAGCACTAGCACTCAGTTGTTCTTGGAATGGACTTACGTATATTTGAGACCATTCCTAAAATATGTAGGAAATGCGTTTGATTGGTTTTCGCAATTAAATTCTGGTAACGATTTTTGCGGGGAGATATTTATATAATTTTGTGAATTATGTATTCTATATATTGGAGTAAATGTTTTTGTAAGAAACGTATTCTCTGTGGATGTTTTCATATGGATCGGGATTTCTATACGGTTCAGTCAGGAGAAACTGAAAACACTGCATTATCAAACTCAGCTCATAGTTTCTCTTGAGTGATGCTCACCAACAGTGGCGGCTACCGCAAAACTAAAGTGGGGGAGGGGTAGGATGGGAGATTACAGTGTGACTACCACTCCTCCCTGTCCACCTACACTGCTGGCATCAGCTCAGTCAGCGGTACGTTTATTTTTTGCTTGACCGCTGACTGACTGACCAGTGGGGCGACGCTCCTCCACCATTACAGAGGAACAGCTCCTATTCCCCAATCCTTAGAGCACCCTGATGCGAATTTTTGTGGGCATACAAAGAAGTATATGTTGTAAAATAGGCATACAGGTATTGAAAAAGAGCCAAAGTATTTGCTCTTTGAATCTTCCCTGCAAATCCCATTCAAGGCCCACTTTCCTCTTTCTGCTTGTCTCTACTTCCCTACCATCTCAGAACTATGAAGTGCGTTAATAACCCTTGAAACATCAGAATTATTATCCCTATGTAAAATGATGCTTTATATAAAATAACACCACGGTTCCTTTTACCTTGTTGTTATAGTGAAGAAGTTTCTTGAAATTCCATATTTCAACATATAGTAAAGGAAATTAATGTGTGAGTAATTTGCAAATATATTTAGCCCATTTATTAGATTTTCTCTGTTGAGGATAAAATATCATGAGGTGGCTAGATTTATGGACTTGCAGTGTAGGTCCAAAATATTGAGTACTGAAAATTGCTCTTCCCTAATATCATATCAAAAATATTGAGGACAAAAATGGCGAAAAGCATGTATGTACAGACTTTCTATACCTAACTCCACATCTACATACCATGAAAAAAAGTATATAAAGGTCAGATAATTTAGTTAAACTTTTGAGGGGGAGCTCATGGAATAATCAAATTCTTGAAAGTATGACCTACTTGTCAAAAGTAGCCTACCTCTGCAACTAGAAATTCACATTGATATCCAGCTCATTGTGTCAATTACTGAAAATGGCTCAGAAACTAGGGTCAAATTCACTGTCTGCATGTACTACGTGCAAGCTGAATAAAGGGAAAATATTTAAAGCTCGATGGAGATACAAGAGAGGAGAGCCTATTTGGCAAGTCCACCTTGGTTGGTGCAAGACGTGTTGGCAAAAAAAACCGAGCCAAACTGCCTGTACCAACTAACTCAGCCAGGAACCTAGTGATCATTCTGGATAACAATCTCTTAATGAGTGAGCAGATAGTCTCCGTCTCTTTTACTTATTTTGTCATCCTCCGAATGGTTTTCAAAATATTCAGGTGGCTCTCCATCAGCACCCATTAGACCGTTGCCCAGTCCCTGATCACCAGCCGTATTGATTACGAGAACAAGCTCTACGGAAGCATTCCGGAGTACCTCGTAAGGAAGGTTTACTTTGTACAGAACACTGCCACCTTCCTGGTTTGTAACCTTCCTGCTTGGAGCTCAATGGCTCCTCATCTCAAGGTTCTAAACTGCCTACATATTCATAAACGTGCCACCTTTAATTTGCTTGTCCCATGCAAGTAGCAATTTATGGCACTGGCCCTCAATATCCGCGTTGCAGGGTCACCCTATACAGCCTGACTAGACCTCTCTGCTCCAGTACACTTCATCTTGCAGTTATTCCATGCATAAACCACGTGTACTGGAGGACGTTCCTTCTCTTACGTGGTGGCTTAAACCTGGAACCTCCTCCCTCAGAACCCATCTTACCAACAATTTATTATCTGTAAAGAAATTGAAGAACTTGATCTTTTAAGACCGCCACAGACATTTCTTTCTATTTCCAGTTTTTCTCTGCAGAGTTTTAATGAGCCTGGATACCCCTCCTGAGGCGAGCTTGGCACCTTTCAGAACCTTGCAGCATAACATAAAATGTATTTTCAGCCACATAAAAGTGTATCTGCTAGAAATAAAGGCTGCAGAGGGGAGACAAGACTGCCCAATTCTACACTAGAGAAATCGTGCCCTGGTCATCACTGTGGAACTCCTACATGATATCCCTTGAAATCTGTAACTTCTGAAATGTCCCTTAATTCTATTAACTGAATTTAAAATGTGCAGGTTTTGTGCTCGGTAAATGCATTTGACGGATACAAATGAAACACACATTAACTCAAAAGTTAAGATGATATCCTTAGGCTCTCCCATGTCCCGAGTACCCCCCCACCCCCAAGGCTGAAAACTTCAATAGGACTTCTTACTGAACCCTGAAACTAGCTTCTCCTCTTAGTCTCAAATCCCCTGACCTCACAGTTATGTTATGGCGGTTATCCTTGCAGCTCTGAAAGCCACCCCTGACTCGCGCAAACCTGGAGTCCTTGAAACCTGATCTCCTTGGGGTTTATCCTCGATGACAACTTGCTTTTGCACATGCCTAAAAATCAGACAGCTTACAGTGTTTGGTATCAGCTGAAGTTCCCAAAAGGCGTCAACAGCTACATCTCTACTGTAGACATTCAGATGACCAACCAAGCTCTGGTTCTCCCTCGAATGAACAAAGGCAACATCATCGTGACAGGCCTATCCAACACTCACCGGTCCATATTTCCCTTGCAAGTCAAATGCATCCTCAAAGTTCTTTTTAGTTCTTACTCCTGGTGGTGCAACAGGTATGCATTCGCCTTTTCCTTGCTCATCAGGAGCAGATCCACTTGGCCTCCACATTCATGCAGGCAGATGCAGCCTCGAAAGCAGTAGCAGCCCCGATTGTGCCATCAGGCACAGATACTTGAGGTGCGTCCAGCCAGGGACCAGTTGGAAATGACTGAGGAACCCTCTGCAGCGTACGTTGCTTCCAATTTGCCCTCAGATAGCCATCCCTCTCTGAATGCCCCTCCGTATTTGGGAAATGCTGGTCCTCTCTCGTCCTGGACTATTTAAAATGCTGCAGGGCCAGACAGACTCCTTCCCTCTGCCAGTAAGCAGGCTTCTTGCCACTCGGGTCGATCATGAGCTCCTACATCAGAAGGTGCAGGCTTCAGCTGATGCCCTGTTAACACTGGAAAACTGACCGACAGGCAGACACCTGCCCCGATCATACCAAATTCATCGAGTAATCCAAGAAGCGCTCTCTCCTGGGTCATGAAGGACTTGTATCTAGAACAAAGCTGGGTGGTTTGGGTCCCACTTTTATACTAATTTCTAGACAGGGTATGTGGTTCTAGGGTCTAAAAAGTCAGAACTGTTTTGAGGCGATTCTCCTTTCAAGTCTCCTCTCAGCCTGTTCTCCAGGCAAAGCCACTGTGCAAGAGTGATTCTTTTAAAAGGTAGGTAGAACAGGGGCTGTCTCCAGACTGGAGTACCTACAACACATGCAAAATGAAGTGTGAGGTATCTGTATCTGGGTGTTATCAGCCTCTCTGAAGTAGAAATCAAGGATGGAACAAAGTGTAGGCCTGACCTAGAAACGTCCTCACCCAGTAAAATAAATGAAATCCCACCCCAATCTATACGATTAACAAAATGCCAGTGTGCAGGAAGAACCAGTCAACAGACCCTTGCTAACAAATGAACTGATGGAATTTCTAAAGGTAGCCTTTACTCCACCCTCCACACGTCAGTATTCAGATCTGCACTGCCAGTCAAAGAAATGCAGGCATTACGCTTCCTCTGTCTCAGGAAGCAGTCCTCTTCCTCCATCTTGTATCATACCAAGACAGGGACAAAATGGACCCACTAGCTTCAATATTCAGGCTCACTCACACACAGAGCCACACAACTGCATATGTGGTATACCCTTGCAAACCACACACATGCCCTTGACATATATACTTGATGCCAAAGCAAGGTTCTGGGCAAACTCACGATGACAGAACTTTAAATCAGAAGGGTGTATAGGCCACACTTTCAGCAACAGATGATAGGGTCTGGCCACACTATCAGTTCCAATAATCAAAGTATGCCACCACAATCATTTTAAGTGCTATGCCCAGGACAGGGGAAGTAGTCCTCTTTTCGATATGACTGCACGCATGTGGCACCCCTCAAATGGACAGGTCCAAGACTTCACATAGTCCTAGGCCTCTGTGAAAATGCTTATATTAGTGCGACACTAGGGCCAAAATAAACGTCAGATACACATGCATTTGGGCTCTCAGGGCAGTGAAACATGCCTGAGTACCAGACAGGGGTGATTCCTGTCCCTACAGCTGGGGTACAGGCTGTGTGTACGGATAGATACTGACAGCATGGCTCCAGGCACACTCGCAATGTCTGCAGCCTCCATTCAGAAGAAGGGGGAGGGGCTCTGATGAATGTCCCTGGCCCACTCACCTTTCCTCCTAAATGCTTCCCTAGGAGGTATGCAAAATAATCTCAACCTGCAGTTGTTGGACATAAGGTTCGTCTGCTCCCCTCACACCGTAGCAATGTCACCTCCGCAGCATCCCTCCCATCTCAATATCCAGCCCCGGGAGCATTCCTTGGTCTACCTTTGCGTCCACTGTAGCTATGAGTGTGAATTCGGGAATACAGCATGGGCCTTGCAGCACCTTCTGCAGAGCTGTCAGTGGGGTTTCTTGCACAGGTAGCATCGTTTCATATACTTTTCCCTGTACTATGCTCCAAGGATCGTATGTAAATGAAGTTTCTGCAATTCCCACACCCCTTTGGTTGTCATATGTGCACCTACTGTTGCCAGCTTTAGTTGTCCGTTCGTTCTTTATGGAGAGGCACAGTATGTCCATAATCGTTCCTTGACTTTGAATCACCTTATTCCAATTATGCAGCAAGAGGCATTGCGTGTTTACAGGTATTACTGGGGCAAACATGATAAATGCTTAAACAACACGTGAAAGGATTTGAAATAGTATTATTGCTGAGACTTACCAGAGCATAGGTTCAACACACAGCATATTAAATAACGAAACGATGCCGTAGATGAATCTTTGGGTTTGAATTTCTGATTTCCGGATGTCTGAGACGGTGGCTGTGAACAGAGTGTGAGACGTTAGAACCAAGCAATGATGATGCCGAGCGTTTTCGGATTTATAAGGATTTTTTCTAAACTGCACTAACATGCAACGACAATGTGGCAAGAGCAGCAGCAGTGCAAGCACCCCCGAGACAAGAAACTGCTGTGGGGGGGAGACAGGCGGGTGACAGCCGAAGCTGTGATTGGCTCCCTCACACTCAGAGAGCAGGCCAGTGCTTGATTGGTGTTTGTGGCTGAAGCTGGGGTCCACCGGCACTCAATTTTGCGGACCAGCACTTATTATCCCACAGCAGACTTTGATCCAGAGCAAGAGAGAGCAACATCCGAAAGGGATACCGAAGCAGAATGAGATGGGCGAAAACAAACAGTGACAAAGAGAGAAAGCAGAAGCATACAGGAGTGTGAGTTGATATGAAGGAGCAGGGTTGTCATGTGGTGCAAGGCTGGCTTTAGGGCTGTGCGACCGGTGCAGATCTTGATACCTTAACATTTAATAACGCCTACTGCAGAGTTCCTTGTGCATCCAGCTTTCAGCCAGCAATAGCAATGTCAAGATAAATCTTGTGATTTAAATCCCTGCTAGAGAGAGCGATTCTGTCTAGTGGCAGTTTTCACTCACTCTAAAGTAGCACAGAGGGCTAAAATGCCTGCTGCAAAGAACAGATCTGTATTTTATATTGCTAGCTGAGTGGATTAGTAAGCCGGCCTTCACCAGCGCTTTAAAACAAATGAAATGTATGTGACAGAGGTGCTATGGAGAGAGGAGGGGCACTTTTGGCGGGTGGCAGTGAGGGAATCAGAGGAGATCGGTGGGGGGCGCTAAAAAAGATTGTTGCACAGGGCGCAGCCAGCGCTAAAGCCGGCCCTGTTGTGGTGGATTAGAGAGGCACGAGGTGGAATTAAGTCTGTGCAGCCTAGGTACTTGGCACCCTCTGTGTTTGGGATCGCTGGTCACGGGCAAAACTTTGAGCCCTGGCACTTATTCCTTTACAAATGAAGCACTGGAGCAGGTATAACGCAAGTCTCTGCAGTTCGCGATTCCTCACATGCAGAGAAATGGCGCAGAATGTACCTCTACAACACATATTCAGAAGAGCAGCAGGATAGGCAGCAGCCGCAGTGCACATTTACACAGACAGAATAGGTACAGCATGTGCAGGCGTTGTGCACGCTTCACTTACAAGAGCAAAGGCACACGTCTTCACACATACACAAGACCTACACTGTGGCTAAAGCAAAGGGATGACTTCTGTACACTGAATTGGGGAAGCTCTCCAACCCCCTTTCATTGACAATCAACATTTAGAACACATGTAGGAGCATTTCACCCTTTCTCCATATGCTGGTTGGATTTCGATGAGCTTACCCTTAACGCTTTAAAGACTGGGGGCCTAATTTATTCGTTTTTGCCATATGGCAGCGCCACAGGCCTTCTTGCTGCACTGCTCTATGGCAAAAGAAAATGGTAGGAATGTGCGTATTTATCAGATATGGTGCACTCCTGTCCTTTTCCCCAGCGCTAGTGCACAATAGGCAGCCGTGCGCCAACACTGGCACCTTTGAACCATGGTGCAAAGGTCCCTGCGTTGCAGGGATGATTGTTCGAGCAGGAAGGAAAGCTTTCCTGCATCAAAACAGGCTTTTTCCTCTGTGTGGGCTGCAGAATGCTGCACACATAAAAAAAGGAGGAGAAATAAAGATATTTCTCTTTGTTGTGCCTCCCTTAGAGGGGTGCGTTTTTGGCACCGCCTCAGTTAGGATTTCTCGTAAATCTGGGGCAGTGTCAAAAAGCCATGCATGTTGCTGGGAATGCCCCCAGCAACACTCATTGTACGCAACTATAACGCAAAAAACTGCATTAAAGGTAACATTTACAGTGCAGCATTAAGCCAAAAAATGTGGTTAGTGTTTCCTGGTAAATTTGGAGCAGGCTCCTGTGACACCGGAGCATCACAAAAAAGGACGAACCGGCGGCACAAGGGGCTTAAAATAAGCCCCAGTGAATGCAGAATTATTTATGGTTTGGAGTATAAATTGTTATTTAATAATTTTGTGTTTTAGGTGTTGTTATTTTTGGTATAATCATTCTGAGGTTCTAAATATCGCATTTATGTGCTAGGTATAGTTTGCATGGCTGCTGTGCAAATTACGGACTGTATACCCAACCATCATTTGCGCATTTTAGTGGTGCTTCTGTGTAATTCACACCTACAATGCACTTTAACTGTGACTTTTGAGTGAACTTTTAATGTTGTTTTTCTTAAAGTCACGGGTTATATAGCATGCATTAGGCACTATTTAAAGTCTCTGGTTATATAGCATACAATTGGTACTAACTGGATTGCTGCCATGAAAATGGTGCGGCTGGTACAGATTGGGGGTCGTGGGGGTTCGGAGAAGAAAAAAAAAAAAATACTCACCTCTTTGCTGCCCATCCCTCCTCCATCATCTCTCCTTCGCTTCTCGTCCCGACGAGTCCCAGAACGGAAGCAGGAAGCACACAGGCTCCCCTAAGCAAATCACAAGGCCGCTGTCTCCAGCATGACAGCAGCATCCTGATTGGTCTGAGAGCTGTGGTTCAACTCTCAGACAGGGACTGGGGGCCTGTACATGTTCTCCACCTAAGCTGTCCAATACCGCCCGGTGGAGAACATGCTTAGTGCACATGACCGTTTTGCCGGCCCAAGACCACTGGCAAAACCTTCATGGGCACTTAGAAAGTGCCCCAACCACTCTTCCCCCTGCTCTGTGAGCAGCACAACTCAGCCCTATCCTGCAAATCTTCTCAGCAGGAAAAATTAAAATGAAAATAACATCCTTTTATGGTCATGTTATCTTTCCTTTTTTGCACTGCTGAAAAGCAGTTGGGCTAAGCTACTCCGCCTTAACGGAGGAGCCTCCACTGCCTGAAAATATTAACGGTATTTCACTATTGACCTGGCCACTGTTTAAAAGGCATACATTTACGCTCTTTGGCTAAGGGCCATGCAAATACTAAGGAAACTTAACTATTTACTCAACTGCTAGTTAAATAGCAGACGTTCGGTACTAGTTGGTTGTCAGCCATGCAAACAGCAAAGAAGCTTAACTATTTATCTGCCCGCTGGCATAAAAGAAGATTATGTACTCTTTGGCCCTTGGCCATCTAATAGTAGAGATTGTGCACAGTTTGGTCAGGAGACCGGTAGATTACAAAGAAACTTCACTAGTCACTTAACGGATGGTGGTTGAATTGCAGAAAATACCTAAGATTTGGCTAGCCGTTGTGCAAATAGAAAGAAACATCAGTATTTATTTAGCTGCTGGCTAATAGAACACATTATGCACTGTTGTGTCAAAGACTATGCAAGTAGCAAATAAACCACCATTTATCCGGCTGCTCGCTAGGTACCGGAGTTAGAAATTGGGTTACTGGTTGACTGGGGTGTGAGCCCTGGTCAAGCAGCAACCACAATCCTAGTTAGGGTAATGGACAGGCACACCCCAAATTAGCCGTGCTCAACCCCTCGGTAGATTGCCTCTAAATTAAGCCTGACTGCTCTGTGCCAATGTGTAAAGTATTTGTGCAACACTTCAAACAGTAAAACTGTGAAAACCCCACACAAAAAGATCCCACAACAGGTTAGAAAATAGAGCAAAATGTAATAAATAAAAACAAAAACAGAATCCAAATAATGGAACCACAGTTATGATTTTTTATGAATAAACTGTAAAATAGCACCTAAAATCATAAAGCGCCAACCAAGCATATTTGGTCATGCTGGGCAGGGTCAAATTCAAAGGTTCAATCCAGCCATGATGGAGCATGGATCAGGTATAGACAAAGATTAGTCCTGCTGAAGGTTTGCCTTCTCAAGTTTTGTGCCAAGAGCAGGCTGGGCATTGAGGGCAAGTGTTTAGCATTGGCGGTCCATGTAGACGATCAATGCTTGCTGTGCTAAGAGACAAACGTGCAGAGGCTCACACTGATTTTACGGTCAAGCGGTGAGAACAGGCTCATTCATGGTCACAAAGAGCCCAAAGCTTCAATGCAAGAGTTCGGGCCACACTAAGTGCCCAGAAAAGAGGAACTGATTAAGGGGCAGGAACTTACTGAAGAAGGGTCCAGGAGCTGTTAAGGAGTCTGAAGAAGGGTCCAGGAGCTGTTAAGGAGTGTGTTAAGTCCCAGAGGCTCAGATCAGGAGGCCAGCAGACTAGCCCTTTGAGTCAATCTGGGGTCCTTGGTTCAAGATAGAGTTGCAGGTCCCGGTCTTCTTCCCCAGGCAAGAGAGCAGCAGGCTGGAGGTCGGAGTAGCAGTCCAGCATAGTGACAGTCCTTTCAGCAGCACATCAGTCCTTCTTCCTGGCAGAATATCCACAGTTCCATTAGTGTACTGAAGTGTGGATTCTAAGGTTCGACTTTTATACACTGTTCTGCCTTTTAAATGGGGGATCTGCTTCTGGAGACATACAGTTGAAGTACACAGATTCCCTTCCTCCCCTGCCCTGGCTTCCAGCTAGCTGAAGTGACAATACAGGGTCAGTAGGTCCTTTATGTGGAGATGGGACACAGCCTATTCAGGTGAAAGTGAGGCTGGGCCCAGCTCCACTCTCCCATCCGGCTAGTGATGGCCCATGCAGTCACAACTAAGCTCCCATTGTGTGTGGCTTTTTAGAAGGAATACACAAAGCCCAGCTGCCAACTATCCCAGTCATGTGATCAGAGACAGGTTGCAGACACCAAATAGCTAAGGGATGAAAATACTAACATTTTAAAAGTGGCATTTTCAGAATTCAAATTTGGAATCAGACTTTACCATAAGTTAGGATTTTAAATAGTCATTCCAGAGACACCGAACTTGTAGGGTTCATCTTTTCCCATTTGGAAATGACACTTCTAAAATGTAATAGGGTAACTCCAATGTTATCCTATTGCAGAGACAGGCATTGCAGTAGTGAAAAACAAATTTAAGAGTTTTTCATTACCCAACATGTAGAAGTTAAAAGTACCGTTCTAACTTTATAAATACAATGCACCTTGCACTTTCGGTTGAATAGGGTCTACCTTAGGGGTAACTTGTATGTATTAAAAAGGAAGGGTTGGGTCTGGCAAAAGCTTTATTTTGCCAGGTTGAAACTAGACACACAGGCTCTGCAATGGCAGGTCTGAGAAATGTTTAGAGATCTACTTAAGTTGGTGGCGCAATCAGTGCTGCAGGCCTGCTGGTGAGAAAGCAAAAGACCCACAGATATTACAACATGCAGAGCAAATCAAACATTCACCCTCATTCAAGATATCTGGGTTAAATCCATTGTTTTGTTGCACTATGCTGCCCCAGTTTAGACCCAGCCATATGCAAATCAGGCTTGACCCTGTTACTCATGGAAACAGGCCAGCCCGAACTGCCAAGCCAGGCCCTCCCTGGACTAGAAGTAAGCATCCTAGGACCTGTTTCAGGGCATCACCCCTCATCAGCCAGGCAAGCTTGAATCCAGTGGCACAGTGAGCCCTGGACCCACTTCCCGGCATACTCGGCAAAATTAGGGTGAGAAAGCAAAAGACACACAGATGATGGACAGAATGCAAAGCAAATCAAACATTTGTGTTGAGCAAAAGAACTATGAATTAAACCCACATCCATGTGACGGGGTGAATGTTTGCATTGTTCAGCATTCAGTCCATGAACTGTTCCCTTTTCACTACTACTGGTAGCATTTTATTTACAGGCCCTGAGCATATATGTAGAGAACTTTACTGGGGACTTAAATGTAAATTAGATATGCCAACTGGGTTACACCAATGTTTCCATGTTTTATGGAGGAGCACAAGCACTGTAGCACTGGTTATCAGTGGTAAAGTGTGCAAAGTCCTAAGGGCAGCAAAACCTAAGTCAGCAAAAACAGGAGGTCTAAAGACAAAAAGTCAGGGAGAACCACGCCAAGGATTAAAGCCCTAAAAACATGTAAATATGCGCAATTTATCTGATGGCCTGGAAAATGACAAAGAAATGCAATTATTTACTGCCAAGTGGATCAAAGCAGAGACTATGCATTATATGACCAGTGGCTATTCACATAACAAAGAACCATCACTTTTTACCACTATTTACAAAGCAGCTGGAAAAAATATTAGAGATGGTGCAGGTTTTGGGCATTGTCTGTGCAATTAACAGAAAGCTTCACTATTTACCCTTGGGTTTGCTCGATTACCCCTCAACCTTCACACTTCCCTTTCAAATCTGTCAATTCTCCCCCAAGTATGTCTCCTTTACTTCTCAGCCTTCCCACTTTCCTGCAGTCTGCCCATTTTCCTCCTCAATTCTGTAAATTCACTTTCCATTGAGACTGCATTTTCCTGTTTATCCACTTTCCTCTCAACCTGCCTGTTTTACTCCAGTCTGCCCGTTTTATCCCCAGTTTGCTTCTTCTCCCCCAGTTTGTCTGCTTTTCCTCAAACTGCTTGCTTACCCTCAGTATGCCCTTTCTGGCCCAAAATTAGTCTGTTTACATCCGAAACTGCACAATCCTCCCCCCGGTCACAATCCTCCCCCGGTCTCCCACTTTGCCCTCAGTCTGCCTCCTCACCTTGAGCCTGCCTAGTGTCCCTTAAGTCTACTTGGCCTACCTTCAGCTTGCCTGCTGTTTTTCCCTCTGTACCAAATTTCCCCATTTTATGTGTTGTCCTCTCAATTTTGTATGCTTCGCCTTAGTCTGTCTGCTTTCCCCCAGGCTGCCTGTTGCCCCCTGAATTGGCCCACTTTCACCCCACTCTACTCGTTCTCCAACCGAATGAGCAATATTTTCCCTCAGGCAGACTGTTTTACAGTTTGTCTCTGTCCTTTACCCAATTTATTCCAGCCTGCCTATGTTCCCCTTATGCTGCCTTCTTTTCCACATATCTGCAATTATTTCCTCAAGATTGTGGGTTCTTATCCAAGTTGACCTGATTTGCCCTCCACCTATCTGCTTTCCTACCCCAAGGCCACCTGCTTTCTACAGAGAATGCCAGTTCGCCTCAGAGCCTGCCCCCTTTTCCATCAGCTGGCCTGTCCTGCCTTAATTTGCCCAGTTTCCTAAATTCGGCCAATTTGTTCCCAGTTAGGTCACTTTCTGCTACGTTTGCTTATTCTCTACCTATATTGTGTCTGGTCACTTTTCCCTCAGCCTATCCACTGCCTCCCAGGCTGCCTATTCTCCCCACAGGTCTATCTGCATAACCAGTTTCACCAATCTGCCGTTATCCTCTTGAATCTGTCAGCTTTTCAGTTCTCATACTCCCATCCCCTAGTCTTTCCTCTCTTCCATAGGCTATCAACTCTTCCCTGGTCTGCATGTTTTCACCCTGTCTCTCTGCTCTCAGCCTAGTCTATGCTCCCTTCTCTGCTATCTTCAGCATCTGAATCTTCTTCCTGAGACTGTTTCCCTCAGCACGCCCATTCTCCCTTATTTATCAACTCTCTCCGGTCTGTCTGCACTCTCTCCTGCCTGTCCACTCTTCCCACCAGCCCTTCACTGTCCACATTTATATGCTCTCTCTATCCCACACCACTGTCTAAGGCAGTCTTTATGCTCTCTTCAAATGGCTCCATCTTCCCCCAACCTATTCACTCTCCACAGTCCCTCTGTTTTGCCTGGTCTGTGTGCTCTTTCCTCCCAGACTATGCTTTGTGGCTTCGGTTTGCCTGCTCTCCCCCCAGTCTCTCCTCACGGTCTTGTAATCTCCGTCTGCTCCCCCCAGTACATCTGCTTTCCACCATATTATAAGCACTCTCTCTGCCAGCTTCTATGTCCTCTTTAATTTTCTGCCCTTTCCACACTCTGTCCATTCTCGGTCATATTTCCCTGCTTCAATTCGATCACCCCAGTTTGCTCTCTCAACCAGATGTACCACTGTTGCATCTCTATGAAGTCTCTCAAAGACTCTCTGCTCTCCCTCCCAGTTTATGCACTCCACCATGAGCCCTCCAATCTCACATGTCCAATTTCACTTCCAGTGTCTCCACTCTTCAAGCCAGTCTCTCTGCTCTTTTAAAAATGCCTTCTTTCTCACCCCAATCCCTCTGTTGTTTACCAGTCTCTCTACTCTCCCATTCTGTCCGCTTTCACCCAGAGTCTGTCCATTACCTCTACAAAACTGCCTTTCCCAGCTTCAAAACACTGCTCTCCCTCCCATCTCTCTTCACTCTACTCCAGTATGTCTGCTTCTCTTATTCTAGCTACACACGGTTTGCTCTCCCTGCTATTCATGGCACTGTCCACTAGTCTCTCTGCTCTTCCTAGTATGTGTGGAAATATGGATTTTTATGATCAGTTATGTCCCCTATCTTGGACCCCAACGGTTTCATGTATGAATCACAAGTACATGTATGTTCCCTCCAGTTCCAGTTATGAAGACGCAAACACATGTGCGTCCACCGTCAACACGTCCTCTTTCAGATCCGCCATGAATAGGCCGGATATTCCATTCCTAAGTATGAAAGGCCACCGGCTTTATATGGTTCACTTATGCCATTTTACAGTCCAGGCAAGTAGGCCCTGATTCTGTCATCAAGCTTTTCTTTCCTTCTGCCTCTGAAAGCTCCAGTCTGAGCCTGCATCTGTGACCATGAACTTTGTCTCATTCCCTGCGCGGCTCACGGTGCCTGACATCAGCCTGTTGCCTGCCAAAAACTGTATTTCACCTTCGAAATTATCTGCTCCGCTCCCTGCCCAATGCATTCCTGTCTAGTAGTTTAAGTAAACATTCTTCCAGCTACCGAGCAGAGGCCCGGCTTCTCTGTCTTTATGCAAGTAATTCATAGCCCTATTATTATGGAAGACTTCTGCCCTCGCATCTAGTGTAGACACTTAGACGCTTGTACACGCACTAACAGTCAGTATAGTCAGTATAGAATAAGATTCTACTCTAAGAGACCTCTCTTTTGTGATACCATAGTTCTTTAAACATAGGATGTTAGATATGATTTGGGATTAGGTTGACTCGACCCTCCAGACATCTGTCGCCACATGTAGAGCTAAATGTCAAATCCCCTTCACCCCCTAGTTGCACGTCAATCATACGTCATGCTGCTGCGCGCGCATTTCTGCCAAGTATTTCTGCTGATATTGCGAAATTCTTTCATGGAACCACCCTATTATGACATCATACCTGATGACGTTCTTTAGTTACACCCAGTTACGCCCACTTTTGCTACGCATGTATGTTTTATCTTTACTATCAATTGTTACGCCTCCTGCATTTGCTTCACTGTAATGCCTATTGTATAAAAGTGATTACTTATCAATAAAATATGTACTTCACTTCCTGAACCTCCGTGGTGATGGAACTTGGAGTCAACGATTCGAATCGTCCATTGGAATAAAGCCCATTCCGAACCTCTAATATCACGGATTTTGCCTCTTATTTTACTGAGCTATTTTTATTATTTTTCTGTATCAAATTAAGTCCCGGTAATTAAATTATTTACCACATGAATGGCGCCCGAACAGGGACACTTTCTCATCTCACGCGCCGGCGGTGCGTTGCAGGCCCGGTCTCCTGCCACAGCTGGACGGACAACAACGCGTACCAGCAGGATTTCCTGTATCTCCCTCCGGTCAAGCGGGGGCGACTGAGGCTGCGATCAACACCCAGACGAGGCGGTGAGAAGTGCGAAGTATCCCGACCAGAGCCTAGCTGAGAGAGCAAGATCCGAGGTATACAGAGGCCCACCAAGTTCCGAAGTTCCGAAGTTCCGAGGTTTCCGATGTTCCGAAGTTTCCGAAGTTTTCGAGTCGAGTCCAGTCCAGTTCAGTTCAGTTCCGTTCCGAGGCCTTCCGTTCCGAGCTACCCGGTGAGTACCATTACTGGGGAGGCGTTCTGACGTGCACATAAGTTGTGCCGGTCCAGACGGGTTTGGGTACACAAATCCGGTCTGCACTGTTTTAGCAGTGTATCTGTACTGTTTAGCAGTATATCTAGTATATCAAGTATATAAATTCAGAATAATTCAGTTAATGCTGAGGATTATGTTTAGTGATTAAGTTTTCTCAGATCGTCATCATCATTGTTGCTCACTTAAACGTTAAATGTTAAATGTGTTAATACGTCCTGCATATTGTGGTGTGAATGACTGTTCATTATTGTGTTTATTGTATTAAGTTTGTTCAAAATCAAGTATCAGATCAGTTCTCAATATGCCGCTCTTTTCGAAACTAAGACAGATCACAACTAGAAAAGGGGTACTCGAAGAAGCTGTTCCTATTCCCCCTAGGGACACTCCAGGGTACTTCATGTATCATAAACACGGCTTAGACGCTATATTATTTCTTGATTTATGGGTAGACTACACCAAGGAATTATCAGAAAGTCAGAGGTGGCCCGCAGCTGGGACCTGGGATGCAGAGTGCATCATGAAAGTAGAGGAAGAGTTATGGAAAAGGAAAGCCAGACAGTCACAGAAAGACGCCGTTGAGTTATGGCGTAAAGAATCTCATAGACGTACAGAAAAAGCACTCAGACAGGAGGAGAAAAATAAGGAGAATTCAAATAAAGTCCGAGAAAATCTATTAATTGAAGAAGGTACACGAGTGAAATCAGAACAAGTAGACAGACAAAGAAATGCCCTTATGAATGGTATGTATCCCCTTCTGGCCGAGGGATTACCTAAGGCTACTCCGGAGATACCAAAAGACTTGCCACCCCCATTGTTCCCAATAAAAATGCATCCTAAGGGGCATCCTAGAACAGCAGAAGATGTTTTTCTTTCCTCATATTTAGATGACGCAGCTCCCGAGTATGCTAACTCCGCCCCACATAGACCGTCTGCCGGGGAGGTTCAACGCCAAGATCCTGTATCTGTATCCCTACAGCAACAAATCCTGACACAAGTTCCGGCAAGCACATCTGTTTCCACATCTGTTCCTACAGCTGCTTCTACAGCTGTGTCCACACCTATAGTTGCTGTATCGCGTTCAACGAATCCTTTCACGCCCGATACCCCAGACGGGGCTACGGGAGGTGCTACCAACATTTTTTCTACGCCACCCAGAATAAATAAACTTACTTTTCAAGAATCAGCGCTGTGGGGCAATGTTATGGGTACAGGCGTTAATCTGCGAGATCTGTGGGTGGACTCTTTTGCAATGCTTTATACGGTGGTTAAGTCTGCCCCCTTAAAAAGAAATCACCTTTTTACATTGTATAGAGTATACATCTCACCTAAAAAATTAGTCAAAATAACTAGTTTAGATTACTATTGCCCGAGATGCAAACTGTTAGCCGCAGACGATTTGCACATGTTTGTAGAGTGCCCAATGTTAACAAATTATTGGCTTAAAGTACAAGGCTTCCTGGCTGAGGTTCTAGGCAGACAATTAGTTGTAACTACTAGGATGATCATGTTTGGAGTAACATTGCACGCTGAACAGAACGATCTGGCTTCTAAATTTATCTTTTATGTCATCATCCTAGCACGACGAGAAATATGTAAAGCCTGGAAGAGTGAAAATGCCCCAAACTTTGCAGACTGTCTGAAATACCTTATATATATAAGTGAATTTGATATGGCCTGTGATAGTACCAGCCAAGATAAGATCTGGGCGGCCCTTGTGGCATGGCGGAATAGATGAGCATATTCCAATGATTTCACCTGGGCACTGTTGGTTCTTTGCCTTCAAAACATTGGGTCCAATGGCCTGAATGAAATGGAGTGGAATAAGAAAACAGTTGCTACTAGAGGGGTACTTCCTTCCCATCTCTCCTCAGACCCCTAAACATCGAGATTGGAATAACGCGGGAAGAGGAGAGGGGGCGGGTTTCTCCATCTAGAATGCCCACCTTGGTATATGAGGAATAAAAAAACAAAAAAAAAAAAAAAAAAAAAAAAGAATCAGCGCATCCACGTACGCCCAAACTCATAAATTCCCGCACGCTTAAGGAACTTCTTGTAGATTGTAGATATGACCCTGTGCCCGGCAAAGAGGACGAAATGATCCTGGCATCATTACGTATCAGACGAGCTGCGGTGTATTGAGGGAAGCTACCAGGAATGACTATGCATCTAGATAATATATATCATTTTGTCCAAACAGGGCGAGATTCTGAATGTATTAACAGAGCTATGGAATACCAGAAAGTGGAGATACAGGGGGAACTGTTACGTTTCCTCATAAACTGTGTGATCAGAAATCAAGACCGACCGGGGGTAGATCCGGAAATAATGCAAACTCTTACCAGATGGAGCCAGAATATATCAGAGGGGAGACATGATAGGCAAAAATGTATAATAGCCATGTGCCGAAAGATCCGTAAAGAAATAGAACGCCTACACGAAGAGAGATTAGCGGTAGACCAGTTTGAACAAAACGAGGAGGAGGAAGGATTAGGACTGCCCACAGGACAGTCAGAAACCATAGCCTATGTAGGTAGAGGAAGATCTTGTAATAGTACTAGAGGTTTCATTGACCCGATACGTCCGATATGTCCAGATAATAACAGGAATTTCCAAACACCTATAATAAATATAAGGTCCGCCGAGCATTCGTTCCAAGCCGCTGACAAATTACTCCGAGAACGAAGGGGTTATCATTTACTCGATTCTATGGATGAACAAGAATTAGCCAGGTCAGCCGTTCATTGGGTTGACAGTCCCGGAAAATATGGTGATGATACAGTAGCACACACATTTTTGAACCTCACCCCAGATGAACAGCGTTTAGCTGGGATTTATATGATTCAACAACTTCTTATACTTTATAAAAGCCAACATTCCGATCCTGGTCTTTTACCTGATATATTGACTGAATTACTCACGAATAGATGGAGAGGTTCAGGTACTAAGTTAATTAGAGATATACTAGAATCAAGAAAGCAGTACATTCTTTTTGTATGCCCAGAACATGTCTCACTGCCCATCAAGGAAAGAACGACGTATTACATGGACAGACAGAATCCCTTACGAGAAGTACACCCAATAAAGGGCGAGGACAATCAGTTTAAACGTGTATTTGTATATACGCCCATATCGAAAATAGAATTGTTAGAAATGAAGAAAGTGGTACCCAGTCATGACAAAGACCCAGCGGGTTTTCACCGAGAAATTAAAGACATGTTACTCATGGGAGAGTATACCTATCCCGACATTATGACAATATTAAAGGTATTAATGCCTGCTGGCATTTATGAAAAACTCAAGGAAAAAGAGTGGGAGGTGGGAGACCAAAAGATAGACTGGACAGCATTAGAAAATGAAGAAAAGGCCCGAGGTCCAGGTTCGGGGCTTGGGGATAAAACTAAAGCACTACCAGGTTTACTAGTACAGGTACTGCCACGTTTATTAACTACGAAAAAGGAAGACTGGGGTGCAATCTCAGCCTGTAAACAAAAGCAAGATGAAGACACTAGTGATTTCTATGCCCGATTCGAAAAATGTTTTGGTATAAATAGTGGCATAAAAGCAAGTAGCGAGTCATACCCACATCTGTTTGTGACAAAATTAGTTGAAAATTCCTTGCCCCAAGTGAAGAATAGAGTATTAAAATCCGAGAGTACCTGGCAAGGTAATACCCCATCACAAATGTTACAAATGTTACAGTACCATTACAATAGAATTAGAGAGGAACAAGAACATGAACAGAGACGCATGAAAGACACAAAAATGAAAATGCTAGTCTCCCAGACAGTTCCAGCTGAAGGTCATAAAAAGGGTATGACACAGTCCGGTGATTCAGCAGGACCTGTAAAAGGGACATGCAACTATTGCAAACAACCAGGTCATTACATACACGATTGCCCAGTCCTGAAGCGTAATATCGCCACAGGTAAAACACAAGAAAGACCACGGCCACCTAGACAGGATCAGAATGAACAAGGAGCCCCGCAGCATGCACAGTCCATGCCAGCTCCACAACAGTCTATACAGTCTGTGCCAGCCGCACCAGCGCTGCCTGTTGCTGCCACACAAACCACGACACGACAGCTGTACCAGACCGCACAGTATGACTATCCTGATTATCAACGATACGCATGAACCAGCCTAGAGAGGGAAGTTGACTTACCCCTTATCGAGGTCCCTGTAGTCCAAGAAGGACCTTATGTACATAGTGAACTATTAGGCCAGGATAGAAAATTTTTACTTGATACAGGGGCAAGTCGAACAACTATAAAACGTAGTGAAGTTCCAGGGGCACCCCTCTCAGGCTCACAGAATATTTCCCTTGGTTTCTCAGGAAAACCTATTGTTAATGAAGTATCACAGCCTCTTCCACTTACGATAGGACCTTTGACCCGAACTACAGATTTATTGCTTACTAAATCATGTCCAGAAAACTTGTTAGGTATAAAAACACTGAAAGCTCTAGGAGCTATAATATGTTGTTCTCCGGAAGGAGTAAGATTGTTTTTACGTGATTTCAAAGGTCACTATGTGTCTCGAGACATGGATCCCCGACTGCAGACTTTACCTACACATTTATGGGCACAAGGCCCTACTGATGTTGGTTGCATGAATATTACGCCATACCGAGTTACACTAAAGGCAGGAGTGGTACTACCGCGAATGCGACAATACAAGTTACCACCAGATGCTGTAGTGGCTTTACTGCAAATCATTGACGAGCTCATTGTCCAAGGAGTGGTTGTGGAAACAGACTCCAATGTATGTAATTCCCCGATAATTCCGATTCTTAAACGAACAGATCCAAAGGCCCCGCCAGTGTATCGATTGGTTATTGATCTGCGCGAATTGAACAAATGCATTGCGCCACAATTCCCTGTGGTCCCAGATATCTCGTCATTACTGACAGCTATTGATTCCGGAGCAACATTCTTTACTGTAATTGATCTCAAGAATGCCTTTTTCAGCGTCCCAATAGATCCGGAAAGCCAATACTTGTTCGGATTTAGTTTAAATGGACGTAGCTTTAAATTCACACGCGCACCTCAAGGATTTACAGAAAGCCCCAGCATCTATAGCCAAGCACTGAAACGAGAACTCGACAGTATCCACATGCCAGTCAACACTGCCCTGCTTCAATATGTCGATGATCTGCTGATCACCGCTAGAAGCGAACCTGAATGTGAGAAAGCATCACTGACGGTATTACAATTTTTGGCCGAAAAGGGGCACAAGGTGTCCCCTTCTAAGCTGCAATTCTGTGTCCAGCGAGTTGTTTATCTTGGACACTCGCTGTCCAAGGAGGGAAGGCAGCTTACACCAGATCGCATCCAGCTAATTGCAAATATGCCAATACCCAAGACACAAAAGGAGGTGCGGGCTTTCATAGGCCTCACTTCATATTGTAGGCAGTGGATCCCTCAGTATGCATTTCTAGCAAAACCACTCATTCAATTGACAACACAGGAGGCAGCCACATCGACTGTTCTCCCTTGGACTCAGGAACATGCACAAGCTTTTGAAAGCCTAAAGAAATCCTTATGCCAAGCACCTGTTCTAGCAACACCATGCTACAATAAACAGTTTACACTCTTTGTTACAGAACGCGAAGGTACTGCCTTGTCAGTACTCACACAGGAACAAGCAGGATCACACAAACCATGTGCTTATTTTTCTAGTACATTAGATCCCGTAGCTCAGGCTTTGCCTGCATGCCTAAAATCAGTGGCAGCAACAGCTTTAGCAATCAGACAAAGCGATGCCATAGTATTAGGACATCCATTGACAGTACAAGTACCACATGCAGTAGAGGTTCTCTTGAACCGCACACAAACACAACACTTGACTATAGCACGACTCACTGGTTACGAATTAACATTGTTTCAGCCACATATAGAAATCAGACGTTGTAGTACATTGAATCCTGCCACACTGTTACCTGTAAATGGAACAGACCCACTAGCTCATGATTGTATTGAAGTTATTACAATCACGACGAAACCCAGACAAGACTTGACAGATGTCCCATTGTCAGACCCAGACCTGACATTGTATGTAGATGGTTCATGTATGAGAACAGGTACAGGAGAGTTAGTGGCCGCTTATGCAGTCACAACAGACACTGAAATCATTGAAACAAATTGTATAAATACCTTGTCCGCTCAAGCAGCAGAGCTCATCGCTCTGACACAAGCCTGTATTCAAGCCACGAATAAAAAAGTCAACATATACACTGATTCACGTTATGCATTCGGAGTTGTACATGACTTCGGCGTGCTGTGGCGAGAGAGAGGTTATTTAACTTCTCACGGTGCCCACATTCAGCACGGACCCCTCATTCATGCCTTATTAGATGCAATACATCTACCCACTGCAATATCAATTATGAAATGTAAAGCTCATACGAAAGTTACTGATATCATTTCTCAAGGCAATGATCTAGCTGACAGAACAGCTAAACAGACTGCTCAAACTCAAACATCCGACGTGACAAAGACAATAGTCCCGACACCAACACATTTCATGATGGTTAAGGATCCCGCTCTTGACGTAATTGACATACAGACACATGCTACTCCAGACGAAATAAAGAAATGGACTGAATTAGGAGGGATCCAAACGGATCAAGGATGGATGACGAAGGAAAAATCTGTGTGGTTCCTTCCTGATTCAATGGTCCAAGTCATTATTAACACTGTACATAGTCCAGCACATCTAGGAGAAAAAGCTATGCTAGACAGCATCCAACACATTTGGTTCAACAAACATTTACGAGCAGCAGCTAAACAAAAAGTTCGTACCTGTATGATCTGTTGTCAGTTTAACCCAGGAAAAAGCATTCCCGTAGAACAGGGTGGATTTCAGCCTCCTGATCACCCTTTTGAAGTCCTCCAGATGGATTATATCCAGATGGAACGATGTCGAGGATTCAAATATGTTCTCGTAGTTGTCTGTGCTCTCTCCCGTTGGACAGAGGCATACCCGGTTTCAGATTACACTGCCCCGACTACTGCCAAACAGTTAGTTCGAGAATTCTTCCCACGGTACGGTTTACCACGTGTTGTCTACTCAGATAACGGCCAGCCGTTCTCATCCGAACTAATGAAACACGTTTCACTTTTGTTAGGTTATCAGTGGAAGTTTCACTGTGTCCGACACCCCGAAGCAGCAGGTCTCGTGGAAAGACATAATCAGACCCTGAAAATTAGATTGTCCAAAATTTGTAGAGAGAAAGGTGTCGACTGGGTAGTAGCTTTACCAGTTGCACTCTTTTACATGAGAATGGTAGCACACTCTCGAACAGGGCTATCCCCGTATGAGGTGATCTTTGGCAGACCACCAAATATGTGGGGGACGCCTATACCACGCAAAATAACTGATATTGACTGTAATATGCTGACAGATTACTTGGCTTCCTTGATGTCTGCACTACAATCTTGTCGTTCACAGGTAGCTGCAGCTTTTCCCGACAACACGGAGGTGAAACCCCATGACGTAATTCCAGGAGATTTGGTCTTAGTGAGGAACTTTGATCGGAAGTCTCAGCTGGATCCTAGGTGGAGGTCGCCTCAGCTCGTATTGCTAACGACGAGGACAGCCGTAAAGATCGAAGGTCGAAAAGGCTGGATACATTCAAGTCATATCAAGAAATTTCATGGACTGTCGTCAGACGTAAACTACACACCTTGCGTGTCTTCCTCGATTGACTCAAAACTTCCTTTGGTTGAACTGAGTAACCACGAACAGTACAAACTAAAACTTAGGTCTAACCAGTCAGGCAATTTGATTGTTTAAGTCCTCTCCAAGGTGAATCGGTCGAATTTGTCTCTGACATGTATCACTTAGACCTGTATAGAGAAAGAAACAGAAGGATAAAACTGAAACGACAGGCGTACTGTAAATCACTGCGTAGTCATTGCACAGTGACGTTATTAATTTTGTTTTTCTTAAGTCTTTTAATAATTACTGCAAGTATATTGTTGCACATATATTATCCTATTTCTAGACATGTTTATAAGATTACTGCTGAACATTCTTTTAGTGAATTACCTCTGCATGAGTTGTCTTATAGATTCGCGCTGCGCAATAACACGTTTATTAGTATGTTACATCATTCCCATCAGGTTAGCAATGCTACAAATTGTTGGATATGTGGCCGACTCCCTCCCTATCAGAATTATAAAGGAATTTTACCTCTCTTTCCATACCCGTTCACACACAACGGCTCCTGTGGAGCATGGTTTAGTTTAATCAATTCCCTAGATTCGAATTCTGCAGTTTATCAAGACAACTGGGTATGGGGAAATTTGAACTTAGTTTTACTTAAAGTCTGCTACCCTAACAAGGAGGGACTTCCCAAAAGAACAGGAACTGATCTGGAAAACGAAGTGTATGGATTAGGTAATTTTACGCTTAATCTTATGATCCTAAATGTCGAATCCGAAGCTACTCCAATTTTGCCCGCCATGTCAGTATTTCCAGTAAAAGGTGAATTATGTGTAAGAAAGAATGGTTCCATACATATGGGCCATAGTAGATGCACCACTATAATAGAATTTAGTGATCAAGGCAAGTCTACATTTAGAGCTTCCCGCCATTCCTACTTCATATGTGGTCAGACAGCATACATACGTTTGCCACTAGATTGGGATGGTACCTGTTACATCGGATTCCTTTTGCCACCTGTTTTCCTAGCTCCTCCCGATTATCACAGAAACACTCATTTAGTACACAATAGAGAAAGGAGAGATCTCCCAATAGTCGATTACACTGAAACAGCATGGGAAAAATACACAGATTTCAATAAAGGTCTCTTTCCCTATATAGGTACCGTTACTAATAGTAAGCTGATACGTAGATTAACTAGAACCCTTGAAGCAGTAGTGAACGAAACTATTTCCGCCTTAGGCAATTTAACAGAAGAGCAGTCTGCTATGCGGATTGTTGTGCTTCAAAATCGTCTTGTCCTTGACGTCATCCTGGCCGATAGGGGCGGAGCTTGTAGGGTTATCGGATCAAGTTGTTGCATTTTCATACCAGAAAATTCGCCATCTGTATATAAAGCCATAACTCGCCTTCATAAGATTGTAAGCCAGATACATCAGAATCCAGGCACCTGGACTTGGTCCGGTTGGTTTTGGAGTGTATTATCTACCTTTGGATGGAAGGTCCTATCCTTCCTAGGTATTGGCTTTCTCATACTATTCAGTTGCTGTTTATGTCTACAATGTGGACCAGCGATCTGTGGTCTGTGTGCCACATCGTGTATTCCACCACCAAGATTTCGTTCGTCCCAGAAGAAAAAAGAAGAACAAATGATGCTATATGAACAGATCAATGGATTGATGAAGATTGATATCTCTTGACGGGCAAGTAGGGGACAAGGAGGGAATGTGGAAATATGGATTTTTATGATCAGTTATGTCCCCTATCTTGGACCCCAACGGTTTCATGTATGAATCACAAGTACATGTATGTTCCCTCCAGTTCCAGTTATGAAGACGCAAACACATGTGCGTCCACCGTCAACACGTCCTCTTTCAGATCCGCCATGAATAGGCCGGATATTCCATTCCTAAGTATGAAAGGCCACCGGCTTTATATGGTTCACTTATGCCATTTTACAGTCCAGGCAAGTAGGCCCTGATTCTGTCATCAAGCTTTTCTTTCCTTCTGCCTCTGAAAGCTCCAGTCTGAGCCTGCATCTGTGACCATGAACTTTGTCTCATTCCCTGCGCGGCTCACGGTGCCTGACATCAGCCTGTTGCCTGCCAAAAACTGTATTTCACCTTCGAAATTATCTGCTCCGCTCCCTGCCCAATGCATTCCTGTCTAGTAGTTTAAGTAAACATTCTTCCAGCTACCGAGCAGAGGCCCGGCTTCTCTGTCTTTATGCAAGAAATTCATAGCCCTATTATTATGGAAGACTTCTGCCCTCGCATCTAGTGTAGACACTTAGACGCTTGTACACGCACTAACAGTCAGTATAGTCAGTATAGAATAAGATTCTACTCTAAGAGACCTCTCTTTTGTGATACCATAGTTCTTTAAACATAGGATGTTAGATATGATTTGGGATTAGGTTGACTCGACCCTCCAGACATCTGTCGCCACATGTAGAGCTAAATGTCAAATCCCCTTCACCCCCTAGTTGCACGTCAATCATACGTCATGCTGCTGCGAGCGCATTTCTGCCAAGTATTTCTGCTGATATTGCGAAATTCTTTCATGGAACCACCCTATTATGACATCATACCTGATGACGTTCTTTAGTTACACCCAGTTACGCCCACTTTTGCTACGCATGTATGTTTTATCTTTACTATCAATTGTTACGCCTCCTGCATTTGCTTCACTGTAATGCCTATTGTATAAAAGTGATTACTTATCAATAAAATATGTACTTCACTTCCTGAACCTCCGTGGTGATGGAACTTGGAGTCAACGATTCGAATCGTCCATTGGAATAAAGCCCATTCCGAACCTCTAATATCACGGATTTTGCCTCTTATTTTACTGAGCTATTTTTATTATTTTTCTGTATCAAATTAAGTCCCGGTAATTAAATTATTTACCACATATGTCAAGGGCTGCCACCAGCCTCTCCCTTCTCAGCTCAGTCTGTTCTCACCACCAGTCTCTTCACTCTCCAGTGTGCATTTCTCTAAATGTTTTTGCTTCCCCCACACTGCCTGCTCTCTCTACCAGTGTGTCTACTTTCTCTACCAGTCTGTCTGCTCAGTCCCATCTTGCCCCATCTTTCCCAAACTTCCTTGTTCTACCCTTTGTAGCTCTACTCTGGCTTCAAGTATTAACACTCTCTCAAATCTGCCGCTACTCTTCCAGACTGTCTTCTCACTCTCCCACACTATTTGTTCTTCCATCATCTCCCTAATCTGCCTGAAAAAGTCAACTCTTCTGTAGTCTCTCAATTCTCCATTCCAGTCTCTGTCCCTCCTCATCGCTCTGTTCTCCTTCAATTGCCCTTCTCTAACACCAGACTACCTGTTCTACCTCGGAGTCTCTTCACTCTCTACGGCCCCTCCACTGCCTTTCCTAATTGGACACAGTCCCTCCCAATATGTTCACTCTTTTTTCTAGTCTACCCACTCTCATTTCCAGACTCTGTTCTCCCTGCCAGGCGCTCTATTCTCCCTCTTCCTCCAATCTCACTTACATGTTGCCTGCTTTCACTCACAGTCTGCCTGGTTTCCACATAGCCTGTTATCTTGCACCATAGCTTTCATGCTATTTTCCAGTGCTTTTTTCCCCCTTTTCTTCACCCTGTCCATCTTCCCAGAATTATCCATTCTCCCTGTCACACAGCTGTCCACACTAGTCTCTCTGCTCAAAATCCAGACTCCCTACACTCTCCCCGTTCTTCCTTCCAGTATCTTCAGTCTACCCAGTCCCAGTCCCTTCAATCTCCAGAGTCTTTCCTTTCCCTCTCCCGGCCTGTCCCCCTCCCTTAGCTTGCCCTCTCCCACCTCAGCTTGCACACACTTACCCTAGTCTTTCCACTCTGTCTGCTCTCCTCTAGTATCTTGTCCTCTACAACCAGTCTCACCACTGTGCTCGATGGTGTCTCAGCTCATTATCTATGCTCACCCAGACTATCCCCTCTGTCCTATTTGCTTCATTCTTCCCCATCTCTCAGCTATCCTTCACAGTCTGTTCTTTCTCCCTCCCATTCTGCCTGGTTTCAATTATAGTTTCTCCCCCAGCTTAGCCTGTTCTGCCTCAGTTAACCAGCTCTACCCAACGCGTCTTTGCTTCCTACTGTCCACTTTACCTCAGCTTATCCAGTCTCCACACCAGTCTCTGACTTGGTCATTTACATGATCTCTATATTATCTACTCTTCCTTCCTTTTCACTCACTCTCCTCACTCTGCTCTCTCTCGACAAGCCTCTTCCCTCCCCATTCTGCCCTCTCCAAACTCACTTTACCCGTGTCTCTCCTTTCTCTCCTTCTGTTTCTCTTCTCACTCCTAATCTCGTCACTCTGCGCCAGCCTCTCAACAGTCCTCACCAATCTCTCTGCTCTCCCCAGTGTCTCTGGTCTCCCCACATTGACAATTCTCTTGACTCTCTCCCATATCTGACCTTTGCTTCTCAGTTTGCCTTCTTTTCTTCCAAATGTGTCCCTCATTTACTCTAAAGTTCTGTTCTCCTTGTATGTCTTTCAGTTGACTGCCTATTTTATTCCCATTCACCCCCAGTCTCTGTTCCCCATCCTAGCCTCAGCTCTTCCTCCTTCCTAAATAAGCTGTATTTTGGTTTCTTTACTCTCATTGCCTATGGTGTGTCTCCACAGTCTCACTACTCTCTCCACAATCTCTGTGCTCCTCTTACCCTACTAGCCTCTCCGTTATTCCCCATTTTCCTACCTCTGCAATCACCTATCTATTCTCTCTCCCCTCATTCTCTCCCTCAAAGTCTCCTAGTTTCACTACTCTTTTGACTCCCTCAGTCTGCCCATCCTGCTCTTACTGACGAGCTGGCAAAGTGACATCACGTGCTTGCCACCTGATTCTTCCTGGTTGCTTTGAACACAACATTTACATTCCTTTAACGGAAAATGAGGATGCTCTAGTTCTCATTGGAAAAATGAAAATTGGGCAATCTTAGTGACATTCTTTCAGTGGCCGGCTGAAGAATAAATACTCTCCGCTATTTAGTTGGCCACCGACCAGGTATACAGATTCTTAACTATTAGGACAGCTGCCAGGTGAATAGACACTTCCTTATTGTTTATATACACACCACATGCAATAATTCTCTGTGGCTAATTGGTCAACACTGATGTGCACGCCCTCTAGCCATGTGGAGGGGTTTTCACTGCAGGGCCTAGCGTGGTTCTGTGCTCAAGCCAAGAGCACAACCAATCCCCTCATTGGCTTGTGCAGCATGGGTTGGCCATAGTGAACATATAAATCATATATGAGCTTAGAAAACATACATTCCACTTAAACTGAATCTAAATAACTTTGCACAAACATAAATCATAGTTTTTCAAAAACTAAAGAAAACCGCAACACAAGGGAGAACAATTAAGAAATCAATTTGTCTATTAATCATTGATTTATCAATTTATTATGCCGAGTTTCCCAGTGCGCAGCGGATTCTGCAACTATGTACGTCAACGCGTTACGGGGGAAATATTAGTTAAAACCACCTTCTTCCGGACAAAACAATTAGTATTAACTAATATTTTCCCCGTAACGCGTTGACGTACATAGTTGCAGAATCCGCTGCACAAGGGGAAACTCGGCATAATAAATTGATCGATCTTGTAAAGTGGTTTGAATTACATTGTTTTCTATGTAAATCTCAGTGTCCAAGAATGTTACTTTCATCGCTTATTTCTTATGTGAATTTTAGATTAGTGGGGGAGTTGTTTATTCTCTCAAAGTATCTGGCGAAGTCTTCCTTTGTTCCAATCTAAAATTCACACACGAAATAAGCGATGAAAAAGTAACATTCTTGGACACTGAGATTTACATAGAAAACAATGTAATTCAAACCACTTTACACAGAAAAAGCACAGCGACAAATGCAATACTGCACGGGGAAAGCTTCCATGACACAAACCTTAAATGAAGCATCCCCTACGGAGAATTTCTGAGATTGAGACGGAATTGCTCAAAAACTCAAGACTTCACCAAAAACAGTGAGATCACCAGCAATCGCTTTCTAGCACGCAAATACCCCCAAAAAGTGGTCACAAAATGCTTGGACAGAGCACTGAACCAAGACAGAAATATGATCCTTCATCAAGAAAAAGAAAAAATGAAAAACAAAATCAGACTAATAACAACGTACAGTGCAGAAAACAAAACACTGAATAAGATCATCAGGAAACACTGGGGCATCTTACGAATGGACACAACATTATCAGAGATCATAGGAGACCATCCAGAAATCACATATAGAAGAGCGAAAAACATCGGGGACTACATTGTCCACAGCCACTTCCAAGATACAAAGAAATACACATGGCTACAGAGGGAAGGGTTTTGGCCGTGTAAACAGTGTAAAATCTGCAAAACAGCCACACCACTGAAAGAAGTTCAAATCCAAAAAGGCAAGACTTGGAAGATAAGGCAACACCTTACATGTAAGAGCTCTGTGATTTACATGATCGAATGTCCGTGCCACAGAAGATACATAGGCAGCACCATATTTGAAGTAAAAAAACGCATTCTGGAACATATGCGTGCTACAATTCACAAAGATCGAACAAATACAGTCGCCAAACACATGGAAAGACATCATAACAGCGACTGGGAAACCTTACGATTTTGGGCTCTAGAACAAATACCAGTCTCTGAAAGAGGAGGAGATCGTCTAAAAAATCTACGACAGAAAGAATCGAAACACATCCTCATGTTCAGAACCCTAGATCCAAGAGGCCTGAATCAAAATGAAGAATTGTACACTCATCTCTAAACTACTGTCGCCTTGCTCATCAAAAAACAATTACAAAAATGAGTAAAAATCTTCCCTCTCTTAAGAAATATAATGAAGAACACATGATTACAGGACTTTCACCCTGAACAAAATGATCTGAAAAACAACTCACCAGAGAGCAAAGAATTCCTCAGATCATTAAACTCTTCCTCATAACTGAAGAATGAAATCTAAAGAAATTAGGGATGACAAAATAAACGCTCACCAGAGAGCAAAGAAAGGACTTACAAAAAGACACAAGGCATCATGAACAAACTATGTTTATCATGAGTCCGCGTACGCAAAAACCAAGTTACAAATTTATTTTTGAGCACTGTTTAATCAATAATTTCACTGTATAGAAACTACACTAACCACAATGCAACGGTAAAAAAACAGGAAGTGCTTGTATGTTAAACATAAAAGAGAGACATACTATGTAACCATATCCCGTGATCAAGCCTTCGTGAAGAGGCGAAACGCGTTGGGTTTGGCAAGAATAAAGACCTTTCCATAAAACTACTACGAGTGAGTGCAATCCTTTTCCAGTCCAAGAACCAAGGGACTAGAAACCTACTTTGATATATATATATATACATACATATATATATATACACATATATACATATATACACACACACACACACACACCTACACATACTCAAGAAATCACCAAACTTCCCGTCCGGCAGCAACAGGTATCCACAGTACCCCAATCAGGACTCGAGGCAGGTTTTGGATTATTTGTAAGTTTTATTTCATCATCATGGTAGGGGATACAGACGGTCTATGCGTTTCGGCGATGAGCCTTCAACTGGACCATAGAGTTTTCTTCGTCTGGAATGTCTTTTTTAAAGGGGTAAGTGCAATTATAAGTCCATTTTCTTATTTTACTATTTTTACCGGATTTTTTTACATACAAACCTTTGACATTCACTATTGTCTTTAGACTTATCGCTATCACAATCTACGTGAGATTTTATCATTATTGGCTAATTTAAAGTTCATAATTGTAAAGTACTCAAAACAATTCATGTGTAAAGACTGCATATAATTTATAAAGTGCATAAGTGTCTGTGCAAAAATTTGCATAGTCTTAAAGATTGTGTTAGAGGTCTGTGCAAAATAGGCGCTGGTCAGTGCAAAGTCACAATATAAACTTCATTTAAAGCTTCATTTTAAAAAACAGGATCGATGCGAGTGATAAAGCAGGTTACATTGACAATATTATAAGTGGAGTATTCTCCATATTTCAACTTGTTGATTTGATAGTCTTATGGCAATAAATTTTCATTTTGGATCTTATATCATTTCCTAACTTCTTCTATGTAGTGTAAATCAATATACCATTGGTTTGGGGTTTTCTAAATTTGTGCAAATTGACAACATTTCGTTTTAGTAAATTTAGGGACACATTTGACATATTTCAACAGTTTCTATGTAAAGTACAATTCTATCGAAATTGTTTATACTTTTCAATATTTTCTATGTCTGATTATTATGGTCCACTAATGGTTATTAACAATTTGTCCAAATTCTGCAATTATAAATGTGTATATAATTTATAAAGAAACTCTCCCAATTAATAAAAGAAGGAAAAAGAAAAAAGGAAGAAAGAGGAAGAAGAGGAAGAAGAGGAAGAAGAAAGTTCGATGTAAAGTACACAGCTTTAAAATCCAAAGTACAATCATAAAATTGAAATCATGTTTTGCCATAAAAACAATTTTCGCCTTATGTATATTGTCTCTGTTTTAAAACCACTTGACCAATTCTATTTCTCAAGATTCAGCTAGCACTGATAGGCAAACAAACAATTCCAACATAAACGAGGAAAATATTTTTTCTAGTAATATCCACATTGGTATTACAGATCTATGGCATGATTCAGAAAAGGAGTTAAAATTGGTTATAAATGTCTCTCTTCATAGAATTATTATTGCAAGTGTATATACAGTTCAGCATCTAAGTTATGACCAAAGGGGGTCTCTATACCAATTTTTAGAATGTATCTTGACTCCATTTTTCTAAGATCTAGAGTTCTGTCTCCCCCTCTGTTCTTATAGGTGGCAATTTTGATTCTGAAATATTTCAACTCTCGATCATTACCCTCATGATGTTCAAAAAAGTGTTTTGCAATTGGGTAGCTGAAGTCTTTATTTTTAATTGCTCTTAGAGGTTGCAATATTCTTAATTTCAATTTATTTATAGTGCTTCCAACATATTGTTTCTTACATGGACATTCCAGGATATAAATTACGTGATTTGATTCACAGGTGATGTGATCTTGAATTTGTTCCGATTCACCATTTTGTAATTTAAAACTGTTTATTCTGGCCATATTCACAGGCCTTACATTTCTGGCATTTCCAGAATCCTGGAGTGTTCAGCCAACTATTGTTCCTTTAAGTTTTTTTCTTCATAGTGGCTCTGGGTAAGAATGTCCCCCAGGCTTGCAGTTCTTCTGTAGGTCATACTTGGGTGGGTTGGGAGCTTCTTCTTGAGAGTTTCATCCAATATTAAGATATTCCAATTCTTTTTGATTTCAATATTTTCATTGTTGAAATCCACAATTAATCTGATTGTGTCATCGATGTGTTCAATTTCATCTTCCAAGTTAAATCTAAGTAAAGATTCACTTGACTTCCCATTGACTTTGGATCTAGCTGTTTTAATCACTTCGATGGGGTTACCTCTTTCTAGAAAGCGGGCGCTCATTTCATTTAGTTGTTGGTTCATATCTCCAATTTCTGAGCAATTCCTTTTTACCCTTAACATTTGTCCGTAGGGTATGCTCCATTTTAGGTGTTGAGGATGTCCACTGTTAGCATGTAGGATGCTATTACAAGCAGTAGGTTTGCGATTTATTTTACTGCATATTTTTTGATGAAAATTTACACATCCAAAAATAGAATTTTTTCTCTGCTAACAGTGGATGTGAAACTAAGATTGAATTTGTTCTCTTCTAATGAAGCAATGAATGTTTCTAGATCTTCTTGTTCTCCATACCAAATTATGAACAAGTCGTCTATGAACCGACACCATTTATTGATATTCATGTTGTCATTTTTCGATAAGACGTGTTGTTCCCATATGCCCATCAGAATGTTAGCATATGTTGGGGCAAAAGATGTCCCCATTGCCGTTCAAGGAAAAGATCATTTTTAAAAAGGAAGATGTTGTCTGTGAAGCAGTATGTTAAATATATATATATATATATATATTCACTGAAAAAACCATAGGTTTCACACGTTATAGTTACCGGAAATTTTACTGATAAAAAACCAATGAAATTCCCCCGTTATAGTTAGTGCAGGCAACTATAACTCACGCGACCGCAATCCTCTGCTGATGCTAATACTGTATTTAGACACTTATTTGCCCATGTCTTCTTCCATACATTTTTAGCTATACATATATTACAAATATTTTTTTTTCATAAAGACACATATGTCATCAGCAGAAGATTGCGGTCGCGTGAGTTATAGTTGCCTGCACTAACTATAACGGGGGAATTTCATTGGTTTTTTATCAGTAAAATTTCCGCTAACTATAACATGTGTGAAACCTATGGTTTTTTCAGTGAATTTGCAAGGTTTTTTAAATGCTAATTCCTAACTATAACGTGTGTGAAACCTATGGTTCTTTCAGTGAATTTGTACGGTTTTTTAAATGCTAAGTTACTTTACGCCATTCGTGGCGTGCGCGCCCACTTAACGCAGTTCGTTCCGTGCGCGCACGGTGCGCTTTGCGCACCGTGCGCGCACAGTAAGCACGCGGTGCGCTTCGCGCACCGCGCGCCCACTTTACGCAGTTAGTGCCGTGCATGCACAGTGGGCACGCGGTGCGCTACGCGCACCGCGTGCCCACGTTACGCTAGATGGGCCATGTACGCACGATGCGCTTCGCGCACCGTGCGCACATGGAGGACATATGATGCACTTCGTTTTGAAAGGTAATATTTTAATTTTTCGTAATTTTTATAAGCCATGCACAAATGGTGCCCTTCGGCCACCATTTGCACACGGGGTGGACAGAGTGTGGATAATTTTTTTTTAAATATTATAGTTTTTCTCATAACTTACAAGCAATGCACAATTGGTGGCCTTTGGCCACCAATTGCACACGGGGTGGGGAGAGTGGGGATAATTTTTTTTTTTATATCATTTTTTACCGTACACGTACGGTAAGCGTAATCGGCGAAATTAGCGAAAATAAAAAAATTCCGTTTTTGGCCTTGGGGGATCTTTGGGGACTCCCTCAACATGGCTATGTGTGTGGGAGCTGTCTAAACAGCCCCTTTACATGTTTTTGTGCTTTGTATTTTCATCATCACTCTCAGTGCGAGAGAGAAAATGGCGGCCGCCGCTTCCTGGTTTCGGCCGATTCGAATGTTTACTAAGATCTAAGAGCCAATCAGAATCGCGCTCGCGCACGCCAACGTACGCGTACGGTAAGCGTACCGTAAGCGCACCGTAAGCTGGCTCAGATATATATATTGATTTAAAGGCTATTTTCTCAGAATCTACTGAACAGATTTACACCAAACCTACAAAAGGCACTTCCTTGACCTGAGGACTACCTCTCTGCCAAATTTCAAGTAATTCTGTTCAGCCGTTCGGGCTGTAGCCCTGTCTAAAGGTCCTATGGAAAAATGCATGGGAAAAACGCGTTTTGGGACCCCCCTTTTATCTCAGCCCCCGCTTGACGAATCCCCCCCGAGACTTTCAGGGTAGGAGCGGAGCGTAGCGCCCCACCTATTTTGAAAAATTCGCGAGGATTCGTCGACCGGCGCCAAAGTTATTCAAAATAGAATGTTGCGGATTTCCTATGGAAACGTGGTCCTAACTATAACTACCTACTGGCGACCGCCAGTAGGTAATTATATATATATATATATATATATATATATATATATATATATATATATATATATATATATTCACTGAAAAAACCATAGGTTTCACACACGTTATAGTTAGGAATTAGCATTTAAAAAACCTTGCAAATTCACTGAAAAAACCATAGGTTTCACACATGCTATAGTTAGCGGAAATTTTACTGATAAAAAACCAGTGAAATTCCCCCGTTATAGTTAGTGCAGGCAACTATAACTCACGCGACCGCAATCCTCTGCTGATGCTAATACTGTATTTAGACACTTATTTGCCCATGTCTTCTTCCATACATTTTTAGCTATACATATATTACAAATATTTTTTTTTCATAAAGACACATATGTCATCAGCAGAAGATTGCGGTCGCGTGAGTTATAGTTGCCTGCACTAACTATAACGGGGGAATTTCACTGGTTTTTTATCAGTAAAATTTCCGCTAACTATAGCATGTGTGAAACCTATGGTTTTTTCAGTGAATTTGCAAGGTTTTTTAAATGCTAATTCCTAACTATAACGTGTGTGAAACCTATGGTTTTTTCAGTGAATTTGTAAGTTTTTTTAAATGCTAAGTTACTTTACGCCATTCGTGGCGTGCGCGCCCACTTAACGCAGTTCGTTCCGTGCGTGCACGGTGCGCTTCACGCACCGTGCGCGCACAGTAAGCACGCAGTGCGCTTCGCGCACCGCGCGCCCACTTTACGCAGTTAGTGCCGTGCACGCACGGTGGGAACGCGGTGCGCTACGCGCACCGCGTGCCCACGTTACGCTAGATGGGCCATGTACGCACGATGCGCTTCGCGCACCGTGCGCACATGGAGGACATATGTTGCACTTCGTTTTGAAAGGTAATATTTTAATTTTTCGTAATTTTTATAAGCCATGCACAAATGGTGCCCTTCGGGCACCATTTGCACACAGGGTGGAGAGAGTGTGGATAATTTTTTCTTTTATTATTTTTGTTTAAAATATTTTAGTTTAAAATATTTTAGTTTATCACAACTCTTATAAGCCATGCACAATTGGTGGCCTGCGGCCACCGATTGCACACGGGGTGGGGAGAGTGTGGATAGTTTTTTTTTTTTATAATTTTTTACTGTACGCGTACGGTAAGCGTAATCGGCGAAATTACCGAAAAAATAAAAATTGCATTTTTGGCCTTGGGGGGGGGTCTTTGGGGACTCCCTCAACATGGCTATGTGTGTGGGAGCTGTCTAAACAGCCCCTTTACATGTTTTTTGGCTTTATTTTACAACCTAACTCTCAGTGCGAGAGAGAAAATGGCGGCCGCCGCTTCCTGGTTTCGGCCGATTCGAATGTTTACTAAGATCTAAGAGCCAATCAGAATCGCGCTCGCGCACGCCACCGTACGCGTACGGTAAGCGTACCGTAAGCGCACCGTAAGCTGGCTCAGATATATATATTGATTTAAAGGCTATTTTCTCAGAATCTACTGAACAGATTTACACCAAACCTACAAAAGGCACTTCCTTGACCTGAGGACTACCTCTCTGCCAAATTTCTAGTAATTCTGTTCAGCCGTTCGGGCTGTAGCCCTGTCTAAAGGTCCTATGGAAAAATGCATGGGAAAAACGCGTTTTGGGACCCCCCTTTTATCTCAGCCCCCGCTTGACGAATCCCCCCGAGACTTTCAGGGTAGGAGCGGAGCGTAGCGCCCCACCTATTTTGAAAAATTCGCGAGGATTCGTCGACCGGCGCCAAAGTTATTCAAAATAGAATGTTGAGGATTTCCTATGGAAACGTGGTCCTAACTATAACTACCTACTGGCGACCGCCAGTAGGTAATATATATATATATATATATATATATATATATATATATATATTACCTACTGGCGGTCGCCAGTAGGTAGTTATAGTTAGGACCGTGTTTCCATAGGAAATCTCAAAATTCTATTTTGAATAACTTTGGCGCCGGTTGACGAATCCTCGCGACATTTTCAAAACGAATGGGGCGCTCCACTCAGCTCCTACCCTGAAAGTTTCGGGGTGATTCGTCAAGCGGGGGCCGAGAAAAAAGGGGGGTCCCAAAACGCGTTTTCCCCATGCATTTTTCCATAGGGGCTTTAGTCGCAGCTACAGCCCGAACGGCTGAACAGAATTATGTGAAATTTGGCAGAGAGGTATCCATAAGGTCCATGAAGTGCCTTTTGCAGGTTTGGTGTAAATCTGTTCAGTATTTCCTGAGAAATTAGCATTTAAATCAATATATATATCTGTAAGCGCGCAGCGTGCGCGCACTGAGCAAGTCCTGTGCGCGCACCTTGCCGATCGCGAGCGCACTTCTGATTGGTTGTTAGAGGTCAGTAAACATTCGAATCGGTGGAAATCAGGAAGCGGCGGCCACCATTTTGTCTCTCGCATAAAGAGGGGGTGATAAACAAAGGGGGAGAACGTGAAAAGGGGGCAGAGTGGGGAGATATTGACCCACTAGGCATTGTAAGGGGGTCACAGTAGGACCTTGTAGGGCAAAAAAAAAGATTTATATTTTGAAAAAAAATATCGCCGAGTGCGCACACCCAGCGCGCACCCGAAAAATTTTTAAAAACAAAAAAATTAAAAGAAATTAGCAATTAAGTAAAAAGATATAAGGTGGCTCTAAAAAGAGCCCTTGGGTTTGTGTGTTTCTTGGTACCTACAAGTAAGTACCGATGCAGAGTCTAAAGTTCAAGAGGAAGACTCTGTTGCCTTCATCAGTGAAGTGTACACCATCTCCTCTATAAATGTCTTGCATGTTGTAACGCAAGTTGTTGTGGTATATAGAACCCATACCATAGTCTCGGAGGAAAGCAGAAATAGATTTGTTGACGTGCTTCCTTGCTTTGTCAATCTGCGGACAAAATTGGTTGGACCAGTTCCACTTTTGCCTTTGGCATATGTTAGAATATACAAAGGCAGTTTGTGGAAAAAGCGACATCAATTGCACAAAGGTGTCCTTAATAAGCATTTCCAGACCTACTCCAGTTAAAGTGCCTAGGTCATTTCCACCACAGTGCACAATAATAAGGTTAGGCTGTGGGAGATGTAGAAAGGTTTTCACCAAAGGCATTAATTGGTGCCACTTTAACCCTCTCTGACCAATCCATTTAATGTCTACATTTGGCAAAGCAAGGTCTCTCACCATACCTCTTTTTTCTGCAAATTTTTCACTCCAGAAGACATAGCTGTGACCTACAATCCACACTGTGAACATCTTCAAAGGACATCTGGATGCACTCAGAAGGTGTCTTTCAGTAGAAAGGCAAAAAGAAATGAAAGACAGTTGAAAAATGGGGGCACACATACTTTTTTTTATAAAAAGAACTCATTGGCTGTTTCAAACCATTCTACACTAAAAACTAGGCTGTATGTTTAAATTTTAAAAAGCATGTTTTGTATTGGTTCAGAAAAATGTGTGAACAAAGAACATTAGTTTGGATTTGCTGTTAGGTTTGAAAAGTCAAGCACTCTTGCTCTTTGGAAATGAAACATTGTCTGCTGAACTTCTGACCTCTCTGCTCACACCGGTGTTCCATGACCTGTTGCTATGGTAGCAGGCAGAAGTCAAGTTGGTGGAAGGGTACATTTGGAAAGGGGTTGAAGTTTTCAACCAATAGAAATGTGTGATTTCATTTGAAAAAATGTGGGAAGCACTGAGATTTGAAATTAACATGTATATGTGTGAAAAAAGAGAGGGAAACTGTGCCATTAACTGGTTCTGCTGAGAGGAGAGAGG
Organism: Triturus cristatus; assembly: GCF_964204655.1. Classification (NCBI taxonomy): domain Eukaryota; kingdom Metazoa; phylum Chordata; class Amphibia; order Caudata; family Salamandridae; genus Triturus; species Triturus cristatus. Next base: position 908,805,316 of record NC_140593.1, on the reverse strand, counting down.
TGTTCAGCTCAGAGATTCTGGTCTGATAAACTGCTGTGTGACTGCCACATTTCTTTCACAACTAACTAATTTTAAAGGTGAGTTATGAGTTTGAGAGGGGGTGTTTGTGGTTAATTTAATTTAGATATAAAAAAAAGAATTGTGATTATTTGTTTAAAGTTGTGATTTACATTTTCTGTTTTGGGAGATATTTAACTGTTTTGAATATGTAAAATATTATGGAGTATGTTTTCACCATAAGTTAATGTGTACTGGTAACAATGAGGAATACTGTTTTGTGCCTACCATCAAACCATGAGTCTGTGTGCAGAGAAGAATTGTTGACAGAGATTTAATTTGTGTTGCTGTTGAAAAGTAAGACTTGCAGTTGAAAGAAAAGGACAGCTTCTTTTTAATTGTGATGGTTAGCATTTAGCAGAAATCACTTTGAAAGAAAAGAGAGGAAAATGGCAGCACATTTGAAAAAAGCAAAAGTTCTGTAAGAATTGATAACCCAGGAAAGGGGCAGCCTGTGTTTTGTGCCTACCAACACAGCATGAGTCTGTGTGTATATAGGAATTATTGTCTGAGATTTAATTTGTGAAGTTGTTGTTCAGTAAGAAATGCAGTCCTAGGAAAGGGGCAGCCTGTGTTATGTGCTTAAAATGATGGCATGAGTCTGTGTGCACACAGGAATTGTGGGCAGAGATTTAATTTGTGAAGATGTTCAGTAAGAAATGCAGTCCCAGGAAAGGGGCAGCCTGTTGTGTTTACACAAATTATCCCTTAGCACACATGCACTGTTACATACATCCCTGCAGTCTTCATGCAGTTCTGGAAGTCTCTTTGCTCATCTGTCTTGCACCAGACAATACACAGTGTTCAGAAACACACTCTTGGCACACACGCAGCAGCTTCTCCAACACTCTCATGTGTAGTACTCAGCTCTGTGTGCTGTTTCAGATAGCACTGTGTAATGCAAACACATTCAACGTCACCAAGGCCTCATTTAAATTGATCTAGTCTAATCACTCACCCTGTAACACATGGTCATGGTCTTAAGGAGCTGTTAGGACATGTGCTGTTTTCTGCTTCTGTAAATGAAGAGGGAAATGTATCAGGCTGTAACAGTAATTTGGTACTATTCAGGGACACTGTTTTGTTTCAAAAAACATAGCATGAGTCTGTGTGCGCACAGGAATTGTGGGCAGAGATTTAATTTTTGAAGATGTTGTTCAGTAAGAAATGCAGTCCCAGGAAAGGGGCAGCCTGTGTTATGTGAGTAAAAAGATGGCATGAGTCTGTGTGCGCACAGGAATTGTGGGCAGAGATTTAGTTTGTGAAGTTGTTGTTCAGTAAGAATTGCAGTCCCAGGAAAGGGGCAGCCTGTTGGGTTTACACAAATTATCCCTTAGCACACATGCACTGTTACGTACATCCCTGTAGTCTTCATGCAGTTCTGGAAATCTCCTTGCTCATGTCTCTTGCAGCTGACAATACATAGTCTGCAGAAACACACTCTTGGGACACACGCAGCAGCTTCTCCAACACTCCCATGCGTACTACTCAGGTCTGTGTGTAATGCAAACACATTCAACGTCACCAAGGCCTCATTTTCTTTGCTCTACTCTAAACACTCAGCCAGGTTGCAGATACTTATGGTATGAAGTAGCTGTTAGGAAATGTGCTCTTTTCTGCCTCTGTGATTTTCCAGGTAAAATGTGTAAGGCTGTAACAGCAATTATCACTGATCTACCAGAGTAGTAAATGTGCTTTGAATTTGCAAATCAAATTCTGTTTTCTGCTTAGAAGCACACCATGAGGCTGTGTGCGCACAGGAATTGTGGCCACAGATATAATTTGTGTTGGTGGTTCTGTTAAAAAATGCACTTGCAGGAAAGGGGCAGCTTGTTTTTTTTCAACTGTGGTGGTTAGTACTGTGCACAAATTAGTAAATCACAAATGAGAGACCAATGGAAAAACATTTGAAATAAATGAAAAGTAAAAAAAAATATTTTAATGAATTATAATTACAAAAAGGATTTTTTTTTAGTTCCTTGCAGGTATTGCTGAGCAACAGTGAAAAAAAAATGCCTTTAAGGACAAGAAAAAGGAAAGAAAAGCAACAACAAGTATATCTGGACAAAACTGGGAGAAAAAAAAATAGCAGGAGAAGCTGGTGATGGCAAAAAGAAAAAGTCTACTGGTAAGCAGAGCAGAGATTTCTTAAAAAAGATTTTCAAAAAACAAAAAAATGGCAAAAATAACTGTAAAACAAAGAGAGTTTTATGTACAAAGCAACAACACAGTCAACAGCAAAAAAAAAGCTAATGTACAATCAGAAGTATGTCAAACTGATTTAACACGAAAATTAGATTTTAAAAACATTCGTCGAAAAATGTTTCATAGAAGAGTGATGTTAAATTTGCTAAAGGATGTGAAAAAATATAAGAAAAAAACAAAATTTATTAAGAATTTTTTTTTTTATAGAAAATATTGTAAGTAAGGCTTTGGAAATAAAAAGAAAACTTTTTATTCTAATTTTGAATAGGATGCGTAGATTAGAAAAATTAGTGAATGCAATGAAGTCACAAAGCAAAAGGAAAAGAAGTGAAAAAAAGTAACTTTTGTAAAGTGTTCTTGGGAGAATGGAAACACAGTTCAAGTACTGAGCCATTTTTTAATGAAGAGAGTTATCTTCAAAGTAATAGTTTGTTGCATGCAGTTGACACCAATGGTAGAGCATGTGAAGTTAAGGATGGTTGTGTGATGCAAAAAGAGAAAATGGCCCCAAGAAATGAGGAAGAAGTAATGGCTGCTCAGGCTATGGGGAGACGTCCAAAAGCCCCAGTGTACACTTGGAACTGTAGTAGTATTTGTACTGTGCATCAGGAATCTATTGATAAATTACGTGACTTTCTAAGAGAATATAGTAAAAAGAGAGTATAACAGAAGATGAAGGTGCTTCAAACACTAGATCCATGCAGAGTGAGAGAAAATACTGGTTTGCAGGGACATTCTCTGGCTTGTCTATCTAGAAAAGTGTGTAAAAGTGTTTTTCATCATTTTAGGATGCTGGCTGTTCATCATACTGAAATGAGAAAGTTTGTGAGAACATTGTATTTTGCTAAAAGTCCAGCAGTAAAGTTGAATGAGTTGAATAATGCTCTGTTCCGTGGATCTGTATCAGATGTAGTGAAGGTTACTGATGAGATTCAGTTTTGTTACTTTGGTCCAGAACAAGAAAGTGCAGAAAAGGGCACAGTAAACGAGGAAAATGAGGAAAAGAATGTAGAACTCATTATTACTAAAAATTTTGAGGATGAAATGACAAAATTTACTATCACCTCTAATGAAAGACCAAATATTACTTGTATTTGTTGCCGCAGAAGTCATTATAAAATTCAAACAAGGAGTGTTGATCTGTATAAAAAAAGTGAAAATGAAGATAATTATAAGTGGAAGGATTTTGCAACATATATATTTCTTGAAAATTGTTTTGAATTGGGTGAAGATCAGCGTATTTGTAAATACTGTTATAATAAGTTAGAAGAAAATAGAATGCCGACCAGAGCTGTACATAATAATTTAGAATTGGATGCTATTCCTGCCGAACTTTCTGAATTAAATACATATGAGTCTATACTCATTCAATGTGTTCATCCGTTCCAGACCATAGTACGTATGGAGCCCAAAACTGGTAAATTACCTCCTTCTGATTTACTGAGAGGTTTAAAAGGAAGAGTGGTGTATTTGCCCTTGGATTTGAAAAAAAATATGGAAACTATTGCTGCAGATACTTTGGAAACTGAACCATTAGTAATTCTGGTTAATGGTGTACCTACAAAGAATAAGAAGATTTGGCAAGAGCTGGTGGATGTACGAAAAGTACAAAGAGCAAATTTGTATTTGAAAAAAAATAATAAATGGTATGAATCAATTTATATAGAAGAAGAAGAAGAAGATTTACAAGAAGACACAGAAACACCAACTGGTCAAATTGAAAAAGTGGACAAGTCAAAGGAAGAAGAAATTTATGAACATTTTAGCATACATCCTCTTCATTCAAAAGAAGTTATGGGAGACACTATTGATCTGTTTCAGATGAAGAAAGCAAAAGGAACTCCCGTGAGTGTATGGGAGGAGAGCTTGGAAGCTCGATGTTTTCCCCAGCTGTTTCCTACAGGAAAAGGAGGACGATACGATGAACGTCCAGAACAGATTCCAGCTTCTGAGTATCGGACTACAAGACTATTTGCAGAAGATCCAAGATTTCGTCAAAGTATTCCTTATTTGTTCCATCTTTTATTTGAAAGCGACTTGTCTGCATTATCTTATGCAGTAAATCACATTTTAAAAAGAGGAGTACATTTACAGAATGTGTCTGCTAAGGATTTTATGGAGAAAGTGCAGCACCGAGATGATCATTTGGAAACACAACTGATCAATCTGATGGCTTGTCAGCGTGGGACAAATGAATATTGGTACCGACGCCATGGTGAATTAAAATGCATGTTACGGAATTTAGGAACTCCTACATGGTTTCTAACCCTAAGCTGTGCCGAGTACGCTTGGGATGATTTACTGGATTTTCTAAGAGAGGCAAATTCAAACATTAAAAACATTGAATACAAGACAGCTGGAGAACTGTGCTCATTGGATCCAGTTAATGTTTGCAGATATTTCAATCATAGATTTGAGGCTATGATGTCCTTCATCTGCAATAAAAAAAATCCACCTCTTGGAGAAGTAGTGGATTTATTTTGGAGAAAAGAGTACCAGGCAAGAGGTGCTCCTACTATTCATATGCTGTTGTGGATCAAGGATGCCCCAAAGTTTGGAACAGATACTGATGAAGCAGTGTTATCTTTCATTGAAGAATATGCAACATGTGCTATACCTAAAAGCACAGAAGAGAAAAAGTTAAAAGAGCAAGTTTTACGTTTCCAAAGTCATCGGTGTGGAAAATACTGTCGACGGAAGTACAAGACGAAAGATAAATTCTACACAAAGTATCGATTTGGATTTCCTAGACCTGTTCTTTCAAAAGGAAGAGTAAACAGTTTTATGTCAGCTGTGCGACATACTATAACCAGAAAATCTCCCAAAAATACCTACAACCTAAAAAGAAATGAAGAGTCAAAATTTATAAATGACTTCAACCCAGTCATTTTATCCATGTGGAATGCTAACATGGATATTCAGTATGTGGCAGACAATTCTATTGCTGTTGCTCGGTATGTGACATCTTACATCACTAAATCGGAGAAAACAGAATTGAAGGAAATGTGGGAAGAGATTTCTCACGAGAAGACTGTCAGTAAGAAGCTGTACAGTTTCAGTTTAAAGATGTTATCGCATCGAGAAATTGGATCCTACGAATGCTCAGATAGGTTATCATCTGCAAGTCTTTACTCGAAATCCAGAAGAATAATTTGGGTAAGCTTAGGCCTTGCAGGAATGAGAAATCGGGTACTGAAATCTGTTGGAGAAATTGAATATTTGGCCGAGAATGACCCAGAAAGTACAGATATTTTGAAATCAAACATGTTGGACACATATTGCCCAAAGAGAAGTCATCATCTTGAGAACATGTGTCTCTATGAAGTGCTGCAGAACTACATTTTTTCACGAAAAGCAACAGAAGACATCAACAATGGAAAATATAAAGTCATTGGTGAGGAAGGATGTTTGGTGAAGCAAACAAAAGGAAGTTTGATAAATCACAGGAAGCTCAGTTGCGAAACTACTGACAAAAAGGAATTTTACTACTTGGCTCTTTTACAGCTGTTTAAACCATGGCGTTCAGAGGACGAACTACTGGGAGAATTTCAAAGCTATGAAGATTCTTTTAATGCTAGCAAAGACAGTATAGAATGCAGTACTTTCACAACTTATGTCCAAATGTTAAATGAAGAAAATGAACAGGAAGCAAAAATTGCAGCTGAAGTAGCTAGAGACAGTTCTCAAGACAGCCAAAGTTCAGTAACACTTAGTCAAGATCCCCTAGGACAACCAATCATAGAAAATGAAGCTGCAGTAGCCATGACTGAAGTAGAAACGGCTATGAATCAAGCACAGGAAGATTCAATCGACTTACTAAATCTGGAACAACAACTGAATGAAGAACAAAAAGAAATTTATGAAGAAGTCATCAAAAAAAATTGATCATGGATTACTACATGAAAAGAAAGAGTGCTCATGCACATCATTTGAACCAATCAGGATGTATGTGAGTGGACAAGCTGGAACTGGTAAAAGTTTCTTAATAAAAGTCATCAGAAGCTACCTACAGCAAAAAACAGCTTCAAATTTGTCTTGTGTGGTAACTGCTCCAACTGGGTTAGCAGCCTATAACATAAAAGGAATTACCTTACATCGCTTGCTAATGTTACCAGTGGAGCATGAGAACAAAATAGAATACCACAAGCTAACTGGAGAAGCATGCCTCGAAGTTTCAAGAGTGTTGAAGAAGATGCAAGTTCTCATTATTGATGAGGTGAGCATGGTTTCAAATTTAATGCTTGCCTTTGTGCATTTAAGAATGCAACAAATTCTTAAGAGAGACTATGACGTGTTATTTGGAGGTAAACACATCATAGTTTTTGGAGATCTTCTGCAGCTTACTCCAGTTAAAGGACAACCAGTGTTTAATACTGTGACACATGAAGACACGAAGAAGTCATTAGGAAGCATTGGTAATGCGAATATTTGGTCGTTCTTTGAGTACAAAGAACTCACTACCAATATGAGACAAGCAAACAACGAAGATTATGCAAGTATTCTGAAAGATATCAGAATTGGACTACTCACAGAAGTTGGCAAAAAAGCATTACAGAGTCGGTTGCTACATAACTTATTTCCAAATGAAGAAATAGTTGCAGAGAAAATATACCAGAATATTGCAGAAAAAAATACTGTAATCTGCTTAATGCCAACACTACGTGAGTGCTCAATATTCAATGGGGAACTTTTGAAATTGGAAAAGGAAGAGATTAAGAAAATGGAAGCAGAGGACAAAATTCAGCATGAAAGAATTGCTTTTACATTAACAGGCAAACTGAAAAATAAATTGGATTCACTAGAGAAGAATATTTCCAAAACAGCTGGATTAGAAAAAAATCTATATGTTTGCATGAATTGTCGAGTGATTTTAAGGAGAAATTTGGATGTAGAAAAAGGTTTAGTGAATGGAGCTATGGGAAGAGTTGTGGGTTTTATTAATTACCAGAAAAAAGATGGAATTGAATGTTTAAAAATAAAATTTGATCAGATAGAAGAAGTTAAAGACATTTGTCGTTGTTCAGTTCGTTTCATGCTTGTGAAAGACTTATATGTACGTAGGAAGCAGTTTCCGTTTTCTCTAGCATATGCTGTAACTATTCACAAGTCTCAAGGATTAACTGTAGATTGTGCTTTTGTAAACATTGGTTCTACTGTGTTCAAAGAAGGTATGGCATATGTTGCTTTGTCACGAGTGAAAACATTATCTGGTTTATTTATGATAGACTTTGATGACTCAAAAGTTAGTGCTGATACAAACTGTGTAAAGGAGTATAACAGATTAAGAAGAACCTATGCTCCTCATTTAGGTCAGTATCCTGTGATTGAAAAACATGTTTGTTGGAAAAGGAGATTTGAGAATATCTGTAATGTGGATGAACAGAACAAAAAAAAACAAAAAAAAGGACAGTGATGTGATAGCAAGGAAAAAGATATAGGACAGTGTTGAATAGGTTGTTGGTTGCCATTTTGAAAATAGCTCTGGTGTCAACTTCTATGCAAATGTAGTGCTGAATGTTGTATTTTATCTTGAAAAGTTGCTAGAACAGATAATAGTAAATCATGGAAAAAGATTGTGTTCTCTGCTGAGTCTCCTTTATGAGAAGCTGAGTAATGATAAAACTGAAATAGAAAGTGCTACTGATGTTAGAAATCTTTTAGATGTATGTTGTGGTTCTACACAGTTTAAAGAAAATGTCCAGCAAGATGCTCAGGAATTCTTAATATATATTTTGAGTGTACTAGAAGATGAAGGAGTAGAAGTAGAAAACTTATTTGGTGTCTCTTACAAATTGGAACATTGCTGTGAAAACTGTATGAACACATGTAGTAGTAATGTTGATTCAGAAAGGTTCATATTTTTACCATTACCACAAAGTAAATCAGTGACTTTTAGTAAATTAGTTAAAGATGCCAATCACAACATGGAATGTTCTGAATGTAAATCAGACATGTTTTCTACATTATTTTTACAGAAATATGGTCAGTATGCAATTTTAATGATGCAACGTTGTAGAAATGATGGTTCAAAATTGGACACTTTAATAAAGAAGTTTACAGGACAGCAATTATCAAATTCTAGAAAAACTTTTGTTACAGTTGCAATAATTTTTCATGAAGGACCTACTGTAACTTCTGGACATTACACAGTTTATCTTAAATGTGAAAAAGGCTGGACACTGTGTAATGATTCCCAATTGATTTTCAAGCAACGTTTGCCTTCTGATTTACCCAATTATTACTTAATTTTTCTGAAACCTAAATTTTGAAAACTAAAAACTGCATCTGAAGTGTAATGCCCTGAACGTCTCAGGATCGTTTAACAGACACGATAATGAGAACGCAACCACTTGTGAAGGTTTAGTTATTTTAATGAAGGCAAAAATAATACAAGGAATAAACAAAGGTTATAGTCACTGGAATCCTCCAGGCTAAGTACGTTACCAGCCCACAGCACGGATGGTCCTAACCGTCCTCTGCATATACGCCGATCCCGGCGTATGCCAACAGAGGGCAGAAATGAAATGGCCGACAATGCCAATCGGTAGGCTGTGAGGGGCACGAAGAGTGTTGGGGAGAATCGAGGAGTCAGGGAAACACCCAGCCGGGGTCTCTACCTGAAGGGAGTAGCCGCTCAACCTCTTTCCTCAGACTGCACCGGGACGCGGAGTCACCTCCTGGTGATGCGTCACCGATACCCCAATCACAAGCAAAGAAGACTGAACCGAGAGCAGCCGCTCGATCGATCCCGTGGACTTCCGAGTCTGTAACGTGACAAACACCTCCTGGTGTGCGTTACAGCTGGCAGTCCCTGTATCTCTGGTCGGGCTGGGAGTTACGACTCCAACCAGCAAAAGCGCCACTGCGCTTTGACTCAGCCGAGTCAAAAAGCGAAGCTCAATGGTTATCCGGTAGAGCTTCCGGGTCCTTCACAGGTGACGATGGGGCAAGACACGGCCCAGGGAGTAACGACTCGACCTACCTCCGTTCTTGCCTTACTGGAGCACCACTCCGGAACACTGCTCTTCACTAAGCAGGTACGTCGGTGTAAACACAATATCCGACAGCGTTGTACCTCCCGGTTCCTCCCTTTATAGGGCGTGTTTTCCTTGAGTTATGTAACAGCTCTCCTGTTTACATAAGGGCGTGTTTTCCTTGAGTTATGTAACAGCTCTCCTGTTTACATAAGGGCGTGTTTTCCTTGAGTTATGTAACAGCTCTCCTGTTTACATAAGGGCGTATTTTCCTTGAGTTATGTAACAGCTCTCCTGTTTACATAAGGGCGTGTTTTCCTCCCCTCGCATGACAAGAATTCTTGACAGTACATCCTCCCTCTCAGCGGCTCCCCACGGGTCCAGCGCTGGCAGGAAAACGCCGATGGAACAAGGAGACCAAGCGCGGAGCATGAACCCCTTCAGCCGGTTCCCATGACTGCTCCTCTGGGCCATAGCCTTTCCACGCAACCAGGTACCACAGCTTCCCCCTGCGCCATTTGGACGCCCGTATGCCCGACACTTCATACTCCACCTCCGACTCCACGCATACCGGCCTAGGTGTCCTAGACGGCTTGGAGGGTGCTGGTTTGAGCAATGATACATGAAAGACAGGGTGTATCCGCAATGACTGGGGCAAGCACACCTTCACGTTCACGGGACCCATACACTTGGTAATTCGATAGGGGCCCATGTACTTGGGATGGAACACACTGTTCTTTCGAAACCTCATGTTTCTTGTGGATATCCAGACGTAGTCTCCAGTGCGGTACAGTGGCCCGGGCCTTCTCTTCCTGTCTGCCGCAGCCTTGTATCTTCTCTTGGCCTCTATTAGGACAGCCTTTGAGCGCATCAACGGGTCTTTTATGTGTGCCACCCTGTCCGCTGTGGCGGGAATCCTGTCCTCTCTGAACGGATGTAGAAATGGCAAGAACCTGGGATGTTGGCCATAGTTGCTATAGAACGGAGATGACTGTGTGGAGCTGTGAGTGGCGTTGTTATAGGCTATCTCTGCAACCCATAGCAAGTCGACCCATTCTTCCCTGCCCTGGTCCACAAAACATCGCAGGTACTGTTTGAGCGTTTGGTTCAGGCGCTCGGTTTGGCCGTCCGTTTGAGGGTGGTAGCTGGTGGACAGGGCGGTCTTAACATGCAGCGCAGTGCACCAAGTCTTCCAGAATTGCGCAGTAAACTGCGACCCCCGGTCCGACACGATCACCCCAGGTAATCCATGCAGTCGTACCACATTCTTTAGGAGTAGTGACGCCAATTCCCCGGCCGTAGGGACTCTCTTGCAGGGGATGAAGTGCCCCATTTTCGTCAAGTAATCCACCACCACCAGTATTGCAGTCATCCCCTGGTCTACCGGTAGGCCCACCACGAAGTCCAGTGATATGCTATCCCATGGTCTATCCGGGGTCGGAAGTGGATGTAAGAGCCCTTGGGTTCGGCCATGGTCGGCCTTCATGGTAGCACACGTAGGACACTCCTGTCCCCACCTCCTGACATCCACTCTCATGGTTGGCCACCAGAAATGCCGTCCCATGCTAGCCACCGTTTTTTCAAAGCCCAAATGACCTGCGCATGGAGAGTCATGGCACCAGATGAATGCTTGTTTCCTTAGCCTAGGCGTGGGTATCAATAGGCACCTGCCCTTCAGGGGTATCCCGTCCTTCAGCTGCCATTCTCTGTGACTGAGGAGCCACCTCCGCCATGCGAATGACCTGATCCCTCTCTTTATTCCCCTCAGGAAAGTATCCGGTTGGATAACCCCCAATACCATCCTCGGGGAAATGATGGAATGCTCGGTCGCAGGCAATGGTTCCTTAACTGCAGATTGACGGGACAGGGCGTCCGCCTTCCGGTTTTCCGTCCCCGGCCGATATGTGATGCGGAAGTTGAACCCCGCAAAGAAGATCATCCACCGCAGCTGTCTGGGAGAAAGGTGTCTTGTGGCCGTCATGAACTGTAGGTTCCGATGGTCCGTGTACACCGATACCACACGTCTTGCCCCCATCAACCAATGCCTCCATTCGGTGAAGGCGTCCTTGATTGCGAGAAGCTCCTTCTCCGCAATATGGTAGTTGCGTTCGGCGTCGTTGAGTTTGCGGGACATGTACGCAACGGGATGAAGCACCCCTGTGTCGTGGTTGCGTTGGGACAAGATAGCCCCCAGCGCCACATCCGATGCGTCCGCTTCCACCACGTAGGGGAGATCCGGATCGGGGTGAGCCAACACCGGCGCCTTACCAAAGGCGCTTTTCAGGGCCTCAAAGGCTGTGTTCACTTCAGGGGACCAGACAAACTCCTTGGACTTCCTCAGTAGCTGTGTGATTGGGGCCACCAATCCTGAAAATCCATCTATAAACCGCCTGTAAAAGTTGGCGAAGCCAATGAAACTTTGGACGTCCTTCACGCTTTGGGGCACCGGCCATTCTTTCACCGCCTTGATCTTTCGTTCTGCCATCTCCTGTCCCTCTGGACTCAGCATCACTCCGAGGAATTCCACGGATGTGACGTGGAAGTCACACTTGCTGAGTTTACAAAACAGCATGTTTTCCCTCAGCTTTTGGAGCACAGCTTTGACGTGGTGTACGTGCTCCTCCACACTGGACGAATAGATGAGGATGTCGTCGATATATACGACCACGTAGATATCCAACTCCTCTCTGAATACCTCATTCAAAAAGTACTGAAAGGCTGCCGTGGCATTGCACAGACCGAACGGCATGACGAGGTACTCAAAAAGGCCGAACCTGGTCTTAAAGGCGGTCTTCAACTCGTCTCCGTCCCTCATGCGCACCAGATGGTATGCCCCTTTCAAATCCAACTTGGTGTAGATACGAGCTTTCTTGACCTGTTCCAGAAGTACACTGATGAGAGGCAAGGGGTACCGATTCTTTACGGTTATCGCATTCAATGCCCTAAAGTCCACACAGGCTCTCAGCTCCCCATTAGCCTTCGGGATGAAGAAGAGTGGCGAGGCGGCCGGAGACTTGGACGGGCGGATGAATCCTAGCTTGAGGAGTTTATCCAGGTACCCCCGGAGATGCACGTTTTCAGGCTCCGTCAGGGCATACAGCCTGCCGCTGGGAACGCTGGCCCCTGGCACCAGGTCGATCTGGCAGTCAAACTGTCTATGTGGTGGTAGCACTTCCGCCTTCACCTCATCAAATACATCCTCAAAACTGTGATAAGCCTGGGGGAGAGCCACATCTTTTTCTGCCGCTGTGGCCACCGTCTGACTCCCGCTCTCATCTGCGTCAAGGGATTCCGTTCTTATTCCACAATGCAGGATGCAATACGGTGACGTCAGTTCGATGCGATGTGTTGGCCAATCCACAGAGGGGTTGTGTTTCTGTAGCCACGGCAATCCCAATATGACGCCATATTGGGGCGCTCGGATGATGTTAAAATCGATTTGTTCCAAATGGTTCCTCCCACATCTCATCGGAAGGACCCCCGTGTGCTGCCCGATGGGCCCCGTCACCAATCGCCTTCCGTCTACAGCATAGACGTCTTCGGGTACAGCTTTGGGAAGAAGCACTAGCCCTAGCCTGCATGCCTCGTTGTGGTCCATAAACATGCCAGTGGCCCCTGAATCCACCATGGCCACAACGGGTATCCACTGGTCATGCACTCCCACGTGCACCGTGAGAAACAGGTGTCGTTGTCCCTTAGTGACCGAGTTGGAAAGTGAAGGGATGGATGAGTGACTCCGAGATGCCCCTTCTTTGGTCTGGGAGTCCTCTAGTTTTCCGCCGGTACGTCCACCACGGCTGTTACCGACCGGTTGGCCCGATAACGTGACGTCTTCGGTTTGGCAGGGCATTCACGTACGTAGTGGCCTTTTTTGCCACAATATAGGCACAATCCTTGTTTACGGCGTGACTCTTTCTCCGTGGCTGTGAGGCTCGCTCGTGTTGCGCCGATGTCCATGGGTTCTCCCTTGGATGCGGTGGCAGTTTCAGGACTTCCCACTGTCACATAGGACGGAAGGGATTTTCCTTTTCTCCCATGATCCCCCTTTCTTTCACTTAGCCTATGTTCCAGCCGTAATACCAGGTTGATAAGGCCCTCACATGTCTTGGGTTGTGGGTCAATATGAGCCACGGCGTCCTTGAGCTCATCGCACAGCCCGTGATGGAAGAGCGCCGTCTGTTTAGCAGCAGGCCACTTGGTTTCCGCAACCAGCCTTCGGAACGCGTTGAGATACTGCACCAGGTCGTTGGATCCCTGTCTCAACTCAAGCATTTCACGGTCCGCCGTGTACGAGTCAGCCCTTCTGTCGAAGACCTTCAGGAATTCCTCGCGAAAAGCACCCCAATCACATAAGATGGGGTCGTCCCTGCTCACCAGAGGTACGGCCCATTGTGCCGCGTTTCCAGCCAAATAGGATATAAGGAAAGCCACACGAGCCTGACTCGTGGGGAACGCCCTTGGTTTGCACGATAAATGTAGCGCCACTTGTGTGAGGAATACCTGCACTGTGTTAGGATCCCCACTGTACCTCTCTGGTGTTGCCAAGGGGACGGCTACCGGCATTTCCACTACTACCGCAGGGGTCTGGTTCGTGAGGGAGGTGCTGGGCGTGAGCGGGTCCAATTGGATAGCATCCAGTCTGGCTTTTACATCGGCTGTTTCTTGCCTGGAGGCAGCCAATTCAATTTGCACGGTCGCTAAAGCAGCCAGCACATCATCAAGTGTTGCCATGTCTGTTATCGACCGGGAGACAGTTAGTGTTATTAAGGTCGGATATTTTGTAATGCCCTGAACGTCTCAGGATCGTTTAACAGACACGATAATGAGAACGCAACCACTTGTGAAGGTTTAGTTATTTTAATGAAGGCAAAAATAATACAAGGAATAAACAAAGGTTATAGTCACTGGAATCCTCCAGGCTAAGTACGTTACCAGCCCACAGCACGGATGGTCCTAACCGTCCTCTGCATATACGCCGATCCCGGCGTATGCCAACAGAGGGCAGAAATGAAATGGCCGACAATGCCAATCGGTAGGCTGTGAGGGGCACGAAGAGTGTTGGGGAGAATCGAGGAGTCAGGGAAACACCCAGCCGGGGTCTCTACCTGAAGGGAGCAGCCGCTCAACCTCTTCCTCAGACTGCACCGGGACGCGGAGTCACCTCCTGGTGATGCGTCACCGATACCCCAATCACAAGCAAAGAAGACTGAACCGAGAGCAGCCGCTCGATCGATCCCGTGGACTTCCGAGTCTGTAACGCGACAAACACCTCCTGGTGTGCGTTACAGCTGGCAGTCCCTGTATCTCTGGTCGGGCTGGGAGTTACGACTCCAACCAGCAAAAGCGCCACTGCGCTTTGACTCAGCCGAGTCAAAAAGCGAAGCTCAATCGTTATCCGGTAGAGCTTCCGGGTCCTTCACAGGTGACGATGGGGCAAGACACGGCCCAGGGAGTAACGACTCGACCTACCTCCGTTCTTGCCTTACTGGAGCACCACTCCGGAACACTGCTCTTCACTAAGCAGGTACGTCGGTGTAAACACAATATCCGACAGCGTTGTACCTCCCGGTTCCTCCCTTTATAGGGCGTGTTTTCCTTGAGTTATGTAACAGCTCTCCTGTTTACATAAGGGCGTGTTTTCCTTGAGTTATGTAACAGCTCTCCTGTTTACATAAGGGCGTGTTTTCCTTGAGTTATGTAACAGCTCTCCTGTTTACATAAGGGCGTGTTTTCCTCCCCTCGCATGACAGGAATTCTTGACATGAAGAAAGCATTTTTTGTATTTTTAAAGGATTATAATTGAAGATATCACTTAAAAAGGATTTTGAAATTACTATTTGGCCTAAAGGAAAAGTAATAAAAACAATTGTGGACTCCTTTGACAGAAATTATTTTGGCATGTGTGCTTTTGCGACAAGGTTTAAAGACGGTTTGTCTAGAAAATTTTTATTCATCTAGAGAAGTACTTGTAATATATATGTAATATTTCTAACAAGGTATATTTTAGTGAGGAAAGTTTTAGGGCTTTTTTTTAAGCAATCTTTGATTGTTTTTTTTTTGCCCGCTGTTAAATGATGAATACAATTGTTTTCACTATTTTAAGTGAAAAATAAAAAATTCTGAAAACAGCAAAAAAAGGGCAAAAAATTGCTTTGTAAAATATGTATAAACAGGTAATGCTTTTTGTAATGTATGATTGAATATTAATACTTTTTTTCTTTTTTTGCAGAACTGGAAAGAAAAAATAAAAAAAAATTCTGTTCCCTTGCAAAATACTTAAAAAAAAATTTCGAAAAAATTTAATTTTTTTAAAAAATAAGTGAAAAATATTAGTATTATTCAATCCTCCCTTTTCATGCTTCCATTTCTTCACCTGTTTTTGTACATTAAATTTTTTTTAAAAACCTTGGGTGCGCGCAGGGTGCGCGCACCTCAAAAAAAAATTAAAAAAAAATCCAACCAAAAATTTTTTTGGGGTTTAGTTTATAAGTGGCTCTTAAAAGAGCCCTTGAGTTAATGGAGGGAAACAGGAAGAGAAAAACGAAAAAAAAGAAAAAACATCTATGGCCTACTGCACTCATGGGCATCAAATTCTCTGAATGAGATCAAGACTGGTCTCACACACAGAAATAAGTTTACCGCAATCAGTGCAGCGTGTGGACAACCTAGCAAAACAAGGTGGTCCAAAACGAGGTGTGGAAGAAGGCAAAGGCACCACTGCAGAAGAAGTGCTCTGCTGAGCTGCCGAAGATGTGCTCGGCTGAGCTGCTGCAGATGTCGTCGGTAGAGCAGGTGGAGGGTTTGCTCCAGAAGCTCGACGAAAAGTCACTGGATGCATTTTGTCAACATGCCTCAACATAGTGTGAATGCTAAAAGAATATTTCTTGTTAGGATTCCCACGTGACAAGACTTTTTGACAAAGTACACATGTAACTTTAGGTGCATTTACCTTTTTTTGTCCCTCTGGAAAAGTGAAAAACTGCCATATAAAGCTGTCTTTCTGCTTCCTGCTCCTCTGCCTCTCAAGAGTGTCCTGGTCACTGTCTGAAGATGGTTGCTGTTCAGCCATTGTCTCTCAACAACAGAATAGCTCCTTCTCCAAAGGAATCAGAACTAATAATGAGGGGAGTAGGTGTGGTTTGGGAAGAATCTGGAACTGAAAGTACTTTAAACCAATCAAAAGTGATGATTCTTGATCACATGACTTGCCATGAGGGGATTGGGTGTGGTGTTGAAACAATTAGAAACTGAAAGTAATGATAACCAATAAGAAGTGCGGTTTTATTATGCATAAACCCGAGGTGCGCGCACTGCGCAAGCTCCGAGCGCGCACCTCGTGATTACGTATGCGCGAACGCGTAGGAGCGCATGTGCATACGTCATATGCGCGTACCTAGCGCGCATACGTTGAACACGCGTATACGCGACAGTTATTGCGCGTAATTTTAGCGTATGCGGAAGTAAACCTCGTGGAGCGCGTAGGACGTACGCACGCATGCGTACGTACGCACGCATACATACTGGGTGCGCGCTCCCAGTGCGCACTATAACGTATATTTGCGTACGTAAATAACGTACGGCGGTATTCATAAAAACTTACGAAATTGTACTAGGAGCACGCTCAGAGCGCGCACCCCAAGAATTTATATAAAAAAAAAAAGTGGAGAAAAATTAATTGCAAAAATAAAAAAAAACTGTTCAACTTTATCCTAATTGAAATTTTAAAAAAAAAAGCAAAAACAAATAAAAAGATACAGATAATATATAAATGAATACATAGGAATTTTATTTTTAATGTAAAATTATTTTTTTTTCATTAAATAATACAAAAATTAGCATTTAAAAAACCGTACAAATTCACTGAAAAAACCAAAGGTTTCACACACGTTATAGTTCGGAATTAGCATTTTAAAAACCTTGCAAATTCACTGAAAAAACCATAGGTTTCACACATGTTATAGTTAGCTGGACATTTCACTCGTGAAAAACCAATGAAATTCCCCCGTTATAGTTAGTTCAGCTAACTATAACTCGCGCCCCCGCAATGCACTGCTGATGACGTCAAATATTACATCACTCATGACATGGTCTATCTATCAGCTGGCTTCGGCCGGTTTCCTCGTGGCAGCCTTTCCTCTGGTGATGCTGAGAATACAGCGCTCCGCCGCATGCTGTGTTTAAATGACAAGTGGTTCCTCAAAGGTGTTCAAAAGAAACCTTCAGCACTAAGGTGCGTTGAATTATTTAATATTACAATTGCGGCAGAAGCCCTAGCAGATATATATATATATACATATAAATAAATAAATAAAATATAGATCTCTCAAATAAAACGCCTCCTTCGTTCAAGGAGCCCCCGATCCTCGTAGTGGGAACGGAGATCTGCACTGCAGTGAGAAAGGTACAGGTGTCAGAGAGGAGGTGCGTATCCGTAGTCCTAGTCAGAAGCAATTTCTCAAATGGTAGTAGGGGGAAACTAGCGTGGGGGCGAATGGTGTGATGAATGACACAATGGTGGATAGCCACGTACTGCCATTGGGATGGTGGATGGAATATCATAATTGTGTTGGATCCGGCAGAAGTCCAATAGCTCTGGGGGATCAAAAACATTGCCTATTCTTTTGCAGCTGGCTTGTTGCCACTGTATGTAGTTGGAGCTCTGACAGGCTGGAGGACGGTCGGGATTACCAATAATCGCGGGTTTGTGGGGAGATTCGAGTGGACAGCTTTTTCAGGATCTGCACCCTATGAGGTCCCCATTGTAGCCTTATGGACCAGTGAGATGTACACCCCATGAGGTCAGTGTTTGGGTTGCCAGGGTATCTTCCAGATATGGACTGGACTGCCTGGTCAATGAAGGACCAGTGTTTCTCAGAGAGGGGCTCGGACCATTCTACTATGTACCGTAGCTGCGCCACTTCATGGTAATGTGTAAGATGGTGAACACCAAGGCCACCCTCTGCGGGAGAAAAGTACGCCTGTTTTTGGACATACAGGCTTTCTTACCCACCAAGATGTAATCTTCTATAAAATGCGGTAATTTGTTCAAAACCTGCGGTGGTTGGTTGCAGAGGCAATGTGTACATAACAAATATAATCTTAGGCAGCAGAGTAATTTTGATGTCCGTAAGGCGCGCCAGAAATGAGAGCCAGTAGCCTTTCCATGTTTGTTCTCCCCATTTCGAACCAATGTGGGGTGAATTGGAAGAGTCTGGTGCACTACCCACAGCTCGGCCCATGAGAAGGGAAAGAAGCAAATGAGTAAGTTGGTCTGTTGATGGGACTGGTAAATTGAAGATCTGAGATTTCTGGAGGTTGACTCTAAACCCAGAAGCTTTCTCAAACTCCTACAGTTCCTGCACAAGTACTCGAGTGGATGTGTGAGTGTGACTATAACGTTGTCTGCATAGAGAGCAAGCTTGTGGTCCATCCCTCCCATAGTGATACCCGTTCTTGTAGGGTTCTATGAATACGTCCTGCAAGGAGTTCCATGTACAGGTCAAAAAGGTGTGGAGACAAGGGGCATTAACTCAAACGGTCGCTGAGAGTCTGAATAGATACACAAACCTAGCGTCTGAACCACTCACCAAGGCCCACCGCCCGGAACACTGAAAGCAGGTAATACCAATGTACTTGGTCAAAAGCTTTCTCAGTGTCCACAGACAATATTGCAGGAACCCGGTAATGCTGGGTTTTATCCACGAGGTGGCACAAGTGTTTGGTGTTGTCCCTACAGCCCCATTCGGGGATAAACCCCTTCTGATCAGGGTCCACGAGTACCTGTATATATGGAGCCAGGCAGTCACTAATATGGTAGTGAAGATCTTGGCATCCCCATTTAGTAGCAAAACTGGCCTGTATGAGGAAAAAGTATGGGGTGTTTGCCGGGCTTTGGCAGTACCATAATGGTAGCTAGGGAGGTTGCATATAATTTATAAAAATCTGAGGTATAGCCATCCTGCCCTGGTGCCTTGCCCAACTGTAGGTGGGAAATCGCTGAAAACACCTCGTCCATCCGGATATCACAATCCAAATGCGAGGCATCCGGAGACGTTAATTGCTCCAAAGTGGCCTGCGCTAAATATGAGGAGGCATCTTCTTCTGCCAGGGCCACAGCAGAGTAAAGAGAGGCAAAGAAGAGTTCAAAACACTGGCCAATTTCCTCATCTTTGCAATAACCGGACACTCTGTGGCCCTTTGATTTCAGCCAACCATTATGTAACATCCTGGGCCCGTAAGTGGTGTGCCAGCAGCCACCCCGCCTTATTGCACCCACATAATCCTTCTGCTTAGTGCATAAAAGGGCATATTCTGTTCTTTTTTTTTTTTTTTTAAATATTTTTTTATTGATGCAATTTAGATGTTACATAATACATTAGACAGAACCATATATTATCAACAATTAAACAGATGCTAAATCTTCAAGAGGCACCAAAGCCCGGTAAGAACATATCAAAACATGAGACGGGGAGGCATTATGTACATACATTCGAAAATCCAATACAATATACATCAAACTCTTGGTCTTCCAGCAATCCAGTCAGAGATTGGAGACCATATCTTTTTACCGATGTCCTGTTTTTTCCTCCCTTTCTGAGCATATAAAGAAATTTCAATGTTATATATAGCCAATAATCTAGATAACCATAGCTGGAAAGAAGGGGCATTTACATCTTTCCACCATGAGGTAATTAATATCCGAAGTACTGCTACAGTTAAAAAGACCAAAGCTTCCTCAGATTTCCCAAGTTTTAAACTATTATCTAGACCCAATATCATCAACGAGGAGGACCATTCAACCCTTCGACCAAGCACCTCCACCCAAAATTTCGCTATCTCTCCCTGAATAGCTAATAACGAGCTACAGTTATAAAACATATGCGTCAAGTCTGCTTGGGCCAAATTGCATCTGGGGCACCTGTCATCTTTAACCCCCCACCTAAAAAGCTTTGCTGGAGTGAAATATAAATCAAACAGGGTTTTATAATGCTGGGCCCTCAAATTCGTAGAGCGAAAGATTTTTTTATTTAAATAGAGTGCCTTATCGAGATCCACATCGGGGTTATCCAGTTTCCGTACAAGAGTATTCTCCATTTTCTCGATATCGCTCTGTAAAGCATCCAGCAACGACAAATAGACATTTTTAATTCTTATACCCCCTGTTACCAACATATCAATCAGAGGAACTTTTAACACTGTTGGCCATCTGATTCTTAAAACTTTAATGACACTGGCCAGCTGAACATAGGAGATCCAGTGACTTGAAGGGATGGCAGCTCTACTCTGCAGTGCTTCGAAGCCGATCAGCCCATCTGCCCCCACTATATCACCTAATGTGCTGATTCCATGCTCCTGCCAGATCCGGATATTCCTCTCAAGACCTCTACCCCGAAATAAGCTCGAATTACTAAGGTGCAGATGCGCATGGATTTTGGGTATTTTACAAAAGCAAGATATAGCTCTCCAGAGTCCCCATACACCTTCCAATATCTTAAAACGTGGTCTTTTATGATACCTCCGTTCAACCTCACACATCAGGAGACCATATGCCTTACTTCCAACTAATAGCTCATATATAGATGGTGGGGTCTGTAGATCACCTTGCCCTGAATCATTGGGTTGAGTAGGTTGAAAAAGAATAAACATTTCTGCCAGCTGACAGGACCAATGATACAATCTTAAATTGGGTAAGGAGAGCCCCCCCCTATCCCATGGAAGTGATAAAAGGTTGGTGGATCGTCTAAGTTTCCCGTATTGCCAAACAAATCTAATGAATATTGACTCTAGCCACTTAATAGTTTTTTCCTCTACTAACAAAGGTATAGCTCGAAAGAGATATAAGATTTTTGGAAACATTGTCATCTTGAGAACATTGACCCTGCCGATCAATGAGAGATGTAAAACATCGATTCTTTTGAGATCTACTTCTATCGTTTTCCCAAGTGGGATAAAATTCTCTGCTGTGATCTTATTAACCGCGGCATTAATTCTAACTCCCAGATAAATTGCTGAATCCACATATCTAGAGTCGGCTTTATCTATATTTGCTGTACAGATAATTTGGGTTTTAGATTCGTTTAACAGATACCCCGACCTCATGCCAAAAATGTAAGCCATCTGAACCAAAACCCCAAGTGTCTGTTGCGGGTTCGTTGTAATCACAGCCAAATCATCGGCATATGCCATGATTTTGTTTTCAAATCCATTATGTATCACTGGTTCTATCCGGGGGCTGCCTAAGATCTCCCGAATAAGAGGGTCGATATAAAGAGCAAAAAGGATAGGGGAACAAGGACAACCTTGGCGCGTACCTCTCGTTATATAAATTCTCAGAACGCTCTCCCATAACCACAACCCGGGCAACTGGATCGCGATACATTGCCCGCAGAGCTGTAATACAATTCTTACCAAAGCCTCTACCGATTAAAATCCGCCATAAATAATTCCAACAGACACGGTCAAAGGCCTTCTCTGCATCTAGCAGGATCATGGCCATCTCTCCTCCCACTGCAGACTGGATATCAAATAAGGCTATTGCCCTCCTAATATGATCTGTGGTACCTCGCCCAGGTACAAATCCATGCTGCCAAGGGGAGACGAGATCACCAATGACCCTGCCCAGTCTTTTAGCCCAGATTTTAGAATATAACTTCGTGTCTGAGTTAATTAGCGAAATTGGGCGATAGGAGCCCGGTTTGTCCTTTGGTTTCCCTTTCTTATGGAACACCACTATGTTTGTTTCTTTCCATGAATCCGGGGCCACCCCTGTTCCCATTACCCCGTTGAAAAGATCACTAAGAAGCGGGGTAATCTCTGCCTCAAAACATCGATAGACTTCTAAAGGTATTCCATCAGGGCCTGCCGCTTTGCCAATGGCTGACCCTTGCAGGGCTTCCGCTATATCCCTCCCAGAAATCTCACTCTCTATCTCTTCTATTGCAGCATCCGCTAAACGAGGGCCATTATCAGCAATCTCCTCCGTCCCAATCTCCTCCGTCCCAGGTTCATTTAATATTGTTTCTGTGTATAATTTTTGATAAAAATTCTTAAAAACCTGGAGAATATCTGGAGGGTCAGAATATTCTATACCATTTTCTTCCATCTGAGATATAATATTTTTAGACTTGCCCTGCCTTATTTGTAATGCTAATATTCTGCCTGCCTGTTCCCCTGTTTCATACCGTTTAGCCCTAGACGATAGATACTCCAACATTGCTCTCTGAGTAATCTCCTTCTGTAGTTCGGCTCTGGCTACCAATAGTAGCCTATAACTCTCGTTGCTAGCCCGGTTTTGAGCAATATCAGAGGTATGTTGTTCCTCTGCAGCTGATAAATCCTCCAGACATTTTTCGACCTTTCTCCTATCCTCTTTTCTCAACCTTGCTGCACAGCTTATTGTTTCACCTCTAAAAGCGGCCTTAAACGCCTCCCAAACTCCATTTCGTGATGCGCTATATCTATTGGCATCAAAAAAATCACCCAACCATTTCCTGATATGACCAACATAGCGGGTATCCAATAACAGCTTTCTTTCAAACGTCCAACGTGTCCGAGTTTTAGGTACTCCTACCATTTGAAATGACAATACCAAAGGGTTATGATCCGACAGGAATTTGGGAAGTTTAAAGATTTCTACTTTGTTAATTTCTGAGGAGGATGTAAAGAAATAATCCAATTTTGAGTATTTTCGAAAAGGATTCGAAAAATAAGTGAAGCCAGATTTAGAAGGTTCTTTCACACCCCACACATCAATCATCCCATGTGAATCCATAAGAGCTTTTATAGCCCTGAAAACTCTAGGTTTCCGTCCGGTATACGTTATGTTACTGACCCAGTCAGCCGAGATATTCATATCCCCACACATAATTATAGGGGGTATCCAGTTTACCAACTATTTCTAGGAAATCAAAAATCTCCGGGTCGTCACAGTTTGATCCATAGACAACACACAGTGTCAAGCCTATTACCATCTCCACCAATAGCCATCTCCCACTACTATCAGTTTTAATTCGTCTAACACCCCCCATGGATTGGGTAGAACAAGCTAATAGCTCAAAGCCATTGATATGCATGAGGCTTCTCCGAGCCCAGGGGAGGGGAGTTTCTTGTAGGCACAAAATGTCGAAATTATTAAGCCTCACAAACGATGCCAGTTTGTTACGTTTCCTCCAATCATTCATCCCCCCAATATTGACTGAACAGATTTTAATACCGGTCATCCCTAAAATATATACATATAACAAAGACCATCTGATCCTTTGGCGATTTAGCACTGGTTTTAATCACTCTTACCTGCCTACAAAAATGACAAATTTCTATAAACATCGTACTGCATCCATATTTTCCATTTTTTGTTGACCCACCACCCTTACCCTCCCTGCCCCCCTCCCCCTGTGCCACCCCCCTTCTAGTGAAGCGCTCAGACCTAGTCTGTGCTTAGGATGGTGCGCGTGATTTGCAGTGACGGCTAGCCGTTGAAACCAAAAATTTAAACAACAAAAGAAATTACTCTTAGGTCCCGTCGAGACCCCACTATTATTATAACCTTCATAATATCGGTGGACGAACCCCCATCATCTTATTTTTAACACGTTGAGTAATAGAAGACAATCCGGATATATGATCCCTCCCCCGGCCTGCTTAACATACTATTCCATTTTGTCAAGAGAGACCAAGTATTCTTTTGCCTTAATTTCTGAGGAGAAAAAGATAGTCTTCCCTGCGTTAATTATTTTCAGCTGCGCCGGGTTTATCAGATAGGCTTGTATCTTTTTATCCTGGAATAGGCTTATCATCCCTCTAAGTCTCCACCTGCGCTCTACTGTCGCATGGCAGAAATCGGGACGGACAAAGAAAGAGACCCCTTCGCCACTTCTTTTGGAGTCTGGTCTGGCTTTTTCTGCGATGGATTGCCTCAAAATAAAGTTGCCAAAGAAAACCAACACAGCCCTCGGCTTATCACCTTCCTTGGACTTTTTACGAACAGTAAAGGGGGTACGGTGTACCCGTTGGATTTCGCTCGCCCAATTCCATTCAGAAAGCTCTGGGAATGCTTGCACAAAGAGTTTAACCATGTATGCCTTAATATCCTGACCCTCGACTCCTTCCGGTATCCCCAAGACTCTCAGGTTATTCCGTCGTAGCCTGTTCTCCATCTCCTCCATTTTCCACTGCATGTCAGCCACTTGTGCGGATTGGGTCTTTACTTGGTTGATCGCCTCTGCTGACTCTGTCTCCGTTGACACAATTCTCTGCTCCAGGTTAGATACTCGATCCCCTATGTTTGCACATGTCTTAGACAGTTTCCTAACGACCCCCTGGATCTTCCTCATAGCGGCTTGGGCTTTACGGTTGTCCTGACGGGTCTCCTCGCGATGTGAGATTATCTCTTTGTGAATGTTTTCCAACATAGTCATATGAGCAGTGTCCGGATTGGGGGAGCCCTGTAATGCCAAAGTAGAGGAATGATCCCAGCTAAGCTCACCTTGAAGGCCCACCTGAGCTAGAGGTTGCTTTTTCCCAGGAGGACCCACTGGGGGCCTAGATGTAATTACAGGGGGGTCTAGCTCTAATTCACTTTCTGAGTCCAAAAAGGAGCTGCATTCGACATCATCGTCGTCGGACCACTCTGCCCCCTCTGAAACAGAGAAAAAGCATTCGCTAGAATCTTTATCTTTATCTCTACCCTTTTCTCCTTCATCTTGATGAGCCCCAGTGCCAAGGCCGATATCCGGGCTAATATCCAAATCAGCCGTCGCACTTAACAAAGTTTGCTGCCCGGCCTCTTGCGGACACAGCTCCCCTTCGGATTTTTTAGGATCCTGCTCAGGAAGGCCCCTATTATCGCTTGCAGCCTCTTGCAGCCTGAGATCTTTATTAGTCTCATCTCCGATAGACAAACCCTCACTATGTTCCCCCACAGTGTGCAGACAAGGTTCCAAGGATGATGCCTGCTCGCGGATGGTGGATCCGTCTTTTAAATCATTTAGAATAACAGTCTCAATAATCTCCGAGGGAGCACTATCCCGACTGTCTGCCGTACCTTTGGACTTTGGACCCCCCTGCTCCTTACCAGTTCTTGAAAAGATGTCAGCTATTGAGGCTGTAGAGGATGTAGCTTGTCTGGTTCTCCCCAGAGTTTGTTTTGATGAGCCTGCTCGACCGTCTTTCCCACTCCCTTCCTCGTTCCCTGCCACATTTCCTCCTTCTTGTACTTTTTTTTCCCTTTGTATGGCCTTCTTTCCACCTGCTGCAGCCTTTGGTGCCATTACGCTTCTCCTCCTGTGAAACCACTTCGAGGGCGCCAGGACTACACCGCAGGCGCCCTCCGAATCGATGCGAAACTCCGCAGAACTCCGCCTGGGACGCCAACCAGAAGTAGGCCTGGGCCAAAATTCCGTTCGCGGAAATTGCGATATTTTGGCATTTTCGCGTTCCGCCGAAAGCGCGAAAATGTCAAAATTTCCGCATTCCGCAGCTTAGCGATAATTTTTTTCTTGCTCGCGCTGTAAAACAATACATTCTCGCGCGCGATCGCCTTACCTGAATCCCTGCGTTCTCCGACAAGTTTTCTTGACCCGGTCGCGTTCTCCACGAGATGTTGGATTTTGGTACCCATTTTGCGCTGTCTCGCGAGAGTTCGCGGCCGCATTCAAGTCATTTTTCACGCGATCACGTCATTTGTCGCGCGATCACGTCTTTCTTCTCGCGATCATGCACCGCGCGAGTATGAGAAGATTGAGATCTCGAACATGTCATTCTACATCGCGAGCCAGAGAATGAGGACGCGGGCACATGAAATCGAACGCGAACAGGAGAAAGAGACCGCGAACACGTCATATCCAACGCGACAGGGACAAAGAAGAGAACGCGATCATATCGTTTTCGACACGCCGGCGGAAGTAATGTGAAGCTGGAGAACTCAACAACGTAAAATTTACAATTTGGAGAGGAATATCGGCTCTAGCAGCATGAAACCATCTGCAAATACTGATTTTGGATGAAAAGAACTCCTTACATTCACATTTGGCTTTCCTTTTTTGTGCAAGGAGTCATTTTTTTTTTACAAGGTGGAGAGAGGGAGGAAGTGACACAGATTCTCCAACTTCCTGTTCAGCAGGCTCCTCCCAGTGCTTTGTCCATCTCCTGCTCATTCTGCCTTTGGATTTGGAGCTGGAAAGATCACTCTTTTTGTCTGCTGCATCATTGCAATTGGATTTCAGGATTTTTGGAATAGGATATTTTACAAGTAAGTGGTTGTTGTGTTTGATTGTGGGCATTGCAGTTGTTGTGTAACTACAATTTATTTTTGATAATTATCATCATTCCTTTTTTTTTTTAATTTTTTTTAATTTTGTGGGTTGTAGTAGTAGGCCCGAGCTAGCCATGGGCATGGCCTCATGGGTGTGTGTGTGCATGATGAAGCAACTGTTCCTTTTGTTTTTTGAATATATTTCATTTTCAATCACATTTAGGGCATGGATGGCATTGGATTGAGTTGGGGAAGTGTGTTTTTTGGGGTGGCCTTGCTGATGTTGTTGGGGCTCGCCATGTGGCTGGTGGCCATTTTGAGGCCTAGGCCTGCAAGCTTGCCTGGCCTTGTCTGCCAACAGGCCTGCTTTCATCCACTGCTACCAGAGCAGGTAGCCACAGCTTTAGTAATCTACTGTTTTCTGTGTGCTCTGTTGAATTTAGACATCATTTTGGGCATGGATGGCATTGGATTGAGTTGGGGGAAGTGTGTTTTGGGGTGGCCTTGCTGATGTTGTTGGGCCTGGACATGTGGCTGGTGGCCATTTTGAGGCCTAGGCCTGCAAGCTTGCCTGGCCTTGTCTGCCAGCAGGCCTGCTTTCATCCACTGCTACCAGAGCAGGTAGCCACAGCTTTAGTAATCTACTGTTTTCTGTGTGCTCTGTTGAATTTAGACATCATTTAGGGCATGGATGGCATTGGATTGAGTTGGGGGAAGTGTGTTTTTTGGGGTGGCCTTGCTGATGTTGTTGGGCCTGGCCATGTGGCTGGTGGCCATTTTGAGGCCTAGGCCTGCAAGCTTGCCTGGCCTTGTCTGCCAGCAGGCCTGCTTTCATCCACTGCTACCAGAGCAGGTAGCCACAGCTTTAGTAATCTACTGTTTTCTGTGTGCTCTGTTGAATTTAGACATCATTTAGGGCATGGATGGCATTGGATTGAGTTGGGGAAGTGTGTTTTTTGGGGTGGCCTTGCTGATGTTGTTGGGCCTGGCCATGTGGCTGGTGGCCATTTTGAGGCCTAGGCCTGCAAGCTTGCCTGGCCTTGTCTGCCAACAGGCCTGCTTTCATCCACTGCTACCAGAGCAGGTAGCCACAGCTTTAGTAATCTGTTTTCTGTGTGCTCTGTTGAATTTAGGCATCATTTTGGGCATGGATGGCATTGGATTGAGTTGGGGAAGTGTGTTTTTTGGGGTGGCCTTGCTGATGTTGTTGGGCCTGGCCATGTGGCTGGTGGCCATTTTGAGGCCTAGGCCTGCAAGCTTGCCTGGCCTTGTCTGCCAACAGGCCTGCTTTCATCCACTGCTACCAGAGCAGGTAGCCACAGCTTTAGTAATCTACTGTTTTGTGTGCTCTGTTGAATTTAGACATCATTTTGGGCATGGATGGCATTGGATTGAGTTGGGGAAGTGTGTTTTTTGGGGTGGCCTTGCTGATGTTGTTGGGCCTGGACATGTGGCTGGTGGCCATTTTGAGGCCTAGGCCTGCAAGCTTGCCTGGCCTTGTCTGCCAGCAGGCCTGCTTTCATCCACTGCTACCAGAGCAGGTAGCCACAGCTTTAGTAATCTACTGTTTTCTGTGTGCTCTGTTGAATTTAGACATCATTTAGGGCATGGATGGCATTGGATTGAGTTGGGGAAGTGTGTTTTTTGGGGCGGCCTTGCTGATGTTGTTGGGCCTGGACATGTGGCTGGTGGCCATTTTGAGGCCTAGGCCTGCAAGCTTGCCTGGCCTTGTCTGCCAACAGGCCTGCTTTCATCCACTGCTACCAGAGCAGGTAGCCACAGCTTTATTGATCAAGTGTTTTCTATGTGATCTGTTGAATTTTTAGACATCACCTTCTTGAGAGTGTAGTGTGGCTGTACACAGTACTAGTAGTATAACATAGCTCTAGTTAAAAAAAATTCATAAATGGCTAGACTATCTTTTGTTTGCACTAGTACAGTACTAAGTAACTGAACCACAAAAACAAATGCAACATTTCACTGATGTTATTCTCCTGTCTTCTTTGCTTTTAGGTGCACAAAAGACAGAGCAGGAGGTGTGATCGGCATCACCTAGCTACCCGTTGTACTGCCAGCCAGACAGAAGTCCTGCTGCGCATCACGCCCACGTGTGACCAGAACTTGTTGTGCATCTGCCTCCTGCCTGACGTCGGAATAGGATGGCCCCAAAGAAAGGTACCAGGTCCAGTACCAAGAAAGTTGCTGGTGAGAAGAAGGAACAGAAAAAGGAAGTGCCATTAACCACGACTGGTGGTGTGCCGGCCAAGGTTTTTTTTTGGCACCAAAGCGTTGTCCGGGAACCAAGCTGGGAGCAGCACAGCGGTCCAGCAACCCCACCAACCTAGGCCCAAGGGCTTTACTGTCGCAGAGGTAGCCAGTCTACTAACGGGCAGCGATGTTGAAGAAATGTCATTACCGCAAAGTAGTACACAATCAAGTTCAACGCAGGCGCAAACTCAGCAGATCAGTGTGCAGCCGCCGCAACAAGAACAGCAGCAGCAGCCGCCGCAACAAGAACAGCAGCAGCAGCCGCCGCAACAAGAACAGAAGCAGCCGCCGCAACAAGAACAGCAGCAGCCGCCGCAACAAGAACAGCAGCAGCCGCCGCAACCAGAACAGCAGCAGCCGCCGCAACCAGAACAGCAGCAGCCGCCGCAACAGCCCACCATAGTAGTTGTTGCTCCTGACGTAGGGGCATTTCAGGAAATCGAGCTTCCTGCAGACAAAGCGGAGCGAAGTCAAACCACTGTTTCAGAACATCTATTGTCTTCCAGACCACCAGCAAGGAAAAGGAGGCTTAGTCCATCATCTTCTTCTTCAAGCCCCGCTTCTGATGATCGTGATGACACTTGGGTCCCACCAGCTCGGTCCGAGAGTGAAGTACGCCACAAGACATTGCTTCTGAAAAGGAAGGTCCCAGAAAAACTTAGAGTTATGGAGGTAGATGTAGAAGAGGGGGGTGATGATGTTGATGAAGACGAGCCAGTCATCACGCACATTACTCCCGCCCCAAAGGGATTGGAGACCGACATTCTAACCCTATCCAGAAAGGCTGCTACTGAGCGGGATGTAGCACGGATCTCACCAACACAGGTTACACCACCACTACCTCCAGCTGCCATATTTTCCAAGGCCCGGCAGGGACCTACATCCAGCTCAACCACCTCAGTAGGAAGTGGTAGTAAAAGTCACAGTGTAGGTGGACAGGGTCACATATTTTCAAGCACCCCCTCAAGTTCATCTGGTGTTGAAAGTGGCACATCCAGCAGTGCCAGAAAGTTCTCCTCCCCAGTTTGGGACTTCTTTTCTGTTAGCGCCAAGGAGGAGAACGTTGCTATATGCGCAATTTGTCGGCAAGGTGTTCGGCGTGGTAAGCTTGGTACAAACTATGGTACCGGAGGACAAGCAAGTCATCTCAGAATACACCACACTATTGTGTGGGAGGATCACCTACTTAAGTTAAAAGAAAGTAGGAAAACTAAACCCTTTGAAGTTGGTCAGGAATCAGGGAGCGATATTATTGTGGTGGCAGGTGAAGAACAGGGAGGCATTTCTAGCCCTGTCTCCAGTAGTGCAGTCACTGCAGTGGTAACGCCCACATCCTCCTCAGTAACATCAGAGTGGCACCGCAGTAAGAGCCATACTCAGAGTGTGGGTGAGACACCAAGGCGACCGGCGAGTACCTCAATGAGACAATCTGTGTCGTTGAGCCTTAGTGGGTTAATGGCACCACTAAGGAAAGTAAGCCAGCCTACCATTGACAGCATGTTTAGGTTGGAGGGGCAGTTCCAACGCAACCACCCAACGGCACGATTGTACAATGCGAAGCTGGCTAAAATGTTAGCGCTGGACCTTCTTCCTTTTTCATTTGTGGAAGGGGTGGGTTTCCTTGAATTTGTGTCTGCCATCTGCCCGAAATGGAAAGTTCCAAGCCGGTCCTATTTCGCAAGAATTGCTGTTCCGGCACTACATCATGATGTGCTGGAATTGGTTGGACAAGCTTTGCAGAAGAGTGCTGTGCACAATATCCACCTAACAACAGACATGTGGACCAGTTGCCAAGCCACAGATTAAATGTGTATCACTGCACACTGGATCTCTTTTGTGGGGGTTAAAGATCAACTATCTGCACGAGGTGTTGTTGACACAGCTGCGATTTTTGAAGGTACTCGGAAACATGCAACTGTAGCCATGTTCGCCATGGAGAAATCTCATACGGCTGAAAACATTTTAGAAGAGTTTCGCACCAAGGTTTTGGAATGGCTGCAGCCCAGAGGGCTTGGTATTGGTTTTGTTGCCACAGACAATGGCAGTAATGTACTTAAGGCCATGGAACTTGGTTCCTATTTCAGGGTTCCGTGTTTGGCACACTGCATAAACATTATAGTGCAAGACTTTCTGAAAAAAGAACCCATAGTAAGCAATTTACTGTCCATCTGCCGAAGAATATGCACTCATTTCAGCCATTCTTTTAAAGCTCGGAAGCAGCTGAGGATCCTCCAACGTGAGCGTAGGGTGCCAGTCAAGGCACTCATCCAGGAGGTGGCAACACGTTGGAACTCAACGTATTACATGCTTGATCGTCTGTACGAACAGCACAGGTCACTCAATGATTATGTCTGGTACAGAAGCAGTGATGCTAGTGTTAAAGGCATGACCCTTCAGAGGGAGCAATGGACCCTAATTCAATGCCTGACTGAGATGCTGTCTCCTTTTGAGGTCTTCACACGTGAAGTCAGCAAGGAGGACTGTACAATGGGCCAAGCTATCCCATTGTTGCAAATGCTAGAGCATGAGCTGAATAATGTGTCTGAATCCTACAAAGGTGTAGAGGACAGAAGGCAAGCCCATGACTTGGTGGAGAGCTTATCCAGGCGCTTATCAGAAAATGTAAGGATACAAAATAAAATTTTGTCACAAGAACATTACATTTGTGCCACAATTCTGGATCCACGTGCAAAATTAGGACTATTCCGTTCTTTTTCCGACACTGATGTTGCCCGCTACAAAAGTTGTATAGCTGAAGCAGCCATCAAGTTTGAAAACGAAGGGCTGCTAATTAAAAGCCCGCCACATCAACCCACAACAAGTACTGATACTGAAGCAGGCCATGCAGAATCAAGTGCAACTTCGTCGGCTGAGGGCAGTGCGGTTGGCTCACAATCGCAACACTCACCATCACCATCGACTACAAAAACAATAACTGGATCATTCGGCAGAGTACAACCATTATCAGATTGGTATGTAAAGATGGGCCTTAAGCACAGTGCTGATGCACAGAAAAAACAGCACAAAAGCTTACCAGCAGCAACCCTGAACATTGAGCGGGTGGTCCAGGCCTATCTGGACGACCCAACAGAGGTGTACGTTGATCAAAACCCAGTGCAGTATTGGCATAGGAAAAGGTCTGAATGGCCACAGCTCAGCAGGCTGGCGATAAGCTATCTGGCTTGCCCTGTCGCAAGTGTCTCTTCCGAACGTGTTTTCAGTGCTGCAGGTTCCATTGTAACCTTGAGAAGGACCAGTCTATCTCCCAAAAACGTGGAGAGGTTAACAATGATCAAAATGAATCAGCACTTCATACCACCGAATTACACAATGCATGAATAAACAGAGGAAGATGAGGACAGCGGCTCAGGTGACGGAAGTATTGTGTCAGATGATTACCTACTACTGGAAGATCCCCCAGAGTTTGAGGAAGAGCTATACTTCCCTGACAATTAGGCTCGCACTTACCGTCTTCCTCCCTTTTTTCCCCCCCTTTGTTTGTGTCTGTTGTTCCGGTTATAAACTTGTGAATCGCAACCAATGCATTATCACCGTCTTCTAATCTTCTAATTTAAGATACAAGTTTCAGGTGTCTGCCATTTGACACTACAGTCCTCAGAATCCAGCTCCTCCGCTCGATCATACTGCATCTCCTGGTCAATTCCATTTCCCTCATGAATGATGATTGGATGATGGTAACAACAAATTCAAACTTTCCTCGTCCTTCCAAAACAAGTGGACCATGAATCTGATGACTTCTATAGCTATCCTCCTTCAGAGCCGAGAGAGACTGGCCATTAACTGAAAATAAGATGCAACAGGTAATGATTGATGCCATGCATTGTCCGCAGAAAAGCAGACTGAGTGATGTAGATTTTGTTGTGTGTGTTGCGCATGAATGAATTGATGTAATTGTGCACTGCCACTAATCAACATTCTACAGAACACACTAATTTTCCTCTTCTGGCAAACAAGAAATGTGTACTTCTCCTGCATCTTGGTGATACATTGCTTTTAATTCAATACAGGAAGGGGACTCACTCAATCTGCGCAATGCAAATGACTGTGACTTAACAGCACCGTCCATCATGATGATGGCGAAAGAGACGGCCTGCAGCGTTAACGAGATGAGATGCAACAGGTAATGATTGATGCCATGCATTGGCCGCAGAATAGCAGACTGAATGATGTAGATTTTGTGGTGTGTTGCGCATGAATTGATGTAATTGTGCACTGCCACTAATCAACTTTCTACAGAACACACTAGTAATTACTAATTTTCCTCTTCTGGCAAACAAGAAATGTGTACTTCTCCTGCATCTTGGTGATACATTGCTTTTAATTCAATACAGGGAGGGGACTCAATGTGCGCAATGCAAATGACTGTGACTTAACAGCACCGTCCGTCATGATGATGGCGAAAGAGACGGCCCGTTAACTTAAGATGAGAAGGAACAGGTAATAATTGATGATAATTAATGGCATGCATTGGACACCTGACTCTGAGCTATTGGTCTTTGTGTTTGCGTTGTTTGTTGTGCACAAAGTGATGTCAAAGTGTACTAGTGGTAATCTATCTTTCTGTACAGAATAAAGAATGACTCAAGTCATTAATATTTATATTTCTACTCTTGTTGTGTTATAAAAATTACACTTGTACTGCAGGCAGATCTTCAGTCAGTAGAAGTATCAGAGCTGATGATGAAGTCAGGAGGATGTTTCATGAGTGGCATAAAACGGAAAAGCCTAAAGGTAAACACGTGAACAACAACCACAGCACACCCAAATGTCTGTGTAGAAGTTGAATAGAGTGTAGCGGTGGGATGACTGCAGTGCATTGATTTTACTAACTTTAACTGTAAAATGCTATGTCTGGAATGGATAATGTGCTTTGCGTTTGTCCAACTCTTTGAGAGAAAAAAAAAAAAGGACTCTAAAGTGTTAACGTAGGATGTGCTAATGGTAAGCACTGTGGGCCTGATCTCTCCTGTTACTGTTGAAGGTCTATGCTGGAAACAGACTACAGTAGAGATGATGCATATGCATACATGCCACCTCGGAAAGTGTTCTTGTTGCACTACACCATCACTTGTGCACTACACCATCACTTGTGCATTTGTTTTCACTTTCTTTCTGAATATCCCCTTTGGTTTTCAATCTAAAATTACAGGCCGGGCCTTGTCCAAAACTTTGTAAAACATTACAATGCATATTAATTACCTTACCAATCAATCACCTTTTTATTCCAGCCGGGCAGTGGCGAGTGGTGAGGCGACACACCCAAGATTGATGGACGAGAGGAGCAAGAGGAATGCCGAGATGCAAAAAACCAGTCCACATTTTTGACCAGGATAAGACAGTAACAGTATCCACTTTTCACTTCTTTTAAATAATTTGATTAATATCTTGTATACATTCTTTACAACAGTGTGTTCTTGGAGTTATTATCAATCATCATTACGCTTGCTCTGTGTTTACGATTCTTCACTACCAATATTTAAAATTTCTATTTGCTATCTGTTAAAAGTATTAAGGCCGGAACAGAACAAGAAATAGAAGTGTATGTAATCCGGGTCTCATCATGCATGCATTTCCTTTTTTATACCTTAACATATGGAATGGATATGGTATGGTAGTCTTCAATGATTGTCGTTTGTTTGTCTATGTATGCATACTGTTTTTCTATGTCAAACCTTTCCCAAAATCCCCCTTCCCATCCAATCAACGGACCCTAACCCTCTTCCCCCGGGCTGTGTGACTTATTGTCGAGGTGTAACTAAATTAAATGTTCACTAATACTTAATCACACACTTGCTGGGGCGGATGTGGTGAAAGCAACACTACTTCAATTTCAATGCAGAGCGATGATCTTCTTCTGCTTGCCCACCCATGAGTAGGATATTTCACAGGTTATTTTATTTAACAAAGGAACATATACCTCAGCATGAATTGCCGGCATTGATTGGATTTGTTTGTTGTCATTCCTCATATACAGCACTAACGGTTAGACTGTAGGCATAGCCAAGTCGACAAAACTATAGTTTGTAACTCTGTCTAGTAGGCTATCCTCATATTAACCAGCATTCAGTTTTTTTGTCAAATATTTGAGCATATAATTGTTGCTCGGTAAATTCTGTGATGTACTTCATTCAACTACTCCTCTAACAGTCTCTCAAAGGCGATTGACTATCTCCTTTTCTTTTTTTGGAAATGCTGCCACCCTGCCAGTGTATACTACTACTACTATACTACCACCACCACCCCAATCATGGCATGTATGAAAAAGGAAACCATCTTCACCATGCAGCCAGTGCTGTGCCACAGTTGGACATAAACATCAAGCACCGGTAAGAGAGAAGTTTGGGGGAGGCAGAATCAATAATGGACATGTTGTCAATGATGTCAGTTTCAAACACCACTCCAAAGAATGCATAGTAGGACCAGTCAATGAGTGAGGTGTGTCGCATCTATCGGTTTGTGTCTTATACAGTCAGCAAATTATTGAAATCAAACACGCTATGGGCGGCCATGCACCAGCAAAGAAACAGTGTGATGTAAAACAGTTACCCCACCTACAAAACATTAACAACATTGCATGTAACATAGAAAAATATATTTAATTGACCCTAACAAATAAACTAAACCCACAAAAGCTAACCCACCCACCTCCCTAACCCCAACGACTGTCCATAGAAATAGAGAACGCCCAAACGAGTGAAGAACGAACAGGAATTAAAAAAGGGGCAGTGACAGGGACTAACTGGTGGGGCGGGACTGGAGGAGGACACAAATCTGGTCCTCTAAATGGGCGACGCGGCGTCTAAGGCCGCGGCAGTTGCAGCCACAGTGGGGGGGCACCGGAGATGGCACGGTGGCGGCGGGCAGCCGCCCGGCGGTGGCGCCGTACCGCTGGAGGGCGGTGGCTGGGGCCCGGGGCAATGGAGGAGCCTTCAGTAGCTGCAGCAGCCTCCTCCTCCTCCTCGGCTAGGACCACCAGCCGCCGGTATTCCTGCTGGATTGCCTCCAGCTTCCGGCGCCGTGCCTTGGCGGCCAACTCCTTACGGTTGACTTTCGGAGTTGCTGTGTATCAAAAAGAAAAAAAAAAAACAATTGTAAAATATAGTCTTAATAAAACAGTAGGACAAGGTAATTATTTATACACATAGTGGCATGGTAGAGTAGCACTATAAAATAAAGCACAGTAGTACATAACATTTTAAATGTCGCCCGTCCTTCTTCCTTCCACCCGTCTTACACTTTTTAGTTGAACAGTGCACCAGGTGCTCTTCTCCATAAAACTTTCAAAGCGGAGTTGAAATCAGATAGATGAGGACATTGGTTACTCAATACTCCGGCTCCTAGTCCATACCAATTAAAGGGAATTCTAGTCTTCTAGTTCACTCTTCAAACGTCCCCAAGAACTCATACTTACTTACGACATTGGATAGCGGGCGGACTTTGTCCGCCCGCCATCCGACTGCTAAAAAGGGTGGGGGTCCCGTGGGGACAATTAATTAGGATGATGCGCCCGGCACAGTGGCGGGCGCACCCTGTTATTTTAAATTTAAATTCTGGTTGGCTTTGCTGAAAGCAATGCTAAAATGTTGTGCTGCTTTTCCAAGCACAACATGACGGGCCTCGCACGGAGCCTGTCACGTTTTGCTTTGAAAGTCGGGGGGGTACCATAGCATTGGTAGGTACCCTCCATGGGGGCCCCCAAGCATACTCTGCAATGTGTGCATGCCTTTCCGTGGCGGACGGTAATGCCGCCACGCAAAGGCATTCCAAAATGCAGATTATATGGCTGCCGGTGTGGTGAGAGAGACACCACCGCCATATTGAACCCTTTTCCGCCTAGACATGTCTGAATATTTTCTACAGGGATGGCGGGAGGTTTGCCCCTGCTGTGACGGCAGTGAATTCCAGCCAGCCCGGCGGGGGCAATACGCCCACCATCCTAATGGGGGCCCTAATTCACAACTGTACAGTATACATATACATACAGTACACCTTTGCAGTGAGTGTGCTGTCAAGTTCAACAATAGTTAAAGATTATGAATCTAACTTACCACCGCCTGCCACTGGTGCTGCCACTCCCCCTCCGTTGCTATCTGCAACTGCCGCATCCTCGCCCTCTGCGTCGCCTTCGCTGGCCCCAGCAATGGTGGTCGGTAGTGCGCCTAGAAAACATTACACATTTATTAGGCAACATATACACCTCCCCCCTATTGATCAGTAGCAAGGTTGAAAAATGAGTTAATACTAACATAAATCACTAGTACAAATCAGGTAGTAGTAGAGTAGACACTAAGTTATATGATCATTATAGCATTTGCTTGATTAGCCCTAGCCATGCACATGTGACGTTACCTTTACCTTGCAGCTTCTTAAGACACCTTTGAGCCCACATGACCTGCCTCACACTGCTACTGTCTAGTCTACGCGCTGCGTACAGGCGGTCAACAAACATTAACAAGCCACTTTTTTAGGAAGAACTGGTGTACTACTGTTACTGTTAGTCCATATTGCTTATCCATAGATGCTACACTTTTTGGCACGGCTGAGAAATGCTTGCAAGTTGCAATATACTAACGCACACCATTTCTTTTTTCGCTTTACAGACGCAAGATTCGCTTCTACGAACCAGAGCTTCTGAACGATGCACCAACTACCAGTACTAGGTTCTTCTGAGGTGAGGGTTCCCTTCACTCACATCTTCATTTATAAATGTATATAAACTAAATTGCTATGGGATGGTGGTGCTGCCTTCCACCACTTCAGTTATCATGATTTAATTCCCAACTGTATAAGTGTAACAATGTATATTGTTTTAATGTTATTGATTTGCCGGTTGGTGCTGCTAAGAAAACAGTGTACAGACCTTCTCAAATTGAAATAAAAATTTTAAACTTACATAGACTTTGTGGTATTTGGTGTGGAGTGGACTAACTTACACGAGTGAGCAAATTAAAGTAAGGGTGTGCATGTGAATTGCTTCCACGACAGAGGTTGGGTGTGTTAATGTTCTGGGTTGTCTACTTGTTGGTTATCTTGGGGGGAGGGTTCCGAGACCTAATAGGTATGACAAGACAGTACTATAGTCAAGCAGTGGAATTGTGGTGGGTGCGGAATTTCTGATTGAGGTGTGCAAGGAAGGTCCAACCTACCATCACCAACATCCTATTTTCTGGTGCAAATGTATGTGCAAGATCCCTACAACAGTTGTATGTCCTATAGGGTATCATATCAAAATATTAAGAAATCTGGTAGGGCTGTT
This sequence comes from Triturus cristatus, assembly GCF_964204655.1. Taxonomy (NCBI): domain Eukaryota; kingdom Metazoa; phylum Chordata; class Amphibia; order Caudata; family Salamandridae; genus Triturus; species Triturus cristatus. The sequence goes on along the minus strand of NC_140593.1, from coordinate 908,767,284 downwards.
GCTGTGAATTTTCAAAGCCTAAACATCAACAAGAGTAAAAAGTAGTACAAGACAACGACCCAACGGATTGTACGAGCTACTGGTGAATATGAGTTTTATATTACAACCTTTCACAAAGAGTGGCACTGGCCAACTGGGCAAGACTAGCTACTACAGTACAGACAGACAGACAGATAGTATGTAGTAGTACTCAGTCATCATAGCGGAGGCAGGGATAAGCTTTTTGAAACCGTACAGATCGAAGGATAATTGGTGGTAAAAAAATAGCATTTGGAAACACACTATAGTTCGGGAGAAATGGGGCAGTAAAAGTTATGGAATAAGAAATATTATTAAAAACAAGAAGACTTACTGGGGCCAGCAGAGGAGCCCTCAGCGGTGTCCTCCTGGTGGTGTTCCTGTCCCGCCGACTGCCCAGTCCCTGCCCGTCTGCCCCTGGGTGCTGATGAACAGGAAAGATATAAGAAAGAGACAAACATTGATGGATGGTGTCAACTTAAGCAAATACAATATTTTTCAACAACGGTCAAAAAACACTTATGTAAACAATTGCAATAACTACATTGACCGATCTCATCTGGTCAACATGTAATATCGGGGGATTCGCAGTTCGACTACTTAAGTTACTATTTATCAACAGTAATCCATTCTTCCATTCTGATTCCAGAAAACTAAGTTACAAGTAAGCCTAAGTATTAGTACAACGTACCACCCAACCTAGCCCACCTATTCCAGGCATGCCAATTGTACATTAAGTATGCATTTCCACTGTATTCCTCAACAATGTGTATGATCCAATCATGGAGGACACATGAACAGGACTACATTTTTTGTATACACCAAATTTTGGTATGATTGATGCTGATCTGCTACTGCTAAGTAACTGCAAAGCCTACCTCCACTCATTGAACAAACTAGAAAGGTTCTAAAGACTGGCGTACTAGCAGCACGTCACGTAACTGAGTGAGGGGGGCATCACGCATACCACTAACCAATTAGAAGCTCATACAAAGTACCTAAACCTATGTATCAATCCGCCCCTATCTATTAGTGACAGGACAAAGTAAGGAGTGGACGTGAGTCACTGTAGCATTACGTAACTTAATTTCTCTAAAATAAACTCGTAAAGAATCCCGCTAAGCAAGCGCAAACGCAAAGCTGCAAACAAGTAAGATTAGTAGTAGCGCAGAAGAGCACCTGTGTCATAATCACAGAAGACTTTTAAACGTTATTAACCTGGAATGTATTGCAAGCAGCAACATTCTAGCTGGTTGGAAAGAATAAAAGATATTCGCAATATATAACATAGAGCAGAAGAACAGACACAAAGTTGTAATAATTAAATAGGTACTCACCAAGCCCCGGGACCTCCACTCCTAGCAGGTCCAGCAGGTCCTGCTCACGGTCCAGGATGTCGGACCACCGGTGCGTCAGCTGTGCCTGGGTGCGCCGGACCCCAGAGATGCGCGGCGCACCTTCCCCCACCGCTGCCGACGCTCCCGGAGGCCGTACCCGGACCCAGGCCTGCCACCTGCTGCCAGGGTTGAGGGGAGGTGGCGCTGCACAAAGAAAATTAGTGCAGCCAACTCCGCCTCCCCAAATAAGGCCCGTGCATGCACCCCTTGTGGGCGCCGCCTTCCGCAAGGAAGGCGGTCGCGGCTCTGGCTGCGCCGGCGAACAGCCCTGCCCTTGGACATGGTTCTGGGGACGGGGCGGGAAAGAAAAGGTAAAATAAATAAAGGAGTAAAGGAAATAAATAGCGGGCAATACAAAGAGAAAAAGTAGCTAAAAAACAAAAAAAAAGTACACAAAAACCAAAAATAGAGGCAGGAAAATAGTTGGAGAAATAATAAGTAATAAAGATCCAAAAAAAGTGGCTATAAACAAAGGATTGAAAAGATTTAGGGAGGATTGAAAATCAGGCCCCAGAACCATGCAATAGAGTGGAAAACAAGATGGCCGCGCCCGTTGCGACCACGTGCGCAAGTTCGCGCGATATTTTCTCCCTGGGCAAGCAAAAAGCAACGCGATCAAGTAAAAGCGATCGCGAACAGGAAATATCGACCGCGAACATGCATTGCGCGACCCGGAACAGGAAGTAAACAACGCCAGAGGGCGGGACAAGTGAAAACAAGATGGCCGCGCCCGTGAGCGACCGCATGGGTAAGTTGGCGACCCGCGAACACGCAAAAAATACCACGAACAGGCGGCAAAAAAACTTCCGCATCTTCGCGATATTTCCGGCGTGTTTGCGGAGATTTTCTGCATTCTCGCGATAATTTGCGGAAGTTAATTCCGCAAATTCCGCCCACCCCTAACCAGAAGGCAAGCTCCGCCCCCATACACGTCCGGCAGAGCCCGCGGGTGTGAGAGCCGCTGCAGCTACCGCTACCGCTGCTGCAGACACCGGCACTTTGATAATCCTCCTTCCGGGACAGCAAAGTACCAGGTACAGAGAGACCGCAATTTTCGGCAAGCGCATTTGTCAGGAGAGGTTTAGCGCAAAGATGAGACAGTGGGTCCGTAATTTTTTTTCCGCCTCGATCGGGTTAGATCAGCGAGCCGTCACTGCATCTCTCGCAACGGCTGTGATTACGCCGCCATCTTGCTTCCTCGGGCATATTCTGTTATATGCAGGTCTAGAGCTTTGAGCTCTTTGCACGCTGCAGAGAGTTGGTCGCGTATTTTATGTGAGCCTGATTGTTTATGTGCCTCTTCCAGTTCTTTTACCTACCTCTCAATTGGGATCGTCTTATACCTTCTATCCCAATTCAAACGTGCTGCTAAAGCGATCTGGTTGTGCAACACTGCCTTCAAAGTATTCCATAAGAGTGCCATAAGTGTTCCGGGGATATCATTAGAGTCCAAAACAATTTGCTAATTGCTACCTTTATCTCAATGACCTATGCCTCATATTTTAAGAGCCTATGGTTGAGGCACCAATTACGGTGCTTGGTTGGGGGTGAATCTTGGCAAGTGTGAATGGAGATTAAGTAGGGAGTGATCAGAGTGCAGTGGCGCCAATATTGATTGGGATGGTAGAAGCCAATAATCGCGGAGTTGCAAAATAGAGGTCTAATCTAGTGTAGGTCTGGTGAGAGTCTGAGAAGAAGGTATAGTCCCTCTATATGGTATGACGTTTGCAGCATATTTCTGTAAGCTCATATATGGCCAGTTGCTCTTGTCCCTGTGGAGAAGACGTACCCGATTGTCCCATCAGTTGTATGGACCTCTTCAGGCTGGGATATTGGACCAGGTTAAAATCCCCTGCTATCAGAAACCCTGTACCCATTGTTGTCATCACCTATCCCAGTGCGTCAAGGATAATGGCTTCTTGGTGATCATTTGGCGAATATAAGGTAGCGAGTGTAAATGTGTAAGTCTGTATGGCGTTGCACAGAAACAAAAGTCTGCCAGGGACCTCAGCTTGCATCTGGATAACCCTGCTGGGGAAGTGAGAGGCCAAGAGAAACGCTACCCAGTGCCCTTTTCCCTGTGCTGGTCGAAAAGTACTGATGATCGAACCATCATGATCGCAAGCGCATCCAATCTACCTTAAGAAGGTGCGTCTCCTGACTTAGACAGATGTCGCACTTAGATTCCCGCAACATGGACAGGAACACTAGGTGTTTCAAAGGCGCTTTGAGGCCCAATGTTATAATTAATTTTCCTAACCATTGGTCACTCTGTGGGGAGGTGCAGGTGAAGACTCGGACACGGTGTGACTGAGATAATCCTGAGAGACAGTCTGCATAGTGCTAATGTATGAAGGCATTGCCGTGCATTGGGTGCTAGATAAGTAACGAAGGGAAAGAACAGGAAGGAAATAACACATAAAACAATAAAACCAGAGTGATCTCTCCCAAAGATCGCAAGAATCAACTCAATTGGGGTCCATGTCTCAGCGTCAGTGTGGTGAAGCTGGGCCCCTAACAGATCGCATACAACTACAGGCGAGCGTTAAATCTTGTGTGTGCCAGTGGGGAAATATAGGTTGCCCGTGTTGCAGAATGAGGTCTCCCAGTACTGCAGTTGGTGGAGGAGGGCTGCTCTCTCCTTACGGCTCTCCACTTTGGTGGGTTTGGCTGTTTTTTTTTTTTATCTTCAGTCATGTGGAATGCCTTGAGCCAGATGAACAGTACTGTGTCCATTAGTACGGGGCTTTGTGGACTTTATTGCCTCATTAGACCTACGCACTAATTATACAAAATCTTTTATTATGGCCTGTGGGTCTAGGAAGTATAAAATGAACACGCTTTCGACTGCTAATCAAAGTTTACAATGCACAAGCACTTTTCCTTACTTGGGATTGGTTTTTGCTGCCAACAGCCTGTGGAAGGACCATACTGTTTACTGCAGGAATAAGTTCTCGAAGACCATTGATGCAGTACTCAGGTTACCGTAACCCGGGGGGGGGGGTACTTTACTGATTTTACAAATTTCTAAGGGTCAGGGCACACCCACAGCAACCTATGGGGCATCTCTAACTGCCGCAATATTCAGAACAAAGGAAATTGGTTTTGTCATAAGATCTTTAGGGGCCCCAATTTCCTAGCCCCAATATGTGGGTCAAAGTGAACTAAACCTACACTATGTTGATTATATTAGAGCCCGCCCTGTCTTGTTCTGGCTAGCTATATTGAAAACTAAGCGGCGTTGCTTACTAGAGACACTAAAGTGGACTGCCTTAATTGTGATAAAGGTACGGATATCCCATGGTTAGCAGGGGTGAGAACCAGCTTGTGTAGGGCTGGCTATGGACATGCCTTTGATAAACCTGAGGACTTTGCCACAGTAAGTAAAAAAGGAGGTTTGTGCAGCCCTAAGTGCTACCGCGAGGACAGAGCAGCCAAAGAGGCCAGTAAACTGAATGTGCCTCTATTCATAAATATTGGGCATGATCATTTATTAGCTGGGTATCTGAATAAACCTATGAACTGCTGGGAGCGTGGCCTCCGTTTTCGCCTTAGGGACAGGTACGGCCATGTATTTATTATGCTTTCCTTTGGGCTTTGGTGCCAACCTCGATTCCTCTCACTACCCATGTATTGGACGCTCTGGTAAATCCCTATAACACTATACTTTTCGGTGGATATTATGTGCAATTCAAAAAGCGTTTTTTACTTCCTTTTTTAGAGGTGCTTTTACGTAGATTATAAAAAGCATACATGATTCTCCTTGAACTGAGCAATGAATTAATTTTGTGTGTTGGGGCTTTTTTTTTTTTTTTTTTAAACTGCTGTCCGAGCTCATAACTTGATGAGTACTGTATGATTCTATTGCATTGCCCTGTAAAGTCCTGTATATTTTTATTTGCTCTTTTTATATTATTGTGATTTTGCATGTTTTATTGATGTATAATATTTTCTTTTATGGATATGTTTTTTCCGAATAAAGCTATGATAAGAAATGAGTTCCTGTCCAAGCAATCAACACTGGGCCCCACCTCCTGCTACCTTCCCCGCGTGCACACATTAAACAGTGCGCCCAAGCAAAGCAAGCTTCTCAAACTGCACTCAATTGTGTCCCATACCTCCTAAGGTAAGGAGGTAGGTTTTCTTCCACACGCATCTCTGGCATCTTGGCTGAGACTGGCAAACATCCAGTCCATTGTTGTGTATGTCCTGAAGTGATACATATTTCCATGCATTTAACAGTGGAACAATTACATGTGAGGAGGATAACATTTACCACGCCCATCCTGGTTATGTGTGGTCTCCTAATTACAAAGGGCCCAGGAAGAGCAGTTCCCATTAGAATTTTTTTTTCTTTCATTTAATGAAAGTCCGGTCCAAAATGAGGATTTACTACAGGAATCGGAATTACCAATTAGCCTGCTAATTCCCAATTTCTTATAGGATAAGTTCACAATGTGATTGTATCAAGAATCAGTTTTTCGAATTAATGGGCTTAGATGCAAGAAGTGAAGTTTCGTTGTTTTTTTTAACTTCATTTTGGATGGGTTTATGTAGATGCCAGACATAGGGCCCGATTCCGATCTCATTCAGAAGGGCTCTGAATCGGATTTGGTTTTACCTAAACAGATTCTGACCAACTTGTTCCCAATTTTGAACAACCAAGTATGATGCCTGGAAACCCTTAGCACGGACCGAATAGTTTCTGGAAGGGAAATGGAAAGATCGAGCCCTCTGGAGCCGAATCTTACAGCTCTATGGAGTAGGTTTTCCAAGCGAGCACGTACGATAAACTATTCGGACAGCCTTTACGATTCATTTTTCCCAGATCAAAAAAAGCTTTCGGAATCGGTCTTTGGGGAACCCGTAGCAGGCCCCCCCCTTCACCTGGGACCCTCCAACTCGTGCCCGTGGGGGTACCCAGGGGTCCACTCCTTGCAGACCATGCACAGTGTGGCAGGCACCATGGGATGCCCGCCACAGGGTGCACGATGATTCCAAACCATCCCTTTTGTCAATGGGTGCCTGGGTACTCATTCGGTACACAGGCTCCCATTGAAGTCAATGGGAGTCCAACTGAATCGTATGTGGATGCATTCAAATGCATCATACTTGTTCGGTCGGACTTCCCTGACACAAGTCGTAGAGAAAGCATTCCGGACACGAGTCGTTTGGTTCGCTTTCTGAACGAGATCGGAATCGGGTCCATTGTTGGGTGAAACGTTTTTACGGTTTAAATCTTTTATTAATTTTTCATACAAATAGAGAAAAGGAAACCAGACCCCGACTCCTGAATACTGCGTATAACTGACACAATTGTCGCGACCAATAGCATTACCCAGGTAAGAAGCATGGAGTGAGGCTACAAGAGAGAATATAATAAAAGGAAGAACATAGGAAAAAAAGAGGGGGAACCCTCCAAAGGCAATATTCCCCAAAACTCCCCAAACATCAAACATGTCCACCCTCTGCCCTCCACCCCCCCCCCCCTCTCGTCCAACGAAAAACCCACGGGATAGGGAAGGAAAGGATTAAAGGACCCGCAGAGGATCATCTCAGTCTAGTAGGTCTACGCGGGAGGGCCTTCTGCTGTGGGATTTGCGTGTCAGCCGGACGCAATAATCTGAGATAGCAGGGGCATGTCAGTTTGGAGGAGGGCAAGGAAGGGACGCCAAAGCTCCGGGAACTCAGACCCTCTGCCTGCCAGAGTGAGAGTGAGCTTCTCCATTCCCAACACCAACCATAGTCTCTGCAGCCATCCAGAACGAGGTGGGGGCAAGGGGGAGCGCCAGTGCGCCAGTATATTCTGTGTGGCCGCTCCCAGGGCAATGGCGATTAGGCGACACCTTTGGGATTTTAGAGGGTACATCAACGGGTTTGGCAGGCCTAAAAGGATGTAGGCAGGGAAGCGCGGGAGCTGTGTGTCCAGGTGAATATCTATTTCGTCCAGAATTTGGGACCAATAAGGTTGGATGTGCTCACAGCTCCACAGTAGATGTTCTAGGGTGCCCACCTCCCCACAGCCCCTCCAACAGAAAGCCCTCTGGCGAGGATCAAAACGGTGGAGGTGCTCCGGCGTATAGTACCAATAGGTAACCACCTTAGTCATGGTCTCAGTAAGGCCTGTGTGGTGTGCTGAGTGTCAGGCCCTGAAGTAGATGTTATCCCATTCCTTATGGGTGAGGGATCTGCCAATCTCCCGTTCCCAGCGTGCCTGGCCAGCGTTGTACGTATGTGCGTTAGCAGTCAGAAGGTGCTTGTAAAGATCGGAAATAAGCTTCTTATCCGAGGACCTTGTAATAAGCCATTTCTCAAAGGTGGTAAGGGGACGCTGGGCATCGGGCTTCACTTGGGGTTGCAAGACCCAATGTCTGAGCTGTATGTACAGGAGCCTCTCAGTCTCCGGGAGGCCATATTCTATTCGAATCTGTGGAAAGGAAAGAATGCCATCCGTATCAAATAGATGCCCGAGGCATCTGCACGGAGAGGGCCGCCAGAGCGCAAAGGCCCTGGTTGCCATGCCAGGTTGGAATTCTGGATTGTTAAAGAGTGGCGTTAAGGGGGAAGGAAAGGATGTCAGAGCATGTGTGAGGGCAGTACGGTCCCACACCTCCAAAATCGTGCCAGTGATGTAGGAAGCATAGAGGTTCGGCGGCCTGTGGGCCTTATGAAGAAAGGGGACACCCTGCAAGGTCGTTGCCGCTACCGCTTGGTCTTTGAACAACCAATGCTGCTCGGACTCCAAACGGCTCCACTCTACAAGGTAGCGGAGCTGTGATGCGTAAAAATAAAGCTGCAGGTCAGGAATCCCCACCCCTCCTCGCTCGGGCAGCAAGATTGCTATTGCATGCTTGAATCTGGGCTTGCGGCCCTGCCAAATAAACTGCGCTAAGTCCGATTGAGTTTGCTGAATCCAGCCCGCAGGGGGACAGAGAGGGAGCGTCTGAAAGAGATACAGGATTTGGGGTAGGATGGTCATTTTAGTGGCCGCAATTCGACCTAGCCAGGAAAGGGTGTGATGTTTCCATGGACCTACTTCGCTGCAGATATGGGTGCGAAGCCGATCGTAGTCAGCGGTAACTGTAGCATGAATGGTGGGGCCTAAGTGCACCCCCAAGTAGGGGACTGTGGAAGCCCCCCACTGTATCGGGTGTTCCTCTTGAAGACGAGCCAACGTGTGCTGGGGAAGGGAGATATTAAGTGCGGTTGACTTATCCATATCAATTTTAAAACCCGAGGACTGCCCAAAACTATGGAATTCGATGAAAAGCGCTCTGAGCGACTGGATTGGATCAGGGAGGGATAATAGAATGTCGTCCGCATATAGGCTGATGGCGTGGACATCTCCGCCAAATTTGATGCCAGTTAAATGGGGGTGGCGCCTGATCCGAATTGCTAGTGGTTCCATATGTAGCGCAAAGAGGAGGGGGGAGAGAGGGCACCCCTGCCGCATGCCTCAGCTAATGGGGAACCGAGAAGATGTCTGTCCATTCACTCAGATAGTAGCCGTGGACAGATGGTAACAATTCAAAATCAGTGTACGCAGATTCTCCCCTAAGCCAAACCTCAGCAGAAACCGCTCTAGATATGGCCAATCCACCCTGTCAAAGGCCTTCTCTGCGTCTACGGCCAGTAACATATACCCCAGCGGTACGTGATGCTTTATCAATGAGGTGGAGGACTCTGGGTTTTGTCACTCGTCTGCCTCTGTGGTATGAGTCCCGCCTGGTCCGGCTCCACGAGTTGGGACATGTAGGGCCCAAGACGGGTTGCGAGGATGCTCGTGTACAGTTTAAGATCGACGCCGAGTAGGGAAATCAGCCTGTACGCGCTACAAAGTGTCGCGTCCTTCCCAGGTTTGGGGATGACCACGACCGACGCCTCCAGTATCTCTTCAGGGATGGCTCCATCCTGGGATAAGGTGTTGAACAGGTCTCTTAGTAAGGGGGCCAGTTGAGCACAAAAAGGTTTTGTAAATGGCTGCCGAATAACCATCTGGCCCAGGTGATTTGCCTAACTTTAAGCGCGAAATTGCTGCAATGACCTACTCAGCCCCTATATCCCTGTCGAGATAGTCTGCTTGCGCTAGATTGAGAGCCGGCACCTGAGCAGTGGAGCTGATCCGGGGGGGGGGGCGATGTGGTCGCTCGAGTAAACAGACGCATAGAAGTCACGAAAGGCTTCCGCAATCGCCACATCGTCTCACCCCCCCCCGGGCAACAGCGAATAGATTGCACCCCTTGGCGCAGCCGAGTCGCCCGCAGCTTATGGGCTAGCAGGCGGCCGCATCTATCGCCACCAACATAAAAGGACTGGCGCAATCGGAGAGCCGCGTATTCGGCTCCATCTTGGTCCAGTGCAGCGAGCTGCTTCCGCTCCACGCACAACCGACGCCATGCTCTACCTGCCCCTGTGCGCTGGTGCATCTGTTCCAATTCAGCAACCCTCTGGGTGAGTTCAGCTCGTTTGCGGCTGCGCTCCAGGTTACTGGCCGTCGAGATGGCTATGAATTCCCCCCGAAGGACGGCTTTAAGGGCTGTCCATTGTATCGCTGGAGACGTGGCAGAGTTTGCGTTAAGGGCAAGGTAGTTGGCAATGGCTACCTTGATCTGATCGACAGTGGATGCCAAGTGTAATAGAGTGTCGCGCAGTCGCCAATGCCGCAATGGCTGCTGGACTCGGGGGAAGTGGAAGGTGGCAACAACATCGGAGTGGTCTGAGAGAGATACAGTAAGGATCTCAGAGCCCGTTGCGAGCGCCTGCAGTGGGATGGAGCTAATGAAATAGTCAAGCCTAGTGTATGTTTTGTGTGCCCCTGAGTAGTGCGTATAGCGCAGCTACGGGGGTGAAAGTAGCGCCACAGTTCAACGAGCCCAAGATCGCCAAGATGAGCCAACCCTGCTTTAGAAAGAGCTCCCACCCGAGTCGTCCGCTGGGCTGAGCAGTCACAGAGCTTGTCAAATACTAAATATAACTCACCTCCCGGTAACAGGCGGCGCGCCGCGTTAGCGGTTACCTCGGTAAGTACGGTGTGGAAAAATGTATCCTGACCTTCGTTCCGGGTGTAAACAGAGCCTACTATGAGAGAGACCCCCGCCACTAGGAACTGATAAGTAAGTAAGCGGCCCTTTATCTCAGCCTCCTTCTGAAGGACCCTGCCCTGAAAAGAGCGAGAGACCAGGATAGGAGCCCCGGTGGATTTGGTCAAATTAGAGGAGAATAGTTGCGTGGGGAAGGCGCGCGTTTTCATCCTATGATGGTCCTTGGGGGGTGAGATGCGTCTCCTGTAAGAGGCATATGTCTGCAGCTGAATGTTCCAAAAAGTAGAGAACTGCCTTACGCTTGACCGGATTGTTAAGTCCCCGAACATTAAGAGTAAGAATCTTAAGTGGCTTATGAGGCATCTGGTATGTGGAGGAGAGACATGCTAAGGCGGAGTGCGCAGCGACTACGCTGAGGCGCAACATGGAGACATTCCGGACATATTGCACTACCTGGGCACCACCTGTCTGTGGAGGGGAGGAGGATGGATGAGAGGAGCAAACCCCAATGCAACCCAAGAACCCCATCAAATCAAGAGGACTTTACCCCCCCCCCCCCCCACCCACACAAAGTACCAACCATAAACAACAATGAGCATAGTCCGTCGTCCCTGGACAACTGGTCAGTCAAAGTACGGGGGTCCATATCATGGCCACCAGAAGAGCAGCCCCCCCCCACGCCACCCACCCAGAGCCAGCAAAGATGCTAATAGAGATCAAGAGTGAAAGGTGCCCTCCCGCTTCACTTGGCCGTGTCGTCGCTCCCTGCAAGAGCCTCCGTGGCTGCGGTCAGGGCCGCCTGCTGAGTCCGAGCGATCTCCGACTGGGGCGGCCTACGAGGGTGACACCGTCTAGTCTGTCTCTGCCATCCAGACGAGGAAGTCTCCGAGCCCAACACAGCCCCACCTCGATAGTCTTCATCACTTGGCGCCGCCAGGCCCAACAGCCGGCAGGCATCTTCCAAAGAGCGTAGTTGATGGAGCCTGCCCTCGTGGCGAAATATTAGGCGGAACGGATGTCCCCACGAATAGATGATCCCCTGCTGCCGAAGATGCTCCGTCACGGGCGGAACTGCCGTCGTCGCTGTAGGGTAATCAAGGCCAAGTCTTGATATAGGATAGGAGCGTGACCCTGGAATGAGATAGGATGGAGGGCTTGTGCCTTGGTAAGGATGGACTCCTGATTTTAAGTCTTGAACACACACCAGGATGTCTGCCGGTGGAGCATTGGGACCTCTGGGTGGACCCACTCTATGGGCTCTATCCAAGACAACGACGGCATCAGGAGTGCCCCCCCCCCCCCCAAGATGTGCCGGAAGAGGGCCGTGGTGAAGGCAAACGGGTCCCTAGCATCCTCGGTCAGTTTAACCCCACGGATTCAGATATTAGGTCTTCGGGACCAGTTTTCCAGGTCCTCCAGATGCGTTTGAATATCCATATTCTGGTCCTGCAGGCGGATTACCTCCTGCTGAAGCATTGCCAGTTAATTTGCCGCAGTATCGCTTTTCTTCGAGGGTGGCTACTCTTTTCCTGACACCATCAACATCCCTGTGCATTTCCTTGATTTCCGCGGCAAATTCGGCCTTCACAGATTGGATGTCTTCCTGTAGAGTAAGGAACAGAGACTCCAGGAAAGCTTTAGTGATGGGCTCCTCCCCGGTGTTCGGAGGAAGTCTGGCAGGCTCAGCATCAGACACCCCGCTCGCCATGGAGGCGGGTGGCTGGGGTCGACCGAAGATATCCTTCAGGGGTTTCACCTTGGTATGCCTGGGTTTGGACATGCTCTCTCTCCCCTGCCGGTCGCCTGTCGTTGTATGACCAGAGAGGGCAGAGCCCCTCCGGGGGCTGGCGCAATCGTCGGGAAAAGTCAGTGAGAGCTCGAGGTGAGGTCCCCCAGATGGACGTGGGTCCCCCCACTAACGTCACGAGGCTACTGCAGGCCCCAGCTGCCTCAAGCCCCGGGGACCCCCGACTGATGTCCCCACGTCGATGCGCCGCGTCAGCAGGATCTAGTGCGCGCCCAGAGGCGCAGCCGACCAGTCCCCTGTTACCCCGGGAGCCCCAAAGGCCAGGCCAGCACTGTGAAGTATCGCGGGGAGGAGGCCCCAGTCGCCCCCACCACTCCTCTCAGGGAGGCCTCGTCGTCCAGCCGCGCGACTCCCACGGCCGACACTCCAAGCCTCTATCTCCAGGAGAGCGCCCACAGCCACAAGCCGAAGAAATTATGGGGCGCAGCACACCTACACGTCGCGGTGTTAATTGTCCCTGCTGCTCAGGTTCCGGGACCGGTAGGGCCACTTAGTAACTCGCCACCGCCGTGGTACAGAGATGGGCTGGCGCCATGCTGATCTGAGGTCCTGGGGCCCCTGTCCAAACTGCCCGCTCTGCTTGTGCTCCGCAGCGTTCAGCTGGAGATGTTCTACAGCATGCCTGCCTGGTCCCACTCTCGGGGGTCCATAAGCGAGGACAGCGAGGGACCAAGCGACTGAGGGGGAAGGGGGGGATTGGGGGGGGAAGTGGACCGCCGGGCAGTCCCACGCAGCTCGTATCGTCACTCAGTCTCTGCCCCCAGCCCCTGGTCCCACCTGCACCTATATACCTGCAGCCGTCGTCGCAGTGGGAACTCCACACTCGTAAGGCCGGGCATCTGCGCAGGCCGGCTCCCAGGCACCGCCGCCACGACATTCCAATGCCGCTTTCTCCGCTTTTCTCACAAGGCCCCGTCACCGCCACATAGGCCTCACAGGCCGCTCGGGATCGCCATAGCTCACAGGGGTGGTTTAGGCCACGCCCCTGCGTCGATCTCTGCCCAGGCGGCCCTCTTCAATTGAGCGGGTAGCTCAGGCTCCAAGGAGGCGCCGTCCGGTGGGGCGGTATGCTGGAGCCCCCGGAAAGCAACGGAGCCAGCCTCGATGGACCCCGCCGGGGCCCACCGCAATGTCGAGGCCTCGCCGCACTGGGGAGGCCGGCATGGGCTCTCCTCGGCTCCGCCGGGGCTCCCACCCCCGGCTCTTCCACAGTGGTGAAAGACCCACCGCGAGACCGGGACACCCCAGACCGGGAACCCGGGTTTTGCCGAGCTGGAAATGCCCCACACGGGCCGTGCAGTGCTATGCCGGACGGGCGGCAGGTAGGAGCCGACAGACGCGTCTTACCGCTCCGCCATCTTGGCCACGCCCCCCCGGGTGAAACGTTTTTAATGGAGATAGTAGGGATTGCTGGTAAGTGATTACGAGGACAACAATAATTCCTTAACTTCCTTTTGTAAAGGTTGTATTAGGGCTGCATTGTATACCTTTAAACGATATACATAAAAAATATCGAGTCAGTAATATCGACTGACACAATTATCGAGTTGGAAATATTGTGACACAAATATCGTGGACCGGAATATCAATTTTAAGGTAAATAATATTTTTTTGAAATATACAAGTCATTAATATCATTTGCAAAAATATATTTTTTTTATTACTGTTATGTAGATTAGTATATATTTTAAATGAATGCTATTTAATTTTTTTGTATACGTATTGTTTATGTTATTTAATATATGTATCTCTTAGATTTAATCAAATTAAATTGTGTATTTTAGTTCTATAGCGAGTTGTGGGTATATAAGGGAATAGGGTGGGAAGTAATTATAATAAATTCATATTTTTTTATTGAATTATATTTATTATTTAATTGTGCTTCTAATTTTTGGGGGTACATTCTATGTGTGGGGTTTATAGGGGTAAAGGGTGGGAAGTAATTTATTTTTAATTAGTTATTAAATACTATTCTTTATTTAATTGAAAATTTATTTTAATTGAGTAAATAAGCTTTTTAAAGTTTAATTTTAGGTGCGAGTTGTGGGTATTATAAGGGTAATGTGTGGGAAGTAAATGTTAATGAATTATTTGCTTTTTAATTAATATTTGTTTAATTGCTAATCACTTATGGTAATTATGCAAATACATTTATTTTTCTAGATTGTAGATGTGGGTTGTGGGGTTTGTAGGGGTATGGGGTGGGAATTAAATACATTTTAAGCAATTAATAGATTTTTTAAATTAATATAAATGATGTATTTAATCATTGTCTTGTTTGGGGTGTATTATGGAAGTACATCAATAATTAGTATTAATTATTGAAAATGAGTTTGTTGATAAATATTTATATTAATAGCATAAAAAAATTGGTGCAGGTCATGAGGTCTGTGGTGTTATAAGGTGGAAAGTAAATAAACAAAATGTAATCCAAGCAATTACTAAATAAAAATATTTATTGGTATGATTATTATTTTTCTTTTTTATTTAGAATAATATTTGCAGGTATTTGTGATATGTATTTAACAGTATAATATATGTGTATATATATATATATATATATATATATATATATATATATATATTTTTTTTTTATTATATTATTTTTCAATATGTTTATATATTTGTTCATATACTTTGGGGCCTATTAGGATGGCGGGCGGCCACCCTAGCTGTGCTGGGACCGGCCGCCAGTGGTGCGGTGGTTCCGCACCGGCAATTAGGATGCCACTGCCACGGTGGCGATGGCATCCCCATCCACAACATTGTGGTGGGCCGTGCTCTCAGCACCGCCCGCCACAATGCTGTGGATGCACCTTGTGCATTTGCATGCACAACGTGGCAGGCACCGCGTGGTTCCGGCCACGTTGTGCCTGCAAATGCCATGTGCACCCCCCCCCCCCCCAACACCCTGGGGACCCGCAACGGGCCACTAACTGAGAAGACCGCATGCCTTTCCGTGGCGGCAACGCTGCCACGGAAAGGCTGCTTCCCGCTGCCATTAGAATATGGATGGCGGTGTCTAGCAGACACCGCCACCATATGCAACCCTTTTCCGCCCGATTGACTCGTCGACCGGGCATAAAAGCGGTGGATGGTCTTCCCGTCCGCCACGCTACCCCCTGCAATCATAATATGGTGGTGGGAAATGAGGCGGGCGGGGGATAATGTCGTGCGGATCGCCACCGCCATGCGGGCGGTGGCGATCAGCCCGACATACTAATAGACCCCTTTGTTTCTAAAATAATTGTATTTTGTTGAAGATCTTTTGTTTGTTTTTAATGTTGAACTGACTGTAGTGGGAATACTAAATGTTACCCCTCTGCTATCCAACCCTTTCCCCGCTGTTGCATTTATTGGAGAGGGAATATTAAATTGTATCCCTTCGCATTCCACCACTTTCCCTACTGTTGTACTGACTGGAGTGGGAATACAAATTTTCACGCCTCGGCTATCCAACACTTTCCCTATTGTTGTGCTTATTGGAGTGAGAATAGTATATTTTACTCCTCCGCTATCCTAAACTTCCCCTACTGTTACACTCATTGGAGTGGGAATAGTCAATTTTACCCCTCGACAATATAACACTTTCCCTAATGCAGTAGTGACGGGAGTGGAACTAGTAAGTGTATCCCTTCGCACTCCCATCAGTTTTCCTACTGTTGTACTGGCTAGCATGGGTACAGTAAATATCACCTATCTTCAATGCAAAGTTTTTACTACTGTTGCATTTATTGTAGGGAGATTTGTCATTTTTAACCAGTTTCATTTTTTTTTGCATGTGTGACACGGCAGTAGTAATTTTTTCATATAATTATTTTGATAGTTTGCGTAGTTTGGTATACATTTTGGAGAGAACAGTATATGTATTACATTTTATAATTTATTAATTTGCTTTTATGACGACATTGTTAGGTTTGTTTATTTGAAATTAATGTATTTTTAATTATTAATAGTTTCTGTGTAAATTAGTTTACTACATTCAAAGAATTTTTAGTAGTTGAATTGTTTGTTTTCTAAAGATTATGTTAATGGTATATGTACATATATATGTTTTTAAATTATAATATAAATTAAAATATAGTTTAATAACTTGGTAAGTAGATGTAAATATATATTATTATAAATGTGTATTTAACTTTTTAAAATTAAGTCTCATTTATATATTTGTTAAGCTATATATTAAATGTTTTCTTAAAATTAATGTTACTATTTATTATGCATTTTATATATATTTCAGAAATCGTTATTTAATAAAATTATATTAAGGACCAATATATTTTTGATATTTTTGTACTTCCCAATATGAGTATAGGATGTTGATATTTTTGACATTGATAATTTGGTTATTATATTTTGGCATGGGAATATTTTGAGGGTCGATATTTGGTCAGTGAACCCCTTTAAACAATTCATCCAACAGATAATGGAGAAACCTTGGCAAGGGGACCACAATGTATTTCAATATTCTTAGGTATGTATTTTCACAATGAAATCACACTACGTAACAATACTATATGGCCTAAATTACGAGTGTCCCTAGTAGGGTACATATATTTTGCATACATTTGATGAGAGAATTATCACATATTCTGAAATTTTGACCAATAGTATGCAGATTTTGGTAGTTACTGCATCAAAACCTACAGGTTACAGTAAATACTGTAAATTTTTCAAATTATGGCTGCTTTGATATGTCACAACTAACCAAACGTGTGAGGTTGTCAGTGGACCAGATAACTACCGGGTGCAGTAAATACTTTTCAACTTGGAATTCAGACTCATGTCAAACAGCAGCTTGGCAGGGGCACAGAATACTCTGACTCACTCAGAATATGGGACTAGGCCGGTCAGTTCTGTAACTATACAATGCATGCATTGAAGTATACTAGCCAACATTTCAACTTTATATACATTTCATTGATCAACCCAAAACATGCTTTCTTAGAAATGTTCTGACATGACCCTAATTAAATTTTGCCAACTGTACTGGAAATGTCACAGGAAGTGTTAAAGACACGAATGGGCTCATTAAGATGGCAGACGGACTGGCTCCGTCCGACACGGTGGCGTGAACCGGGATCGTCTGCCATGCATGAGGCGGTCTCACATACCCTATTATGATGGGACTGCCACCTTGGCGGTCTTGTTCCGCCCCGTTAACATTGCGGCAGTGGCTGCTGACAGCAGCACCGCCGCAATGCCAAAAAGAGCATATTGTGCATTTCACTGCACAACGTGGCAGGTACTACACTCTGCCTGTCATTTGATGCAGTGAAATGTTGGGGGTACCATGGGTACCCTCTCACCTCCCCCCACCACAAGGGGAGCCCACATCGGGTCCCCAAGACCAAACTCCACCTGCCTTTCAACAGCGGTTGCACCGAAGCAGAAAGGCTGGCTGGAGACTGCATCATAATTTGGCAGACCGTACTTGCTAGGCACCGCCACCATTTAGTGGATGCAGACCGCTTCACCGGGCAATCTGGACGATTGCCTTGGGCGGTTCCGTGGCAGACAGGCTTTGCCTCTGCAGCAGTCTGAATCCTACCTCAATAGTAATATGGCGGTGGGAGAATCGAGGTCCGCAGAGCTGGCGTACCTCACCGCAGGCTCGGCAGTGGCGGTCCTTCCACCATCATAATGAGCCCCTTTGATCTTACATCTGGCATAATGAGTCCCAGTGCTTAATTTAAAAACAATTAAGTGCCAGGGCTCAAGGCACTTCATAAGGGTCCACGCCAGCTGGCGCCACCAACAGCCCGGCCACTGCTGCAAGATGCCAGTACTAGCATTACTAATGTGCTAGACTTACCATTTTTAAATAAACAATGCTGATGAATTTAGCGGAAGAACAAACACACATCACCACCATGTGATATAACACCAATACAGGTGCTGATGTTTAGAAACGAGTTGCGGTACTGAACACTAGAAAACACCAACACAAATAAGAACTGATGATCCCACATTTGTGTCCAGTTTTCAGTAGTGCTTAATACTGGTGATTGCTCATTTCTAAGGACATAGTTTGGTCAGTTAAGGCCAAGGTAACTGTAAAAATAGGATTGAGAAGCTGCTGCATCGTCTACGTGAATATGAATTTGACACAGTCGTATAATCCATCAGCTGCTTCAAAATGTTGTTCCTAGCTCAAACAGATCTAATAATTTTTTAGATAACTTAACATGGAGTTGATGTATTTGCCAGGCAGTTTGCTAGAGTTCATAGGTCACCTTCAGCTATTAATTACTGTAGTCAGTTGTTATAAAAGTTACCAATGTTGCCCCAATAGTGTAAATATCCCCATTCAATGGACTAGGCTTTATCTGCACCAGTTCAGTGTTTCCACTAGGATCAATTCACTCCATTGTATAAAAAAAACATTTGCTCGTGAGGAGTCGACACCACAGACCGTACTTCATTTTTTTTTTTTTTGGCCAATTCTATCTTTACCTCACCAGACGGTGTTTAATTCCAATTTTACGCAAATACAGGTTTAGTAAATGCAGAGTCAAACTAATTTTTCTACAACAATTGAAGATTATTCCTCCTGTAAGGCAGTAGGATGCTTTTTAAAGAATGCACTCTATTTGCACAAGTCTATGCTGTTTCAGTATGTGATCCACCACCATAGACCCTACTTCATTTTGTTTAGAATTTTGCAAATTCTCTTTCCCTCAGCAGACGGTTTTTACTTCCAATATTACGCAAATACAAGTTTAGTAAATGCAGAGTTCTTCTAATTTCCCTGCAATAATTGGAAGATTATTCCACCTGTAAGGCAGTAGGCTCCTTTTTAAAGAAGGCACTTTATTTGCGCATGTCTATGCTGTTTTAGTATGTGATCACTGCCCATCTTCTTATGCACTTGTGGTTATTACTACCATTTCCCTACTCCTGTTAAAAAAGAGCGCACTTTATCTTCTTTTATTCATTCTGTTTTAATATACGATTCATCAGTCTCACCTCTTTATGATATCAGCAGCTACTTTATGACATTCTTACCTCAAAAAGTGGTCAACGTATTTCTATTGATAACACTGTAAGCACACGTGGGCATTTTTTAATGTGGTCTACTCTCATGAATCATTATATTTTTAAACTGAATCTTGTTGTTTTTAATGTGCGCTTCTTCTTTGACATGGATGACCATATCTGAAGTTTTTAGGTTTTTAAGCATGTTTTTATAAATCTTTGGATTGGAGGTCATAATGTATTGTGGTTTTTTATCATGCATCTTTTATGACCTATTGATCATGAGATGTAATAAAGAAATTCCGAAATTGAATACTACTATGCGGTTCTATGGAACAGTTTTTTTTTTTTATGGAAAGAGGTTAGGCAAAGGTGCAGCGTAATTTGTGTTTAATTGTCACATACTATAGTCAACTCGGTCCCATTATTTTTTTGTCCTTCCCGGAGACATACTCCCAGTGGAAAAGAGACAGAGGAGGATAAAGTGATTTTCCCGAAATTATTAAATCTGATCAAGTATTGAAGTCAACGTTAGAGTACCATTCATTTCAATTCAATATTCAGTTTTACATCCTGATGAAGTCATTTTTGTATCATGGATCATAAGTGTGTGGATTAACCCAGAGTATCCTGCACAGCAGTACATCTAAATACAACATGTGGCAAACCTTATTTTTTCATTGTCAATCATTCTTTATTCTCAATCCTTACAACGTGAGATAAGCTTTTAAGGGGCTGATTACGATGTCAAATTTTGGGTTGATCAATCCAACTTCTATGTGTGCTGCATTAGCACACATAAGAACTTGTAAAACGTCATTTGTTTCAAGGATTGTTTATGTGCAGGAAGGGACACATTTCTGTGCATAATCAATCATTAGAGGTAGAGGAAGAAACCGAGGAGAAATGAATACATTACTCCTCGTAACGCCTCCCCCATTCAGACGCATTTCCAGATCTTAGATTTTTTGTTAATCTGAAAATGTGTCAGATTCCATGGGTGTTGCGTGGGAACACCCACAGCAACATCCACGAACGCCCCTTTCACGCAGAGTGCTATAAGCTTTTAAGGGGCCGATTACAATGTCGAATCGGTCTCTGAATCATTTCCGAAAGAATCCGGTCCTGCGAGGCCGAACGACCAATTACGATGCTTCCCAACATCATTCGGACGTACTAGCATTGACTTCAATGGTAGTCTGTGTTCCGAACAAGAACACATGCTCCCATTGAAAAAAGGATTGGTTGGGGAAAACCTTGCACCCTGCCGCGGCCACCCCATGGTGCCTACCAAATTGTGTATGGTTGGGAAGAGGGGTCCCTTGGGTACCCCCACTGGACCCAATCAAACACCTCCGGGTGAAGGGGGGCCCGCAACAGGCCCCCATAGACAGATTCTGACAGCCGTTTCGTGACGGTCTTCGTAATCGCTCGTCTGGAAACCGTGTCCATAGAGCTGTACGTTTCGGATCCGAAAGACTTGGGCTGTCCGAGTGCCCCTCTGAACCGATTTGGACTGCCCGAATTGCTTCTGCGCATCCAAATCGGTTGCTGGGAAATGTGTACGATTTGTTCAGAAACAAGGGTTCCAAATCGGATTCTGCAACACTGAATCCCATTTGGAGACTTTCTGAACTACATCGTATTCAGCCAGAAGTAACGAATACATAGGTTTTTATTATATCTGTCGCATAAATGGTGAAAAAACATTAAGCAAATGCCCTTACTGAAAAAACCCATGAAATTATGACCAAGCCCATTCAAATGACGGGATTCGGCAGTTGCCAATTATGGAATTTCTGCACCGGTGACATTATCTGATTTTTTTTTTAGGTCAAACGATTAAAAGCTACTATAAACTCTACCATACGTGTTACCATGCGTCACAGAAAGGCAGTTATCTTTTCAATTGCCGATTGGTGTTTTTAGGTGTTAAACTATGAATGATGAGGTGTAGCGTTTGCCCAGACAGCGGTACTGTTGGCAAAAATGATGAAATAACTACTACTGCTTCAGAATGTGCCACATTTCACCCCTTAATTTTCCTTTTGCATAATGTAGTCAATCCTGCTGCAAAATCTGGTCCTACAATGCTGCTTATTGCCAGTGATTCCATGACCCAATTGTAACCAAGGTGGGTTTATTACTTATATAATACAGTTCTTAAAATATGCTCTCCCTCATATAATAATTCCAATTCCATCCTAAGTATGCTGCAATAAGTAGGAGTCTATTTAACTCAAGGGCCGGCAGGAGATTGTTGGACTCACATACTACGAGATTTATCGTTACCCACCAGGGTGAAATAAAAATGGAGAAAACAAAGGGCCATATTTACTAGAAATTGACGTGGTGTGGCGCTGCAAGGCAGCTTTCTGCAATGAGCTGCATCATTAGGAAAGTCCAGGGATGCATCATATTTATAGCATTTCCATGCTTCCTTGTGCTTTTCTCTGCGCTGGCACACAATTTGCTGTTTAGCGGCAACTCAGGTACCCTTGAACCATGGCGCAAGGATTCCTGAGTTGCAGGAATTATAGTTTTTGTGCAGAAAACATTGATGGCGTTTTCCTCCTTTGTGTACTGCATGAAAGAGCAAAGAACGAGGAGAAATAAAAGTATTTCTCCTTGTATGCAACTTTAACCCCTCCCCTAGGGAGGCATAGAAATCTGATGCATTCACAGGTTGACGAAACCTTGTAGAACTAGGAATGCATCAGAACACCCACAGCAACATCAATGAAATGCCCCTTTCACACACAGTAAAGAGTCAAAGGGGGCCATATTTACCAAGGCAAAGAAAAGCCATGCAGGGCGGCTTTGCGTGGCCTTGTAAATATGGCTCAGTATTGTGCGCCAATGGAACTTCAAAAAAAGTGACGCTCAAGAGGCGCAGTGGCCTTGTAAATATGTCCCAAAATGTATATATTTGAAGAAACGTTCCAATAATCTCCTAAAATAAACAATGAATTTGCCTGTTACATTTAAATCCCTACTGCAATTATAAAGCTGCAAAATGCACAGGCATATGTATCACAATGCCTGAAATTTGTAGCACCAGGTGGTAGATACCCAATCAGAATTTATCACCTATGGCATTTCCAAACCACACAAAGAATTACAATACCATTGTGCAATAATCCTGATGGGACACTATTGTCGACATAGCTCGGTTTTATGGCTAGTGGTAATTTGAACCAACTTCAAAATGCCTTTGTGAGGGGCAGAGGTGCTGACAGACATTTTAGATCCTAAAAATATCATTGTGTTCTGCTTCAGACAGCCAGAAGCATGTCACACTAAAGACAGGAGTAAATCACACCTAGTCGCCATACACTCCTTGCCCCAGTGCCCTGCCCCCAACTTACTCTAAATTGAAATCTAGAGCTGTATCACAAAGATTTTTGACGGGCACCATTTCAGGGCTTAGGGGGCAAGTTAAGGCAGTTATTGCCCCAAACACCTTTTAACACAGCATTTCGGAAACAAGATTCTTGAGGTGTAAATATGGGACTAGAAAATTTGCACATATTTGTTATGTGGCATTTTGTTGTTGTAGTGGTGTGTTCTGTTTTTGATTGTGCCTCTGTGTATTTGTGCTGCATTATTGCAACGTGATGTATTATACTGTGGTTGTATGATGTTAGAACGCATGCTGTTGCAACGCATGCCTTTACTACGCATGCGTTACAACGGGAATGCCTTTACCACGCATAAGTTTTACCACAATGCTGCCTTTACCACATATACCTTTACAACGATTTTCATTGCAAAAGCATGAATGAAATAGGCATATTCTTAATAAAGGTTTTCCCTGCCCTGTGTCCTAAAAATGGACAAAGCCCTTCTAAAAACTACCCCTTCCCCTGCCCCAAGCCCAAAAAATGGACCCCTGCACGAAGCCACCAACCCTTCTAAAAATTGCCCCACGCCATGTCCTAAGCCATAGATTTGACCCCTGCTCAGCCCTTCAAAAAACTATTCCTCTCCAGCTCTAAACTGTATATCCGTAGCCCCTCACCCCAGGCCCAATCCCCCTTACCTCTCCATGATTTTACCCCCTCTCCAGCTCTTGGTCGTACGACATAAAGGAGCGGAAAGTATTTCTCTAAAGACGTTGAGTGGTACGACAACAAGAAAGGCGGACGTGGGACTGGAATTCCAATCCAAGATAAGATTTTCTGTTTCATGCGCTTTAAGCATACATGCTGCCACACTTCTACCTTTGCCATACATACCTTTACAA
The DNA here is from genome assembly GCF_964204655.1 of Triturus cristatus. Classification (NCBI taxonomy): domain Eukaryota; kingdom Metazoa; phylum Chordata; class Amphibia; order Caudata; family Salamandridae; genus Triturus; species Triturus cristatus. The sequence continues at coordinate 908,743,797 of NC_140593.1, read as the reverse complement.
CGTAATTCAATGTAAATAAAGGCATGCGTGGTAAAGGCTACTTGTGGTAACAATGTATGTGTTGCAACGCATGTGAGTTAAATGTTCTGCTGTGAAGCAGTGCCGTTGTAATGGCTGTTTCCCGTTGTATTGTGTTCACTTTGACTCTTGCTTTTATGTACTTTGTTATGTTCTAATTAGTTTATTATTTTGCTTTGTATGGGCTACAATATTATGTACGGTTATTTACTTTAACCCCTTGTGTGCCCCGCCCTTTCCCCGCCCTGTGCCGGGCGTTGAATTAGCGGGCGGGGTTCATGACGAGATAGTCTCGTCATGGGCACAGCGCAACCGCGGCCCATGACGAGACTATCTCGTCATGGGCACTCAAGGGGTTAAACATGCCAACAAATATTGCCTCATTTCCAGCCAAAACAAACATTCCTTTAACTTTACTGTCACAAACAACCATTTACCACGGTAAAAAGGTAAGATAGATCAGGCTCTTCAGCTCCATGAAACAAGTCACCCTAAAACATTTGCAGAGACTGGGGCAGATTTACCATTATTTTGCCCCAAGTATGTTTACAGAAGTAATGCAAACCAGGGGGGAATATATATTTTTTTTTTCCGGATTTACTTTCTAGAGCAAAGCTGGTTTTGCACTCGAAAGTTGCCTCAAAGTAACACAAAGGGGTCAATTCCGATCCGGGTTGGACAGCTCTCCGAGAGCTGCCCGTAGCCTTACCGTGCAACCGACACGTAAACGTAGCCGGTCCGTCCTGTAGATGAAGTGCGATGCGCATAACTGCCAAAAACACGACCGACACGTAGGCTGTGATTCAAGCTCCATTCTCCGTCCAAGCCGTAACTCCGAATGCCGAACCGAGTCGCCCGGAAGCAGTATCCACAGCAGTTTCCGCCCTGACAAGTACGATGCGCACTTCCTACGCGCCGGATGGGTCGCCACATACGGCACTTCACAGCATCCAGAAAACAAGCATATCAGCTACGATTCGCGCCACATCTCAATCCACGGCTACGAGACGTACCCGCTGCAAGCTGGTCCGAGACGGAGCAACAAGCAGCGTGTACGAGACGAACACCATATGAATCCCATCGCGCAGGTCATACCAGTACTCTGCATCTATGACCGGATCAGGAACCGACGACGCAGATGGTAAGTCAGACACCTACCACACAAACAAACGACACGTACCTGCAAAATGGTACACACACACACACACACACACACACACACACACACACACACAGGGGATCCACATCCTGGCCACTAACATACCACCATAGGGGTCGCATGGCCATCACCACTACCACCCCCACTCATAGGGGACCTGTTGCCCAGCACTACTGCCACCCCCACTCATAGGGCATATGTTGCCCAGCACTACTGCCACCCCCACCCATAGGGGACCTGTTGCCCAGCACTACTGCCACGCCCACCCATAGGGGACCTGTTGTCCATCACCCCTGCCACCCCCACTCATAGGGCATATGTTGCCCAGCACTACTGCCACCCCCACCCATAGTGGACCTGTTGCCCAGCACTACTGCCACGCCCACACATAGGGGACCTTTTGCCCATCACCCATGCCACCCCCACCCATAGGGGACCTGTTGCCTATCACCCCTGCCACCCCCACTCATAGGGGACCTGTTGCCCAGCACTACTGCCACCCCCACCCATAGGGCTCATGTTGACCATCACTACTGCCACCCCCACACATAGGGCATATGTTGCCCAGCACTACTGCCACCCCCACTCATAGGATCGGTGATGCGCCACACATCCATCATACTCCAACATTAGGTATGTCAGCAAAATACATCCCACCTAACATGACAACAGTGTGTAGTCTGTGACAAATGCCCACAACAGTGATTATGACTTCGAACATACAATGTAACTAACAGCACATGTGTGACCAACAAATGAGTGTGCCCTACACAAGGCAAGCATCACTATAGCACTGTGTCAATGTAAAACTAACACCCCCTCACTGTGTAGAACAAAGGTTAAGTGTGGGCTTCCAAACTGCAGCAAATGTCGAGCATTGTGATGGGGGTCTAAACCCCCCTCCTCACAGAGACCAAAAGGTAAGTGTCATCATGGTCAAAGCTGCAAATGCCAAACAGCATGTAGGATTCCCGGTCCCAACACATCAAACACTTCTGGGGCAAAGTAGTGGTTGTGTCCCATACCCACAGAGATGTGGTGAGGCTAACAGTGCTGTGAAAACCTAACATACTCTCGGCCATGTGCAGACAAGCACCACCCATGGGGGCTGACAATGCATACAGTGTACAAGGACACAAGAGCAGAAGTGACCATCGCAAAGCATACACACATCTCGAAAATAGACACACTAATCAAAACAACCTGTGTAGACTGTGTCAGGTCACAAACTCACATTCCATGCCAGCAATGGCACCTAACAACCAGGATGAATGTGCAGATTGTTGTAATATGACTCACAGGGACAGCAGGGCAAATGACAGAAACAGCATCCAGACAATGGCCCACAACAGCAATACCAATGCACTGATGCAGATGCACAAACATAAACAGGCAACCTCACACTGCACATCTGACACGTGTGTGTGTGTGTCTGTATCCCCAGGCAACTACACAACACATGAGTATTCAACATTGGAAACCAAGCATTACAGGTGCAAGGGCATGTTAAACATCATCAACCTAATGTACAGCTAAATCAAGTTCACAGGGATAAAGAAAAAAAGCTTTATTCAGCATATTAAAAGTTAAACGTCCGTTCAAACAAAAGGCCAATGGCCAGTCCATTATCAAAAGCCAAGGAGTGAAATTGAGTGACAACTGTCACACGTTGCTTACCGGCACTGCTAAGGACAGGGGACATCCCCTTGGAGGGGCATACATGCGGGCAGGCCAGGCACTGCAGGGACAGGATCAGGGCGCAGCAGAAGGAGGCAGTGAAGAGGTGGTGGATGCAGGAGAGACACTTGCAACTGCAGTGGAGCTGACTGAAGTGGTGGGTGCAGTCACAACTGTGGGGCACAAGCCAGATGGGGTGGGTGCCAGCACAACTTCAGTGGCCAGGTCAGATGGAGTGGATTGGGTCCCCACTGCAGTACAACTTCAGTGGGCAGGTCAGATGGAGTGGATTGGGTCCCCACTGCAGTGCCCAAGTCAGACGGGGTGGTCGTGGACTCCACTGCAGTGCCTAAATCCATGTGAGCGGAATGGGGTGCAGGTGAGGTCGGCAGGACAGGGGGGGGGGGGGGGAAGATAAGGTCCCCACATCAGTGGCACTAACCGTCCGACCAGGTGTGGAGTAGCAAGTGGTTGGGGGGACATGGGGGGAGGGCCTCAGCATTTTGGGGATGGTGTATCTGTGGGTGGGGGAACCCGGGGCAGGGTGTGGCGGGGGAACCTCTGGAGTGGTGGGATGGAGGACAGAGACTTCACCTTGGAGCTGCGTGGCGGTGGTGGGGGTCTATCTCTTCAGACTCTTGGGGGGGGGGGGGGCGTGTCCGGGTGTGAGGGGCACACCCCTGTGTGGGGACTTCCACTTCCCCCTTGTAATCTGGATCTGCTGGGTCGGTAGGGGAAGAGGCCAAGGTCACAGAGGAAGAGGTTCTGTGGAGATTGGGTTGCAGGTGAGGCAAGGGAAGGGGGCTCGGAGGGAGAGGTTTCTGAGGACTGCGGAGTGGTTGTGGATGACTGTGTGTGTGTGTCTGCAAACCATCCCCTGTGAGTGTGGTATCAGTCCCATGCGCTTGCTTGAGTGCACGTCTAGACCTTGGTTTGGGTGTTTGTGTGCTGCCCGTGTCTGTGGCTTTGTGAGAATGTGCAATTGTGTGTGTGCTTGGGACAGGTAGGCTGCTAGGAATCGTGGGTGGTGCAGGGGTAGGAGTGGTGCGGGACTGTTGGAGGAGGGACACTGCTGCAGTCAGGGAGGAGGCCACGGACTGATTGGTCCTCTGTAGGGCAGACATGCCTGAAGAAATGCCCTCCATGATCGACACCAGTTGCGTCAACAGACTTGTGTGTGCATCTAGGACCTTCAGCATCGACGTCTGCACTACATGGATCTGTCCAAGTAAGTCCACAGACTCCTCACTCAGGGCAGCAGGTGATACAGGGGCAGGGGGTGCGGTGCCTGGTACAAAGGAGACATGCTCCCGAACACGTGAGCCTCCAGGGACCTCAGGGATGGGAGTCGATGGGAGGGTGGTGATGGTGGTGGGGGCGGTGACCGCCTCACTAGCTGGGGATTGGTGGCTGCTGACACCCGCCTCCACAAGGGAGTCATCCTCAGAGCTGCTGTGGCCCTCAGCTGGGGTGGATGGTGCTGACGACTCCCCTGTGTGGCTCCACACGGCCTCCGTGCAACTGGGTCTCCCCAGACTCCTCTCCTGTCCCCGTCAGGCTCTGTGGCTCCTCCAGTGAGTACATCACCTCACAGGGCAAGCCCTGGCATCATCGGCTGAACACAGCTCAAAGTGCCAACACTGTTTAGAATAAGCCAATTGTCATTCTCATCAACCATGGCACACATATCCCTCCTTGACTTGCACACGTATGTCTGTTGCTCGTTGGATGCTAATACCCCAATGGCCCGACATGCACCACCCACACATTAGTTGGACATGCAAGTGAACATGTAGGAGTATGTCACTATACACACAGCACATCTCTTGCTACTGACTCAGTACAGGTGTCCAGATGAAGGGATGGGCAGAGACTCATTTCACATGCTTGTGATCCACCCCAGCAACACATACTATGATGTTCTCATGTCCTGATAGGCAATGCCACAATGGGGTGCATGGTGCACACTTGAACACAATGCAGGATTACTCATAGCAAGTTAAATGCCATGGCACTGGCATGCCCTGAAAGTGAGTCAACACTGTCTCCTGTCACAGGGGCAGAGCATCCAGACAACAACAGTATGCACGGTCTCACAATCATAGCTCAGGGGTAAAGCTAACTCTGCAGACGACAGGTTCATTTGCCCATCCCCTACAAACATATCCAGAAGACCCCACTTCATGCAAATCAGACATACGAGTCTCTGCAAACACAACTCCCTGTACATTAACACATCACAGTCTGCCATGCATGTAACCCAGCTGCCTGAAGGACACAGTTGCATACACCATTGTGCGCTGTCAGATGATCTCACACCTATATGTCACACAGGTCGTCTCTCAGTCACATCTCAGATGTCATGCTGACCCTCTAAATCATGGATACCCCAGTTGTACGTAACAGGAAGCCACACCATAATGACACAGAGACAGACACCTGAATGCACATGTCACGAAGCACAACCTGTAATTTGAAACACAGGAGTGGGATTACAGTGTGTTTCTAAATGTCCTTGAGGAGGCATGACTGCCCAGGCCTACGTGAAGCAGTGTTTGGCCCTGGACAGTAGTCAGGTGGATAATCAAGTGTGACATACTTCATATACATACTCCTGAGGCCCCCAAATTGGAGTCCCCTGCTGCATGGGTTTGTTTGGAATACAGTATTAGAGCAGTTCCTTGTGGGAAAGAGGGAGGGGGTAGACCGGTCTGTCTTCGTAATGCCCTCACACACCCAGAGAGGTGTCATGCTTCATCATTTTGTTTGGGATACCCCAGCCGCATGTGGCGAGTCAGCCCAGCAATTGGAACACATATCAAGGGCACACACACACATCACATGTCAGTTAACAGGCATTGGGCAAACAATTCAACCACCCATGAAACAGAGTCACGGGAACACATGCTGTCTGGAAGCGGAGGCATAGCTGACTGCAGGGACACAGTGCCCTAGTGACACAAGCAACAGACTGTAGGGGCCGCACCTGTGGAACAGATGAGTAGGGTGCATCACACAATTGAGGGACCCGAGTATTGGACTACAAGACCTTCGTGATGGGGAAGTGTGTCCAGGCCAAAAGACTGCAATTAGCATGTCAGACATAGTACACAGATTAGGCATGGACTAACCCCCTTCTTGCTGCGGTCTGGCCTTCAGCTGCCTATCCAGATCCGGGAAGACCACTGCCAGGATCCGGAACATGTGGGGGGTCAGGGTCCGGTGTACGCCCCTTCTGCGTGGAGGTGACAACTTCAGCTGGACTCTAGCTATCCTCCGGGGTCCAGCCCCGAAGGTCCTGCCACCTCTTCTGGCAGTTGCGGACCCGGCGCTTGTAGACCCCCCACCGAACAAACTGCCCGGGCGATGGTCAGCCATATCTCCTGCTTCTGGTGGGCATCAACCTGTGAGGATGACAAAGTTAAAAGTACATTAACACACATGCCCCATATTTGTGCTGCACACATTTGGATATACAGGTCATCATCACAAAGGGAAATGAGTTACACAGGTAATACAACCATGAGGAAGGACAAATCACCTGTATGTCTGACATGTTAACAATGCCTGGGAAGTTTAAGCTTGCACTAATGCACTTTAGCAGCTGAACACCTGTTTATTACATGTACCTACACACTTTGGGTGATGAAAGTAGTCCATGAGAATACTTGCCACTGGTGTACACACTGCTAGTCAGACAACATGCACAATTAGAAAGGAAGTGGACTGCACACTCACCTGCTCCCCTGGTTTCCCATACAGCTTGCTGTACTGTGGAAGGAGCCAGTCCAGCAGGGCCTGGTTCTCCTCCTCAGTGAAGGCTGGGGCCCTCTCCAGAGTATGTGCCATAGCAGGAGCCAGTGGTAGCAGAGATGTGGTCCAGGAGCATGTAGTGCAGGCAAGTGAGCTCCCTGGGGGCCAGCCAGCCTTACATCTGTGCTGCAGAGGCAGAATCTGTGCCATGTGACCCAAGTGATAGGTCCAACACGGTTGCATTCTATGAATCTGGCCAATCCATGGAAATTTACGACTCGTACACGCCTTCCGCATCGTTCAAATCTTCACCTTCATGAAACACTAGTAATTGCAACATTGTTGTAGGCATCCAACTGAATTTCCAGCGCACAACTCGTACAAGTTTTGAATCCGCATCTGTCTCCATGACAGTCCTGAGCCAATGGGTGCGTCCGGCTCGGTCAACTGACTGTACAACGCGTATTTTGAAAATACACATGCACCCGTCTCCATACGATTGAATGGCCAAGGCGTACGCCTGTCTCGAACCATGCCTGCCCGACGCGTATGCATGATAGTCACCCGCGTCGGACCTCATTGCAGTCAATGGCAAGCGTATGCACGGCTCGGTCATGAACCGTGCTATGCGTACGCATTGTTACATGCGTCGGACCTCATTGCAGTCAATGGCAAAGCGTACGCACGGCTCGGTCATGAACCGTGCAATGTGTACGCATTGTCACCCGCGTCGGACCTCATTGGTGTGACTTTGACGGATTCAACACACAATTACTTGCCAGGGACACCTGTGCACACCTACCACACTACAGCATTGGGCACACAGTGTCCCATGGCATGTAAGGTTGCATTCCCTGGGTGTTGGGGGGGGGGGGGGGGGGGGGAACGGGGTGGCCACATTTGGTTTGTTGAGTGGCACTTTTGTTCAGCCACTCCCAGGCTGTGCACGTGTACAGTGGGGCAGAATCCTTTGTGTATCGTGCACATTACCACTGTGATGTGCAAATGTACAGTAATGGGCATGAGTCATGGACACAGTTTCATGTTGGATATGTTTGGGCCATGTCACATACACTGCGAGTCCTGGGGGGGGATGGCAAGTAGGTCACAGTGAGACCTGTAGCCACAATTCTGATGTGCACCCACAGTCTGTGTGCATGTTGGGTCTCACAAGTGTCTGATCAAATGTGCCCAATGGGAGACAGTCTCCACATCCATGTGGTATATGCATCAACCTTGATGGTGTGTGTTTGTCTAAGAGTCGTCCATGTAGGGCCTGCAGGGACAACAGTGGCCACTATCTGTGGGACTTACGCTTACCTTGTGGTGTGTACGTGATACGCCATGTCCATGCCAGTGTCGATGTGGCAATACGGGGACCCTGGGTTTCATGTCAAAGATCTGTGATGCCTGGGAGACATCAGGCCTCACTTGTCACTGTGGTGTGTTTGGAACATCACAGCAGTACATAGGTTGGTTGACGCAGCCAGATGATTAGCCATTGCACTACATGGGACTTATGTGGACATGTGGAATTGAGATGTGAGGTGATGGTCATGTAGGTGAAATGTGTCCATGCCCAACAGCACACACCTCAGTACATTGTGTAATGTCATGATCTATCATGTGATATTGAGCATGGTCATGGCCACATGAGTGGATGAACAAACAATCTTCCTTTGTTCATCTCTGTTCTGCAGGGCACCAGCTGTCCACCGTTCCGAGACCTTGCAACCATGCAGGAACGAGACTGCATCCGATGGTACTGCTTCACCAGGCTACTGATTGAGGAGTTGGCGGAGCAGTTGGTGCCACATCAGCTACCTGGCCGGACATACCCTACAGCACTGACCCCAGAGATGAAGGTGATGGCAGCCCTGCACTTCTTTGCTACTGGTACCTTCCAGTACACTGTCTACAGCAGGTGGGAGGTCGCAAACTATGTTTAGTTGTGTGCTACGCGATGTTTTGGAGGGGATGTTGCATTTTCTTGACCGGTACATCAAGTTCCCTAGCCCAGCTGAACTCCCTTAAATAAAGGATGCCTTTTATACACTGGGTAGGATGCCGAACGTCATCGGATCTATTGATGGGACACATGGGGCCCTGATACCACCACAGGCACATGAGCAGGCATACCGGAACAGGAACATTTCCACTCGATCAATGCTCTGGTGGTATGTCTTGCAGACATGTGTATCACATGTGTGTGCACCGTTCCCTGGTTCTGCGCACAATGTCTACATAATGAGGAGTAGTCGCATTGCAACGCTGATGTCGATGCCAGCTCAGCATGCCTGGCTTGTCGGTGTGTACTGACTGTTTCTCATTGTGTGTGTTTGTCAATGTTGTATTCCGCACTCCTACAAAACTCAGCTACTTGTTCATTTTTGTGTGTGTAGGTGACTCCGGATACCACAACATGCCGTGGTTGCGGACACCCATCAGGAACCCTGCGACACCAGCCGAGATGCGCTACAATGAGGCACATGGTCGGAGCAGGAGGGTGACCGAGTGGACATTCGGCCTCCTGAAAAGCCGCTCTCGCTGCCGGGACAAGACCGGAGGGGCCCTCCCATATGAACCTGCAAAGGTGTGCAAAATAATACGTGTATGCTGCATGCTACACAACATGGCAGTGCGGAAGAAGGTGCCTCTCATCCAGGATGAGAATGACAATGACCAACCTCCGGCACCTGTGGAGGATCCCGGCCTGGGCCAAGATGCCAGTGAGGAGGATGAGGGTGACGTCCGTTCACAGCTTAACAACTTCTTCACCTGAATGTGAGTTTCCAGGGTTGTTAGATTAATGTATGGAGTTAGCCTGGAATGTGTTGTGGCTGCTCTGTTGCTGTCTGAGTGTGTCTGTGTGCCACTTGACTGGATGCATGCAGTGATGTGTCCATTCAGGTGGCGTGTACTCCACAATAGGGTAGTACTGCTAACTTGTTTTTGTGTAGGTTTCTTGCGACATGTTTTGTGCATGTGTATTGCATTTTTCTTCTGTTCTGCTGTGCTTTTGACTGTGTCTTGTGTCTGTCCTTCACAGGGTAATTTGCCTGTTTGTTCAACACTGACCCCCAACACCCAGAATCCGACGCCAGTGTGGGAGTAGTCAATTGACATCAAGTGATGTGCCACACACCCCTGGACTACAATTCTGAGACACTCTGTGACCGTGTGTCCACCTTAACGTACAATTGCCTTGCAACTATTTTTGAATAAACATGTTGCTGATGTGTAATAAACCTGTGCTATGCTTGGTTAGGTGTGTTGTCTGTCTTCCCACATCTGACTGACATTTGCATACCTCACCTGTGGACTTGTTACCACTGACTGTGGATAGGTGTTGTGGTTGTGCATACCTATGTGTTTCAGGAAAACAAAATGGTGTGTGATGAGTAACATGGCCATGGTGAGTATGTGTTGTGTTGCCATAGTGGCGTCTCCCTCACATGTGTCACATCACCATGACTCACCGAACGTTGGTCACATTGTTGCAGTATTTGGCTTGCACTGTGTTGTGTAGCAGATCGACATCTACATGACACACAAGTATGGTGTACTGGTGAGTTTATTTTCGAACATGTGTGAGGAAAGTGCACAGGATGGTGGGTGCTGTACATTGGTTTTGGAATCTAAAGTTCACATTAGCGTTGGGAGTACTGGTAGATGAAATGTCCGGAGTAAAGTCCACAGTCATCTGCTACATTGGCCCAAAATGAACCCTCCACCTCCATGTCAAGTGGGCGAGTGGTGTGCGATTGAACAAGGTGAACGGGTTGCGCACAAAGAACATTGTCCAGAACAGGTTTAGAGGCCCGGGGGGGGGGATGTGCTGGGACATCTGCCTCTCACATGTCCTTCTTCGGACGACCCCTCTTCTTCCTGGGGGGAATCCTCAGGTGCAGGCTTCTGCGGTGCAGGGGACTCTCCGCCAGAGTCCTCCTCCCTCCCTCCCTGTGGCGCTGGCAGATGGTGTTGCAATAGAGGTTGTGGCCGCAGAGGGAGGTGTGGACAGCTTTGTGTTGATCTGGCGGAGGCATTGTCCCGATGCACCGCAGTAAGGGCATCCCACTTGGCCTCCATGCGGGCATGGTGGGCAGCCTTCTCCTGTTGCATGTCCTTGAGGATCCCCACTACCTGGCCAAATCCTCCGGTGCTATCCTGGTGCGTATCTATGATGCGTGCCAGTTGGGGGTCATCATGCAGTCCAGACCCCTCTGCAAGCCGCGCCCTCCACCCCTATCCACACAGGCAGGACCAGCGGCGGGACACAGGTGACACTGGGACCCCTTGGGTGGTGTTGCTGGTGGTGTTCGCTGTAGCTTCCGGGGAGTCCTGTGTCCCTGTGCTGTAGGTGTTCAGTGGCCTTGATCTGTCCGTGTTGGCAGGGGTGCCCTTTCGGTTTCCAGATGCTGGAGGCATGGGTACAGGGGGTGTAGATGTTGATGCTGCTGCATGATGACTCACACCGGAGGAGCCAGGTTGGTCGTCGTCATCCAAAGAGGACAGAGACAGAGTCAAACCAGAGAGCTCAGTGTCCACCAGAGTGTGGGCCTGGGAATCCTCTTTATTTGGTGCTGGGTCCGAAGCACCACCTGTGTTTGAAAGAGATACACAATGTGAGTTATGTTTCCATATGCATCAATGGTTCACAAACATGACATTTTCTACTGTACGAGCAGATGCCTGCCTGTACACTGCTTTTTTCCAGCTTGTCACGGATAGAGTTTGATATTGTTGTTGCCCATGTTCCAGCAGGGCCTTGTGCTCCCTACAACAGAGCCCAGTGTCAGACATCCTGTCAGTTCCTTCCCACTCCCTGTGGGGAGAGTATGGTTTGGTTAGAACTTGCTGGACCATGTGGGTGGGTATGGATTGTCAGATTGCAACTCACCATCATGCTCTTGGCTACACCCCCCTTCCCAGCATGCCCATACTTCCTCCCTCTTGACTCTGCTTCCCTGTGAGGGGGTGTGACAGCAATGGCAAGATGGCCAATTGTGAAATCCTGGTGTTTGGCTACAAGTCCAAAGAGAGCCCCTGAGCTTCACACAGCTGCACCCTGTACGGGATATCTTTTGATGATATTTCACAGAGGTGTGGGTCAATGCATTCTACCTGGTGAGTTGTGTGGAGTTTGTGTTGGGGGGTGGGGGGGGGGGTCTCCACATGCTGGTAAGTATGGTCAGAGCGGTCAGTCCTCCTTCCCCACCCGACCAGACATCCCACCATGAAACGTGCTTCCATTGGAGGGCGTGCAACTGGTCTTTCAGGATGTCAGTCAGTGGTGTCCTGCTTCTGAGTTTGCGCACATGCCCTACCAGTGTCAGACATCTTGTCAGTACTTTTACACTCCCTGTGATGTGGGCATGTTTCAGAGAGGTCTTGCTGGGGCAATTTGGAGGGGGAGCATTATCTGTGACTACAAACCCTATCATGCTTTTGGATACACTCACTTCACCTGCACCCCCAAAATTCCTTCTTGTCAGTCAGCTGCACTGTGAGGTTGTGTGTTTGTGGTGGCAAACTGTCCGGAAGTGTCTATTTAGCTTTGTGCCACTGCCTTGCTCTATTTGTTTGTAGGTTGGTGCATGTCATGACAGTTCCAAGTCAATGAGATGGCAGGTATTGAGTTTGTCTGACTGGCATACACATCTCGGGATGATTATCTATTGGTTACAGTATCTTTGCTTGCAGTGCATGGTTTCATTGTCCCCTTGCCACACAATCTTGGGTATGTTGTTTGTGTACTCACCAGGCTCTGGGATGTCTGTTAGGCCATGGACGCTCTCTGGTGGTAGGATGTCCCGCACCTTCTCCTCCCTGGTCCTGAAGTAGACTGGTTTGGCAGGAGGGCAACCGCCGGTGCACTGACTCAGGGAGTGATCTTTTCCGATGAGTTTGACCATCCTGTGCACGTCATACCACCTGTTCTGGATATCGTCCTTTGTGCGCCTTGCTGGTGGTTGAGCGTTCACCTTGTCCACAACCCTCGCCCACATCTTTGTTTTCTGTGGCATGGGGGTCCTTTGGACCAATGTACCAAACAAATGTGGCTCTACTCTGATCTCGTCTACCAGCACTTCTAACTCACTATCTGTGAACTTTGGATTCTTCTTTGGGGGCATGGTGATGGGTGGTGGTGGTGGTGAGGGATGTGTGTGTGTGTGAGGGTGCAAGTGAGGGCGGGCTGGTGTTTTTGCTGGCTGTATGCTGATGGTGTGTGAGTTGTGTGATGGGTGAGTTGTGAGTGTGTCTGTGGTTGCTGTGTAATGGTGTTTGCTGCTGGCTGTGTCTCCTGTTTGCAAGTGATCATGGTAGTGATTGTAGTCCTTTATATATTTTGAGTTGGGGTGGGTCTTTGTCCAGGTTGTTTTATTGGCTTTGTCATTGCTTGTTTGGTCCTTTTTTGGTCTTTTTTCCTTTGGGTTTTGTAGGCATGAAGGAGACGTTCATCTGACGGAAACGGATGCTGATGTGGTCTTGTGTGGGCTTCTCCGCCTCGTTCACGCTGCCTATCTTCTTTGTTTCATACGCGTCGGTCGCGGAGATCTCTATTGCTTGTGGGCCCGGTTTTCTGTGCGTGTCGGTCGTGCGGCTTGGTCTCCGTGCGAGTCGGTCTGGGTTTCCACACATTGCATCGTACTACGCCGATCGGACATTGCGGGTACGGGTTGGGTTCATTCCAGGTTTGTGTCGGTCGGTGAAAATCGCGTTGGTTTTCCGTCCGGTTCACTATTTTCCCTACGGCTCGGTCGTACGGCTTGAATTCCGTACGTGTCGGTTGTAATTCACACACGTTGCATCGTACAGCACAGGTCGGACGGCGCTGGTCCGTGTTGGTCGGTATCCGGTCCGGGTCCGTGTCGGTGTCGGTACGATTTGCAACCGGAATCGGCCCCAAAGTAGCACTTTGCACAGCTTTACAATACTCTGTATCAAGGGACATTTCATTAGTGGCAAATGGGCATTCCTATACAACCAACCATTGGGTTTTGCATCAAAAACAATCTATTAACAATATTAAACAGAGTTTTGCAACAAAAAAAATAATGCTGCTTTGAAGCAGGGGTAAAAGGAGGAATACTTAGGAAAGGAAAACATGCAGCTGGGTTATAGATGACTGCACTGCCTAGACAAGTCACAAAGAAGTAATAAGATATTGCCCGCCTCAGATGGCCAGCTGCTATGACCATAAATAATATTTATTTTCACAGGGGTATGAAAGGCAATATTCTAAGAAATTATTTACAGTAAATACATTAGTTCGGGAGAAATTTTTAAAAAAATTCCACGTCGTGGTTAAGGTTCTTTTGATTTTTATTCACGATGTGCTCTTGGTCCAGCCAACGCGTTTTGCCCAGACAAGGGCTTCTTCAGGGCTGCAAGGATCATACAATGAATAACAACTGTGAGCATTGGATATCTGTATTAAGGTCTTTCCCAGAAACCATCCATGACATTCAGAAAAAGCAGAACTATTAGGGACAGTCTGTGCCCTAGCTATACGGTACTCAAGACACCCCTAAAACAAAGTTGGCCCCATAAACCTCTGGGATTCTACAAATGTAGCACCTGTAACATTTGCGATCTGGGATGTAACAAAACCACCTCCTTCAGATACAACACTGGCACACATCACAGGATACACCACTTCATCAACTGTCTTACAAATTTTGTGGTTTACATACGAATATGTGGATGCACCAACATCTGTGTGGGTAGCACAGTGAGACAACTCAAAACCCACATACAGGAACACCGCAGAGTAGCCTTAAATGGGGATACCACATATACCTTAGTCTCACATGAATGCAAGAATGGGGTAGACGGATCTAAATTTCATTTCCATGGCATAGATTTGGCATTGCAGGATATGAGGGGTGGAAACAGGGAACTGACCTTGAGATAACTTGAAGCTAGGTGGAGTTGTACTCTTCGATCGGCCACCCTGGATTTCAATAGTGACAATGAAATGCACTACTTTCTGCAGCCATGCTCCCTATGACCAACTGTATCCTTCCTGGCTTTGCTTGACTACACATAATGACATTAGCAATACCTTCTCATTGAACCCACTTTCACTTCATTTCTATTGGTTCACAGGTTGTGAATGTTTAGACAGGATGCGACTTCTCATGAGATTACCTTTAGCCCGCCTGAACTTATGTTATCACCTTAACATTGCCATTATATATCTAAATTAACATGGTCATTTGTGTGTTGTCCAGGAATTTGTACTTCACAATGAATCTCAAGCATTTGCATTTTATATACAAATGTTTAATGTAATTTTTTTTTGTCATAACTACTATTGATGGATTTATTTTTTAGTATGTCTTTTAAGAAGAAAATTCGCAATAAAGACTGATTGACTTGACTTAAACAACCTGAATACTCCTGTCCGTCACTAGCGAATGTGGGGCACAAACACGTCCTTAGTAAAACAATGGTCATGTTTTTCTTTCCCATTGTACTTTTTGTTAATGAGACTATCTCCATGTTGTTACTGTTTTCCGCATATGTGGAGTTCAAACATGTCCCAAGTATAACAGTGGTCGTACACCTTATGTTTCTAACAGCCTGCATTACCAACCTTGACGTTTTGTACTGCTCACTTGTCACCATTTCTCGTAGCTCTTCGGCTACCCGCTTCCTGCCCATCTATACTTGCTCTTCAGATTTATTGCTTCTTTCTTTTTCTATCAACCTCCCCCCTTTAATCGCTACTGATATTCTATGGGGATGTACCCTGGGTCACACACACAATATGCACGTTTATCTCACCTATCTATCGATCTTGCTTCCAGATTTTCCTACTCTCATTAATTCCACTTGGCCTCACGTTACGTTTTACTTTTCGTTTTCTATTCCCACAAATCCGTTAAACCTCCTTTACCATTCAGGTATGAGCTTTCCAATTGGGGGCCTGCGTAATTATGGCTTATTCTGCTCTTGAGAATCATTTTACCTTTTTTTTGTTTTTTCTCTTTTCGTTACGTGTAGTCTTTTTTCGCTGGGCTTACCCTCTACCAGGAAGAAGGAATTCTACAAGACAGCACCATTACACAGTGGGCTTTTAATGACAGTCTAGCCTTTTTGACACTAATGTACTTCATTACCCGGAAGTACTTCACCGCCATTTTCTACTTAAGATGGGCTTTCTACTTTTCCCGTCGTACACCTTCCTCTACAAGGAAGGACAGGCATTGCTGGCCTAAACCCAGACGGAACCTCACTCTTTTACAAGTAAGCTAACGATCGCTGCTTATGCCAGACCCCGTTGCTCGCAAACTAGGTTTTCAGTGCGCTTCTGTTTAAGCGTTTATCTGCCTCGCGCTATCGCAACTTTCCCATAGGAGGTTTAATAGGTTGCGTGGAGTAAACGTACCCCCCGCCCATTACCTCAGACCATTTGGGTGTCTTTTACCTTTCCGCGTTAGAGACCCAGCTCATTTTGTTCTCGCATGCCTGCTACTTGCCGGTATTGTTCTCTTTAATATACTCTTAAAGTTGTTTTGTTTTACGCTTTTGGGCCACATCCTATTTAGATTACTCTTACCCAATAGGGTAGCCTTTAAGTAAAGTACCAGACCCTTTCTTTGCTGTCATATTTGTTGTGTTTTATACCTTTTGCATTTTTTAAATTGATGGCCTCCGCACCTCAACCATGTATAAATATCGGTGTGTCAAACAATGACCCACACTACATGCACTACGTGCGCACAATTTTTCTGCCCGTCTGGGAGCTACACTGCAGCACGTTTACCCCTTTCATATTTGAATTCTAACATTACTATTTGCATTTATTGGACGCCTCAACGTTTAATCCTTTTTTTCCAAACACTTTGTAGTCACGTATTTGGACATCTAGTTCTCCTGCCTACTTTGTAGCTTAAACGATGGACTCTGGGGGTGTGGCAACAATTTTTCGTTCTCCAGTTAGCGGAACCCAGATCTATATATACTTATTTTTTTCCTTTCTGGCCTTACTTATAATATATTTATCACATTTGCGCCTTATTTATCAATACCACCCAAGGCTGTTACTCCTTGGAAGCCCGAGGTTCTCCTTTCTACTGTTATTAATGATGGTCATATTTCATTATTAGGGCATACCCTCCAATACCTTTTCCAACGTGACTGTACTTTTCTCCTCTCTTTTACGGATTTTCCATTTAACTAGCCTTATCTTCTGTCTAGAATACTGAATCCTTACCGCGGATCAGCCCACAGGAGATGGATTCCAGTCTCCTCATTTCTCCAGGACCGCCTCAGTCTTACTACTGAGAGGTCAGTAGGCTCCCTTGCGTTCAAGACTCACAGACTTCTGATCGGAACTTTCCCCTGATATAGCCCCCTTTTTCTTTCTATTCTACCTCATTAGGTATCGTCTACACTTACTATCACCATCTACTACCAACCCGGACCAGACTATTTCATTAACGGTTACTCCCGCTTGAGGCGCTCCTCTTTACTCACCGTTGTAAGCGCCACTTTTTCAATTAGCCCTGATTTTTCAATTAGCCCTTCTTTTGCTCTCTTGAGATTCTTTCACTTTATTTTCCCTACGTGTGACACCATTCAAGGGCCTTTTTTCACTTTGAATTTTCTAGCTTTCAACTCACCGGTTTCCGACACGGGTCTTTGGTTCACTCTCTGGTTCCACAAATGCAAATTAGTATCCTCTTCACCGCCACATGGGTCCCCCTCCTTCCTGGACAATTCTCTACCCCACTGTTTCAAACTTCTTATCACAGTAGGATGTCACCCTTTAGCTGCACCGTTTTTAACAAAAGACCTTACTACAGAGATCCAAGGCTCACAGCTGTTATTCATTATATGATCCTTGCACCCTTAAAAAGGAGGAATGTTTTTATTTCTCCTAATTTTTCCAGCTTGCAAGGGTGCTGCACTTCACAGCACACATCCGCAGTGGAAAACGCTTTCAGGTTTGTCTAGGCACAATATTTACCAAACCTGTGCTAGACATCACGCACACGCCTTTGCATTACAGTGCAAAGGTATGTGCATGATGCTCTGCAGCATAATTCTGTGCCAGTGCTAGGGATAGAGCAGGACAGTGCCACATCTCTGTAGATATGGTTCTTTCTTCCACTCTCTCTGTCGGGGCTTTAAGTGGGATGAAAGATGTGTGGGGGGGGGGGGGGGGAAGAGTCTCAAAAAAGGGCGTGTAATATGTACTTATAGATGTGGCTTCAACACAAAATACATTTATTTTTTTGCAGTTTTTTATAGTGCAAACTCAACTCTAAGGTATTAGAGCACCAGCTGCATTACACAAGGACACATTCATTTTTGGTAGGCGCAGGTATGTTAAGTGTTCTGCTCAGAGTCACAGGATGTTGAGCCAACACTAAGACTCATATCTGGTTCCCAAGCTCCAAAGTCGGCAGCTCTGGCCATTACACCACATCATAGTGCGCCACCGGCCTGTATTTGGGGGTCTCTCTATGCTTTCCGTTATTGCATCCAGCTATAATAACAGAACAACTGGCATGCACCTAAATACAGCCTGGACTATTGGCTTTGTCAGGGGTTGTCTCTGTGAGCTCTGCAGAGAAGCCAAGGATTGGATGACCTTGTATTCTGAACACCTTTTTGACCCACTGACAGCACTGTGAGAAACTCACACTGCCTTCCGCCACAGCTCCAGAGCATTCAACCATGGTCGTTATAAACACCTGGGGCCAGATTTACAAGGAAAGTGACTCAGTGCGTGCCGCAAACCAGTTTGCTGCGCCGCACTGAGTCACTTTCAACGCACAGGGATGCAATATATTTACAACAATATGTTGCATCTCTGTGCTTCCCCCTGCGCTGGGGCACAGACTGCTGCCATGTGCCGGCACAGGCATCCTTGCACCATGGTGCAATGATGGCTGCTTCGTGGGGAGATTGTTTATGTGCAGGAAGGAAACCATTCCTGCACATGAACAATCAGAAATGGAGTTTTCCAACTTCTATGTGTGCTGCATTAGCACACATAGAACTTGTAAAACGTCATTTATTTAAAGGGATGGTTTATGTGCAGGAAGGGACACCTTTCTGTGCATAAACAATCATTAAAGTTTATTTCCTCGTTCTAGGTGTGCTGCAGAATGCAGCACGCATAGAAAGAGGAAGAAACCGCGGAGAAATGAATAACACCTCCCTACGCTTCCCCCATTCATACGCATTTCCAGATTTACGATTTTTTGTAAATCTGGAAATGTGTCAGGTTCCATGGGTGTTGCGTGGGAACAGCAACACCCATGAATGCCCCTTTCACGCAAAGTGCTATAAGCTTTTAAGGGGCCTATTACGATGTTGAATCGGTCTCTGAATCATTTCCGAATGAATCCGGTCCTGTGAGTCCGAACGACCAATTACGATGCTTCCCAACATCGTTCGGACGAACTCGCATTGACTTCAATGGTAGTCTGTGTTCCGAACGAGAACACATGCTCCCATTGTAAAGAGGGGTGTTTGGGGAAAACCTTGCACCCTGTTGCGGGCACCCCATGGTGCCTACCACATTGTGCATGGTTGGGAAGCAGGTCCCTTGGGTACCCCCACTGGCCCCAACCAAACATCTCCGGGTGAAGGTGGGCCCGCAACCGGCCCCCATAGACAGATCTGAGAGCCGTTTCGTGTCTGACATCATAATTGCTTGTCAGTAGCAGAACGAAACTTGAAGGGACCCCCTCCTGCAAGTTACATGGAGAGGGGCACCCCATGCTCCGGATCCATTCAAGCCTGCTGCCCATGCATAGTGCCGGAAGCGGCCACCTGGAGCTCAGGGGGCACCCCTGCAACGCAGGGATGGCGGGGGCTATCGTTACGCAACTTACCTATAGGGGGATCTGTATATGATAATCTGATGTGACACCTCAAATCAACAGAGCTTCCCCAGTAGAATGGGCATGTAACAGTAGAAGACACATATTAAAGAAAGGTCCAGTCCTAAAACAGCAAAAAATGCAAAATCCAGGATGATTCTTTGAATGCCATCCTGTGACAGTACCTACGAGCTTTATCAGAATTTCACAAAAAGGTAAAGTTAATAGTGGATTCCCTGTCACAAAGCACACAATGCACCTGTAGTGTATACAGATCAATTTTTTCTGGGTCAATTGATGTGATAAAATAAAACGCTAGGAATTGCTTAGGTTGTTAAATCAAACATCAAAGGTGGAAAACTGCATTCATGTTGACATGAAGTAACCTTACAAAAATGTATCGAAGGCCTGACCCATCTTTAAACAAGCAGTATGCAATGCTGGCTGTTAGAGCGCTAGAGGACTTAACCAGGCTCAGGGGCACAGCTATCATAGGTGGAGCCGATGCAGTGGAACTAGTGCCCACTGCACTGTGCAATGGCTGCATTGGACTACTCAACCTGTAAGCAGGAGGATGGTTTTCCTTACGTGCATAAGGGCTGTCTGCACCCTTGCTACACACTGACCACCTGTATCATTTGTGCAGCAGCTTGAGTGAAATCTCCTGGCAGTTGCTGATCTATTTTCTTAATTGAGTCAAGTCTTGGTATGCAGAGCATTCAAAGATCCCAGACTCGGCAGCTGATGAACATCACAAGACTGAATAATAACACCCGTCTTTTAAAATGAAAGCAGGACAAATAAATCTGAGGAGTATAACTATTCATTTTAAAAGCATTTAATTAGACGTGTTTTGCAAACAAAAAACATAAAACAACTGGTCCTACAGAGCGTGGTTGTTAGCAATTAATCTTCAAACGCCTGCATGCTTATTTCTGGAAACTGACACAATCCATTCATCAACAGAGCAGTGCTTCGTTTGTCAAATATTAAATGAAGGTACTCAGTTTTTTTTTTTTAGGAGGCCACACCCACTTTTCCAGCTCCGTCCACATCCTCCAAAGGCTCCACCCACTTCCTTTCTTGGTTCCACTCACATCCACGCCACCTCCTCACATCTTGAGTTCCACAAGAACAAGAGGGCAAAGGAGGCATGGCTGGAGGTGCAGAGGAAGAGAAAAAGGGAAAAGAAAAAGATGGGACGAAGGAAAGAAAGTAGGTCAGGGGAATAGATACAAGTGTGAACGGTACTGGGTCAAGGAGGGACAAAGAATAATGAGTGTAATATTGCAAAGAAAAAAAAAAAAAGATTGAAATACATTTATGTCCTTAACATACCATGAATGTTTATAAAGCACATATTCACCAAGGGGGTCCTAGACACCAATTTAAAATGTTATTGACCTCAAAAACATGAAAGATAGAGTTGCACACCAAGATTTCAATTCATGACCCTGAGAACAAACACCGATTCTTGGAGTGGATATAAAGAAATGCGCAAGAAGGAAAAACATAAAAGGGAGAGTGATGAAGGAGGAGAGGTCTGAAGGCAAAGATAGATGCGGTAGACAGAGAATGTGATGGAAGTGAGAAAAGCAGAGCGAGGGAGTGCAAGACTGGAGTGGAACATGATGTGAATGAAAAAAGGAAAGAGGAGAAAGAGAAGAAGAACAGACAGCGGGGTGCGTGAAAAGAGAGTTCAAGGGAAAGATGAGAAGGTGAAAAATGATAAGCAGTTAATGAGGGAAGGTGGCGATTAAGAGGAAACTTGGACGTAGGGCAGAAAATGAAAGAAGAATGGAGAGAAGGGAAGGAGTAAGGTGTGAAGGGGAGGAAGAAAAGCAGATACTGAGGAAGAGCAAGAAAACAGTACACCTCTCCTTTATTAAATATAGAGTAATTAATTATGAAAAGTTGAGGGGTGACAGGGCTTTATCGTTCTTGGCCTGTCTCATCAATGCATAGCTGTGCTGTCCAAGACACACAATAGCGATTTAGGACACCATACCACTGAGTGGCAAGCTTGGGGGCGCACCATTTGCGCATGCACTGTGAAAGCACGTGCCAATGTTAGTTTTAAGGACTTGTTCTTTCAGAGTGTATGTGAACATGGCGGTCCCCTCCACCTCCTCAAGCTTTGTGTATGTACCGCCAAAAGCGATTGTTGCACCAGACTCCAGGAGCGCTAAAGCCGGCGCTGACAACACGTTCACTTAGAAACTCATTAATTCAACCACTCACATTGACTTGAGTATTGAAGAATACATGACAAAATAACTCCATGTGAAGATAGAAACAATGTCATATTTTTAAATTACGGTTTCCTTTTACAATTTGTCCACTTCAGGCTTGTATGCAAATACCCTTACGGAGAAAACCCATGAAAGTTTGACCAATTATGACCCGGCCCATTGAAATTATGCGATTCTGCAGCAGCTAATTAGAAAATTGCTGCACCTGTGACATAATCCGATTTTATTTTTAGGTCATACGGTTAAAAGCTACTAAAAACTCTACCATACGTGTTACCATGCAGTGGCAGTTTTTTGTCACAGAAAGGCAGTTATCTTTTCAGTTGCTTATTGGTGTATTTAGGTGTTAAACTATTAATAATGAGGTGTAACGTTTGCCCAGACAGCGTTAATGTTGGCAAACATTATGAAATAGTGACTACTGCTTCAGAATGTGCCACATTTCACCCCCTAATTTTCCTTTTGCATAATGTAGTAAATCCTGCTGCAAAATTTGGCCCTACAATGTTGCATACTGCGAGTGATTCTATGACCCAATTGTAACCAAGGTGGGTTTATTACTGTTATTGAAATATGCTCTCCCTCATATATAATTCCAATTCCATCCTAATAATGCTACAACAAGTATGCGTCTATTTAACTCAAGAGCCGGCAGAAAATTGTTGGCCGCACATACGACGAGATTTATCGTTACCTTCCAGGGTGAAATAAAAATGGAGAAAACAAAGGGCCATATTTACTAGAAAATGACGCGGCGCTGCAAGGCAGCTTTCTGCCCTGAGCTGCATCATTAGGAAAGTCCAGATATGCATCATATTTATAGCAATATGACGCTTCCCTGTGCTTTTCTCTGCGCCGGCACACAATTGGCCGTCTAGCGCCAATTCAGGTACCCTTGCACCATGGCGCAAGGATTCCTGTGTTTATAGTTTTTGTGCAGAGACACAATGCACATTAATTTCCTTCATGCACAAAAACAGTCATTGATGGCGTTTTCCTCCTTCTTTGTGTGCTGCATGAAAGAGCAAAGAACAAGTAGAAATAAAAGTATTTTTCCTAGTTGTGTCACTTTAAACCCTCCCCTAGGGAGGTGTAGGAATCTGATGCATTCACAGGTTGACTAAACCTTGTAATACTGGGAATGCATCAGAATCCATGAGTGTTGCATAGGAACACTCACAGCAACACCAATGAAATGCCCCTTTCACACAGAGTATTGAGTCAAAGGGGGCCATATTTACAAAGCTATGAAAAGCCATGCCCTGCCCGCAACTGCCTCTAAATTGAAATCTAGAGCTGTATCAGAAAGAATTTTGACGGGCACCATTTCAGGGCTTAGGGGGTAATGCCCGACAAAATCTTTGTGACCTTGTAAATATGGGGCAAAAAAAAAAAAAAAATGTGCTGCCGGTGCATCACAAAAAGTGACGCACTGGCAGCGCAAGGGGCTTGTAAATCTACCCCCTGGAGCTGACCCAGTTCAATGCATGTAGTCAGGGCTTTAAGTGGGCCGGGTCTCACCGGTGCTGAGCACCGGCAGTTTTTTAAAGGAGGCCTCGAAATGTGTCCCTATCAGGCTCTGTTTTGTGCCCTGGCACAGGGGGTCCGTTTTTAGATCTCACCTAGCGAACGCAGCGCATGCGCTGCTTCGCCTTGGCAAGACTATTGTTGTCAGTTTGGTACACGAAGGGAGACAAACCATGTGCGTGCACGGATAGGCTATGTGCACGCGCATGGCATCTCCTACGCGTGCTTGATTCAGCTCCCCGGTTGTTTTAGTTCACCAGCTGCATTTCATAGCAGAGCTTCAGGCACCATCGCTAATTTTGTGTTATTACCGGCAGCGACAATAATAACCTGTAAGAGAGAAGGAATGTCTACGACGTGAGCTCCTCTTCTAGAAAGGCCTCAGCCAAAGGGAAGAGTGCGACGTCAAATGCTATGTGCAGAATCATCGACAGCATAACGGGACCATTAATACCCAAAAAATCACTTTCTGAAAAAGCAGAACTACCGCATATCTCTTTTGTTCTGTAAATTTTATTTGGGACTTTTTGCAACTAAAATATTTTGCACTGTTTCATTTGTTGGTGAGAGATGCCAACTTACAGAACTTCGAGTCCAGAATCTCTGATATTTTCGGCGGAAAATAAGATTTTCTCTGTAAAGTCCACACACCCCTCTCGGGTCCCCCCCGACTCCAGCAGTCATTTTTTGATTAATTGACACCCACCTTTTACCCTATCTGAATCAAGCTATGGCTGACATTGTGGATGTGTGAATTTAAATCACAAATTCAGAACAAAGTTCTATTCTGTAGGTAGTGTAACATTACATGTGACATAATTGAAGCGATTATTCAGATGCAAGTTAATTGGTGCTCATCAAAATGATTACTATGGAATGCTGTTTCAAGGGTAGTCCGTGACTCGCTTTTACACTACTTTATACCTGCTCTCATGAACGTGGTTCCCTTCACATTACAATATTATTCATAGGTAGTGCAATGCACACCGTTCTTTGTTAAACTTTATATTTTTTCCATACTATGTATTCTCAATGCTTGACCATTTCAACTTTGTGTGGCGTGCAAGCTCGGTTCGTGCCCTGTCCCCGTTGCGCTATTCAACAAGACTAAACACGAAGGAACCACACTTTGGAACCTGTCCCGCTGCACAGCCCAATCCTGGATTATATGAATCCAATAAATCAAATTTTCAATTCCACCTCTTTTAATCTCTCATTATTTTTTTGCTTAATCTTTTTTTCTTAACATTCTTCTTCTTCGATTTATTTTACTCATTCATCTGTAAGTGATGATCTTGGCTCAGCAGGAAAATGACGCAACGCTGTGGAATTCACTTTTTGTGGACATGTGAACTCGGGAGTTCGTTTTTTAATCAATAACACACATCACGGTAAGCACAGTGTGGAGTTTAGGGGATGAGATAGGAGGTGGAGTGACAACAGATGGGGAGAAGTTATTGAGAGAAGCAGGACAGAGTGGTTTCTAAACTACAGCGGTCAGGGGGGTTGAAAAAGGCTCACGAAGGTGAGACTGCTGGAAAAGGGAAGTAGCGAATAACCTTTTTTTTTTTAAACAAGTCTGCGTAGGCTATGTTTACAAGGGGAATGCATTCAGTTTATGTTCTATACTGTACCTAAGGAACATTACATGTATACTGATGGTGAGGTTATTGAATCCTTGTATTGCAGATACCCCTGATGAAGGGAAATTAATCCCGAAATGCATTGGGTGACGCTAATAAAGTCGTGATATGCAGAAACATGTATTTCTCCTGTGTTTGTGCCAACATCATCACTTACAGATGAATGAGTAAAATAAAATCGAAGAAGGTTAAGAAAAAAAGATTAGGCGAAAAAATAAGGAGAGATAAAAAGAGGTGGAATTGAAAATTTGATTTATTGGATTCATATAATCCAGGACTGGGCTGTGCAGCCGGACAGGTTCCAAAGTGTGGTTCCTTCGTGTTTGGTCCCTTCACATTACCTCGTCTTCAAGTAGTGTTAGATTCTAACATAATTATGAGGGTATTGTATAACCTTCCGCATTGTCACTTTCTTCATTTTGTTAACCATTACCTGTGTATCTTGTTTATATGGTTACGAGAATTATCCCCAAAAACGATTGAACATAAATATGGGCTATACCAGTCAATATCTGGCATCAGTCCTTTCCACGCACAAGAACATGCGCCACAAAACCGCACATAGGGTAGAAACGCTGCGTACAAATTCTGCCAATATATTCCATACTGTGACATTCCAGAGATTCGAAGGAACACCGTTAGTGACACCACATACTCCCACACAGTTTTGCAGATGTGACTTTAAAGCCAGGCACCACATGACATCACACCACATAACATAACATAGATAGAGGATAAGCCATAAGTCATTCCCAGGTGCGTGACCTGTGGTGGGTCACACTGGCAATAAAAATTTTACAATTTGTGTTGAATTTGTAACCCTGTGTCTAAAATGAGGATTTGGCCTGCAAGGACTGGCTGGTTAGAACAAATCTTTTATGGACTTCCATCAAAAAGTTGTCGCTAGAATAGCTTGGCAAGTTGTTGTACATACTTATGCAAGCAGCAAGGTCACGTCAGCTCCCAGCTCCTTAAAAGCAAGTGGATTAATGTGCAAAATTCTGTGCCATTGAAAGGTAGACTGATGATTGGCTGAGAGATGCTAAACCAGAATGGGTGTCAGCATGGCCCTAGAACAGGGGTCTTCAAAGTGTGGGGCGCGACCCCCAGGGGTGGCCGTGAAGTGATGGAAAGGGGGTCACGCATTCCTGGTCACACTTCTGCCCAGGCACAACAATGGTTTCAGCCCCCCCTCCTCCCCCCGTAGTGTGTCTCAGCTCAAGCTGCTGTGGGCTCCGCTGGGCTGTCTGCAGTCTTATCTCCTGAGTTTTTCACAGGTCGTTAAGGACCATTTGCAGATTTATATATCTTTTGTAAAGTGGTTACTGAGGCTTAGTTTTTTTTTCCTAGTTCCAGTACCCCCTCGGCCCCAACTCTGCTTTTTAATTACATTTGTATTCTACAGTTACTGCAGTAGTGAGAATGCATTTCATGAAAATAAATAAGTAGGGTTGCAAGAAGAAAAATACCAACCATTTGATGTTTAACCCAGTCTGTGCCCATGACGAGATGGTCTCGTCATGGAGCACAGTCGTGCTGTGCCCATGACGAGACCATCTCGTCATGGGACCCACCCTTGGGGGAAGCGCTGGCGCTCCCCCCCGTGATTCCTCGATCTTTTTTTTTTTGCTGGGGAGGCAGGGGAAGACCTTCCCCTGCCTCCCCCCGCCCGCATCATCAATGACGTCAGCGCGCGAGCCGCGCTGACGTCACCGGAGGCTTCCCCTTTGCTCTCCGAGGCGCAGGAAGCCATGTGCTTCCTGCGCGTCGGAGTGTAAAGGTCAGTTTTGGGGCTGGGGAGGGGGTGTTAGTGCATCTGTGGGGTAGGTAGGGTGGGGGCACAATGTTGGGGGGGTTGGAAATATTTTTTGGAACACTCTGCTTTGTTCCTGCGCTTGGATCGTCCAAGCGCAGGTGATTTTGTGTGCAATTTCAAAAAAAGAAAAACGCTTGTTTTCGTTTCTTTGTCGTTTTCGATCTTAGGGGTGCTGCTAGCGTGGGATGGGGGTGGGGGGCTAAATAAAGTAAGCATTAGGGGTTGCAAAGTGGCCAGATTGATTTTATGTGCATTCAAATACACCAGAATTATTTAGTTTTCCAGTGTAGTGCTACTTTCACTTTCTGGTCTTCTTTTGAACAGCATTGTTGTTCCCCGGGGGCAAAATAAAGTTAGACAGAGGGATTGCAAAGTGGCCAGATTGATTTATTTTACATCTTGTGATCGGTGGGTGCTGGCAGGGGGGTGGGGGGTGAAACAAAATAAGTCAGAGGGGTTGCAAAGTGCCCTGTTTTTTTTTTTTAGTATGCAAATACACCAGCATCACAGAGTTTGCCAGTGAAGTGCTACTTTAGTTTACTCGTGTAACGTTGAAGAGCATTGTTGTTCCCAGGGGGGTGAAATAAAGTGAGACAGAGGGGTTGCAAAGTGGCCAGATTGATTTTATTTGCATCCAAGTACACCAGCATCGGAGTTTGCCAGTGAAGTGCTTCTTTCGTTCTCTTGTCTTCCTTTGAACAGTATTGTTGTTCCCAGGGGGGGCGAAATAAAGTAAGACAGAGGGGTTGCAAAGTGGCCAGATTGATTTCATTTGCATCCAAGTACACCAGCATCAGAGTTTGCCAGTGAAGTTCTACTTTCGTTTTCTCGTCTTCCTTTGAACAGCATTGTTGTTTCCAGGGTGGGAGAGTGTACTATTTCTGGAGGTACTGCAATACCTGGTTGATGGGTGCATTGGAAAACACAATGTGCACCATGGGTCTGTGTTTATGGATGTGTACTATTTCTGGAGGTACTGCAATACCTGGTTGATGGGTGCATTGGAAAACACAATGTGCACCATGGGTCTGTGTTTATGGATGTGGTCTACCATACTGCTTATGTTTTGTAAGGATGTAAGCAATGGACAGTGAAACGGTTCCCTTCAGGGCCCTCTAGTCATGTCCATAACTTTTCCGGTGAAACCACTCGCTGATTTCTGAACAGTTAGTGAGAGATCGTTTAGGTAACCATGTTGTTTCTGCTTACATTTCACATGCTTTGCATTCCCTAGGAGTGTTTTTTTTTTTTTTAGGCAGCGTATTACTCTTATCAAGTGCATAATTTGAATTGAGCCACATCCAAGTGTTTATAGCGGGCACAATTAGGTTATAGCTGAAGGCAGTGCGAGTTTCTCTCAGTGGGCAAGTATGGCGTTCAGTGGGGATGTGGCACTATTGCCGGAGCTGTTGAATTTGGAAATGGGGAACCGGGTTCAGCCTTCATGACCAGTCCACCACACCACTGTACTGAGGGAGCATATTCCCATGCTACACCGTAGAAGGCCCCACTAGACCTTAGAAGGCTTGATGTCTTAGCACAAGCAGGTGTACTGTAGTGGTGTCAACTTACAAAAGAGTACAAGTAGAGGTATAAAAGTGCAATAAATGGCAGACACGCAAAACACAGGAACACACTGGGTAGGCACTTCTACGGGCATGGAGAACAGAATTTCCTATAATGTAAAGACTTCCTTCACACAATAGAGAGGGTGTGAATTAAGTTTGGAAGTGTCTTTGCAGGAGGAGAACTTGGAGGTTAGTTTTGAAGGATTGGGAAGAGGGAGGGGGTGGTCCGGAGCTGAGGCTCAGTTCCAGATTCTCGCCGCGTTGCTTGTAAAGGATTGGGCCATCGATCTTTCCTTTTTGAAAGTGGGAGGGTCAAGCAATACATTTTGCGCAGTACGTGATGGTCTAGAGCATTATATGCATATGTTACAATAAAGTTTTTTTTCTTCTTTTTATTCTAGTCTAAAGCTTTGACGGTGGCTGTTCTGCAGTTTTGTGTAGTTGCATTGTGTTGGCAAGAAATATTTTGTTGTTGTATTTACACCAAATGAGTAATAATATAATGTCTGAATGAATTTTTTTGTAAGTGATGTCATAATGGCGGCATAGTTAGTTAGTAGTTTGAGCATGAAATTCTTTGTGATGGGTTTTGCATAGTCTTATGTGTAATTGCTTTTCTCTTTCTTTTTTAGTGGGATATTGTTGATCCATACTGTGTCTGTACAGAGTTGGTGGTGGTGAGTAGTTTAGCTGCCTCTGGCAAGTGAGTGGTATTGTTTTGGAGTATATTTGAGTTTTTGATAAAGGTGCTTTTTGTTTATTACTTATTTTACAAAGAGTTTGTTGTTGTTGACTTGTTTGACAAGTTACCTTTATTAGTAAGCAATATGGCTAGCCGTAGAATGACTGCTCAACAGGTGGTCGGTATGCTTCTTGAATCTTCCTCTGAGCATGATTATGAGACTGACAGTGCGTCTGAGGGAGAGGAGGGAGGGGAAGATTCTGGCAGTGAGTTTTCACTCAACATGGAATCATCGGATGATGAAGGTACTCTCAGTGCAGATGAAGGTACTCTTGGTGTGGATGAAGCAACTCTCAGTGCGGATGAAGTGCCTGTCTTAGAGGAGGAAACTGCTGTGCCGATGGTGCAAGAGGCATCTGGATTGCAGTCTGAGGCTGCTAGGCTTCCTACTGGAAGTGCTGGACTTTGGGTTGATCCAAACATGGTGCAGCCGGTGTTGCCTGCCTTTAGCGGTGATGCAGGGTGTACAGTGAATTGTGAAAATGTTTTGCCTATACAGTTTTTTCAGTTGTTTATGGATGATGTATTTTTGGGTGAGATTGTTGAGCAGACGAATTTGTATGCTGAACAGTTTGAGGAACAACAGCGACAAACTTAGGCCCCAGTCTAGAGCTACCCGGTGGACTCCCACATATCTGGAAGAGATGAAGAAGTTTTTGGGTTTGACTTTATTGATGGGTGTGGTAAGGAAGCCAACCTTGGCTTCATATTGGTCTACTAGCCCCTTGTTGGCAACTGCCATATTTCCTGCAGTTATGACTCGTAATCGGTATTTACTTTTGCTACGTATGCTGCATTTTGTTGATAATTCTATGGCGTTGCCACGAGATCACCCTGACTGTGACCGTCTTTTTAAGATTCGGCCAGTTCTTGATCACTTAGTGGATCGATTTTCTGAGATCTATACTCCAGGGAAAGAAATATCGATTGATGAGTCTTTGGTCTTGTTCAAGGGCCGTTTGGTTTTTAGGCAGTACATCCCTAGCAAGAGGGCACGCTATGAAATTAAGCTGTATATGTTGTCTGAGAGTAGGACAGGATATGTTTTTAATTTTCGTGTGTACACTGGTAGAGATTCTGCTATTGACCCCCCAGGTTGTCCGTCCACTTTTGGAGTTGCAGAGAAAATTGTGTGGGATCTTGCTAGAAGACTGTTTAACAGAGGCCACCATTTGCACCTTGATAACTTCTATACTGCTGTGCAATTATTTAAGGAATTGTATAAAGTGGACACTTTTGCATGTGGCACAATCCGCTCTAGCCGTATAGCTTATCCGAAAGAGCTTGTTTGCAAAAAACTTCAGAGGGGGCAGTGCAGTTCCTTGCGTAGTGATGAACTACTAGCTGTAAAATTTGTGGACAGGAGGGATGTGTACATGCTGACTACCATCCATGATGAGAGAACTTCACCTGTGACTGTTTGGGGTCAGGTTGCTGAAGTGCGCAAACCTGTGTGCATTCTAGACTACAATAAGCACATGGGTGGTGTTGACAGAGTAGATCAGAGGTTGGAACCTTACTCTGCTATTCGGAAGGCTTATGTTTGGTATAAGAAGTTGGCCATCCATTTCTTCGAATTAGCAATGTTCAATGCTTTTATTGTGTTCAAGGAGTGTTCTCCTGCGTCAAAGTTGACATTTCTTCAGTTTCAGCACTCTGTGATAGCTAGCCTTGTTGTTGTGGAACAGGCAAGTGTTCCTAGATTTGGAGTGGTGGAGGATGTGGTTCGATTGAAAGATCGCCACTTTCCTGATTTCATCCCTCCCACACCGGCAAAAGATTTTCCCACTAGGAGATGCAGAGTCTGTTGGCGAAGAGGTACGCGGAAGGAGATTCGTATGTATTGCCCCGACTGTCCATCTAAACCTGGGCTGTGTGTCCCTGCTTGTTTTAGAGCGTACCATACTCAAAAGAATTTTTGGGAGCATTCATGAGGGGTAAAGTTAACTGATTGGTTTGTAGTCTTTCAAAAATTTGATTCTGTTTCAAGGTTGCCGTTAGTGCAATGTGTTTAGTTTCTGATTTTGTGTTTGTAGATTTGTATCTATTTGTGATTTGTTTGTGTTTCTATTTTTGTCTAAAAAAATCCTAAATGTGTTGGCAGTGTGTGTGGACTGGCACTTCTTTGGCGGTGTACGTGGAGTGGTGCTTGGCTGGTGGTGTGCGTGGACTGGTGCTTGGCTGGCGGTGTGCGTGGACTGGTGCTTGGCTGGCGGTGTGCGTGGACTGGTGCTTGGCTGGCGGTGTGCGTGGACTGGTGCTTGGCTGAACTGGTGCTTGGCTGGCGGTGTGCGTGGACTGGTGCTTGGCTGGCGGTGTGCGTGGACTGGTGCTTGGCTGGCGGTGTGCGTGGACTGGTGCTTGGCTGGCGGTGTTGGTTGAACTGGTGCTTGGCTGGCGGTGTGCGTGGACTGGTGCTTGGCTGGCGGTGTGCGTGGACTGGCGGTGTGCCTGGAATGGCGCTTGGCTGGCGGTGTGCCTGGAATGGCGCTTGGCTGGTGGTGTGCCTGGAATGGCGCTTGGCTGGTGGTGTGCCTGGAATGGCGCTTGGCTGGTGGTGTGCCTGGAATGGCGCTTGGCTGGTGGTGTGCCTGGAATGGCGCTTGGCTAGCGGTGTGCGTGGACTGGTGTTTAGCTAGCGGTGTGCGTGGACTGGTGCTCGGCGAGCGGTGTGCGTGGACTGGCGCTCGGCTGGCTGTGTGTGAGTAGTGACTTGCTGCTGGTCACTACACACACTGCTAGCTGAGTGCCACTCCACGCAATCCATCTGCTTGTGTAGTTGCTGCGTCAGGAATGTGGGCGTGTGAAAGTTATGGGCCCTTGAATGGCGCTGTGTGCTGGTGTGAGTTTTGTTATGTGATGGGCCCGCGGCTGGCGGTGTGAATGGTTTTGTATGTCTCACGCGTATGAAAGGTGTATGAATGGCCTGTAAAGAGGTCGGTGCCTTGTCGTGGGTTTACAGCTCACGAGCTGTGAGTCAATGGTTCAGTTTCTCGCCCTTTCAATTATTAACAGTGCATTTCATTTTTGTGAAATCACTTGCTAATACAATTGTATATTCTGAACCATCACTCACCCTCGTGCCAAATCCAACCAGTATGTGTGCGTGCTTGAGGATTAGATGGCTGTGCAGTAATATTTGCCTTTCTGAAGCAGGGTGTACCTTGTCCCTTTTGTGAATTTTGTAATGTGTTGTTTTTGTGCCTGATGGTGCGAATGGTCTTGTGTGTATCACGTATGAAAGATGTGTGAATGGCCTGTAAAGCGGTTGGTGCCTTGCCGTGGCTTTACAGCTCACGAGCTGCGAGTCATTGGTTCAGTTTTTTCTCCATTGAATTATGGACAGTGCATTTCATTTTTGTGAAATCTCTTGTTAATAAAATTTAATATACTGAACCATCACTCGCCCTCGTGCCAAATCCAACCAGTATGTGTGTGCGTTTGAGGAATAGGTGGCTGTGCAGGATTCTTGGTCTTTTTAGTTTCTCTGCCAAGGTGTATATTCCATGTAAAAATAACCCACCAACTGTAGATATTGTCGTAAACCCATGGGAGTTCATGGTGATATCTCTCTTGTGCATTACAAAAAGGTTTTTTATCCTCAATGTCCTGCAAACCTCAAAATATCTGTCACATTGTCCATGCAATATTGTGCCGAAATTCTCACGTTGTAGAAACAATGTCAAAACGTTCTGGTTTTGCAAGGGGGTCAACTGTCTTTTTGGCCTGTGCTCGGCGGCCATCTAGGCAAAACTACCAAACCCATACATTTCTGAAAACTAGACATCCGGGGGCTTCCAGGGAGGTATGGCTTGCACGGATCCCCCAACGTTTCCTTACCCAGAATCCCCTGCAAACCTCAATTTTAGCTGAAAAAAAATCACTTTTTTCACACTTTTTTGTGTGGGAAAGTTGTGGCATCACCGGGCTCACTCAAATTTCACACCTCCCAGCGTTCCCCTGGGTCTCCCGGTAAAAATGGTGCCTCACTTGTGTGGGAGGCCCAAGTACCCGCGACAGGCAAGGGCCCCAAACGTAGTGATGCGACATCAACATTGCCCATCTCAAATGTCGCATCACTACGTTTTGGGCCCTTGCCTGTCGCGGGTACTTGGGCCTCCCACACAAGTGAGGCACCATTTTTACCGGGAGACCCAGGGGAACGCTGGGAGGTGTGAAATTTGAGTGAGCCCGGTGATGCCACAACTTTCCCACACAAAAAAGTGTGAAAAAAGTGATTTTTTCAGCTAAAATTGAGGTTTGCAGGGGATTCTGGGTAAGGAAACGTTGGGGGATCCGCGCAAGCCATACCTCCCTGGAAGCCCCCGGGTGTCTAGTTTTCAAAAATGTATAGGTTTGCTAGGTTTCCCAAGGTGCCCGCAGAGCTAGGGTTCAAAAACTACAGCTAGTCATTTTTCCACAAAAGAGTCATTTTTCACTGCGAAATTGAGGTGTGACCAGGTTGCGTTTTGCGCCGTTTCCTGTCGCGGGCACTAGGCCGATCCACACAAGTGAGGTACCGTTTTTCTCGTAAGACTTTGGGGAACGCGGGGTGGGTGGAAATTTGTGGTTCCACGCAGATTCCGGAACTTTCCACGACAGAAATGTGTGGAAAATGTGCTTCTTTTGACAATTTTTTAGGTTTGCAAGGGATTCTGGGTAACAGACCCTGGTGGGAGGCAGTCATGTCACCCCATCCTGGATTCCCCTGGGTGTCTAGTTTTCAAAAATGTATAGGTTTGCTAGGTTTCCCAAGGTGCCCGCAGAGCTAGGGTTCAAAAACTAGAGCTAGGCACTTTGCAAAAAAAGGGTAATTTTGCATTGTGAAAATGTGGTGTGACCACGTTGCGTTTTGCGCCGTTTCCTGTCGTGGGCACTATGCCTACCCACACAAGTGAGGTACCATTTTTATCGGGAGACTTAGGGTAATTCAGATTTGTAAAGGAACTGTTATTATCTATTGACTTTCCATGCATTTCTGCTTTCCAAATGAAAGATATTGTGTAAAAAAGAAGTCATTCTAAAAAATGACTGATAATTCTCATGCTAGTATGAGTAGTCCCAATTTTAGAAATGTGCAAATATCTACTGTTTCTAAACTCTATATTTTGTTCCCATTTCAGAAATACATAGGTGTCTTTCATACCGATTTTTCCATGTACACTTTTTTACAGAATAATTACTATATACCCGGTACATAATAAAAAACCATTGCAAGTTACTACTCAGTTTTTGGCTCTGGGTTCGTCGGGTTCTTGGTGAACCTACAAGTCCTATATATCCCCACAACCAGTAATGTCCAGCGGATGCAACGGTATATTGCTTTCAAAGAGCTGTCATAATTAGAAGAAGTTACAGGTGAAAACGTTGACACAAAAGGCTGTTTTTTTCAACTAAATTTCAATTTATCCTACATTTAACTGTTTGTTTCTATAAAAAAACCTTGATGGATCTACACAAATGACCCCTTGCTGAATTCAGAATGTTGTCTTCTTTTCGAAAATGTATAGCTTTCCAGGATCCACTACTGCTTTTGTACCCATTTCAGCCACTAACTGGAAGGAGGTCAAAAGCACAAAAAATTGCAAAAATAGGCTATGTCCCAGAAAAATGCCAAAACTGTGTAAAAATGTTGGGTTTCTGACAAAAGTAAAGTATCCCCGAAAAGCTGGGAAAATGGTGATTTCAACCCCACAAACCCTTTTTTGATAACATTTGCAGGGAAAAACCCAGATGCTTTCATTTGCAGCCCGTTTTTCCAATTTTTCCAAAAAACCCCAAAATTTTGCTGTATTTTGGCTCTTTTCTGTGACCCCTCCAGGGGAATCCACAAACCCTGAGTACCTTTAGAATCCCCATGATGTTGGAAGAAAAGGACGCAAATTTGGCGTGGCTACCTAATGCGGTCAAAAAGCTACAGGGGCCTAAGCGCGCACTACCCCAAATAGCCAAAAAAAGGCCTGGCACAGGAGGGGGAAAAGGCCTGGCAGCGAAGGGGTTAAAGAGCCTGCAAAGGCCTCCTCTTAACACTAAATGGGATTGTAAATAAAATCATATGCATTCATTCGTAACGTGACTTTTCTGTCTTTGTTCCCTTTAATTATCAGTCATGGATCATTGAGGCAGCCCTAGAACACAATTAAAAGTGCTTTCTATTTATATTTGCTGTTCCAAGTACGCACAGATGAGTGCTGAAATATACAGCTTTAGGTGACTGCTTACTTTTGTACCGTCTGGGACATCAAAATAATGACTAGGCAACCCTAACCATAGGACTGGAAGTGTGTTGCAGGATCAGCATATTATTTATTTCCTCCACCCTCAATCCCTGATTAATGTCATAATAGAAATAGTTTAACTTATATCTTAAACCCTACGCTGCCGTCAAGAATATGCTGAGTTACTTCAAGTGTTTGGGAGTGCACCCTGCATTCAGAGAACTCACTTCTCATTCTCGCACTTCACTTTCACACTCACCCTGTACTCACAGCGATCACAATGCACTCACACTGATCACCATGCACTCACACCATTCACCCTCTCACACTGCACTCACAGTGATCACTCTGCAATCACAATGCACTTGCGTTCACCCTGTACCTCAGCCTGCAGTCACACCACTCATCTGCACTCATGTGACACCTCATTCACCTGTCCCCTCACTGCTCAATTTGCAACTTGCTCAAACAAGCTCATCATTAACCATGCATTCATTCGTCCCACTCTGCACTTGCATCCGCACCCAAATTCATGGCACCCTGCAGTCACTCCTCTTTCCCTACTCTCACACTGTTGCATCACTCACCGTGCACTCACATGGGCACACTTCACATCCACAGAGTGCAGAGGGTTAATCTGCCTGCTACAAAGAACATGTACTATGCAGATCACAGAAGTGTGAGTAAACTGAGTAGCACAATAAAAAAAAAAATGTTTGTCAGAAAGGTGCTACAGAGAGATGAGGTGCTTTGTTGGTGAGTGGTAGAGAGGGAATTTATGGAGAAGGAGTAAACGGGGATGGGGCACCAAAAGAGACTGTTGCGCCGTGTGTGGCCTGTGCTATGGCCAGCCCTGCCTGAGAGTGTAGGCCCCCCACGAAGGTTGGGTCTAGTGGCTCCCATGCTTCTGCCTATTACTATTATTTTTTACATTTGTAGTGCGCTAATGTTACCAGAAGGTGTGCTGGGGCTAATAGCCATCTGCTCCTGAAGGCAAATGAGAAACATACAGAAGGGGAAGGAGAACCAGCCAAATGGGGTGACCTACAGAGCATAGAGCCAGGTTTTTATATCTTCCTAAAGGATAATAGATTCTTGGTGGAGCGAAGCAAAGGAGGGTGGACGTTCCATCACTGTGTGGCCTGCACCAAAACAGCAAGACAGACAATTCGTGCCTTCCTGAATTAGGGAACAAAAAGCGGCACAGGCCAAGAGGAGCATACGGGTCCAACCCGTGTGCTCGGTGAGGAGAGCTGCAAGGATGAGAAAGGACAGCAAGGGAGTGAGGGAATTTGATTGAAGAGGTCAGGGATGAGGAGAAATGTGAAGTGCCAAAGGGAAGTGAGGACTCGCAAGAAGTGAGTGTGAGGGAAAGTTGAGGGCACAGAGGAGGGATACTGTCAAACT
This sequence comes from Triturus cristatus, assembly GCF_964204655.1. Taxonomy (NCBI): domain Eukaryota; kingdom Metazoa; phylum Chordata; class Amphibia; order Caudata; family Salamandridae; genus Triturus; species Triturus cristatus. Next base: position 908,707,169 of record NC_140593.1, on the reverse strand, counting down.
GTGAGAGAAGATAGCTGAGAGATGATCTGTGACCTAAAAAGTAATTTGATGCGACATTGGTGAGGGACAGCAGCGATAGGGGAAGAGAGGGAGTACTGGGGTGGGTGCTGAGCAGTGATTAATTTGTAATTAAACATGTGCCAGGAACCTCACCAGTAGGCCACTGCAACTTTAACCACCCACCCATTGCCTTGCATGTGCGGCCAATGACAATACCTATGCAACTACGAACCATAACACTGTACAAGTGTGACTATTTCAAGACCCCAAAGCTATAAGAATGGCATGGATGTCAGGAGTTTATTGTTTTTAATGTATATTGAATTAATAAACAGCTGTTCTGCTCATCTCTAAATTACACAGACAGAGCCATCAAGTGACATGTGGCAGACTGTCATATTGCCATTGTGGACAATTAGGTGCCAGTGCGGAGCAACGGAAACCACCTGCTCAAATTAAGCACTGGTGCGGAGGTAACAGGGGAGAGGGACATTGGTTCAAGAAGGTGTGAAAAAACAAAGGATAGATGTGAAAGATGAATGGGGGACTGGAGAGGTGTAAGATACAAATAGACAACAATTTGAATGGAGAGACTTGAGATGAATGAGAAGTGCAGATGGGCACGGGAGGTGACAGGGCCAGAGAGGCCATGAGATAAATGCGAGAAACTGTTAGAGATGAGGGCAGTGAAAAGGCAGAATGGCAAGAGGTGATTAAGGGTGAAGTGAGAAGTTGAATGGGGAGAGTTTAGAAGTTGTAAGAAGGGGTGAATGAAAATGGCCTGCAAAGTGAGAGAGGGATCCAGGATTGGGAGAGAAGAGGAGAGAGGGATGGAAGGGAGGGGTGAGAGGAAAGTGGCATGGGTAAATTGCTCAACTCTGCACAAGACAGCCAGGGTTTTAAGGGACCCCTGCTGCTCCCGGCCAGGGGAGCTTCTAATGTGGCAGCACGTATTCCTGCGGAGTGGAAGGCCCATCACAAAGGTTGACTAGACATCTTTCTGATGTTAATTGCTGTATTTTGGTTATAAACTGGTACTGATGGGGTGAAATCTTTCCTCAGTGTTACTGTGTGCAAAAAAAATCAAAATAATGAACAATTCTATCCCAAAATAACGCTGCATCACATATTATTTAAATTTTCTTCCCACACAATTTAGTCAAGCCTGTCGTGTAATTTGGTCCTCACATGCCTCGTAATTCCAGAAGCCCTGCCTACAGGTTTAGAAATGTTTATCAGGAGTGGTTCCTTACGACTGAAAATGTTGACAGGGGGGTCTCAGCACCCAAAAGTTTGAAGACCTCTACCCTAGAACCTCGCCCCGAGTGGTGGCGTTTACTCTCAAGACTGTGCTTTTAGGAGGCAATCATGTTTAATGTGCTACATTACCCATGAAGAGTAAAGACCCGGATGAGCAGTTATTCGGATACCATCGACTGAGAATCTCAATCAACTCTACCTGTCTACTTGTATGTCTAATAATGTATTCTAGAATGTGGAGTCTTTCTGGCATTACTTGTCGGGCTCCTGCTCTAGACAGTCGTGGGCCCATTTCCTAAGAATAAATCTTCTTGTGGATTTAGCATACAAATTGGCTGTATGCTTTCTATTGCCACACTACAGGGGTGCGGTGCTGCTTTTGTTACAGGAGGCAGATATTGCAGCCCTGCTGCAAAACCAGCCCCCAGTAACAAAACCGGCCCCCACGGGCACAAAACTGGCCCAACCCCTCCGGCCCACTGGGGAAAGACCAGTTGACTGCTATGGCCAGTCTGGCCTGGTTGTCACACTGTGTGTCTTACCACACCGTTCCCTTTAAGGTGCGCGCGCACACACACCTCTTGACGTCAGCGCGAACTGCCGTGTGTGGAGCGCGCACACATCCCGGTCATCGCGCACACATCCCGGTCATCGCGCGAGAACGCCGCCGCAGCTTTAAAACAGTGAGCAGCGCGAAAGCAGGCACCTTTTGGAAGCCGTGTTCCTGGAAGAGTCGCGACAGAGTTCAGGTAAGGCTGCTTTGGGGGCTTGAAAGAAAGACCGTTGCAAAGCTTCCTTCACAAGCCTCCCTCCCCAGACTCCCCCTATGCTTTTTCAGAGCTGATTGCTTTTGGCTGCCCAGAAAAATCCAATCTTGGACCCGAGAGAAGCTAAGGGGGCGCCGCTCTCTGCGGCGGGATCAAAAGTATTGGCCTCTCGGAAAGCGGGGCACCTTTCCATGGAGGCTCATGCGCGCAGGGCTCTGGCAGGAGGATGGTGGCGGGCAGCCGGCAGGGCACCCCGAACATTTAGCGAGATTGGCGGATTGAATTGCGTACTTTACTGCAGTAAGAGGTTTACTGCTGAGACCTAGTCTGCATGTAAAGTGCCGGTGCGCTGTGTATCATAGCAGGTGCGGGCACCGAAACCTGCCTGGGCTGCGAGGGGCAAAGACCACGAGCTTTTTTGCAGGGAATGGCGGCGGGCCCTGTCTGGTCCCCGAGAATTGCAGAACACGAGCCTTATGGCTTGAGTGTGGGGAATGAACCATGTCTGGGCTCCGGAGGGGTGTGGGGGGTTGAAGACCATGAGCCCTGTATCCAGCAGAGGGGTTTGAGGCCTGCCTGGGCTCCAAGGGGTAAAGGCTGCGAGACCATGTATCAGGGAACGGGGTTTGGGTCCTCTCTATGCTCCAAGGCGTTTCATATCGCTTCTGTGTGGCATTTTCTTAATTTCACTGTAAATAGGAGTGACATTCAATGACCGAGTGACTTTCTCGGGAGCAAAATGACGAAGAGGTAAACATATATAAAAAAAAAGTACTAGGAGAGAAAATTGTAAGTGGGTCAAAATGTAAATCTTTACACAAACATCCAACCGAGCAAAGGATTCTTCTTCAAAGTGGTTGATGTGGGTCTAACATATACAGAATCCAGTGTTTTAAAAAAAAATCATAGGCAGAATAAGTGGTCCAAACTAGTCACTGATATAGCCCTGAATAAATGTAGAATTAATTTATGTAGAGTACTGGACAAATGGTCTGGTAACTCTGCAGGAGGTAGATGGTGGGCCTAATTAAAGAAAGTAGTAGCTTTTCAGTTTTTAATATTATATAGACAAGTAGACATTGACCTGGACAAATGTTGAAACACCATTGCATCACAATTACAAAAATGTTGCCTTTTCCTATTTCAGGAACCTTTCTGGTGGTCCTAACTTGTGGTGATAATCTGCGATAGCTTTTTCTAATGGTGCAGGCATAGAGTTTCAGGCATTTTGTGGCCTTAATGTTGAAAATACCTCTTAGACAAAACTATTCTTTAGCAGACATTTTTGATGGGTAGAGCTGATCTACTCGATATAATATTAAAATGTATGTAGGCAAAGAAATAAACTCTGTGGTCACCCAACACTTAAATGATCGATTTTACTATCACCCATTTCAGTGGGACTCATTTTAGCAACCTTTGAAAGATGAAGGGAGGAGTCAACCTTCCTAGATGTGATTATGTGAACTTTATGATAAGCACAGATCTATACAGAGGGTGCTCAACCTATTGAACCATTTCACTGCACACTGCCAATCATCTAAAATTGCACAAGATGCTGGACACCCATAATCCACCTAAAATATGAGGTTGTGGAATGCTTTTTGAAAGGGAAAAAAAAAACATTGGTTTGAAATGCCCATTACAAAAGGACATTAGCATCAAGAGTTGCAGCATTTTAATTAGGCCTGTGGGAAATTTCTATTATGCTGGCATAACATGCGTCATTTTGGGAGTTGCACATCACACTTTAATGTAAGCATTTATGTCATTATGCCATGTGGCATAATTACGCCGGGTTTGTGGAAAAAGTATACTTTAGGAGTAAGGGCACAACATGAATAACCAGAACACGAGCGGCAGTTGTTTGCACTTGTGGTTTTGTGTTATTATGTTTCCACACACAATGCATCCTGGTGGCATTGTGGATAGCAGAGTTATGATGAACTGTGGCTCTAGAAAAGCTCATGCTTTATATCCACACCTCACCGAAACCTTTGAGAAAGTATGGAACTCACTGATACTCTATTTCACTTTGCTACTGTTTTTGGACTACCCTCCCCCAGTTGACAGCACTGGGGCCTATTCTACATAGACTGTATTTGAAAGTAGGTGGTGTGATCCCAGGTATTTGTGGAACTTTTAGGGGAGGCAACCCCAAGAAATCTACACATGCATGTTGTATAGTAATGTGCGGCTGCAAGAGCAATTGTGGGCTCTTGTTTAAGTATTGATGTTAATCACAGCCCGTAAAGGGGATCATGGTACCACTGTTGAAGTATTCTGATTTTCTAAACCTGAAGTATACTTGCCTGTGTAACCAATTCATGTCCTGGTGTGTTTATCCAATATGCAAACTGTCCTTTAGACCCTTAACGTGGCGCTGTATGTGTGAAAATGCACTTTTTAAAGAAAACTTTTGGTGTGACAATTGGCGCTGCAGACGCGCCTTCTGGTTACTGGCGCACACAGCCATGGTTGCAGCGCACAGAGACCCTCCACTGCCGCACACAGAGGAAAACAATTCGAGGGAACATTGCTTACCACCCCAGATGATCTCCCTCCATGACCCCACCACCCCGATACTCATTTTGAGGCCCTACAGCTCATGCTATCCCTTAGTTCTTTCGTGACCCTATTGTCCCCTGGTTGTAGCACCTTCTATTTTCTCCTGCCCTGGGTCGCATTGCTTCACAACCCGTTGAACATACCACTATACCTTACCTTTGCAACTCACTATGCGGTAAGCAGCCTGCAGCGTTCACACACTGCTAACCAGCCTTTTCAGGCTGCACCTGACTCCAGCGCCATTCCACTCCCCAGTGCTTGTTCTTTTCTCCCCATGTCATGGCTCTTTCATGTCACTTCGCACTAGCGGGATTCAGGCTACTGATTGCAGTGATTAAAGTTAATTTTATGTCTTGGTGTCTTTTTTTAATTTGCCTGTCCCTGCGTACATTATCATTATAAGTCTATTATGTTGTTTTGTTGTTTCTAAATGCAAAATTCCACATAAAAAAAAAAACATTTAAAAAGAGAAGAAGGCACAGAATAAACATTGAAAACTTTCCAGCCAATGACCAAAATTATATATATATATATATATATATATATATATATATATATATATATATATAAATAAATAAATAAATAAATAAATAAATAAATAAAATAAAATAAAATAAATGACCTCAAAAAGGTTTGCAAACAACTGGTCAAGGCAAAAAAGAAAGACGCCCTAGCTAGGAAATGAAAAGCATTCCTAAGCGATAGAACAAGCATATGCAATGCAATAGGTCTCGCATTTGTGAGATTTTGAGCTATTAGGATTTTAAATTACAATGCCTTTTATTTATGTGTTGGTTTTGTTAAACAAACAAATAAAAGGAATTGTCATTTACAATACTAATAGCTTAAACTCTCAAAAATGCGAGACCTATTGCGTTGCAAATGCTTGTTCCTGGACTGCAGTGACAGCGGCACATCCATGTGGAGAAGTTATGGCATGACGTCATGCCAGGTGAGTCTTGTAGGGAAAGGGAAAATCCTTTAAAGAGTCATTTTCTCTCTAGATTTTCCTTCGGTTTTTTAAAACCCAGGAGCAGCAACATTGTCGTGGTGTCACGAGGGCTACAAGTAGAATCTTTTTTAATATTATATACAAGCCATAGTTGCTGCTTATTTATCTGATGTAACTAACAACCTTTGACAAAGCCAATAGCCCCGACTTCTTGTAGGTATGATATTACTTGTATGATATATCTGGATGCAATGATAGAAACAGCAAAATACAAGTCGGGTGGCACACTATGCTATGCACAGATTTTTTAGCTGACAAGTATTAAGCCACGCCCTTGATTGCATTGGCCACGCCCCTTTGACAGGCACCCCCCCGTTTTTTCGTCCCACTTAAAGCCCTGCATGTAGTATATAAAAGTAATGCCGCACGAAAAAAACACCCAAAAACAAAACATCCTGAGAATAGCTAACACTCAAGTGCAAGATGTACTAAAACATGGGAAATATAAACGGAATCTTAGTCCTTGACTTGGATTACTTGAAAAGTCATTACATTAATTGCTTATAATTATCAGTAGAGTCAAGGACATAAATATACGGCCCTATAGGGACCCATTTCAATGTCCGTTCTAAAATACTACTCGACCCGAGACCCGGAGGGACCCGGCCCACTTAAAGCTCTGCCCCTGTCATGCAATGCACCGAACAGGGAGCAACGCTGCGTTCCATGATGTGCTTCTGGGCCACCATGTCTCATGTTAGCGCTGCCGGGGCTCACTTATATGACACGCGGCCGTTTGTCTCAGGGTTGTTCTGCTTTAAACACACATTTGAACAATCTAGTCTTGCAGTACTCACAGGGCTGTGCACAACACCGACGTCCTGTCGCTTGTTTCTGCTTCGTGCCGCCTCGTGGTTCTCATTGGCTGATGAAATTGCACTTTCGTGAACATTCCCTGGAGGATGTCCACGCGCTGCTACGCTGATCGCTGCGATCACACAGAGAAGCAACACAGCCGGCAGCACGCGAGCCATATCCGTTACCTGCTCAAGCGGGAGCTAGACTGAACACCCTGCTCGGACACAGACTCGGTTAGACGAGGACGTCACTTCCTTTACTTAACTATATAGGGAGGCTTTCGAAACTACGCCTTTTAATTGGGAAACCAAACCACCTCCAGTATAGTGAATTTCTCCCTGAAACTTTTCAAGAATCTCAGAATAATTGGCCTTTGTAGGAGTGTCAACAGAGGCTGCGCTCTTCCATTGCCACTCACTGAGGTTTGTTTAATACTGAAGCATTTCTAATTTGGAGTTTTTGTTCATACGATCAACACAGAATACAAATAAGATTTTTTTTAAAGCCGTAGATTTTTCTGACAGTTGAATCAGAGTGGAAAAGTAAGAGGGGAAAATATAAAATGGGATAGAACAAGGAAGTGAAAGGAGGAAAGGGGTGGTAATGCTATGTCATTAGTTAGGATTAAAACGTTTAATCCTAGTACGAGTGTGATCTGTGGATTTACATCCTTTTCTAAAATGGTGGTTGAAAAATCTTTTTATTGAAGATTTTTCGTTACTGGAGTTACTCAAACGCTGTCTCTACCTTGTAAAATAAAGGTGTAGAAACTGTAATGTGTTACATTTACCAATGTCCGTCGATATTGGTGGAAATTCTGCTTGCATACAGAGGGCACTAAGAATGCCCACTAAATTTGTGGTACATTTTCAGTGTCCATGAAGTGCTCTCCCTAAAATGCTGGGAGTTAAAAATGAGCATTTTTGCGACACTATACATTTGTTCTCTATGCCCACACCATGACCATTCCCGCAGTTCATGGAGTTCCCTTTGCCTAACATGGCGGTGGACTAATCACACTAGAGTGAACAACTGACCCCCCTACTATGTGTCACAGAATCAACTTCAGACACTGGTGGAGTCGATGGCAAAGCTGGAAGAGTTTTAGATGGTGGCATTCTTTACACCGAGGGTACACAATCCATAACTTGCACAACCATAACCCTCAGACCAAAAGCAATGCACATGATCGTACACTTTGTGAAACAGATGCAGACAAACATTGTACATCATCTTACAGATGAGATTACATATCACTTTATCCATACCACTCTGACAGAGATGCCTGGGAATAGAGTGTGATATGGGGGTTTATTAAGTGTTGTTTAACTGCATTTTATTTGTTGGTGTTTTTATTTATTGGAGTAAATAATATGAGGTCATACACATTTCATTTGGTGTGCGAGTTACCACAGCTTGTGAATTTCACAGTTTTTTTGATTTTATTTCATAACCATATCTGCACTTGACCTGTTTTTTTAGGTGAATGTCTGAGGATTTTTTTAAGCACACATTGAGGAGTTACAGCTATGTGCAAGTATAACTTCACCTTAGCCTTTAATTGGTTTCAGTGAATGCTTGTGAGGTTTTAATCATATTCCACATCCAAAAGTTCAGTGAAACCAACCCACAGCAAGTGGCCAACATCCCTCTAGGCATGGACTCTGACAACGTGTAGCGTGGTTTAGTCGCAGACCCTGGTCTATTGCCTGGCTCTGTTCCCCAGCTTTCATGGAAGGCCTACCCAAGGCACGCTGGCAACTTCCACTTTATAGACTCTTTGGGCATGCATAGTGGGCGTTGTCTGAAGGGCCTGATTATCACTTGAAGCCTACCCTGATCCATTCAATGATTCCTCAGTCAGAAAAACCTTCACCTTAGGACACACCCAGACCAGAAAACTGTTGTGGTGGCAGTTACCAGTCTGACATCCGCTGCAGATTGAAATCATTTGACAGTTTTATGTTATTGATTGAGGTTGGCCAAATGGCTGATATTGTACCAACAAGATCAATAGTTTAATGTCAAAGGTCACTAAAAAAATGAGGTAAATAGTTGTAGGCGTTATAATTCCTTCTTCTAAAAAACACATACATCAATAACTACAAGTGATGAAAATAGGTTAGAAGTTAAACATAAATGCAGATGTAGTTTTCACAAATTTCTATTAGCAACTTCCATGGAGTCTGTTAGAAATTGGATTTCTGGTTGGCTAAGACATGCACCTAAGCCAGGCAGAAACCACCCCTCTAGTCTGGGCAAGGGAGTTACACGCTGAAGATAACCCGTGCTCACCCCCTTGGTAGCTTGGCACAAGCAGTCAGGCTTATCCCAGAGGCAATGTGTAAAGCGCTTGCACAACACACACACACAGCAGCAACACACTAGGCACACTACAAAAGAAACTCCACACAAGGTTATAGAAAAATAGCCTTTGTATTATCCAAACCACATTAGATCATAACCACACATATATACGGTGCCAACTGGCACTAGGCAATATTCACAGGGGATTATATACAGAACCAGGCCAATCGGGCCACGGTCAGAACCATCAGAATGCAGGTAGTAAACATAAAACACAACCAGTAACTACTGGTACAATAATGACCTCAGCATTATCACATTAGGCATAAAACACAATAGGCCCAAACCTCATTAGCATTAACACATTATGCAATAATCATCATCCTAAAACATCATAGCATGACATTAGGCATCACAAGCATAAACACATTATGCAATAAATCTCATAGCCTAAATACATTATGCAATATCTGTAGGCATGAACACCTTAGGCATGAACAACCTAACATAAACACATTATGCCTACATCAACACATGAAACAACAGTCTTGGGTTTTGGCTTGAAGACAGCAAGGCCTAGCCTAATAATAGCAAATACCAAACAATGTGCCAGTGCTGCACTTGACTTATACTGAATTTTTTGTTCAGTGTATTGATTGAAACAATCACACTTGTGACTACTTTTTCAGTTTGATTTAATCAAACTCAAATCTTTGAATTACATTTAGTTTTTCTTTACAACAGATATTTCATAGCCCTAATACCATATCTCATAGTGGTATCCACATTACTTTTTTTACAACAATTTTTTAAACATTTTGGACACCTCCTAACAATATGTAACAAAAATGACATATACTTCACTCACTTTTTAACACTCATACCCACTCACACCCATTCATAACCTTTATCACATTAAAACAAACTAAGTGATATTGTATTTATAAAACAAAAACGGCCATCTACATAGATAGTATTCCCAGCTTTTTTAGAGTTTTGGTCTTTGTTTTTTAGAAAAATTGTCGCTAGTAGATTGACCATAGATTATAAGGTCTACGCGTTTCAGATCCCTTATCTTCCTGGGACCCTCGTCAGGACCAGTGTTCACTGCAGTTTGAATGCAGTCAAAAACACTCAACGGCGTGTTAGGCGAATTAAACGTCCACCCTCTGCTTGAGGTGTCGGCTGGTGGAACAGACTTAAGTAGTTCATATCGTGCCACAATCTTTGATGAATCTTGGTCCGTGGACCGGCTTGGCTTCAATGTTGCCAATTCCTCTCGTAGCGCTTTTTGGAACGAGCGTCCAACGAATCGGTGGCGTTCTAGCGATTAGGTATTCTGCTTTTCTTGGCTATTCTAAAAGCAGAATACCTAATCGCTAGAACGCCACCGATTCGTAGGACGCTCGTCCAATGCTCTCCTACCTGCAGGGGGGGAGGCCCCGACAATGTGCCCCGGCAGTCCCCCTTCCGCAGGTTCACCCTAGGCACCGACAATGTGCCTCGAGGAACGCCAGCCCGGCTTATGGCGAACAAAGCAAAAACCAAAGGAAATGATGGACGGAGTGTTGAACATTGGGTGTGAGTGTTTGATTGGTTCTGATGCACCCCCTTTTGTACCGCTTTGTTCGCCATAAGTTGGCAGGGTATGCGCAGACGTGAGTCCCTTGCTCACTTTGCCACTGGATTCAAGCAAGCCTGGCTGAAGACGGCTGAAATGCCAGAAACCGGTCCTAGGAAGCTTGTTTCCGGTCCAGGGAAGGCATGGTTTGGCAGGTCGGGCTGGACTGTTCCCATGAGGCACAGGGTCAGACTGATTCGCATATGGCCATGTCTGAACTGGGGTGGCAGAGTGGGCTAAAGAACGGTGATGGATCAAACCCAGATCTCTTGACTGGGTGTGAGTGTTTGATTGGTTCTGATGCTCCGTCCATCACCACCCCCTTTTGTACTGCTTTGTTCGCCATAAGTTGGCAGGGTATGCTCAGACGTGAGTCCCTTGCTCACTTTGCCACTGGATTCAAGCAAGCCTGGCTGAAGACGGCTGAAATGCCAGAAACCGGTCCTAGGAAGCTTGTTTCCGGTCCAGGGAAGGCATGGTTTGGCAGGTCGGGCTGGACTGTTCCCATGAGGCACAGGGTCAGACTGATTCGCATATGGCCATGTCTGAACTGGGGTGGCAGAGTGGGCTAAAGAACGGTGATGGATCAAACCCAGATCTCTTGACTGGGTGTGAGTGTTTGATTGGTTCTGATGCTCCGTCCATCACCACCCCCTTTTGTACTGCTTTGTTCGCCATAAGTTGGCAGGGTATGCTCAGACGTGAGTCCCTTGCTCACTTTGCCACTGGATTCAAGCAAGCCTGGCTGAAGACGGCTGAAATGCCAGAAACCGGTCCTAGGAAGCTTGTTTCCGGTTCAGGGAAGGCATGGTTTGGCAGTTCGGGCTGGACTGTTCCCATGAGGCACAGGGTCAGACTGATTCGCATATGGCCATGTCTGAACTGGGGTGGCAGAGTGGGCTAAAGAACGGTGATGGATCAAACCCAGATCTCTTGACTGGGTGTGAGTGTTTGATTGGTTCTGATGCTCCGTCCATCACCACCCCCTTTTGTACCGCTATCTTCTAGAAGTGGCATTTCTAAAATAGCGATAATAAATTTGCGCACACCATTGCACAGCATTTATTATTACTATTCCAATCATACCAAACTTGACCACGCTGCTCCTCTCATATCAGGAATTACCACTGAAACACTTATCAGGGAATCCCAAATGCATTCCTATAGGAGGGCAGCCTCACAGCAGTGAGAAACCAAAATGGCGGTTTGCCACTACGAGGACATGTCACACACTTAAGGTACATGTCCTACTTTTTACCTACAATACCCCCTTCCCATAGTGCTAGCTAGGGCCTACATTAGGGGTGACTGACATGTAGTAAAAGGGGGGGTTCACAGACATGGCACACACTTTAGGTGTCACGTCACAGCGGCAGTAACACTGCGCGCACAGGCCCTGCAATGGCAGAGACCTGAGATAGGTTTGAAAGGCTACTTTGGTGGGTGGCGCAATCAGCGCTGCAAGCCCACCAGTAGCATTTAATTTACCAGCCCCGGGTATATGAGATACCACTTTACAAGGGACTGACAGGTAAATTAAATATGCCAAACAGGTGTAGACCAATCCTTACTATATTTAACACAGATAACACACGCACTTTACACTGGACAGCAGTGCTAAAGTGCCCAGAGACCTAAAACCACCAACACCATGTCAGAAAAAAGGCTAAGAGGAAAGCAACAATTTCAGGGATGACCCTGCAAAAAGGGCCAAGTCCTACAGAGTCTACCTGGTAAATCACATTTATGTTAATATTTTTTCATCAGGGCAAGCAAGATTGTAGTCAGCTTTTTCCGCACTGCTAGGACAACAAATAAAAACACATTCATCTTAGATAGTGTGCAAAAACATTTTCTGCCCACATTAATATTATATCATAAAACAACAGTTCACCTAGTGTTCGTTTTAAGAAAAGTTAAACAATCTGTGTAGTGAAATAACTGCATGCATTTAATGCTTACGTAGATAATGAAACCATACAAATATTCAAATTAAACCAATTTAATGTATGCATGTCATATAGATTATTAGAGTAAGAACAAAATATATACAGTGTGTTTTAAAAAAACACACAACTCCCTCTCTATTGAGTTCATGAAGCTTCAATTAGCCCACCATTGGATTAGATCCTTGCTATTACTAAGTTTGTGTGCTATAAATTTGTCAACGTTTTTCACTTTGTGTTCACTCTGTCTACTCTGTTGTTATGTGACCAAAACTAGGCCTAAGTGGAAAACGGCTTTTCATCTACATTAGTCCTACCTTGCTCTCCATAATGGTTCTAGCACTGACCTTTTAGCCAGTTATGTGCTAAATAAATTTCTATTGATTTCCTTGAAACTAGCCTCATCTATTATGCATTAGGATTCTTAGAAACGTCCCCTGCTCACGACGTACATAGCAGGGTTAACATACTCTGTATGAAAGTCATGGTCATCTTCATACTAGGGCTATAGAACAAATTTGCATAATTGCAGGTATTGATTTAGTCTCATTTACACAATTGTAGTCACAACATAGTGATTGTTGTAGGAACCCTGAGGCTATCTTTATGCTACAAAAGAACCATACCATCACTAGTTAGAGGAGATGCTTCCACGCTGACGAAAGACATTCTGGCACATGCATCAACAATGCCATTTGCGATTCCTTAATAGCGAAAAATAAGGATTCACTAATAAGGAACAGCAAAAGGCTATGCATGTAGAATTCGCTTACAAAATAGCGAATCCTAAACATTCCTTAATTGCTACTCGCAAATTGCGAGTCGCAATTAAGGAATACCTCCCATTGATTCCTATGGGCCTAGAGACCCATAGGAATGAATGGGAAGACTTTCTCAATTTGCTAATCTCAATTAGAGAATCACAAATTGCTCATGCTATTTCAAGGGTGCCAGGGTGTCAAAAAGACACCCTGTTGCACCCCTGAAATCTGCATATGAATACATCTTGCACACACACATGCCCCAAGGGCATGTGTGTGTGTAAAATGGAACTTTGAAAAATGCACTTTAGTGCATTTTTCAAAGTTTTTGCAAATTACCATGAAGTTCAACTTCATGGTAATTTGCTCCCCCTATTAGCGAAATCGCACATTTTTTAACTTTCATGCATTGCATTTAAGGAATCTCAATTTGTGATTCCTTGAATGCAATAGCAATTTGAGGAATCGCAATTTAGAGATTCCTTAAATTGCGATTTTTGCATTTGGGATGATGCATCCCAAATGCAAAAATCCCAGTTGCAAAGGGGCAGATTCTGAGAATCTGCCTGTTTGCGACTGGTTTTTGCTTTGATGCATGTGGGCCATTGTGGTCCTGACCTGCAGAATCTCCAGCATGCATCGGTCTGACATCCCTTGCGGGGTTTCCAACTAAAGACCAAGATGGGGGTCCTTTGTTCTCTCCCATCGGGTAATGGGGTTGGCTCTTTCCTAGGGGTTTCTTGGCTTTACACCCACTGTTGGACCTGACGTCCTTCGGGTAGCTTGGCTCAGGCAGAAAGGCTTTCCCTCCAACATTGCATGTCGTGCTTGCATCACACCCAACTCACACCTCAGCGCTACACCGCTAAAAAATGACGCTACACAGAAACAGTGTTCAGATTTAGAAAATAAGTTTTATCTTTCTTTATTAGGTGCACTCAATTAATGTTATCCATTACATTTCAGGATCAACATTACATGGTATTCAGAACAACAGTATAATTCCTTTCTCTACTCCAGTATAGCACATTCCTAACCACTATCACATATGTCAATCCAGCGCCTAGATTCTAATATACCAAATTAAATCCCCACATATACCCCTTCCTGTAACATTTTCTTAACACAATACTCCAGTTGGTCAGCAGGCCCACAGGTGGCCCTTCAGACAGTTGGTTACACTAGACACTTCACTTCTTGAATCCTGGTTTGTCACCTTTGGTCAATCTTATACATTAGGCGCTATACTGGTGATTTATCTGGTTGCTAGTAATCACTGTTACATTTGAGCTTGCACCTGCAGCTTTTCAGTGACTGGTAGTCACACTAATCCAGTTGAACATTTACGCATAAACCATCCCTGTTCCGGGAACCAGACTAATACAGTTGCACCTTATTTCTACCTCTATTCGGGGAGTTCCCAATGTGTAACCCACAGTCTCGCAAGGGTATATCTCCTGGCTCCGGTAATTTCTATTTAACCCAGTATCTGGTTTTCAGTTCACAAATCCCAGTGCATTTCCTCCCTTTTTGCTTATACCCAGCTTACTGTTAACCTCGTGGTCCTCCTCTCGTGAAGGTCGGCGAAGCTTGAGCCGAGTTCTCACTTCTTTCAGGGAAGACGGGTTCACTGTGCAGACATGGAGAGATCTCTTCAACCCAGGGGGCGGTAATGGGGCACTCCCACCTACCACCTCCCCCAAGGGCTGCCCTGCTAGTGAGTCTCGCTGCGGAAGGCCACCTTGCTCTCTCGTCCTAATATCACTGACACAGAGTTATTCCCGGTCAGCTACTCGGCTCGGTCCTGGTCCCCCTCCGTAGCTACTGGGAGACGCGCCGCCGCCGCCTGAAGCAACGCGGCATGGAGGCGCGGCCTCCTCCTACTACCAGCGGCAGGGGGCGGCGCTTTGACGTCGGCTCCTGTCACGAGTTACTGGGGAGACGGCTTCCAGGCCTCACGACCCTCTCCTCCCAGCGGCGTCTTCCCTCAGCTGCTACGACGCGTCACTCACTCGCCGGCTCACACCAGGAAGTCCCGACTCACTCTTCGGACCTCCCGGCTCACTTCAGACCACTCCCCCGCGACACCAGGCGATCCCTCAAACTCGGGGTTGCAGCGGCGATATCTGGCCACAGCGCTCCTCCGGGACAACGCACAGGCACGCAGCAACCCGGCCAGCGGCGGTGAGTACCACGCGTGGTGCTTCTTGGGTACAGGGTACTATCGGTCACAGCGCCGAGCGCCACATCCAGTTCCTGGGGCACTATCAAGTAGTAGGGTTACGCCGCTCTCCGCTGGCCCAGCGCTGGGAGACAGTTGTGATTTCTGGCCATAGAGCGCTTAGCTGGCACAGCGCTTCACAGTTCCTCAAAAGGGGGGGGGGGGCTGAATTGAAGGGTGCAAGGGACGCACCAGAACGGACAAGTAAGTCAATCACCCGATGGTTACTGGGGCACAGTCACCTCCTGGACCGTCCAGAATGGTGGTTGGTCGTTTGTGCCTGTTTATTTCTAAAGTCTCAGGCAACAACAGGGATGAGGGTGGTGAAGTCCCGGGCGATGGCTTCTCACCTGATCTTCCTTCCGGGATTCTGACTAACAGGAGCCCCTAAGTCAGAGAGGAGTCCCCAAATCAGTGGCTGGAGTCAGGGACGGGTCAAGAGGTCGAGGGTGGTATCAGCTGATGAGGGAAGTCACGCAGACCCTAAGACCTGTCAATTCCCTCTCTAGCGTAGCCACCTCCCCACTCAGGTGCCTTACTCCTGTCTACCTCACAGCTCACCAACCTCCTAAAATGGCCGATCGACCTCACCTCTATTTATCACCTGGGCCCTGACTGGCTAGAGTGGTCCAGAAGGTTCCGGAACCCCCCATGACAGTCTATGCCCCAGGTTCCAGGGTGACAGTTTAGTCCACCATTTTGTAAAAACTCCCTCTCCCTCCATTTTAGTGCAGCACCTTGCGCCTCTCCCTCAGTTAGTGAGAAAGGGGCGCCCAGAGCCTCTACATCAACACCAAAAAGAGGGTTAGAGGACAGAAAAATGAGAGGGTGAAGGGAGAAAGGAAATAAAAAAAATGAGGAGGGAACAGCCAATGGGCTGACAGGTCTAACACGCGTCCCCCCCAGCTGAAAGTGGGGAGAGCTACCCAATCTCTTGGGAGTTCTCTTCACTAAGGCGGAAATACCTGAAGAGACCGTCAGCATTGGCGTGGTCCACTCCGGGGCGATTTTCCACCCTAAAATCCATTCCCTGTAGGGAGATGGACCACCTCAATAACTTAGGATTCTCGCCCCTCATTTGCATCAGCCACCTGAGGGGCCGGTGGTCGGTCTGAACCAGGAAGTGCGAGCCAAACAGGTATGGCCGCAACTTCTTCAGAGCCCACACCACCGCAAAAGCCTCCCTTTCAATCGCACTCCACCTGGCTACAGGGTACTATCGGTCACAGCGCCGAGCGCCACATCCAGTTCCTGGGGCACTATCAAGTAGTAGGGTTACGCCGCTCTCCGCTGGCCCAGCGCTGGGAGACAGTTGTGATTTCTGGCCATAGAGCGCTTAGCTGGCACAGCGCTTCACAGTTCCTCAAAAGGGGGGGGGGGGGGGGCTGAATTGAAGGGTGCAAGGGACGCACCAGAACGGACAAGTAAGTCAATCACCCGATGGTTACTGGGGCACAGTCACCTCCTGGACCGTCCAGAATGGTGGTTGGTCGTTTGTGCCTGTTTGTTTCTAAAGTCTCAGGCAACAACAGGGATGAGGGTGGTGAAGTCCCGGGCGATGGCTTCTCACCTGATCTTCCTTCCGGGATTCTGACTAACAGGAGCCCCTAAGTCAGAGAGGAGTCCCCAAATCAGTGGCTGGAGTCAGGGACGGGTCAAGAGGTCGAGGGTGGTATCAGCTGATGAGGGAAGTCACGCAGACCCTAAGACCTGTCAATTCCCTCTCTAGCGTAGCCACCTCCCCACTCAGGTGCCTTACTCCTGTCTACCTCACAGCTCACCAACCTCCTAAAATGGCCGACCGACCTCACCTCTATTTATCACCTGGGCCCTGACTGGCTAGAGTGGTCCAGAAGGTTCCGGAACCCCCCATGACAGTCTATGGCCCAGGTTCCAGGGTGACAGTTTAGTCCACCATTTGTAAAACTCCCTCTCCCTCCATTTTAGTGCAGCACCTTGCGCCTCTCCCTCAGTTAGTGAGAAAGGGGCGCCCAGAGCCTCTACATCAACACCAAAAAGAGGTTAGTGGACAGAAAAATGAGAGGGTGAAGGGAGAAAGGAAATAAAAAAAATGAGGAGGGAACAGCCAACGGGCTGACAGGTCTAACACGCGTCCCCCCCAGCTGAAAGTGGGGAGAGCTACCCAATCTCTTGGGGGTTCTCTTCACTAAGGCGGAAATACCTGAAGAGACCGTCAGCATTGGCGTGGTCCACTCCGGGACGATGTTCCACCCTAAAATCCATTCCCTGTAGGTAGATGAACCACCTCAATAACTTAGGATTCTCGCCCCTCATTTGCATCAGCCACCTGAGGGACCGGTGGTCGGTCTGAACCAGGAAGTGCGAGCCAAACAGGTATGGCCGCAACTTCTTCAGAGCCCACACCACCGCAAAAGCCTCCCTTTCAATCGCACTCCACCTCTGTTCCCGGGGGAGTAGTCTCCTAGACAGGAAAACCACAGGTTGGTCCAGACCCTCTTCGTTGAGTTGCGACAGCACTGCCCCGATGCCATGCTCCGACGCATCCGTTTGGACTATGAACTCCTTGGTGAAGTCAGGGGCCTTGAGGACAGGTGCCGCACACATTGCCTGTTTTAAGGTGTCAAAGGCTCGTTGACACACCTCGGTCCAGATTACCCGTCGAGGGTGCTTTTTAGAAGTGAGCTCAGTCAAGGGAGCCACGATAGTTCCATATCCCTTGACGAAGCGTCGGTAGTAGCCAGTGAGGCCCAGAAAGGCTCGGAACTCCGTCTGAGTCTTGGGGGGTTCCCAGGCCATGATGGTTTCAATCTTGGCCTGGAGGGGTTGCACCTGGCCCCGACCCACCAAGTGACCAAGGTACACTACCGACCCCTGCCCGATCTGGCACTTACTGGCCTTGATCGTCAGACCCGCTTGCTGCAAAGCCTGAAGGACAGCCTGAATGTGACACAAATGGTCCTCCCAGCTGCTGCTGAAGACAGCGATGTCATCCAGGTACGCAACCGAAAAGGCCTCCATCCCGGAGAGGACCTGGTTCACCAGCCGCTGAAAAGTGGCAGGGGCGTTCTTGAGCCCAAAGGGCATCAAACAGAACTGGTAGTGACCCTCAGGCGTGGAGAAGGCTGACCTTTCCTTTGCTCCATCTGTCAGGGAGATCTGCCAGTACCCGGATGTAAGGTCAAAGGTACTCAGATATTGGGCAGCTCCCAACCGGTCAATGAGCTCATCCGCCCTCGGGATTGGATGAGCATCAGTCTTTGTCACAGAGTTCAGTCCCCTGTAATCCACACAGAACTGGAGTTCTGGGGTAGTGCCCAGCGGGGCAGCTTTGGGTACCAGTACCACCGGACTGGACCAGGGACTGCTTGACGGTTCAATTACTCCCAGCTCTAGCATCTTGGTGACTTCTCCATGGATGCTAGCCTTCACCTTATCCGATAAACGTTAGGACTTGGATTTCACAGGTGGGCTGTCCCCTGTGTCCACATCATGGGTACACAGATGAGTCCTTCCCGGGATAAGTGAGAACAAGGAAGCATACTGCTCCAAAACCTGGCGGCAGTCCCTCCGTTGTTCGGGAGTTAGGGATGGTGAAAGGATCACTCCCTCCACCGATCCATCCTTTTCCTGGGACGCAAAAAGATCAGGAAGAGGTTCACTGTCCTCCTCCTCCGATCCATCAGTCACCATCATCAAAGTGACCTCCGGTCTCTCTTGGTGGGGTTTGAGGCGGTTGACATGGAGCACTCGATGGAGCTGCCTGGGGGTCTTAAGGTCCACCACACAGGTGACCTTGCCCTTCTTCTCAATCACCTCAAGGGGGCCTGACCAGCGATCCTGGAGGGCGCTAAGCTCTCCAGGCTCCATAACCCACACCTTCTGGCCAGGCTCCAGCTCCACCGGATGAGCATTTCGGTCATACCATTCCTTCATGACCATCTGGCTGGCTTCTAGATTTTCAGAAGCCTGCTTCCACAACCGAGCCATTTGGCTACGAAAGGCCAGCATATAGCTCACCACATCCGGGGGAAGTTTTCTGGGAGTCCTTTCCCATCCATCCTTCACCAGGCTGAGGGGTCCATGCACAGGGTGTCCGTACAACTGCTCGAAGGGGCTGAAGCCCACTCCCTTCTGTGGTACCTCCCTGTAGGAAAACAGCAAACAAGGTAGGAGGACGTCCCATTTCCTCCGCAGGCTTTCGGGCAGACTCCTGATCATGCCCTTTAAGGTTTTGTTAAACCTTTCCACCAGACCATTGGTCTGGGGGTGATAAGGGGTAGAGAACCGGTAAGTGACTCCACACTCTTTCCACATAGCCCGCATATATGCCGACATGAAGTTGGTACCTCTGTCCGACACAACTTCCTTGGGGAACCCCATCCGGGTGAAAATCCCCATCAGAGCCCGTGCCACCGCAGGTGCAGTAATGGTCCTCAGAGGGATAGCCTCTGGGTACCGGGTGGCATGATCCACCAGAACCAGGATAAACCTGTGACCGGCAGACGTTGGTGGATCTAATGGCCCAACAATGTCGATGCCCACCCTTTCAAAAGGGATGCCAACGACAGGCAGTGGTTCCAGAGGAGCCGTCAGCTTCACCCCTGTTTTCCCACTAGCTTGGCAGGTTACACACGTCCTACAAAAAGTGTCGGACGTAATCCTCATCTGAGGCCAGTAGAAATGAGGGACAAGCCGAGCAAAAGTCTTGTCCTGTCCCAAGTGTCCTGCCAAGGGTATTTCGTGAGCCAATCCCAACAGGAAGGCTCGGTAACGCTGGGGAACTACCAAGGCCCGGGATGACCCATGCACCGGAGCCTTGGGTTCGCTATACAGGAGACCATCTTCCCAATATATGTGGATGTTCCCCGAATTGTTACCCGCTGCCTGGGCTTCGGCATGTCGCCGCAAACCCTCAAGGGTAGGGCACTCCTTCTGGGCCCGACAAAGCTCCTCCCTAGTAGGTCCTCCCTCCTCCTGCCATTCTGCAAGGGTAGGTAAACCCTCCAGGGAAGTCACATCCCCCTCTGTAGACTCCGGGACCACTTCAGTCGCCCCATCCACCTTCTGAGGTGCAGATGCCGGGGCAGGCTTCCCCTGTCCCCGTTTACCCTTTTTGGCAACTGGTTGGGCCTTTGTCCCAGGCTCCAACCTCTGTGAACTCCCACTTCGGGCAGTCACGGACCGTGTGTTGGCACAAATCCACTCAGGTGTCCCCAACATCTCCATGTGAGCCTTGAACTCGACCTCCTTCCATGCCGTATGTTCAAGGTCATTTCCCAACAGACAGTCGACCGGCATGGCAGGGCTTATCGCAACTCGTAGAGGACCCGCAACCCCTCCCCACTCAAAGGGAATCTGGGCCACCGGATAGTGACCCTCTCGGTTGTCAGCCATCACAACCGGGTGGACTACGTTGGGAACCACCTGCTCTGGGGACACCAACTGACTCCTTACCATAGTCATGCTGGCTCCTGTGTCCCTCAGAGCCTCCACCCTCTGGGCATTGATGGTGACCCATTGCCTGTACTTAGAAGTATTCGAGGGCCCCTGGGTCTTAGGAACCATCTCACAATCCCCTAGGGACACTAATGTTAGCCCTGCCCACTCACCTCCCCTATCTAGGGGCAACTCCTCCCGAGCACTACACTCGCCACCCCAGGGGTCTTTCCTCCAATGGGAGGGTGTGGTCTCTTGGGACACTTGGCATCCCCCTTGTAGTGCCCAATCTCGCCACACTCATAACAACGGACAACCCTAGGCTGCTGACCACGGTCAGGATAAGGGGGTTTGTGGGGGCCAATCTTAGGAGGGAATCCTAATCCCTTTCCTTGCGAACTCTTTTGGGGGCCTTTAGAGAACTCCTTCTTTTTATCTCCCCCTCTTTCTTCTGGGGGGCGCCCTGACCAGCCCCTTGGAAATTCCCTCCAGTCCCTTTTGAGGATACCCGGGTACTTGCCCAGATATCCGCCTCCTCTGCAAGCTTCCTAGGATTAGTTAGCTTGCTGTCCACCAGATGTTGACGCAGCTCCGGAAAACTTTTCTCGAGGAGGTGCTCCCTTAAAACCAGGTTATACAACCCTCGTAGTCTTTCACCTCACTGCCCTGTACCCAGCCCTCCAAGGCCTTCTTGGCGTAGTCCAGGAAATCCACCCAATTTTGGGTGGCCAGCTTCTGACTACCCCGAAATCTCTGCCTATATTTCTCAGGGGTCTGCTCTCCCTGTTCCAAAGCTAAGAAGGCGTCCCTCCCCACCGGAGGCATATACCTATATAGACCACCCCCCCACTAAACTTCGGGGATCCCATGGGCTCGTAAGGAGACCTCATAGGCAGCCAACCATTTAGCAATGTCATCCCCGACACCGTAACTGGCGACTACATCCTTGGGCAGATAGGGTCTGGGCTCCCTGGTGATCTCTCTGTGTTCGCTGCCACCAACGGGACTGCTGGGGGTTCCAAACTGTAGGGCCTTGAGATCTAATTCTTTCAAATGGAGCTCATGGAGCAACCTCCGCTCCTCTCCTTCTCCAAGCAGGCTAAATCCATTTTGAATTGTCTCTCCTCCCTCCTGTCGACTAACTCAGCTGAAGACAGGCTTCCCCCCAAAGCGCTACTACCCGCTCTTGAGGGGGCACTAGGTCCTATCTCCATATTGCCGCTCTCAGGGGGGAAAAGTGATTCTGTCCCTTCTGTGGTGTCCGGTCCGGGCCCCTCCTCCTACCGTTTTCCGCTAGGGTGGGCCATAACCCAGGCTCTCAAGCTAGTTTGGAGTTCTATTTTCTTTGCCCCCTGCTTGAAAAATACCCCCCTCTCCTGGCAGAATTCATTTAGCTGGGTTACGGTATACTCTTCCAGCCTACCCAACTCAAACTCCATCCTGCCAGGCGGGCCCCATCACTGCGGAAATGCACTTCACGTAAGGAGACCCTTCCTTTTAAAGGAAGACACACCACAGGACAATTTCAAAAAATTCCAATCAGGGAGACAACTTGGAGAAAACTCCAATAAAAAAACAACAATCAGGTGTAGGGTGTGGCGCGCGCTAAACTGCTAATGAATGGATGCAAGCACAGACTCAGGATCCCACCGCTGAACACCAACTTGTTGGACCTAACGTCCTTGGGGTAGCTTGGCTCATGCAGAAAGGCTTTCCCTCCAACATTGCATGTCGTGCTTGCATCACACCCAACTCACACCTCAGCGCTACACCGCTCAAAAATGACGCTGCACCGAAACAGTGTTCAGATTTAGAAAATAAGTTTTATCTTTCCTTATTAAGTGCACTCAATTGATGTTATCCATTACATTTCAGGATCAACATTACATGGTATTCAGAACAACAGTATAATTCCTTTCTCTACTCCAGTATAGCACATTCCTAACCACTATCACATATGTCAATCCAGCGCCTAGATTCTAATATACCAAATTAAATCCCCACATATACCCCTTCCTGTAAAATTTTCTTAACACAATACTCCAGTTGGTCAGCAGGCCCACAGGTGGCCCTTCAGACAGTTGGTTACACTAGACACTTCACTTCTTGAATCCCGGTTTGTCACCTTTGGTCAATCTTATACATTAGGCGCTATACTGGTGATTTATCTGGTTGCTAGGAATCACTGTTACATTTGAGCTTGCACCTGCAGCTTTTCAGTGACTGGTAGTCACACTAATCCAGTTGAACATTTACGCATAAACCATCCCTGTTCTGGGAACCAGACTAATACAGTTGCACCTTATTTCTACCTCTATTCGGGGAGTTCCCAATGTGTAACCCACAGTCTCGCAAGGGTATATCTCCTGGCTCTGGTAATTTCTTTTAACCCAGTATCTGGTTTTCAGTTCACAAATCCTCGTGCATTTCCTCCCTTTTTGCTTATACCCAGCTTACTGTTAACCTCGTGGTCCTCCTCTCGTGAAGGTCGGCGAAGCTTGAGCCGAGTTCTCACTTCTTTCAGGGAAGACGGGTTCACTGTGCAGACACGGAGAGATCTCTTCAACCCAGGGGGCGGTAATGGGGCACTCTCACCTACCACCTCCCCCAAGGGCTTCCCTGCTCGTGAGTCTCGCTGCGGAAGGCCACCTTGCTCTCTCGTCCCAATATCACTGACACAGAGTTATTCCCGGTCAGCTACTCGGCTCGGTCCTGGTCCCCCTCCGCAGCTACTGGGAGACGTGCCGCCGCCGCCTGAAGCAACGCGGTATGGAGGCGCGGCCACCTCCTACTACCAGCGGCAGGGGGCGGCGCTTTGACGTCGGCTCCTGTCACGATATACTGGGGAGACGGCTTCCAGGCCTCACGACCTTCTCCTCCCAGCGGCGTCTTCCCTCAGCTGCTACGACGCATCACTCACTCGCCGGCTCACACCAGGAAGTCCTGACTCACTCTCCGGACCTCCCGGCTCACTTCAGACCACTCCCCCGCGACACCAGGCGATCCCTCAAACTCGGGGTTGCGGCGGCGATATCCGGCCACAGCGCTCCTCAGGGACAATGCACAGGCACGCAGCAACCCGGCCAGCGTCGGTGAGTACCACGCGTGTGCTTCTTGGGTACAGGGTACTATCGGTCACAGTGCCGAGTGCCACATCCAGTTCCTGGGGCACTATCAAGTAGTAGGGTTACGCCGCTCTCCGCTGGCCCAGCGCTGGGAGACAGTTGTGATTTCTGGCCATAGAGCGCTTAGCTGGCACAGCGCTTCACAGTTCCTCGGGGGGGCTGAATTTAAGGGTGCAAGGGACGCACCAGAACGGACAAGTAAGTCAATCACCCGATGGATACTGGGGCACAGTCACCTCCTGGACCGTCCAGAACGGTGGTCGGTCGTTTGTGCCTGTTTGTTTCTAAAGTCTCAGGCAACAACAGGGATATGGGTGGTGAAGTCCCGGGCGATGGCTTCTCACCTGATCTTCCTTCCGGGATTCTGACTAACAGGAGCCCCTAAGTCAGAGAGGAGTCCCCAAATCAGTGGCTGGAGTCAGGTACGGGTCAAGAAGTCGAGGGTGGTATCAGCTGATGAGGGAAGTCACGCAGACCCTAAGACCTGTCAATTCCCTCTCTAGCGCAGCCACCTCCCCACTCAGGTGCCTTACTCTTGTCTACCTCACAGCTCACCAACCTTCTAAAATGGCCGACCCACCTCACCTCTATTTATCACCTGGGGTCTGACTGGCTAGAGTGGTCCAGAAGGTTCCGGAACCCCCCATGACAGTCTATGGCCCAGGTTCCAGGGTGACAGTTTAGTCCACCATTTTGTAAAAACTCCCTCTCCCTCCATTTTAGTGCAGCACCTTGCGCCTCTCCCTCAGTTAGTGAGAAAAGGGCACCCAGAGCCTCTACATCAACACCAAAAAGAGGTTAGTGGACAAAAAAATGAGAGGGTGAAGGGAGAAAGGAAATAAAAAAAATGAGGAGGGAACAGCCAACGGGCTGACAGATCTAACACCCACATACATTTTAGGTATATTTAGGTACACTTAGATAGGGTCCGCATAGTAGGAGTACGCTTTATTACTGTCATGTATATATGCCTGCATATATTCACTGTTTTAGCACCATGGTAGAATTCTACCTTCTATTTACTCTGTTGGCGCTTGTAATCTTATACATTTGCTTCTGTCTAATGATTGTCGCAGCAGACATGTTTTATACTAGAATGACGCTGGTTCATTAAATGCTTATTGAAAATGGCCTCACTGTTTATTCTGTGTATCTCTCTGAGACCAAGTGAGCACGACTGACTGAGCGAAAAGTACTGTACTGTTTCCCCGATCCCTGAGGGATCAAGGGTTGTCATGTTCGATGGTTGCCAGAAACTATTCATTCCTTGGTAAGGATAGGGGGCTTATGGTGGCACTGTGAGCTAGCTGGTCTATAGACTGACATATCCTTTGCGGTTGCCTGGAACAAGACTTGACACCAAGCCCTTAGTTTATCTTACCTACAAACGTGTAGATCCTATGCATTATTAGGAACTACACGACATGGCACCCAACGTTGGTTTGGTTCTTATTCAGCGGTCATATCTGAGTAGCTTTCTCAGAGACCCCTACTTACATTTACCCAGCGACGTCTGGAGTAGGAAGGGAAAATCTGCCTAAGCTGAGTAGCTATATCCTATGTATTTGCTGTAGGTTTTTTCAAACTTGAAGGATTATAGTTCCTCATATTGTGCAAAAACTTTATCTCTTTATCTTTACTACTTCCTTACACAATGTCTGTCCGGGACGGCGTTGTGAATGCAGTGAGTGAAAGGAGAGTTTGAAGGAGCTCTCAACATTATGGAAAATTGCAGACATGCGCTTACTAGGAAATTAGTAGAACACAACCTCCCACCAATGGGTGGTAATGTTTCCGTCCAGATTGAGGCACATGAGGCTTTCAGAACAGAGGTATTCTATTCTTGGGTTAAATTCCCACCTGCCGATGCACGCACACAGTTGTTTCATACTTGCTTTGAAGATGAGACACCTGAAGAATACTCTCCATACGAGGACATAGAAGTCCTGTTAACCTACCAAGAACATTTTTTTAATTGGTTTAAAGGTGCCCTCCCCCACACCACAGAAAAAAGTAAGAATCGCCAACTCAGCAGAGACAAAGCGACTTGGCTGGTTTTAGCTGCTTACACACAGCATCCAGAAAATGATACACTGCCAGCACCAGACTTGCATACACTTCACAGAGAAAAAGTTAAATTAAAGAGAAATCTTACACAGTTCGTAATGCAAACACTTACAATTCAACCTGCGACGGCTATTCAAGGTGGTCAACCTCAAATGGCTATGACACAGATCAGCCCACAAACGCTGAACGTGATTATGGGAAAAATACTAAACGTGAGCAAATGCTTTTCTGGATAGCACAGAAAATAGCACAGCTTAAAGTAGTATTTCCCCATACAGGGCAGCAGGAAAAACATAGAATACTGACAGTTTGCTTGCCAATGGGGCTAGCTCCCCGATAGAGGGTTGTACCACTTGGGGTACAGTTTTCGTGCCGTTTATATCAGAACTTATAGTACCCCATCAATAGCAGTTATACCACAAGTATTGAAACAAATACAGAATGAGTACGGGGCAGAGCCTGCCCTGGACTTAGGCATGAAATTGATAGGCAATTTTGACCAGGTATCAACAATTATGTTATGTAACATAAAAAGGGAGGTATCAGAAGTGGCGATACAACAACACTTGAGATAATTCACTCCTACACAACAGGAGCGAGAATTGCATAAGATTATCAAAGAAACCCATGCTTCAGTGGGTAGAAATAACTTGGGAGCTAAACCTGTGAAACCACAAGTAACACGTAATCTTGAAAAGGATAACTCAAAGCAAACACCCGATTCTTCTAAAAAGAAATGGGATAACAAACAATCACCAAAAAAAAGCAGAATGCATCAAGATCACGGGGTGCTTCTCCTCAACAGCAGCCCTCTGAGAGAAAATTCAATCTTAGGAACCGTGATATTATTTAAAAACCTGACAAGTTTTAGGATACTGATACAAATTTTTCTTGTTCCTTTCAGTGTTCATCAAAAATCTCGGAGAGGGAAGGACAGTCACAACTAGGATAAAAAGAGCGAGTCAAGCCAAGAGACACTCATTGCACTTCAGACTACATTATCAAACAAGAAACTCAAAACTAAACCTCAATTTAAAAAGAAGAAGGTCGCTGGTCTAAAAATAAGAAATGCCAAGGCTACTGAGGACTCTACTACTGAACAGGGAGTGGGCTCTGATGATGTTAGAAAGTGCAGCAGAATTAACAATAGCTCACCAGAACCTGGTGGAATTTCTGGTGACCGCAGCGTTGAATGAACATATCACAGTGGAAACACCTGATACAAGGGTAAGTGTCCTACATTGCTTACACAAGATTACGCTCCAAATGGAGGGGGACATACCCAGGTAAGTGAAAGGTCCCTTTTGGGCGAACCTGACATATGGATGCAACATCTTTTTGGCTGAAAAAACCATCACCTCACCGTGAGATGCCATTAAAATCTATTCCGACTCCACAAAGGCAATACTATATAAAATATGACTCAAAGAAACCAGTCAGGGAGATCCTAGATCAACTGGAATACAAAGGTGAGAGTGAAAATTGCACCTCTTCCATAAATAATCCTTTGTTTCCCATAATGTAACCAGACAATTCATACCGTCTAGTTTTAGACTACAGGCATATAAACACCTGCACACAAACATTTGCAGTACAGAATGCACACAGTGCTGCATTCATAAATAGCATTGTGCACAAAAAATACAAAACAACACTAGCTATCTTAAATGGATTCTTTTGCCAAAATATAGCACCTGAAAGCAGATGTTTGACAGCATTTTCAGCTCTAGGCTCTGACTTGCAATTCTGTAGATTGCCCCAAGGGTATAGGAATAGCCCTGGGTTGTTCTCAGCAAGAGTAACAGAGTTACTTCAAAATGTTGGTGAGGAGGCCTTGTCCTACGTAGATGATATTTATCTGACGGTTGATGAGTTATTGGATCATTTGAACAGGGAGAACAACATAATACTGGGGTTTGCCGCTGTGGGCTACACATTTAACTGTAAAAAATCAAAAATTGCCCACCTAAATGTCCTATCTTTAGGATACGAGCTATCAAGTTAAGGGAAAAGCCTGGTAGCTAATGTTTTAGAAAAATGTGCACTGCTTTAACCTCCAAAGACTCTGAAAGGATTAAAATTCATTTTAGGATTCTTAAACCTTGGCAGAACATACATTTTGGATTAGGCAGAAAGAGTTGAACCTTTCTACGACCTAATCAGACCTGATTTTTCAGTTCATTATTGGACACAGAAACATACAGAAATTCTCTGTTGACACGCTAGCTCCCAACCACTTACACACATGCGTAAACACAACAAATTTGGTGATCTTTGTAGTCGCGGGTCGATCAGGGTACACTTACCCAACCTTCAATGAAGGCGAAACGATACCCATAGCATACAAATCTCAATTGTACACAAACACTGAAATGCATTTTGTATCTACATAAAAGATAATGACAGCAGTACAAACTGCTGTAGTGAGAGAAAGAGCACTAGCACTAACTTTGAGGTTATTACCAAAGCAAGCATTCCAAACGCAAAAGCACTGCATCCGCGATGGATACAATGGGCAAATTCTCTCACTGCAACATATGAAGACTACAAATCTGATTCTACATTTAAAACACAAGCATTCCTGCAGTACAAACAAGAATATCCCCTCCCGAATTAAATAATGCCTCTAGGTCAGTATGAATACATAATTTACACTGACTGATCTGCCCAGCCTGCCATAGGAAGTAAACAGCAATACAGCATAGCATGTGCAATTGTGAAGGGACGTATGTGGGATGGTGAGTTCTGTCCTAGCAATACACAGACGCAATCTCTGGGAGATTGCATGGCACAGCTGTCAGAACTAAAAGGGCAGATACTGGCACTAAATAATACGGATCAGGAATTCTCCACACTCATTGTGTGGGATTCATTTTACTGTGTCCAGTCATAAAATGAAACTAATGGGGTCAATATGTGTTTAGAGATTCCAAAGGTTGCAGACTAAAGCACAGGATACTTTGGGAACAAGAGGTGGAGCTGAAAAAATGCGTGCCACTGGCTCATGTAATTCACACATTGAGTCATCAGTGTGTTGCCGTGCACGTTGAAGGGAATTCATAGGCTGATGAAGCCGTTAAGGTAACAGTGAAAACTGCTGCCATTGCTACAATCACTCGTCCTGGCACAAGGATAGTCAGACAGATAATGATAGCTGTAAATGGTACGCACAACAGCTCAGTCTTGCCAAAAGGTTTTCCACTCATGTACTCCTACAAGTTAGATGCGCAAAACATTCTGTATGCTCAAATTCCAGGAGTAGGGGATAGCGTAGTACCAAACATGGATTGCAGATTAGGATTAATTCTAGCTGCACACAAGGTTTTGGGTTCAGCACAAATAGGTATCGCAGCAACTGTTTCACTACTAAAGCAAGGTTATTGGTGCCCAAGTGTTACTAAACAGTCCAAGGGATTTGTTGTTAAGTGCAACATCTGTCAGCAGTTGAAGGGCTCCACCGTAGCACGGCCACCACAAACACCACTACTGATTTCAGGAAGACCTCTTGCCTTTGTCTATTTGGACCACTACTGCCCCTTACAATCTGATGGGGCTTGCAAGTACATCTTGGTGGCAGTGGATTCATGTTCTAGATTCCTGTGGGTTTGGCCTCAGTGCTTGGCTGAGGCCTGAACTATTACAAAGGATTTGCGAGTCTTCATAGAGACATACACACTTGGCACATTACATTCTGACCATGGACCTGTGTTTAGCTCCTCGGCTTACAAAGAAGCCATGAGAAGTTTGGATGTGGCATGCGGTACTCCTCTTTGTACCATCCTAAGGGAAATTCAATTGTGGAGAGTTTAAACCGGGACTTAAAGTAATCCTTAACAGCTAGGGTATTAGGCTCGGGAGGCAGTTGGGTTAATCACCTATATGGGGCCCAGAGGGCACTTAACAACATGTCCGGAAAATCCCTAGGTGGCCGTACTCCATATGAAGTACTGTTTGGTATAAGAATGTGGGTCCCTGACCTTGATTGTGTCAGCAGAAGGGAGGATGGAAAACCATTGGACATCAATGATCGTTTGTCTGTTTTACAAGAACTCAATGAATTCTGGGCATTACAAAGCAACTTCCAATTAAAAAGCACCACCACTGGAGAAGTGAAAGTTGTTCCAGCAAGACCTGCCTGGGTCCTGAAGATTGGGGACCTGGTCAGAGAAAAAATAGTGGACAAAAAAGAATTTGGGCCATCTTACAAAATGCCTGTACCTGTCCTGGCTGTCGAAAGAACAAGAATAGTACTTCTTCCATCCCTTGCTGGCAGGAGAGAAAAGAGATTTGTCTCAATTGACCTGATCAAACTACACTTAGGTGCCAATTACGATCCGGCAAAAACCGGTTACGAACCGTCGGACGGAGGCTTTTTTCCGTCCGACTCGTACCCGGTCGTGAAACTTTACAAACATGCAAGTACGATTCGCACGGAAACACCATTTCCGTACGAGTCGTACAAAACACCGACCGACGAAAAGATACATACAAATGGGATCCGGGGAAAGAGCCGACGTGACGTCGGGACGCTCTCAGGCCGCGTTTCACGACCCAGGAAGTACGATTCGAACCGACAGCAGTCCGGACGGCAATATTTTTACGGTACCCAAAAAGTGCCGGAAAAGCGAAGTACGGCGCGAAACGACCAGAGTAGGTGGCCCGGTAAGCGCCGTACCCCCCCCCCAGCCCCCGCATGTACGCGCCGTACCCCGCCCCCAGCCCCCGCATGTACGCGCCGTACCCCCCCCAGCCCCCGCATGTACGCGCCGTACCCCCCCAGCCCCCGCATGTATGCGCCGTACCCCCCCCAGCCCCCGCATGTACGCGCCGTACCCCCGTGTATGTACACCCGAGTACGTGTCGAACCCCCCGTGTATGTACACCCGAGTACGTGTCGAACCCCCCCGTGTATGTACACCCGAGTACGTGTCGAACCCCCCCGTGTATGTACACCCGCGTACGTTCGAGTCGAACCCCCCGTGTATGTACACCCGAGTACGTGTCGAACCCCCCGTGTATGTACACCCGAGTACGTGTCGAACCCCCCATGTATGTACACCGTGTACGTTCGAGTCGAACCCCCCGTGTATGTACACCCGAGTACGTGTCGAACCCCCCGTGTATGTACACCCGTGTACGTTCGAGTCGAACCCCCCGTGTATGTACACCCGAGTACGTGTCGAACCCCCCGTGTATGTACACCCAAGTACGTGTCGAATCCCCCGTGTATGTACACCCGAGTACGTTCGAGTCGTACCCCCACCCGTGTATGTACGCTGGGGGTACGCACCGTACATACACGGGTGGGGGTACGACTCGAACGTACTCGGGTGTACATACACGGGGGGTTCGACACGTACTCGGGTGTACATACACGGGGGGGTTCGACACGTACTCGGGTGTACATACACGGGGGGGTTCGACACGTACTCGGGTGTACATACACGGGGGGTTCGACTCGAACGTACATGGGTGTACATACACGGGGGGGTTCGACACGTACTCGGGTGTACATACACGGGGGGGTTCGACTCGAACGTACACGGGTGTACATACACGGGGGGGTTCGACACGTACTCGGGTGTACATACACGGGGGGTTCGACTCGAACGTACACGGGTGTACATACACGCGTGGGGGTACGACTCGAACGTACTCGGGTGTACGGTTCGACACGTACTCGGGTGTACATACACGGGGGGGTTCGACACGTACTCGGGTGTACATACACGGGGGGGTTCGACTCGAACGTACTCAGGTGTACATACACGGGGGGTTCGACTCAAACGTACACGGGTGTACATACACGGGGGGGTTCGACACGTACTCGGGTGTACATACACGGGGGGGTTCGACACGTACTCGGGTGTACATACACGGGGGGGTTCGACTCGAACGTACACGGGTGTACATACACGGGGGGTTCGACACGTACTCGGGTGTACATACACGGGGGGTTCGACTCGAACGTACACGGGTGTACATACACGGGTGGGGGTATGACTCAAACGTACTCGGGTGTACATACACGGGGGGTTCGACACGTACTCGGGTGTACATACACAGGGGGGTTCGACACTTACTCGGGTGTACATACACGGGGGGGTTCGACTCGAACGTACTCGGGTGTACATACACGGGGGGGTTCGACTCGAACGTACACGGTTGTACATACACGGGGGTGTTCGACACGTACTCGGGTGTACATACACGGGGGGGTTCGACTCGAACGTACACGGGTGTACATACACGGGGGGTACGACTCGAACGTACTCGGATGTACATACACGGGGGGGTTCAACACGTACTCGGGTGTACATACACGGGGGGGTCGACACGTACTCGGGTGTACATACACGGGGGGGTTCGACTCGAACGTACTCGGGTGTACATACACGGGGGGTTCGACTCGAACGTACTCGGGTGTACATACACGGGGGGGTTCGACTCGAACGTACACGGGTGTACATACACGGGTGGGGGTACGACTCGAACGTACTCGGGTGTACATACACGGGGGGTTCGACACGTACTCGGGTGTACATACACGGGGGGGTTCGACACGTACTCGGGTGTACATACACGGGGGGTTCGACTCGAACGTACTCGGGTGTACATACACGGGGGGTTCGACACGTACTCGGGTGTACATACACGGGGGGTTCGACTCGAACATACACGGGTGTACATACACGGGTGGGGGTACGACTCGAACGTACTCGGGTGTACATACACGGGGGGGTTCGACACGTACTCGGGTGTACATACACGGGGGGGTTCGACACGTACTCGGGTGTACATACACGGGGGGGTTCGACTCGAACGTACTCGGGTGTACATACACGGGGGGTTCGACTCGAACGTACACGGGTGTACATACACGGGGGGGTTCGACACGTACTCGGGTGTACATACACGGGGGGTTCGACTCGAACGCACACGGGTGTACATACACGGGGGGTACGACTCGAACGTACTCGGGTGTACATACACGGGGGGTTCGACACGTACTCGGGTGTACATACACGGGGGGGTTCGACACGTACTCGGGTGTACATACACGGGGGGGTTCGACTCGAACATACTCGGGTGTACATACACGGGGGTTCGACTCGAACGTACTCGGGTGTACATACACGGGGGGGTACGACTCGAACGTACTCGGGTGTACATACATGGGGGGGTTCGACACGTACTCGGGTGTACATACACGGGGGTTCGACACGTACTCGGGTGTACATAAACGGGGGGTTCGACTTGAACGTACTCGGGTGTACATACACGGGGGGTTCGACTCGAACGTACACGGGTGTACATACACGGGGGGGGTTCGACACGTACTCGGGTGTAAATACACGGGGGGGTTCGACACGTACTCGGGTGTACATACACGGGGGGGTTTGACACGTACTCGGGTGTACATACACGGGGGTACGGCGCGTACATGCGGGGGCTGGGGGGGGTACGGCGCGTACATGCGGGGGCTGGGGGGGTATGGCGCGTACAAGCGGGGGCTGGGGGGGGTATGGTGCGTACATGCGGGGGCTGGGGGGGTACGGCGCATACATGCGGGGGCTGGGGGGGGTACGGCGCGTACATGCGGGGGCTGGGGGGGGTACGGCGCGTACCGGGCATCTGTTTGGACGTCTCCATGGTTGCTATTGGAGTTCGGTGCGGACGGTCTTTTAACCATACGGTTGTACATTCGGACGCCCGGGACGGATCGTGATTCCTCGGTCGGACTTCGCTTTTCACGTTTGTACGGTAAATCGTCCGAGGACGTGTCGGACACTTTTTCCGACCCGAGGACGTGTGGGGAATTATTCCCAATGCGACTCGTATGGGCTTTTTACCATGCGAATCGTGATTGCCAGTTTGTACGGCACTTGTACGATTCGTACGGTAAAAAGACCGGATACGAGTCGTACAGGAATTTTTTTTACCGGATCGTAATTGGCACCTTAGTTGCAGATACTAAAATGTAGGCTGCGTGGGTTCCTGGGTAGCCACCAATTTCCTCTTGCAATCATACAGGAAGTTCAGACGGGAAGATTAATAACCTTTGAAGATTCTACTCTATGAAGTGAAGGAGTTACCAACAATGGAATGAAACTTGTACCTGTTGAAATTGAAAAGAATCAAACTACAAATAAAACACAGATCTCAATTCAGCCTAATACCAACATCTATGCGAATATGTCTTTACACAAGTCATCTGCCAGTTCCACCAAACCTGCTGAGCTACCAAAGATAGATCGAACTCCATCTGGCTACTTCATCGATTTTGATACTTTCTCATTGTATCCAAGTGAACATGAGTTACTGCCACCGCCTGTTTCCCACAAAAAACAAATTTGTGATTTCTACCTTTGGCTGAAAAAGACTTAGGGCCTGATTACGATGTCAGACGGACCTGAGTCGGTCCGACATCGATCTCTCGGCGGTCCCAAACCAGCAATTAGGATGTGACCGAACACTGTTGTGTCGCAATCCTATTCTTTACAATGGGAGCATGCATTCCGACCGGAATGCATGCTCTTATTCTAAAGAGATGAGGTACAGTTCATCCGTGCACCCCTTGCCAGGTACCTCAAGGTGCATGCCACAGGGTGTAGAGATCAACAGTGGGGTACCAGAGGCGCCCCCTAGGCAATCATCAGGAGGCCTTGCACCCATGGGGGCCCTGCTGAGGGGCCTCAAATTCGGATTCCCACGGCCTTTATGTGTCGGAAAGGCCGGCACAGAAAGGCTGTAGGAATCTGCTATCAAAACCCCTCGGGCGGAAAGAGCCACCCTTGGGATTACAGGTCCCTTTCCGAATGGCAGATGGGCTGAGCCCATCGTAAGCTGTTCAGAAATCCTGTTTGCATTAATTTCAAACCAACTCTATTAAAATGGGTCTGAGGTTCAACATGTGAACTTGGTACTGAAACCACGTGCATCATCACACCATGAACAAAGGGACCTGTCCTTCGTGACCATTACAGCAGTTCCTGTTCCGGAAGGAACATTTTGGGACAGAGTTACCTATGATGTATATGGTCCAAATGAACTTTATAAATACCACATTTATTTGAAATTTCTCTTAGTGATATCATCACTTCTATTACACTCTCTGATAATTAAGAATTTTAAACTGCAAATATTATGCTGTCTGATTTAGAACAATCTGCTTGATTGCCAAATGATGAATTGTATGATGATACATCTAATTTTGACACTATGGGGTCCATTAGAATTTTGGGCGGATCGCCACCGCCCGTATGGCGGTGGCGATCCTCCCAACATTCTCCTCCGCCCGCATGTCATTTCCCCGCCATATTAGTATTGCGGGGGGACCCTGGCGGACGGAAAGACTAGCAGAGACCACCACCATATCAGGGGCCTGATATAGTGGTGGTGTCTGCTAGACACCGCCATCCATATTATGATGGCATCGGGAAGCAGTTTTTCTGCCGCCACGGAAAGGCATGCGGTCTTTGCCTTTGGGGGCCCGTAGCGGGCCCCCAGGAAGTTGGGGTTGTGTTGGGTGCACATGGGGGTACCTTTGGTACCCCTCTGCATTGGCATGGGCAAAGTGGCAGGCACTTCGCGGTGCCTGTCACCTTGTGCATTCCAATGCACGATGTGCATTCCCAGCATTGCGCACCGCCCGCCACAATGCTGGAAATAGAGGATGCCACCGCCACGGTGGCAGTGGCATCCTAATTGCCAGTGCGGGACCGCCGCACCACTGGCGGCCGGTCCCAGCACCGCTAGGGTGACCATCCTAATAGGCCCCTATGCTTTGTTACCAACACTATGGTCAGCGTTATCTGCATGAAGCAAGTATCCCACATGATGTTTTTCGCTTACTATCAATGAGAACATTGCCCAATACCGCTGAAAGTTAGTTAATCAACATTTGCACAGAAGTTTGCTTATTTTTTCTGTGTATAACAGTTCAAACTCAACCTCTTATTATTATAAGCTTGCACCTATACCTGCAAAGAAAAGAACAATTTGCTCACTAACACCAAGCTGATTTACTCTGCTTCCTTTATTTCCCAACTGTCTTTACAGGGGTTCAACTTTTGGAGGGACACAATAGACACACAATCTGTCTGGCAAGATTGGCAAGTTCAGGGAACTGAGGCCTTATTTAGACCATGCCTCATACCACATCAGATAATTTTCCTGAACGATACAGTGCAACAGACTTTGTCTTGGACTAGCAAAGAACATGGAAATGAACATGCCTTGTATTCCCTCGCGCACACGCTTTGAGGGTTGACAAAATTACACACTACACAGTGGGGATGGATCACTGACAAAATATTGAGTGACAAAAAATCGTGTTCCCAAAATATCAGGACATAAATATCGATGTCAAAGATATCGACATCCCATCTTCATAATGGTAAGTACTAAAATATTGAGAGAGAAAATATTGTTAAAAATATCGAAGTACAAAATATAATTTTTTTAAATGTATAAAAAATAATGTAAAATAAATTAAATACATATAACTTTTTTTTATTTGAATTAATAGAAAATGTTAACAATTATAAGTAATAAATGTAATGTAAAAATGAATAAAACATACATATATTAAATGTAATATATATATATATTTACTTAATAATAATTAAATAATTGTTTTAATAAATTATAAAATGTTAGAAATATATTAAAAATTATAAATACGTATATATATACATACACCTGTAACATAACAATAAAAAAGAGATATGTATATGCATTATAAATTAAAATATTAAAATAGCAGAGGGGAATAATTTACTATTCCCACTCCAAAGAGTGCAACAGTAGGGAAACTGTTGGATAGCGAAGGAGAAAAAATTACTATTCCCACTCCAGCAAGTGCAACAGTGGGGAAAGTGTTGGATAGCTTATGGGTAA
Organism: Triturus cristatus; assembly: GCF_964204655.1. NCBI lineage: Eukaryota > Metazoa > Chordata > Amphibia > Caudata > Salamandridae > Triturus > Triturus cristatus. The sequence continues at coordinate 908,670,396 of NC_140593.1, read as the reverse complement.
CAATTACTATTCCCACTCCAGTGGGTGCATCAGTAGGGAAAGTGCTGGATAGCGGAGGGGAATAATGTACTATTCCCACTCCAATGAGTGCAACAGTAGGGAAAGTGTTGGATAGCGAAGGGGAACAAATTACTATTTCCACTCCAGCAAGTGCACCAGTAGGGAAAGTGTTGTTTAGCGGAGACATAACAATTACTATTCCCACTCCAGTGAGTGCAACAGTAGGGAAAATGTTGGATAGCGTAGGGGTAGAAATTACTGTTCCCACTCCAGCGAGTGCATCAGTAGGGAAAGTATTGGATAGCGTAGGAGTAAAAATTACTACTCCCACTCCAGTGAGTGCAACAGTAGGGAAAGTGTTGGATAGCGTAGTGAATAAAATTACTATTCCCACTCCAGGGAGTGCAACAGTAGGGAAAGTGTTGGATAGCGAAGTGATAAAAATGACTATTCCCACTCCAACAAATACAATGTTAGAGAAAGTGTTAGATAGCGTAAGGGTAAAAATTACTATTCCCACCCAGGGAGTGCAACAGTAGGGAAAGTGTTGGAAAGTGGCGAGGAATAAATTACTATTCCCACTCCAATGAGTGCAACAGTAGGGAAAGTGTTGGATAGCGGAGGGACTAAAACAAAACATTACAGCTATTGAACCTAAATCCCCAAACAAAATAAAAACAAAACAATTACTAACAATATTTATCAATTAATAAATTAATATTAATGATCAACTAATGATTAATTTATTTAAAGTATATTACTTTCAACCTTCTACCCCAATAAAAACAAAAACACACACCTACAAATATTTACACAATTTCCAAAACTAATTTTACATTAACAAATTCTTAACAATAAACAACACATCATTAATTAATTTAAAAAAGAATTCTTCCCAACATTTACAACTATAAACGCCACAACTCACACATCAAAATAATTCCACAATTAGCATATTTAATATGTAATTAATTAATTAGCATTAATTAACAAACAAATTAATAATTATACATATTCTACCTCCCATGATGTTCTCCTATAAATGACACCACCAATGTCGTAAAACATGACACAATTAACATAATTTATTAACATTTAATTAATTATTTAATAACAATTAACAAGCAAAATAAAAATAATTAGTAATATATTCATTCACACAATTAACACTATAATATTACATTAAATAAATATTATATTATGAATATAAAAAAATTTATTAAATTAAATTACTTCCCACCCTACTCCCCTATCAACACACAATGCACTCTTAAAAAGATTACACAATTAACGTAATTACCAATTAATTAATATTTAACAACCAATTAATAAATAATTATTAATTAATTGATTCCCACAATTAACAATATAAAATATTAAATACATGAATATTAATTAATAACAAATATCAATAAATTAATGATAATTAGATTACTTCCCACCCTATTCCCCTATAAACCCACAACCCGCTAAGGAACTAAAATGCAAAATTTAATTAAAATAAACCTAATAACTTCAAAAAATCATTACTAAATTAATTATAAATAAATTACTTCCTACCCTATTCCCCTATAAATCCACAAACCACTAGGGAACTAAAACGCAAAATGTAATTAAAATAAAATTAATAACTTCTAAAAATGTAATACCTATATTAAAAAACAAATGCAATACTTAGACAAAAAAGAACATACATTTTAAATACATACTAAAATACATAACACTAACAAAAAAATATATTTTTAACTACATTTTTGCAAATGTTATTAATGACTTCGATATTGTTAAAAACGATATTACTTACCTTAGACCCGATATTCTTGACCACGATATTCTGACAGTCGATATTTTTGTATCACAATATTTTGCACTCGATATTAGTGCAAGTGCACATAAAAAACTTGATATTTAGACTGTTTACCAGTGGGGATACATTAGATACCATACTACACAATGGTTTTTACAATTCATCAGACCCCAATTGGAAGGGATGGTTGGTTTGGTCTATGGACACAAATAAGTGTCAGTCAAGATTCAGGGGTACCAACGAAGGGTTTGCTATCCATAGGCCCGATCAGCGCTATGTACAAACAGAAAACTCAGGGTTGGTGACATCTTACAGTGTTGAGAAGTTACGTGTAGATTGACTAAAAATGTCAACACTGTTCCAAGTGAAGTAACACTTATCCCTTCTCTCGGATGACATGGATCTTAGGGTTTTTTTGTTAGGTCCCCAGAAACCACGTCAAAAACGCTTCTTGTATGCTATTTACAATGAGGTATGAAAAATCTCCCAACAGGAGGCTGCTGAGAGATTGAGTGAAATTGATAGGGTTAACCTAGAAAAGGCTTTGGTAGTGGTTGACAATGGCATGACCACACTTACATCCAGAATTTGTTCTCTGGGAAACATTGTATCGTCTCCAATAGATATAATGGATCTTACAACATGTACAATCGCAATTGCGTTCCATTCTATTATTGACACTGCAATCATTGTGTTCTGGCCACGTGCCCTGGCGTTACATCAACAGTACGACTGCATACAATCCAACAGAAAGACAGACAGCGATTGCACGAAGAGATGCAAAATATACCATGTTGAACATTGAAAAATTGGACCAATTACCTTTCACTGTGACTGAGTCACCTTCCACAGAATTGTTAATCCATGGCTAAATTAAACTGCCTGTCACAACTTTCCAATTTCAATACTGTCTCCTAGTAACACCTGGCAGGCAGGCATGAAGCGCGCAAGAGAGGGATATACATTAGTACTGGGAATTACCATACAGATTTAGATGCAGGAATGGGGACACTGAAGTTTTTCTCAGCGGTTCAAACTGTGAAAGTGCTTTAAGTGGGCCTCTAGTTTGTAAGGATATTTATCCTGTCATTTGAAGAGTTCCCTGGCTGCCGTGATTCATCTGGTGTTTGAGTTGCTTTCGAATGGGAGCTATTTGATGCTGAATGATCAAGGCTGTTGTGAGATGGTACCAGGCATCTCATATCTAGTCACAGTAAGTTCCAGAGTTATTTGTTGTATCAAGCATTGTTTCCACCTACCCACACGATTAGGGAGGCAACGCTATGCCCTTCATTGATTGTTTCCTTTATATGGTTAAATTCTTGGAGACTGAAAGCCACACTTTTTTAAAAGGATGTGGCCTTAACCTCTGCCCGAGAAACGTTTGATCTCCAGGTTGCAAGGTCTTCATCTGCGATACAGGCACTAGTCCTAACAAAATTCCTGGACCATTTCAGAGAAATGGTTCATCATATCTTTAACATGTCTGATAAGGGGGGATCCTGCACCTATTTAAAGGTGGAGATTCTTGGCTATTGAGCACCTTTCAGACATTCTTCAGAGTTATACCAACATTCATACACTCCGTATTGGGAAACATTTTTGAAGGGCTTCCAATGATCCTACAACTTGTAGTGGGTATTCTTGTTTTAATTTTTCTGCTACACAATGGACGGCCCAGTTCATTGAGAGATGGAAAAAACTCTGCTGGTGCGATGTTGTCGTGAATGCATGGTACTCCATCTGGGCACATCTACGCTTCGGGAGCTAAGCGAGCATTGGTTCCTATCATTCAGAACAGTCTTGATTAAATGCAGCTTGCCTGTGTTACACTGCCTATTCTGTGGATACGAATGCATGTTAGACCTGTGTCTGAAAGACAAATGTGTGTGTTTACCAAAATGGCACATAGGAATTAAGAGCAGAGCATGGATTCCCATCAATCTTACTCTCGGAACAGAGCATGGATTCTTTTCAATCTAGCTCTAGTGATCATTATTATCATTTGGTCATCCGCCAAGTCTGAGAGGTCTGTCCCTTGATCATAAGGACTGCCTCACTGGCAAGCTCAATTGCTCAGAATAAATGCCGGGATTAGACCTCACATAGAGAAAAAAGAAGAAATATGCTAATGTCCCTGATGTAAAATCCTATGTGGTGCAGTGCAGAAAAATATATAAGTGTGAAAGAAATCTAAAAAGGTTGTGTGGAAAAACAAGCTACTATGAATCATACAAAACTCCTCACACCTGATAAAATCAGTGCAAAAAAACTATAGCAGTAATACAAAGTGACTGCTATTTGTAGGTCGACATGTTTCAGCCATCCAGGGGTATTCCCCACGGCTTTCTTCAGGACCTGTATAAGTCAATCAATGCTACTGCATACAACATTCACTCTATTGCAAATATAGTGTGAAAGAAATAAATCAAGGTTGGAAACGATACAACCTCACTTCGTTCTAATCCTCCAATCACCGGGTGCAATCGTCACCTAAGGGGATAGAACAATTATGATAAACATCTCATTCGTCCAATGTGCTCCCATAAAGTAAGGCCAACTGCGTGTATATGCCCACTAGATTATATAGCGTTACAACAAACAAATGATGGACGGAATGCGGACAATGCATACATTGTCCGGCCTGGTCACCCCCACGCTCCTGTGCCTGCTGCCGCTCCCGCTGCCCCAGCCTCCCGAGGGCCGCCGAGCCCACACCTGCTTTTCCCGCCGCCCCAGCCCGTGGCCCCGCCCCCGACAGCCGATTGGACCGCGCTCCCGCCTCCCCGCAGACCCTCCCGACCGGCTCCCTTCTTAAGGGGAGCCAGACCAAGATCTAGGGAGTGACCACAGCGCCTTCGGCCTGGTCACCCCCACGCTCCTGTGCCTGCTGCCGCTCCCGCTGCCCCAGCCTCCCGAGGGCCGCCGAGCCCACACCTGCTTTTCCCGCCGCCCCAGCCCGTGGCCCCGCCCCCGACAGCCGATTGGACCGCGCTCCCGCCTCCCCGCAGACCCTCCCGACCGGCTCCCTTCTTATGACGTCCCCAGAGCGACCGCGCAGCGGACGCGCGCAGCGGGAGCACCGATTGAGCGCCGAAGGTGCGCCAAAGGTAAGCCCGTCTGCGCCCGTCCGCGACCGTATCGCGCCCAGCGCCAGGACCCCTGGCCCACGAGGACCCCGACCGACCCGCCTGACGTACACCGCCGCCACCCTCATCGCACTCAACACCGGCCGATTCCCAGGATGCTACCGAGCCACACCACGACGCACCCACGGACCCTTCAGCTGCCACGCCTGCAAGTTCACCTGCATCCGGACCTGCCTCGCACCAGCACCCGCCAAGTCGAACACCAGCAGCACCCACCTCAAGTGCATCCTGCTCAACACCCGCTCCGTCCACAGACACGCCATCGAACTCTGGAACCTCCTAGACGCCACAGCCCCGGACGTTGCCTTCCTCACGGAGACTTGGATGAACGCCTCTTCAGCTCCCGACATCGCCATCGCCATCCCAGAGGGCTACAAGATCACCCGGAGGGATCGCACCGCCAACCAGATGGGAGGAGGCATCGCCATCATCCACAGGAACACCATCCGTCTCACGACCAGCACCGACAACACCCTGACCACTGCCGAACACCTGCATTTCCAGATCCACACCGACCCGAAGACCACCCTCAGAGGCACCCTGATCTACCGACCTCCGGGACCACGCACCCAATTCAGCGAGGACATCGCCGACTTCGTCAGCCCGCATGCCCTCCCCTCCGCTGACTACATCCTCCTGGGGGACCTCAACTTCCACCTGGAGAACAACAACGACCGCAACACCAGCACCCTGCTCGACAACCTCGCCAATCTTGGACTCAAGCAGCTGGTGTCCACCCCCACCCACCTCGCCGGACACACACTCGACGCAGTCTTCTCTTCCTGCACAGACATCGACTTCAGCCACGCCACAGAGCTTCAATGGACGGACCACAGCTGCGTCCACTTCACCTTCAAAAGAACGACGACCCACCACCACCAGCAACAGGCTGCCCGCAGAAGCTGGAACAAGATCACAGCCGACCAGCTCGCCACCTCCCTGAGCCAGCACCCTCCTGCCAGCTCAGCGAACCCCAGCCAGGCCGCCGACAACCTCACGAAGTGGATCAGCAACTGCGCGGACGAGCTCGCCCCGCTGAGGACCCCGCCCAGCAGACCCGGCAGCAAGAAAGCCCCATGGTTCACCGACGAACTCAAGAGCTCCAAGAAGAACTGCCGAGCCCTCGAGAAAGTCTGGAGAAGGGAACCTACACCGGACAACAGAACCTCCTTCAAGCTTGCCACCCGGAAGCACCACCAGCTGATCCGCGCCGCCAAGAAAACAGCATTCAAGGACCGGCTGGACAACAACGCACACAACTGCAAGGAACTCTTCAACATCGTGAAAGAGCTATCCAACCCCAGCGCAGGAAACAACGACATCACCCCATCGCAAGACCTCTGCAACTCCCTCGCCTCATACTTCCACAACAAGATCGCGGACATACACAACAGCTTCAACAACCAACCAACGCACACCACGACAGAACAACCACCCCCCACCACCACCCTCCACGCCTGGACCCCGATCAGCACCGAAGACACCATCCGCACGATGAACTCCATCCACTCCGGATCACCGACCGACCCCTGCCCTCACCACGTCTTCAACAAGGCCGACGCTGTCATCGCACCCCACCTGCGAGACATCATCAACACATCCTTCGACACCGCCACCTTCCCCGAGAGCTGGAAGCACGCCGAACTCAGCGCTCTACTCAAGAAACCCACAGCGGACCCCACCGAACTCAAGAACTACCGCCCCATCTCGCTCCTCCCGTTTCCAGCCAAAGTCATCGAGAAGACCGTCAACAAGCAGCTGGCCGCCTTCCTCGAGACGAATGGATCCCTCGACCCCTCACAGTCTGGCTTCCGAGCCAACCACAGCACCGAGACCGCCCTCATCGCCGCCACCGATGACATCCGAGCCCTGATGGACAACGGAGAAACAGCGGCCCTCATCCTCCTAGACCTCTCCGCGGCATTCGACACTGTCTGCCACCGCACCCTAGTACAGCGCCTCAGCAACGTCGGAATCCAGGACAAGGCTCTGGAATGGATCATCTCCTTCCTCGACGGAAGAACACAGAGAGTCCGCCTACCACCGTACAAGTCAGAGGCCACCGAAGTCATCTGTGGCGTCCCCCAAGGATCCTCGCTGAGCCCCACCCTCTTCAACGTCTACATGAGCCCCCTCGCGGCCATCGCACGCCAACACAACCTCAGCATAATCTCCTACGCCGACGACACCCAGCTGATCCTCTCCCTGACCAACGACCCCGCCGCCGCAAGAGCCAACCTGCACGAAGGGATGAAAGAGGTAGCCGAGTGGATGACGACCAGCCGCCTGAAACTGAACTCAGACAAGACGGAGGTCCTCATCCTGGGCTCTTCACCCTCCGCCTGGGACGACTCCTGGTGGCCTCCCGCCCTGGGCACCGCACCCAAACCGACAGACCATGCACGCAACCTGGGCTTCGTCCTGGACTCCTCCCTCTCCATGACCAGACAAGTCAACAACGTCTCCTCGGCGTGCTTCAACATCCTACGCATGCTACGGAAGATCTTCTGGTGGATCCCCACCGAGACCAGGAAGACAGTCACCCAGGCCCTCGTCACTAGCCGACTGGACTACGGCAACGCCCTCTACGCCGGTACCACCGCCAAGCTCCAGAAGAGACTCCAGCGGATCCAGAACGCCTCAGCCAGACTCATCCTCGACATCCCACGAACCAGCCACATCTCCGGACATCTGAGAGACCTACACTGGCTCCCCGTCAACAAAAGAATCACCTTCCGCCTCCTCACCCACGCACACAAAGCCCTACACGACCAAGGCCCGAGCTACCTCAACAGCCGAATCAACTTCTACGCTCCCAAACGCCACCTCCGGTCAGCCAACCACGCCCTCGCCGCGGTCCCCCGCATCCGAAGAGCGACTACAGGAGGAAGGTCCTTCTCCTACCTGGCCGCCAAGACCTGGAACTCCCTCCCGACCGACCTGCGCCTGACCCAAGACCACCTCTCCTTCAGGAAGAAGCTGAAGACCTGGCTGTTCGAGCAGTAGCGGCACCCCCCCTACCCCCAGCGCCTTGAGACCCTACGGGTATGTAGTGCGCTTTAGAAATGTCTTTGATTGATTGATTGATTCTCCCCCAGTCAAGAGATCTGGGTTAAATCCATCGTTCTTTTGCCCACTACACCACCCCAGTTTAGACATGGCCATATGCAAATCAGTCTTGACCCTGTGCCTCATGGGAACCGCCCAGCCCGAACTGCCAAGCCATGTCTTCCCTGGACCGGAATCAAGCATCCTAGGACCGGTTTCTGGCTATCAGCCGTCATCAGCCAGGATAGCTTGACTCCAGTGGCGTAGTGAGCACGGGTCCCACGTCTGGGAATACCCATCCCACTTAGGGCGAAAAGCGTTACAACAAACAAATGATGGACGGAATGCTGACAATGCATACATTCTCCCCCAGTCAAGAGATCTGGGTTAAATCCATCGTTCTTTTGCCCACTACACCACCCCAGTTTAGACATGGCCATATGCAAATCAGTCTTGACCCTGTGCCTCATGGGAACAGTCCAGCCCGAACTGCCAAGCCATGTCTTCCCTGGACCGGAATCAAGCATCCTAGGACCGGTTTCTGGCTATCAGCCGTCATCAGCCAGGATAGCTTGACTCCAGTGGCGTAGTAACACTAGATTATATAAGCGCATCTGAATATGGCTTACCCGTCTTGACCAAGGATCATACTTCACCTCCCTGGAACCTGTCTCAGGAGTATGAGGTCCCGCTCTGCAACAAAAAGGGGGAAGGGGGTCGGTGGATTAAAGGGGGAAGAACGTTTTCGTCAATATTTCCCCGTATTAGAAAAGCTCATATATTATCAACAAATATATATGTCACTGCATGCCTAAAGAAGTGCATCCTACAATTTCCGCACGACAAATTTCAACTTGTCAACACTAGTAAAAATCTCATCACACTCTATTAGCCTACTCAAGTGAATAACATAGGGCCAAAGGTATGAATCTATTAGGTATGTTAAGTATGCCAATTTTGAAGCAGCGTGCCCCGCATATTGGTCTAATGTGAACTCTTAATTCAGGAAGTTGTCTGTTTGCTTAAAGAACGAGCATGTTCTCTATCTAGACTCGCTAGCAAAAATTACTCTCTATACTCGATGAAAAGCAGCATTACATCCTAGCACAGGTGCTTACCTGTCCGTCGTTGCCTCCGGACTAGTCTGAGTCAGGGGAGAGGCAACGGCTGGAACAGACACCATGCCTTCAATACGCAATCCTAGCGCAGCTGGTCTCAATCGATAATCTTCCGGTTGGGAATGCTGTTGTCATAGTGACATAGGTCTGTGCGACAATTTACATGAAACCACACCACGTGGGCCGTAACGCTCCGGTAAAGATGTACGTAAATAGCGTCGCGAAAAGGACTTCGAAATGATGTCATCAAATCCAAAAATGTAGTTTAATGCAAAACTAACGTTAATGAAACAAACCGTAATCCCATGATGTCTGTAATATTCATGTGGACTTGTCAAATCACTAGTGTAGTATTGTAAACATTTGTAAGCTTATCCCAGTTCTTTGATCTACTATATTCCGGGATCTCTCACATAAAAAAAGGGGATAAGTAATTACAAGGATATATCAAATCAGCACGCCTAAATAAAAATGCTTTAGAGTGCCTTAGAAGATGTAAGTGTCTTGTTTCACATCCAAAACTATGTAGGACTCACTGTTTAACCCAAAAATCAGTATTAGTGAATCCCGCATGATACGAGCGGCAGAATCCATTGCTGTTTTTCATGGAATTCAAACAAAACTTTATTTACATTGTCAAAATAGTACGGCCCCAGGCTCGATCTGGCACTAGATACAGCTGACTAATCTGCATAGTGTATTCTACAGTGGTAATCCTGAAAGGATATCATTACTGAATACAGAAAGAGAGAAAACGTCCATATTTCACATGCAGGTCTCTGTAAAGGATGTCTAGAGTCTTATAGGCTCGTCCAGGGTATATCGTCATTAAGACCCAGGGCATCACTGTGAAGCTTATGAACCCATCTTTGCTCCTTCACAAACAGATACCTAGAGATGTCACTGACATGTAATGGTATAACAGGTTTCTCTAGGACTGTCCATATGAAGTCTTCCGCTCCATGGTTCTTTTCTAAGAAATGCCTCATGAGTCTGGTGGTAAGCTTCTTGCACCTGAAGGTGCTTTTGTGTTCCAACATGCGTGCCTTGACCTTCCTTATACAGGTCCTGAAGAAAGCCATGGGGAATACCCCTGGATGGCTGAAAAATGTCGACCTACAAATAGCAGTCACTTTGTATTACTGCTATAGTTTTTTTGCACTGATTTTATCAGGTGTGAGGAGTTTTGTATGATTCATAGTAGTTTGTTTCTCCACACAACCTTTTTAGATTTCTTTCACACTTATATATTTTTCTGCACTGCACCACATAGGATTTTACATCAGGGACATTAGCATATTTCTTCTTTTTTCTCTATGTGAGGTCTAATCCCGGCATTTATTCTGAGCAATTGAGCTTGCCAGTGAGGCAGTCCTTATGATCAAGGGACAGACCTCTCAGACTTGGCGGATGACCAAATGATAATAATGATCACTAGAGCTAGATTGACAAGAATCCATGCTCTGTTCCGAGAGTAAGATTGATGGGAATCCATGCTCTGCTCTTAATTCCTATGTGCCATTTTGGTAAACACACACATTTGTCCTTCCGTGCTTCCTTTTGTTGACCGCCAGTTCTCGTTTTTGTGTATTTATTAAGTCTGAAGAGGGGATTAGGACTTGGGCAGGTCATTAAAGATTTCCCTTAGACCCTATATTTTTTACTAGATTGTTTGACAGACCTGTGTCTGACACTTCCATCGGGTGATCCACCGGACATAGCCATACTACTGGACCTCTTAATCTTAAAGGCCCATGTGTATCAGAGTCTTAAGCGTATTCCCATGTTGATGAAGGCATTCTTAGCTCCTCCACAAGATGCTTCAACTCCTGTTGGAGCGGACAACGCCTCTGCAACAGTCTCACAGGTATTGAGTATTTCCTCAGTGGCTGCTGTGGGAATTGAAGGAAATCACCTTTGCTCCATTGACCTGATACAAGCGGTGTTAAAGGGACCATCTTCTGCGAATGCGAGTGACAGTGATGTTGCTTCTTCCACACAGAACACATAGGCAATTGGCTCTGTGTTTGATGGGAACATTTTGGCCTTTTTCCAAAACAAGACAAAATTGGAATGAAAACATTGCTTTGTTTTATTTTTCTGCTCTCACTGAGCACCATGACTTTCGATGTGCTCAGTTAGTCTAGCCATATATTGACTCTTTAGTGGACTTGTAGAGCTTTTTTAAATTTTATAGCGTCGTTTTTACATATACTATGTTTTTAGATGTTTTTTAGAAACTGATTTTAGACAATGTTTTTATGCTTATTAAACAGGCATATTTTAGCATTAGTTGACTTTTTGACCTTCCGATGAGGAGTGGGTGTTATGTTCCCCAAACTAGGCCTAAGTAGAAAACAACCTTTCACCTACATTAGACCTACCTAGCTCATTATAACAGATCTAGCACTGACCTTTTACCCAGTTAAGTGCTGAATAAATGTCGATTGGTTTCCTTGAAACTGCCCTAATTTATTATGCATGAGGATTCTTAGAAAAATCCCCTGCACATGACGTACATAACTGGATTAACATACTCTGTATAAAAGTCATGGTCATCTTCATACTAGGGCTATAGAACTATTTTGCCTAATTGCAGTTATTGATTTAGGCTCATTCACATAATCGTACACACTACATATCGATTGTGGTAGGAACCTCAAGGCTATCTTTATGGTATAAAAGAAACATGCTTTCACTAGATAGACAGAGGAGACGCTGACATAAGACACAGGGTTCCCGGCCTGCAGAAGCTCCAGCATGCAGCATGCAGCACGCAGCGGTCTGACATCCCTTGCGGGGTGTCCAACTCGGGACAAAGACGGGTCCATCTTTCTCTCCCATCAGTTAATGGGGATGGCTCTTTCCTAGGGGATTGTTGGCTTTACACCCACATACATGCTAGGTATATTTAGGTACACTTAGGTCCGCATAGTAGGAGTACGCTTAATTACTGTCATGTATATATGCATGCATATATTCACTGTTTTAGCACCATTGTAGAATTCCACCTTCTATTTACTCTGTTGGTGCTCGTAATCTCATACATTTGCTCCTGTCTAATGATTTTCGCAGTAAACATGTTTTATACTAGAATGATGCTGGTTCAATAAATGCCTATTGAAAACATCCCCACCGTTTATTCTGTGTATCTCTCTGAGACCAAGTAAGCACGGGTGACTGAGCGAAGAGTACTGTACTGTTTCATGATCCCTGATGGATCAAGGGTTGTCATGTTTGATTGTTGTCAGAAACTATTCGCTCCTTGGTAAGGTTAGGGGGTTATGGTGGTGCTGTGAGCTAGCTAGTCTATAGACTGACTTATCCTTTGGGGGTGCCCGGAACTAGTCTTGACACCAAGCGCTTAGTTTATGTTACGTGCAAACGTGCAGATCCTATGCATTATTAGGAACTACACAACACTGTGGTTTCTTTCTTTTCCCAGGGGGTACAATCTGCTTTCTTTTCAGAAACTCAATACTACCTATGTTTTTGCTATAATGATTTCTATTACATAACATTAGTGTTTTCTGAAATTAATAATTAGGGGGGTCGGAAACTACACCTGACAACTTTCCTGGTGATGTTCTGTATTCCTGTAAAATAAATAGGCAAAACATACCTTTTCCAAACTGTTACTCAGTCTTCTGAATTCCCACCTGCCCTGGAAGTCCCAATGAGGGCTCATTTGAATCTTCGAGCATACTCAGGGCTTCAGGAGGCTGGATACAGTCTCTCAAATTTCCCTTCTGTCACTCACTGTGCACAGATTACCAAAGTGGGTTGGGCTGTGGAGGGGGTCCAGTAGAAAGATGCAGGGACATGGGCTCATGTGCCTTTCCACCACCTCGCAAAGTGACTGAAACAGGGTCCTTCAGGCACTGGGAGTGCTCCCCTGCTTGGCCTGATGAAAAAGCTCTACCCAAGACCTGGATTATAGCTCCTTTTGGGCCTGGGGTAGAAGCCTCTGTCCTGGGCTGCATTATCCAGCCCGCCATGTTGCACAGTGCCCAAGATGGGGTCTTACTGGCACAGGAGGCCTCCCCTGCTTGACCAGGTGAAAAGGATCTGATGGGCTCGAAGTCAGAGCTCCAATTGGCCCTGGGATTGAGGCTCCCATTCTGGGCATGATTATCTGGCTTACTGTTTTGCAGAGCACTCGAGACAGGGTCCCGCAGGCACCTTGAGAGCTCTTTTGCATAACTGTATGAAAAAGCTCTGACTGGGCTCTGGGCCAGAGCCTCATTTGGCCCTGGGGTAGAATACCCTAATCTGGGCTCCATTCTCTGGCCTGCCCGGAGTCCTGGAAGGGGCCCCGGAGGTCTGGTAGGGATCCCCTGCTTCCTTGGGTTATGAACCTCTGACTTGGTCCTGGGTCAGAGCTCCAGCTGGCCAGGGGGTAGAAGCGTCTGTCCCTTGGCCACAACACCTGCCCAATGTGTTGCAAAATGCCCGGGAAGGGGTCCTGCAGACACTAGAGAGGGCTCTCTTGCTTGGCTGGGTTGAAAAGCTCTGATCTGCCCTGGATCAGAACTCTAACTGGCCCCAGGGTGGAAGTCTCCACCACTGGGCTCCACTCTAAAGGATACTATGTCGCAAAGTCCCTTGGAAAGGGTCTTCCTGGCTCAGGGAGTGCTCCTCTGCTTGACTGGCTTAAAAACCTCTGTCTGGACCCCAGGTCAGAACTCCAGGGGGCCCTGGGGTGGGGGGATGGAAACATCTGGCCTAGGGTTCCCTTCCCTGGCCTGCTTGTCTGGGTTACAAAGCTGTAACTGGATTCCTGGTCTAAGCTCTGGGTGGCTCTGGGGACAGTGGTCCCTGGCCCTGGGGTCCCTTTACTAACCCACCATGCCACCTAGAGCCGAGGACTGGGTGTCGCAGGCTTCAATAGGGCTCCCCTACTGTACCTGGTTATATAATTGATCTTCAAACAAAATTTCCGAAGGGCCTAAATAGCGGGGAAGAATTGGCGGTTCATTTGTGAATGTTGGTCACAATATAGGCCGATATACGGCTTAATAAGCACAAAGTATCTGGTTAAAATAATGTCCGAAAAAGTAATATGTCATGGGATTAGTACTCCTTCTAAAACATTTGATGGCTTAAGCAAATGAGACATGTGAGATAACATCTCGTGTCTTTAAAGCCGACATACGGCGACATTTTGTTAAAATAATATTGACGAAGGTTTGCACTTTATGTTGTATACTCAACCAATATATGGTAAAGTGATATGTATCATGGCGGTATTTTAAGGTATAAAAGTACCGGTCAGCCAAATGTTAAACTGACGAAAAATAATGCAAAATTGACTACGCTGTCATGGCGCCCATGGAAAGGGCAATATTCATGTGTGAGTCCGTTTTCCATGACTATGCTAATGTGTTTTAAATCTTGCTGGGGCGCGCACGTCAGTAACACCGGCGAAGGCGCTACGCCGAAACACGTTTGTTTTGTTGCATGCAGCAATAAAGTTTTATGCAACTATCCCCCGGGAGTGCTGGATTCTGTTTGGAAATGGTAACAGAGGAGCTTTGATGTGAATCGTGGAGCACTTCTACGACGCCGGCACCCGTTTGCGAGTGCTTTCTGGTTGAAAGTGCAGTGGAGCGTGAATATATATATAAGCGAAAACTCTTTTTTGTAATCAGGCATTCCTAGTGGCTGGTATACGGCAGAGACTTTATCACAAGTCTAGGAAAGCAACCAAACAGTCTTTGTCCCAAGGCACCGGATCAGACATATTCTTGTGTGTCAGTCTTTGCAAAGGCTTGGCCACTAGGGAAAAGTTTGGTATCCACTGACGACAGTAGCCCACCATTCCCCAAAACATCCTGAATTCTTTTTGTGTTGTCGAATATATTTGCATGATCGCAGACGTTTGCTCATGTGACACCCTTCCTGCAACCTTCTCAATATGATAACTAAGATACCTGACTTCTCTCAAAGAGTACTGCAATTTATTAGGGGATACCTTATGTCCATTCTCAGCCAAGTTGTTTAGCAATGCAGTAGTGCCATTTTTGCATGGTTCCTGCATATTTGAAGCAAACAACAGGTCGTCAATATACTGGTCCAGGACAGAATTACAAGATATAACAAGTGTTTCTAATTTCTTCTAAAGGAACTGATTGAAACTGGAAGGGTTCTCCATATACCCTTGTGAGACTCCGCACCATGCCGAAACATGTTTACCGAACCAAAATGCAAAGAGGAACTGACTGTCCTCATGCGAGAGGATGGAAAAGAACGCCTGACACAAATCAATGACGGAAAACCACTCAAGCTATCATGGAATTTGGAACAATATTACAGCAGGATGCGGAACCATGGGACAACAAAAAACGCTGACAAAAAAACTCTGCCGCTCTATGCGGAGTTCAGCAAGCAGCAGAGTGCATTAGGGTCATGCCCTTCGTGGTGATTTTGAGTGTTGGGTGTTTATCCCGTGCTGTAAAACCATTGTGAATGGTACCATGTGCAGCACTAGAGGGGGCAGCTTTCTTTCTGCTGCTCAAGTAAATTTTCTACTCAAGCTGCAGCTTTTTCAACGCGAGTGGTCGCGATCTGCCGCGACCACTCACATTGAGATATCCAACCTACCGCGTTAAGAAATCTCACCAGGAGGTTGATTTTACTCACTCGCATTTATCAACTAGACCTTGGTGAGCCCAAGCGAGTGAAAAAATTGCACTGGGAGATGGATTTTTCTCACTCATTCTCGCTAACTTGACATTGACGAGCATGAGCGGAGTTCACTACCCAGGTTTAAAGTATTATTGATCTTGCAAAGGTCCTGCAGTATGCTGTACTTACCTCCAGTGTTCTGCAGGCCCATAATGAGTGACTTTCATGGACTCCCCATGCTTTCTTTCACTATACCCTGTTGAATCATTGTCTTGATCATCACCACAGTAATTCCAACAATCCATTCAGGGGTCAAATCATACTGCAGTGTTCTTGGGTGTTCTACATTCATTTTTATTTGTATGGGGGCAGACTCAACTCCTTTAAGAAGTACAATGTCCTTTCCTGAAAAATCCCAAACTTCTGGTCTCACTGAACATCTAAGATCTAAAGATAAGTCTTCTGTCGCCATCATCTAATACATTCTGATATTTTAATTCTGATTTGCCAATTTGAAAGCAATGTCCTCAATTCAGTTTGCACAGCAAATCACATCCTAACAAACTCACAGGAATTTAATCACAGACATAAATTGGTGATTATCCTCAAAACCCCATATATTTACAGGAACATCCTCAGTAATAGGATTCTTCATGTGTTGTTGATTATCAACTCCATGAACTTGGATAGTTATTTCTGAGAGGGACAACTTTGGGACTTCCACTGATCTCACAGTAGAACCAAAAACCAACCAAAATGTATATGTCATAGCCATATACCTCAGCATGAAGAGCCACTCTGGTCTACCTTCAAGACTGAGCCAAGCCCGCAATATTCCTTCCCCTCTCAGGCACCGTCAGGAGGACTGATCGATGCCAAGATTTTCACTTGTCTAAAGCATACAAAATTGTTGGTAAGGATTATTATTCTAGAAAGCACGTGGATTAAATTTGGGACCTGGTTTGAAGAAAATCTGGGTACATTTGCAGATTGCTAGGGCACCACTCTACAGGCTTCTCTCCTAATTTAGGGCTTTCATTTGTAAATGATGCAAGATCACTCCTATTCCAAGGTACATATATATATAACCTCCACAAGGTACCTTGTGTAAAGGAAAGCTTGTTGATCCTGTTCCCACCTTCAAGGACGAGGTGACTCTCGAGTCATTTTCTTGAGAGTCGTCTTTTTGACCATTTAACTTCCCACTTCTCCAATTCACTCCAAATTTGGATGCTGTGAATTAATTCTCGAATTTGCATCTTCATTCCTGGTATTCACATTTATTCTATGTCCTATTCACTAAAAGCGTGTCAGTGGTTTCATATTTCAGACCCAATTTAGGGCCCGATTCCGATGCAGTTTGGACATCATTCCGACCGAATCGGTTTGGGAATGGTTTTCGACTGACTCGAATCAGGAGAGTCCGACCAACCGAGTACGATGCATCCGGATGCTTCCAGATACGATTCGGTTGGACTCCTATTGATTGCAATGGGAGCCTATGTTCTGACCGAATGCATAGGCTCTCATTGAAGAAAGGGGTGGCTGGGAAAAATCAGGCACCATGTGGCGGGCACCCCCTGGTGCCTTCCACACTGTGCATGGCTGGTAACGGGGGGACCCATGGGTATCCCTGCGGGCCCGATTGGGAAGGCTTCAGGTGCATGGAGGCCTGCTAAGGGCCTTCAAAGTCTGATTCCGACTGCCGATTCGAGTTGGATGGCATGATTCAGAAAGGCTGCCCAAATCCAGCATCATAATCTGTCATTCGGAAACGCGACCCATAGAGATGTACGAGTGCTCCGTACGGCTTGGTCATCCCAAATGCCATTGGGTTTGGATTGGGATATTCCTGATGTCGAACTCGCATCGTACTTGGTCGGTCAGAAACCTTTCCGATTCAGTTGGAAAGACACGTTCCAGATCCGATTCAGATGGGCAAATGCCTTTAGGAGGCCTTCCTAAGCGCATCGGGCCCTTGGTATTAAAAACCAAACATGGAGAAAAGTGGAATTGGTATCCCATCACCACTGTACAGTCAACATGTTTTGGCCTGGTGGCTCATGAGGGTCCGTGGCATTTTTCAGGACAGATACACGGGATCCAGGTATGGCAAATATACACGAATATGCACTACTAACAAAGGGATAACCTTTGTCAGTCTTTTATGTATCAGGTCCATAGGTACCCCACTATTAGGTCATACGGGCCTCATGGACGAACATACCAGGTACCCCTGTAGTCAAACGTTTGTCCAGGTGCATCCCTGTCTGGAAACCTGGTCATGTCTGCTCCTGCCTCCAGAAGTGCCACTGGCTGGGCCAATGGGTAGCTTTATTATGTTAAAACATTGTGTTTGGAGGCCAGCTCACCCTTGAGGCCCCATAGCCTCAAGTTTCCTACCTTGGATAATCTCCAGGGGTGTGTGTTTGGATGTAAAATGTACTATTCCCACTTCAAACAGCGCACAGTATGGAAAGCGTTGGACTTTGTAGGCATAACATTTATTCAGCATTATTCATCAGCTGTTGGTTTCTCTCCATTCAATTAAGTAAACAGTTCACCGTGCAACTTTCTCTATACACTGGGCCAGTTGTTGCTGTGGTTGGACAGCTCTCACTGTATATGGGTTCACCCTAATACATCATTAAGAGACTTCAGTTGGCCCAAAATGTGACAGCAAGGATTATCTTTAAGCTACCAAAACACTCCTCTGCAAAATGTGCACTGGCCTCCTTGCAGTGGCTTCCAGTGAAGGAGAGCATTAATTTTAAGGCACTTTATCTGGCTCATAGGGAAATCAACAATAAAGGGCCCTCACTGATAACGGCCCTCTTGTAGTACCTTATCCCCCTAGTAGGACCATAGGAGCTTCCAAAGCCCCACTTCTAAAGGTTCTGCAAATCCAAAGAAATAGATGGGGAAGCAGATGTTCATCATATTAGACCCCTAAGCTATGGAATGTTATGCCTGCTGAGCAACAAAATGAACACGATACATTTCAGAATGCTTAAAACATGGCTATACCCCCACTAGCCTATATACCTACTGCTTTAAAAGCTCACTAGTGTATGCTATGAGTTATCCAGCCCTAAGAAGCCATCAGCTAGCTACACGCTTTAAAATATTCTGCACGGCATAGCCTTATTCCCACTCCAGTCTGTGCAACAGCAGGGAAAGAGTTTGACTTCAGATGGGTTAAATTGACTATTCCCAATACAAACAGTGCAATTGTTGGGGAAGAGCTGGATTTCGGAGGGGTACAATGTACAATTCTGCTCCAAACAGCACAACATTAGGGAAAGCGCTGGATTTCAGAGGCCTAAAATGTACTATTCCCAATCCAGTCAGTGCAACAGCAGGGAAGGGTTTGGACTTTGGAGAGTAAAATTTACCATTCCCACTCCAGTCCATGAACAGTAGGAAAAGTGTTGGTTTCCCACTCCAATCAGCGCAACAATAGCGAAAGTGTTGTGCTGCAAAGAGGTTCAATTTACTATTCCAACTGCATCTAAACAACAATAGGGAAAGTACTTAACTTCAGTCACATTACACGCACAAGTAACATCTTGAATGTAGAAAAAATAACAAACTCTTAACATAAAAATTATTAGTTAACATGCAAAATATGTGTAAACATAATAAAAAACAAAAACATTCATGCATTTACATAATTATTATTCAATAAAAGATTTGGAAACTACTAAATAATTGTTATTCACTGATTAATTGATTTAAGCTCTTACAATGATATGAGGGAAACAATTAAATAAATGTAGCCCTTTTTATATTGAAGGCTCCCTAATCAACAGAATGAACACCTTTTGCTATCTGGGGGATCCAGTTTACAAGTAATGGCATATGGGTGCAACAGATTGCAAATGCTAAACATAAAATGAGCAGTATTTGTGGGGGGATTTTTACTTTTTCATCTAAACTGGGTGAGTGCCTGGTTAAAGAAATGATTGAGATTTACAAGGCTAAAGTAATACCTGCTGCCTTATTTGGGACCGGACTGCCCGGGGTAAACTCCAAGCAAATCGCTTCAAGTTGAAGAAAACACTTTTTTAAAACAGCTGCTCTGTTTCCCTGTTTCAGCCCCATCCCTGATTTTGCATATAGAGGTGAGGTTGTTTTATCTGGAGGATTTTCTTTTAATGAAACCATTGTTGCTTTGGCTCTCCATCTGGATGAAAGAAGAAACTAGCTTTACCAAACGGATTATATTTGAATGTTTAAAGCTGAAATATGCTTTTCGCATACCATGGCTGGCTTTTATAGTTTCCAAGCTTAAGTCTATGCTTAACTTGGCAGGTATTACTATTAACGAAGAGTCACATTAAGGACACTTTTTTTCTACATAGGTCTGAAGATAGACTTTGTTCAGAGACAAAGAAAATGACGGTTGCTATGTATATGTCCTTGGAGAAAAAGGAGGGGTGTCAGGAGTATTTAGAGTGTCTTAAAAATAACCAACATCAGTATAACCTAACTAGATTTAGATGTATGGTGCATCATTTGGTTGCATTTCTGAAGATGAATGCTTTTACCTCTGACAAAACCCCTTGTCCCTGTGATGGAATGAGTACGCAAAGCACACAGCACTTTATTTTATTTTGTAAGTTTTATTAGGAGCTGCGATGCCAATATTTGAAACCCCTTTTTATTATGGAGAATATAAGAAACTTTATAGATGAACAAACATTTCTGCTTGCACTAAATGAGGAATTTGTGTGTTTTAGTGTTGCTTTTTTTACTTCAAAGGCTATTTATTTAAGAAAATGTATTGTGTTAGATTCTGTCCAGGGCTTATGATTGTATATGTTATGTGAAGATATCTTAAAAGATGTTATTGTTTTAATGAATTATACTGCATAAATTATTTGATAATTGCATGTACTTTAATGGCAGAATAAAGTCTTGAATGAATGACTGAATGAAGGAATGAACTTCTCACCCTATACCCCTACAAACCTAGCAATCTGCAACTAAAATATAATTAAAACTACAAAAATAAGTATTCTATTATATACATATTTAAAATCAATTATTTAGTTAACACTTGATTAAATATTACTTAATTAACTTCCCAGTCTAGACCCCGACAAACGTAACAACCCACAACTAACATATAACGAAAATAAATCAGTATTGCACCATTTGCATAATAAATATAAATCATATAACTATATACAATGTATTCAATAATCTATAATTAATTATTGCCTAATTAACTTCCCACTCTATCCCAACAACCTGCTACGACACTATTTAAAATTAAATAAAAAATTCCAAATCACTTAAAATTACAAGCAATATTCTATAGAAGTAATAACATTCATATAAACAATAGTAACACATGAAATTAATATATCAACTAAAACACATTCAAATCATTAAAAAAATTATATTGTGAGCCACTATATTATTGAAAATGATATTAAAAACATCAATATTATTTAAAATGATATTACGTACCTACGTACGTATTTGGCAGCAATATTTGCG
Organism: Triturus cristatus; assembly: GCF_964204655.1. Classification (NCBI taxonomy): domain Eukaryota; kingdom Metazoa; phylum Chordata; class Amphibia; order Caudata; family Salamandridae; genus Triturus; species Triturus cristatus. The sequence goes on along the minus strand of NC_140593.1, from coordinate 908,649,139 downwards.
CTTCATGATATTTGTGTGTCACAATCTTTAATTTCTGATATGTTGCATGAAACGTTTAGCTTGATATTCTCATTTGCCCTCTTCCGATACTCTAACATCCTGGAGTGAATGCCTGGTATATTGTCCACCTTCTCTGTCTGAGGTTCTTCTATGGGCTTCTCCTATCCTCGCTCACCAAACTCACTTGGACCTCTTACATGATGATCAAACAGACGTTCAAAGGATCTGAAGCCCACTCCATTTTAGGGTATCTCCCTGTAGGCAAACAGTAGGCATGGTAGGAGAACATCCAATTTCCTTCTGAGTTTTTCTGGTAAACCTATTATCATGCCCTTCATGATCTTATTACATCTCCCAACTAGACAATTACCGTGGGGGTGGTTCGGGGTGGTGAACTTATAGGTAACACAACACCTATCCCACATTGCTTTCAGATAGGCTGACATATCTGAAAAAACTTCCTTAGGGAAACCCACTCTGGTGAAGATACCAAGTAGAGCCCTAGCCACTGCAAGAGCAGTCACTGTTCTGAATGGAAGTGTTTCTGAGTACCTGGTGGCATGATCAACTACCACCAGAATAAATCTATTACCAGATGCAGTTTGTGAGTCTAGGGGACCAACATTGTAAATTCCCACCCTCTTAAAGGGAGTCCCTACCACAGGCAGTGGTATAAATGGAGCCTTTGGCTTGACCCCTGTCGTGCCAGTGCTTTGATTGGTGACCTAGTAGACACAGAACTCCTTCATTTTCTCTGACATTTGGGGCCAATCAAAGTGATTGAACAACCTCTGCTGTGTTTGCGTCTGCTCCAGATGACCAGCTAAGGAGATGTCATGAGCTAGGTAAAGGAGGAATTCTCTGTACTGTTGAAGGTGATGATGGACGAAGCGCTGAAACTTTTCAGACACTCACCCCCAGTCACAGATCTGGGTTGAATCCATCATCGTTCTTTAGCTCACTTCGCCACCCCAATTCAGACACACCTTTATGCAAATCAGTCTTGGCCCTGTGCCTCATGTAAACAGTCCAGCCCAAACTGCCAAGCCATGTCTTCCCAGGACCAGAAACAAGCCTCCTGGGATCAGTTTTGGGGTAATAACCCCTATTAGCTAGGATAGCTTGAATCCAGTTGCAAAGTGAGCAAGGGACCCATGTCTGGGCATACTCTGCCAACTTATGGCAAACAAAGCAAACACCAGGAGATGATGGACGGAGCGCTGAAGCTTTTTAGACACTCACCCCCAGTCACAGATCTGGGTTGAATCCATTATTGTTCTTTACCTCACTTCGCCACCCCAGTTTAGACACAGCTATATGCAAATCAGTCTTGGCCCTGTGATTCATAGGAACAGTCCAGCCCGAACTGCCAAGCCCTGTCTTCCCTGGACTGAAAACAATCATCCTGGGACCGGTTTCAGGGTAACACTCCTCATCAGCCGGGCTAGCTTGAATCCAGTGGCAAGTAACAAGGGGCCCACGTTTGGGCATACCCTGCCAACTTAGGGAGAACAAAGCAAACACAAGGAAGGAGAGGATGGCTGGAGCGCTGAAACTTTTCAGATACTCACCCCCAGTCACAGATCTGGGTTGAATCCATCATCGTTATTTAGCTCACTTCGCCACACCAGTTCAAACGCAGCAATGTGCAAATTGGTCTCACCTGGCTCCTTCTGGTTTGGGGGCCCCTTGCCTCACTGTACAGGACTCCCTCCTCCCAATATAGCCCCACTGTCATCATTTTATGTTGCTTTTCAGCTAGCTGTCTCAGGCCAAGTCTTTTGCATCTGGTACAAGTCCTCCTTGGAGGGACTTCCAGTCGCCTGAAGTTGTGTCAACTCTGGCAAGTTTGTCTCAAGGGGACAACCTCTTCTTCCGGCACCAAGCCGCTCCCCTCAGGGTTTGTCTGCTTCTGGGTCTGAGCAGTTTGGGATACTAGCTGGCCAGGCTTCCTGCCCTTTCTCTTATAACAAGGGACCTGGGTCATTCTTCCAGACTCCAAAGTTCCTTAACTTCCCTGAAAGGCTTCCTGTGCTGTAGAAATTGCACCCCCACTCGGGGAGGTCCAGCATTTCTGCATGAGCCCTCTTTTCCACACCTTCACAGGCAGACATTTTCAGGTCATTTTTAAGCAGGGCAGGGGACACAGCCACCTTCTCTAGGTCAATATCTTCTTCCCACTCAAAGTCCACCATAGCCATGGGATATGACTTTGTGTCATTATCCGAGTTGACTAACTGATACACCTCTTTCTGCATTATTTGGTCTGGGGAAACCAGCTTTGCCACTACCATGGTTATTCAGGCAACTGTATCCCTCAAAGCCTTCACTTCAGCTCCATTGATTCTTGGTCACATCCTATACTTTCCCATACTCAGAGGCCAGTGGGCCATAGGTTCAATTTCCTTCCCTCCCATTTATACCTTTAGGATGGTTACCAGTGGTTGACTTCTTAGTGCACACAGAACTCCCTGCTTGTGTGCTGACTGCTGACAGTCATAACATGCTCTGCCTTTGAAGGCTCATCATTATTTTGTAGGTATCCCCTTCTTTTGGACTGGGATGAGAGTGGGTCTCCCCGCTTGGGCACTTTTTGGGGTTCTTTAGGGGTCTTTTTCCCTTAGTTTGCACCCATTCATGAGCCCTCTTGCCCAACTCTCTAGGGCTATGCTTTGCTTATAAGTATTGTGCACTCATCACACAAGAGGGTTTCCAGGCGCTTGCAGATAAGTAGGCTTTGCCCCCCGACCTCGGGATGGTGACTCCATGAGTCAGGTCTTTTGCTTCTTGTGGAACTCGAGAAGAGATGAGGAAGCTCTGATTTGCTGTGGCAGGTTATTTCAGGCTTTATGGGTGATGTGGGAGATGGGCTATGCAAATTAGAATCTACCAGATGCTCTTGTAACTTCTCTGACTACCAATTTGTTAGGATACGCTCTTCGCGCATCACATTGTAGAGCCCCTCATAGGTTACCGATTATTCAACCATTTGGTTACTTTATTAAAGCCTCCACAAAGTCCACACATGTCTGTGTTGCCCCCTTAATGGTTATTTCTAAACTTTTGTCAATGCTCCTCTGTGTTCAACCAAAAAGCTCCATAAATTCTACTTTCATGTGTGTATAAGACTCTGCCACCACATATTCTAGTGCCATGAGCCCATCCCTCCCTATCACTGGAATCAGTTCCCACAGTAAGTACTCCCAGTGTTGGGCACCTTTTTCATCCTTGGAGCTCGCTTTCAGGCTGCCAGACACTTATCTATGCCATACTCCTCAACATATGTAGGCACAATTCCTTTGGGGTATCTAGAATCATAGCACCCCATGCAGTTACCTCAGTGTCTTTGTTGGTACTACCGTTCTCTTTTGACTATAAGGTCAGCTTGACCTTTCTTTCTTCAAGGGACAATCTCCTTCTCTTCAACTCTAGGAGGCTTACTTGGGTCTTGAGAGGTCTGATGGTGTGTTACTTTCACTGCCAGATATTAAGGGGAGGCTGTGGTGGATGCTTGGAGTCAGGAGATCGTCACCCCCCCTCATCCTCATCCTTGAATACTCCTGTCATCATCTTCTTCCCCATTGTCTAGGGTGATCTCACTCTACAAAAGTGCTTGGGCTCTGCGGGCCTCTTCGCAGGCCTGAGGGCTCTCTCAAGATCTGCTTTCTTTGTTGAGACACCCAAGCTGATCTTCTTCTTCTTCCACATGACTGTCAAGTCATCAATCCAAAGGGTGGACTGGGTGGCCTAGTCAATCTCCATGTTTCCTATCCCTTTTTTGTGACTTCCAGAAACCTTACAAAAGTGTTGGCAACTTTTCAGAAACTTTTCTAAGCTTTTTAAAAGTTTGTAAACTCTGGGAAAGAGTGCTGACGTGACTCACAAACTTGAAAAATCGTTTAGAATTAATAAGAACTTTCTTTAGGTGTCAACTTGGTGGAATTTTGGCAGTCTCAGATTTAATAACTGTATGTTTTTGTAAAACACAGGTTCTTGACCCCAAGACTAGGCACCAAATGTGAGGAAAGCAGTTCATTATATAATGTGGTTATGCGACTTCACGGAGTATTAAACTCACAACCCCCTCTTAAGTCCAGTCAAGGTAGTTTACAAAACCTTAACTCAACCCTGGCTGTCTGTGGCTTTGAACAGTCATGTTTTGTCAAAGAAACAAGTGTGAAGTACTCAGAAGTGGCAAAACAGTTGAATAAGAGAAAACAAGACACAAAGGAAATCCAAAACCAGTTTTTAAAAATTGCTCTTATTTTTATGACTTTCTAGACACAAAAATTAACAAGATCCATTGGAGGGTTCCAGAGATATAACTTATTAAACAAATAACAATTCACTGCTTTCGTTCAAATCGCAAACAAGCATTGGTAACTACTTCAGTTAGCGGGTACTTGGAAAACTTTTTTTTAATGTTTTGTAAAGTTGGATATGACTACTCCAGCCTGGTCTGGTTGACCAACTCCAGCAGGGAGTGGGTCACAGGAGCCAATGAGCCTTGGCAGGATAGCTACCTTTCAGTCAAAGTAGTCTTTAGTCCAGTTATAGATTCTATGGACTACCCACCATACACATCAAAGGAGTGGTTGTGATGCAAGGGATACAGGATGCTGAACTAAGGATACTGATTCTGTGACCAGGGATACTTCTTGCAGCCACCCCCCAGTCCACAAGCACAGTGGGATGACTTTGACCACAGGGGTCTATGTCTCTCAAAGTCAGGTTGAAGTCCATCCAAAAACCAGTTGCTGCTCATCTGCTGGACTCCAGTTACAGCAAAACCAGCAGTTCTCTTAAACTGAGACTATTGTCCATCTTAGCTGACCAAACTGCACACCGATGTCTCTTTCCGGTCCAGCAGACATGGATGCAACTTTTGAGCATCCTGTCTCAGTCTTCAAGGCTGTGCTTCGGTAGTCTGCAGTGGTTAGGCAATCTTGGCAACCAGTTGGCCAAGTGAGGCTTCTTCAGCTTTTGTGGCACTGTAGCTGTAGCAGGAAGTCAGCCAACTGGCTCTCAGAGCCACTTTGACTGTCTGGGTACAACTTTTCCTCAAGCAGTGCATCTCAGGACTAGTCTCTTCTTTTGCTAGTCCCATAGATCAAAAAGTACTGTCCAGTCTGTGATGTAGCCCCTCTCTTTGCCGGGTCCAGGGACAGCACAGCAGTCCTTCTTTGGTCCTCTCTCCAGTCCAGACATCATCCATGGTCTCGGTGCCAGGGTTGCCACTTTTAATCCCAGAATTTGCCCACATGGGGTGCCGAGGCTACTAGTCAATGGGGTATCAGGTATCCTCCTGCCTGATGACAGCTTCCTGTCAAGTGTGGCTTCTAGCTATCCTAGAATGCAATGTTTTGGCCACTCCTAGATGGAAGATCTCCCTTCTTGGTGTCTGGAGCTTGGTAGCCTCATCTAAAATGTGTGGCTATTTCAGGGCTACATGCCCACATGAAAACAGGCTTGGCAAGTGTTTCCCTTTCTCTGTCCCCGACTCCAACTTGTCTATCAGACAAAAAAAGAACAGCCTCTTTCCTGTTTGTCCATCATTTGCTCTTCAAAGGTGACTTCCTCTTTGAAGCTTACCTTTTGGACTCCCAACCCATTTGGCCTTCCTGCCAAAAAGAGATAACAGCTCTTCCAGCTGTTTGTGTTCCTTCTTGAGACTTCTTCACAGTTCCTACTGGTAGGCCTGAACGCTGTCTTGTGGCAAGCAACAAAAATGGTCACTGAAAAACTTTGCATACAAGAGTGTCAACTTTCAAAAGTTGCAATTTACATAAATGTTGCATTAAATTCAATTTGCAGTAAAAAAAAACAAGGGGACCCTGTTATGTGGATCTGGGGTAAAATTGATATTTTAGAAAACGGTGGTTCAGAAATGGCCAAAAAGGTCCAAGGTAGGTAGTCTCAGCTAAGGGGGCAGGGTACCGAAGTCGTAATTGATAATCAATATCTCAAAGATATTGATTATCAATTACGACTCTAGTACCCTGTCCTCCTAGTGGAGACTACCTGCCTTGGACCCTTTAGGCTATTTCTGAACCACTGTTTTCTAAATTAAATTCAATTTGGGCATCAATTTGGGTTTACTGTAACAATTCTTTTGATACTTCAAAGTACCACCCCTAGTAGTCCCATTTAGAAGTTAGCACAGGTACGCTGTAGCGTATATTCCGTACTCGCCAATGGGGCTGCTAGCCTTTCTACTGCAAAAATGACAACTTGGGGTTTCTACTGCTAGCACATGCCAAAACACATATCCCACTTTTTTTATACAGCACCCTGCCTTAAGGGTTGTTAGTTTTACCTTAGGGATAACTTATAGATATTAAAAAGGAAGATCTGGATTTTGTCATTAATTGAAATGCCAAAGTCTAGCTAGCAGGTTGTATGACAATAGTGGGTTCATGAGTGAACCAATCAGGCATATGCCTTTTAAGGGCCAGATCATTAGCACTAAGGTCTGTTTAGCGGGTTTCAACGCACCTTCAGAGTAAATAAACTAGCAGCATCAGTCTAAAAAACTTGAGGGTGATCCTGCAAAAAGAGGCAATTCCTTACATTGGGATGGGTATTCCCAGACGTGGGACCCGTGCTCACTACGCCACTGGAGTCAAGCTGTCCTGGCTGATGACGGCTGATAGCCAGAAACCGGTCCTAGGATGCTTGATTCTGGTCCAGGGAAGACATGGCTTGGCAGTTCGGGCTGGACTGTTCCCATGAGGCACAGGGTCAAGACTGATTTGCATATGGCCATGTCTGAACTGGGGTGGCGTAGTGGGCAAAAGAACGATGGATTTAACCCAGATCTCTTGACTGGGGGAGAATGTCTGCATTGTCAGCATTCCGTCCATCATTTGTTTGTTGTAGCAATTCCTTACATATACTTACTATTCACATGTTAGAAATTTAAGTATCCGGTACAAGAGTTATTTTTGCCGACTGTTTTGAAGGCTTAACGGTTATGAGGCCAGTTGCTTATCATCAAACTCAGCCTCAAATTCTGGTAATAAAACAGACAGCAAGATTATACCAGGGTCTCCATACATTACTGCTTTTATTTTTATTGACAGCCAGGAGAAGTTACAACAGCCACTTGTGACATAAAAGAACAAGAGCAAAGAGCAATTAATTAAAAATACAATAGACTCTGTAAAGATATTATTACAAATCTCTTCACAACACAAATAACTTAATTGATACATTATTAAAGATTTTATTCACTCACCGAACAGAGCTATTGTATTAATGAAACTCCTTCCTAAAATTACTTACTAATCCTTAATAGTTTTGACAACCCTTTTCTATGTGATAGCATTTTACCAAAATGTTAGAACATTGGTTGTTCACAGGAGGAACATCAGTCAGTCATGTGCTAGTAATTCATGGCCAGGACAGTTTGATTGCCACAAAAACAAAAGAAGCTACATGCTGGTCTTCATGTCATAATACTCGTTTTACAAACAACATGTGCTATCCAGCGTTTCTAACTTATCCTGTTTATCCAGCCATAGACCCCATTGTACTTCACATTAGGGTGCCGATTCCAATCCTGTAAAACCCGGGTACGAATGGTCGTACGGAGCGTATTCTCCGTACGACTCGTACCCGGGAAATTCACCGTACAAACCAGCAAGTACGATTCGTACAGAAATACCATTTCCGTACGAATCGTAAAAAACACCGTACGGCTAAAAAATACCTACTAATCTGATCCTGGACAGTGCGTACGCGACATCTGTATGGAGTCTGGCAGCGTTTTACGGACCAGCAAGTACGATTTGTCCCTACGTCATTCCGCACAGCTATTTTTTTACGGCAGCTAAAAAACCCGGAAACCTGAGTCCGACGCGAAAATGGAGCCCCGGTACGCCACGGACAGACAAGGACCCCATCCTACGTGTCATCCCGGCCCTCTTAGCCTACGACATGGTGCACCGAACCCGAAGCACACGCCGCAGAAGGTGAGAACAACACCCAGGGGTCAAGGGGGGGCGAGGGACAGGAAACATACCCCCTACCCAAATTAAAACCTACAATATTGAGGACATAAATTCCTCCAGGGGCTTGTTCACTTTGGGGGGCGTGTCCACCAATCCCTGCGTACCGCAACAACGGAAGTGGACGTGTACGCGTACCCCTAGGCAACACTACAATAGTGATACGCACCATACTCACACATCGTTAGCGTGGGTACGGTGCGTATCACGATTGTAGTGGTGCCATAGGAGTACGCGTGGTATGGACCCTACACACGCTCTCAGAGCGTGTGTACGGTGCGTATCACGATTCTAGTGGTGCCATAGGAGTACGCGTGGTACGGACCCTACACACGCTCTCAGAGCGTGTGTACGGTGCGTATCACGATTGTAGTGGTGCCGTAGGAGTACACGTGTTACGGACCCTACACACGCTCTCAGAGCGTGTGTACGGTGCGTAACACGATTGCAGTGGTGCCGTACCACGCATGCTCCTACGGCACCACTACTATAGTGATACGGACCGTACCCGCACATTCATAGCGTGGGTACGGGCCGTATCACTATTGGATTGGGGCCGTAGGGGTACGCATGGTACGGACCGTACACACCCTATGAATGCAGGGGTACGGTCCGTATCACACGTACCCCTACGGCACCAGTACATTTGGGATACAAGGCGTACACATGCCACGAATGTTGGCTTACGGCCTGGTGCAGCATATTACCATTATATTGGGGTGTGTGTAAGCCCAGGACAGCAGTGTACTGCACCAAGGGGGTAGGTGGGTGGCTGCATAGGATTCCCAGCAGTGGACAGACATGTGAGGGGTGGGTGTAGAGGAATACCAGCCATGGACAGAGACATGGGGGTGGGTGCAGAGGAATATCAGCAGTGGACAGATTCATGGTGGTGGGTGCATATCACTACCAGCAGTGGACAGAGACATGGGGGTGGGTGCCTATCACTCCCAGCAGTGGACAGAGAGATGGGGGTGGGTGCCTATCACTCCCAGCAGTGGACAGAGACATGGGGGTGGGTGCAGAGGAATACCAGCAGTGGACAGAGACATGGGGGTGGGTGCATATCACTCCCAGCAGTGGACAGATACATGGGGGTGGGTGCAGAGGAATACCAGCAGTGGACAGAGACATGGAGGCGGGTGCAGAGGAATACCAACAGTGGACAGAGACATGTGAGGGGTGGGTGCAGAGGAATACCAGCAGTGGACAGAGACATTGGGGTGGGTGCAATGGAATACCAGCAGTGGACAGAGACATGGGGGTGGGTGCAGAGGAATACCAGCAGTGGACAGAGACATGTGAGGGGTGGGTGCAGAGGAATACCAGCAGTGGACAGAGACATGGGGGTGGGTGCAGAGGAATACCAGCAGTGGACAGAGACATGGGGGTGGGTGCAGAGGAATACCAGCAGTGGACAGAGACATGGAGGCGGGTGCAGAGGAATACCAACAGTGGACAGAGACATGTGAGGGGTGGGTGCAGAGGAATACCAGCAGTGGACAGAGACATTGGGGTGGGTGCAATGGAATACCAGCAGTGGACAGAGACATGGGGGTGGGTGCAGAGGAATACCAGCAGTGGACAGAGACATGTGAGGGGTGGGTGCAGAGGAATACCAGCAGTGGACAGAGACATGGGGGTGGGTGCAGAGGAATACCAGCAGTGGACAGAGACATGGGGGTGGGTGCAGAGGAATACCAGCAGTGGACAGAGACATGGGGGCGGGTGCCTATCACTCCCAGCAGTGGACAGAGATATGGGGGTTGAGGTTCTGGACTTTTAAGAGTCCAGAGGTGTCAGGGAAACAACACCCGAAGACCCCTGAGTTCCTCCTGTCTCGGTGCACAAATAACACGGGCTTCTCGATGGCGGCGTCAAAGACCAAGGTTTATTTACTGCAGGGATACAGAAATCATAGGAACCACACAGGGGCAGAATCTACGAGACTGTTCAAATTGCATTAAGTGGGTTGTTTCTTAAATACAAGAAAAATGTCTTGGGGCAACATTACACGAATATTTCTCATGCCCAACCCGGTATCCCGAACAGATAATAAATAAACATCAAACAATGATTAGTTGTAGGTTTTCGGTATTCGATCAGGCTCTCTTGTCAGTTCTTCATTCTCTACTTGATCCTCCCCATCATAAAAATCGTAACCTCCCTATTGTAAAAGCCCAGAAAGAAAGGAGCAGAGCCAGGTGCAAAGGATTGAAATGTAGGATAAGAGGTGTTTATGGATCATAAACGGGCAGGGCAATCGTCTTCGGCCTTTCAGTCAGGACAACCGGCACGAGAACCAGTATAGCAGGACTGGCCTCAGGCAAGGGAGGCAGCTTGATTCTGCCTAGTCATGTAGCGTCAGCCTTTCTCGGGGCTCGAGCTTACGTGTCCTTAACAAGGTGACTCTGCCGGGGTCATCGTCCGTTCATTGACTATGTGAGGGCAAGAAACAAGATGGATGCCGTAACTAAAATGGATGCCGTGACTTTTAAAGAGAATGCCCTAGTTTCCAGTGAATTCGTGCTAGTTGCGCAGCGAAAACACTGTCACGTATACAATGGATCGTTTGCGGTTCATTGGTACCAAAATCGTGTCAGTACTATGATACCGAATTCACGGGTTCGGATCGCTACAGAACCTCAGACGGTCCTTTTACCCTTACATAGGCAACAACTCACTCTATGTCAGAGTCCAGTTCTATGTTCATCAGGTCACTGATATGTTGTTGTAGCATTACTCTATCCCGTGGCGTATCTCTGAAAACAGGTGGTCTTCTTACGCATGATGAAACACAAACGCTACATAAGGCAGGGCCACACTGAATAATGAGACAGCACGAGAATAAAAATACTAACGTAACACCAATGACCATTAGAACCTTCCACCCCCATGCAGATAACAGGTTCCAGAACCATCCCATTAGTGACCAGTCACCTTCCTCTACGTGAATGGAGTCGGAGATTTTGTGTAACTTAGAGATGGCCTTGTATACTGTTGGCGCATTATCTGGGATAAAAACGCAGCAACTTGATTGGATCATTTTGCATACCCCACCTCGATCTGCAAGTAACACGTCAAGAACCATACGGTTCTGTAACGTCATGAGGCGATCCGCTTGAAGCTCAGCTGTCAGGTTACTAAGGGCACCTGTAGTTTCAACAATGGTGGATTCAACTACTCGTGTTAGTTGACGCAGGTTTCTACTGTTGACCATAGGCCCCCAGAACGGGAGGAAACCTTTGAAAAAGTCTCCTGCTTCTTGGCCAGCAGTATCCTCTTTACTGATTACACCTCTCACAACTCTCGTTTTGTGATAGTCCGGTGCAGCAGTGTATGTCGGAGGTAACAGTTGAGCGATATAACATGAACCTGAGAAGTCAGCGGGCAGCCATGTATATGCTCTGTCTTGACAAACAAAATAGGTACCCTTAGCGGCTAAGAATGCAGGGGAAGATTGTGACGGGAACACGTATGTTTCAATACAGTCACTCTTCCCTAGTCGAGCTTTCGGATTCCTCCCATTCCCTTGCAAACAGACCTGACCTTGGTGGGGTACGACCCAGATCGGAGTTGAGCTCTTACGTTTGTTCTCACCCAGAGTAATGCCATATTCTGTAATGTTCCACCCCATGTAAACTCGCAACTCATCCTTGGGAATGTACGGAGTATTAGTGACATCTCTCACCATATAAGTGATTCCTTTTACCAAGGCTCTATTAGCAGAGTTATACCGGGTGGAACGCGGAGGTCGTGGAGGGTAGGTCTCTAGAGCATAGGCGAACATGGTCTGAAATGCCCAGAATGATCCATTATAACTGAAAGGCAGAACCAAATAAGGGATGCCCTTGTCCATGGTATGTGGTATCAGGTCACATACCCAGCAGTTTGTTGTGTTAACCACTAGTTGATGTTGGTGCAAGAGCTGAATGAAAGTGTTATTTATAAACTCAGAGCGTCGAGCTTGCTCGTGAGCAGGAAAAGGGTGGAAAGAGTGAATAGTACCAATAGTTGGGGAAACAGAAATATGGGGAGATACTGTGGACGTAACAGGTGCAAAGATCAATTGAATACCAAAAATAATTCCGCCTACTAGAGTTATAAAAACAATCAGAAGTGTTAGGGCACATTGCATTAGGAAACATTTACTATACAATATGTCATATAATTTTGTCTTGTGCACATTTATGACTTTAACCCGTCGTGATTCAGGAAGCTCCATCTTCTACAACCGTTCGCAACGGATGGTTTGTACCTGTTAGAAACTTACCTCTGTTTATCCTGGGAGTTCCCAAGACAAACAGAAGAAACCGACCTAATGTCTGATTCCCTGTAAATTGAAACAAGGCACACGTTACGACCCTACGGTAACCCAGATGGCAAGGTGAAAGAAACAAAAATAAAAAAATAAAAATTCTAGCAAACTTCCTGATTGACTGGAATGCAGTATGATCAAAACAGTTTTACAGTCTTTAAACAGAAGGGCAATAATGCAATGTCATTAGTTCATAACATGAGAACGTAGATTATATCTGTACTTTCCGGGTCTTGTTTGGTCTTGAAATAGCTGGTCCACAGGTGCAGAAATGTTCAACTCCACAGGTGACAAGTGTTCACTTTGTACAATGCTCGGTTCAGGATTCAAAGGAGCGGTTTCTGCTGAGGTGCCAAAGTTCTGCGTTTCGGTTCGTGGACGGTCCGTTAGGTACTCTGCATCACTTAAAAGGATGTGCCTGGGAACAGGTTCTGTTTCGGACACACCAATTCCTCATCTAACCCAGTTGTCATAGGGGAGTGGAAGAGGGACACGCTTCGTGTGGCTGGCGTGCACCCAATTCTTCCTTCCAGCTAGCCGTACTGCAGTTCTGGTTACGAGGAGGACCTGAAACGGGCCCACGAATCTTGGCTGAAGGTTTCGAGTGCGTTCAAAGTTCCGCACTACAACCTGGTCGCCGGGTTTCAACGTATGACCTGGACTCTCCGGCAGTTTAGGTAAGGATTCGAATACCTGTTGATGAATAAGGCTCAGTTTAGCAGTCAGATCATGAAGGTAATCAATCAACATTGGGTATTCTATCTGTCTGAATTCCTTTGGCCTAGGGACTCCCCAAACATTAGCAGGGCGGCCAAACACAATCTCATATGGGCTAAGCCCTACTCGAGAATGTACAGTCGCTCTGGTGGACAGTAAAGCTAGAGGCAGTGTGTCTGGCCAAGAGAGACCAGTGGAAGCTTGAATTTTCGCAAGCTTCAGCTTCAGGGTGCCATTGTACCCTTCCACCAAACCTGCTGACTGTGGATGGTTCGCACTGTGGAATTTTTGTACAATTCCTAGACCTGCACACACACTCTTCATAACTTTCCCTACAAACTCACTTCCGTTGTCTGACCAAACAATCCGTGGCATACCATACCTAGGGAAGTATTCTTTGAGGAGGATTTTGGCAGTGGACATGGCAGTGTTATCCTTTAGTGGGTATGCCTCAATCCATCTTGAAAAGGCACATACTACCACTAGGACATACTTAAGATTGTTACACCTGTCCATGTGGATATAGTCCAATTGAATCACTTCAAAGGGACATGAAGGGGGAGCAAAATGACCAGTTGGGGTTCCCTTGCCAGGATTATGCATCAGGCATACCATGCAGTTTTTCACCACTCTTTCCGCACATTTAGTAATTCCATCATTCTTCCATACTGGAGCTAACATTTTACAGATCCCTTTCGAACTGATGTGCGCTGCTCCATGCGCCATCGTGACTACCGCAAGTACATACGCGTCAGGTAACATCCAACGTTGCTGCTCAGACAGATCAATCCAACATCCACTTGGATCCATTTTACCCGTTTTCTCCTTCCATTCATTCTTCTCATTTTCAGTTGCCTCATTTTGGATTGCTTTCACACTGTCAATCGTATTCTCACACATTCCTGATTCAGCAATCCATCTTGCAGACGTTGCAACGTACATTCGGCTCGTCATGTTCTTGGCCGTCTCTTTGGCAACCTCATCGGCAAATGCATTCCCTCGGTCAACATTATCCGTAATCTTTCGATGTGCACTACACTTCACAATCGCAACTTCATTCGGTAGGGTCAGGGATTCCAATAGATCGCTGACTAGCTGTCCATGTTGGATCTTAGTTCCATGGGACGTGAGAAAACCTCTTTCTTTCCAGAGACGCCCAAAATTGTGTGCGACGCCAAAGGCGTACTGGCTGTCAGTAAACACATTCACTCTCTTTCCCTCAGCTAAAACACACGCTCTTGTCAATGCAATTAATTCTGCTGCTTGGGCAGAATTCTGACTCACTCTTGCAGCCTCAACAATCGTACTCAAAGTCGTGACTGCATACGCGGCCGTCACGTCACCATTATGGAGTTTAAAGCAGGACCCATCGACATATAACGTGCCGTCTGGGTCTGATAACGGAGTATCCTTTAAATCAATTCTACCCTTTGTCTCTTCTTCAGTTCTGAAACAACAATCATGGGGCTCTGAATCACTCGACTCCTGAGCAGTCGGCAACAGCGTTGCTGGATTCAATATGTTGCATCGCTTGATCTGAATGTGACTTGCCAAAAGTGTCAGCTCGTAGCCTGATAATCTAGCACTGGTGAGGTGCTGAGTTTTCGTTCGATTCATGAGTGTATCCACAGCATGTGGAACCATGACTACTAGCATGTTGTTCATGACTAATCCGGCAGACTGTCGAATAGACACTGCGGCTGCTGCTGTGGCTCTTAAACAACTTGGCAATGCTCTGGCTACCGGATCTAATGTGGATGAAAAATATGCACAAGGCCGCTGTTTGTCGCCAAATTGTTGCGTTAATACGCTCAATGCACAACCTTCTCTTTCGTGGACATATAGAGTAAACGGCTTACTGTAGTCAGGAGTACCCAACACAGGAGCTGAACACAGCGCATCACGTAAGTCAGAGAAACTCTGTTGACATTCATCAGACCATGGCAAAGGGCTTGGAACACCTTTTCCAGTCGGGGCTACCAATGGTTTTGCCATGAGAGAAAAATTTGGGATCCATTGCCTACAGTATGACGTAATACCCAAAAACGCACGCACTTCTCTTTGTGTGCTTGGCACAGTTATCTGTGAAATTGCTTTGATTCTCTCTGGGGTCAACCTTCTTCCCTCCTTTGACAAAAGATGACCTAAGTAGGTCACTTCTTGGCAACAATATTGCAGTTTAGAAGGTGACACCTTGTGATGTAAGTCTGACAAATGACGCAATAAAGAAATTGTAGCTGCTTTGCAAGTTTCCTTGTCGTCAGCGGCTAATAAAAGATCGTCTACGTATTGGATCAGAGCAACACCATGAGGAAGTACAAGAGTGTCTAATTGACTTTTTAATGCTTGGCTATAAATTGAAGGGCTTTCACAATAACCTTGTGGAGCGCGTTTGAATCTGAAACTGCGTCCTCCTAAGGAGAAACCAAAAATGTCTCTACTTTCTTCTGCTATCGGAATGCTGAAAAATGCATTTTTCAAGTCGATCACCGTAAACCGTGATGCCGATGCAGGAATCAATGTCAATAATGCAGTGATATCTGGGACTACAGGAAACTGTGGAATCACAATTTTATTAACTTCTCTGAGGTCAATCACAAATCTGTAAATTGGTGGTTTAGAAGGGTCAGTGCGTTTCAAAATCGGCAGGACAGGACTATTGCAGACGTTTCCTCTAGTTTCCTCTATCACATCTTTCTGTATCAAGTCTTTCACAATCAGCAAGAGTGCTTGTTCACCTTCGTTTGAAATCCGATACTGTGGGATTCGTGGAAATTTAACATTCGCTTTTAGACTTACCACGTAAGGGGGAATTTCCAAGAGGCCTACATCGTTGGGACCAGTTGCCCAAAGAGTATCAGGGAGAGAACGCAACTCCGGTGGGAGCTTGTCCATCGACATGTACATCGGGGAGATGACTCCTTTACCTAATGTGAGCTGTACTCCCGAAGGAGAACAGTACAACGTCGCATGCAGGCGTTTCAACAGGTCTAAACCAAGCAGATTCTCATTACAACCAGTAGTTAGGATAAGGGGTGCTTCTAACTTGCATGGCCCAACAGAGATAGATAAAGGATTGGACACAGGATTGTGAACAGGGGCGCCTGAGAAACCTACTGAAGTGTTCGTTAAGCCGGACAAAGGTGCGCCAGGGAGTTTCGCATGCATGATTGAACTTTTTGCCGCACCAGTATCCAACAGAAACGGTTCGACCACGCCTGAGGTAGCTACTGCTACATAAGGTCCACTCTGATCAACTGGAACTGATACTACTCCCTCTCTCTGCCTGCGGCTGTCCTATTGCTCGCTTCTATGAATCTCTTCATTATGATCGTAGTAATCTTCAACATGATACTGCGGAGATCTACCTGGCTGCGTAGGTTGTACATTTCGCTGGTCGAAATAATTCGATTGGCGATCAGCCTGTGGTGTCATCGTACCACGCCCTCTACCTCTAGGAGCTTGCATAAATCCAACATTACCTCTCTGAGCTGGGACACCACTAGTTTGTGGGTGTAGTACTGGACACTCATTCTTATAATGACCCTCCTTTTTACAATAGGCACACTGATTCCATGCTAACTGTTGTCGGGGAAAACTATAATTAAATCTCTGGGCCGTCCCTTGCTGGAATTGTGGCTGCTGCTGAAACTGGGGTCGCTGCTGTGAGTCTGACTGATTCGAACGAGGCGGATATGCCTGTTGCAAAAGGACTTTGGTTTCTAAATCTTTCATTTTCTTTTCTGACTTTTCCTTCTCTTCTTTCTCTCTATTCTCGTAATACTGTGCAGTTGCAAGTATCTGTGCTGTCGTCGACACCGCCCATGCACTTTCAGAATCCTTTAACTTGTTACTAAGCTCAGGTAGTAAATTAAACACGAACTTATCAACAAACAATCTCTGACCTCCCTCGGTACTCATATCTTGCCCACTGTGATCTACGAAGGTCTCTTCAAATCTAGTGAAGAAGTCAGAGACGCTTTCGTCCTTCTTTTGCTTGCATGCTGATAGTTTATCCCAATTTACTCGTAACGCTGGCATCAGCGTTTTCATCAGATTAATTATTCTGCCAAGTAAGTCAGCAATCAGAGGTTCAGGTTTAGCTCCACCAACCTGCTGTGCGTCTGCCGCTACGATAGCTGGCCAATCACCTCCTAAGGCGACTGGGTGGTTCTCTTGCCGAATCTTAGCCCAAATAGGCTGTGGTACTACATTACCAAATAGCATTTCAATGTCTGCCAAATTCATGATACACGCTTGGACTGTCTGTGTTAATTCTTTGTAATAACCAGCAGGATTCTTACGAGGATCTGGGAATGCTTGTTTTACTGCTAGTACTTCAGCCCGTTTCCAAGGGATGTGTATCCACACTCTCTGGAATTGTGCCGGAGCAGCTAAAATACCCTGAGCCGCATCAGCTTGAACTGTATCACGCCATATCGGTGGAACTTCCCTCATCGGATATTGACCTCGTCTTTTCCTAGTTATCGGTGTACCATCAGGGTCTCTTGTCGCCCTAAAAGGGGACTCATCCCTATAAGCTAAAATTAATTCTATCGCTCTCCCTACTTCTGAACCTATCACCATTCCTGCGGCGAATTTCTGCTGAATATTTATTAAATCTGAGGGGACGGAATCTAAGTCATCATCTTCCCATTCTTCACGCACAAGAGAACACATCACGTCAAAAACATAACGTTGAGTCGGTTCATTCCATTGCATAAATGTGTCTAACACTCTTCGAGCATCATACTTCACGGCTTTCGACATCCACCTAAGAGCTGTCGAATCTAACGTGTCTCGTTCCTCGGGACCAGGAAGCTGGCTACGTCTCTGTATAGAGTCAGAAACGGGGGTCCCAATTAAGGACCTGTAAAGAGGGGTTAATATATTAGTTACAGAGTCGGTTATTTTCCGACGAACGGAAAGCGGAGTCAGAATGACAGGGCTTGGGGACAGGGCAGCTGAAGCAGATGAAGTAGTAAGGGTAGGAGTAGTAGGTAAAGCAGTTTGCGAAACGATAGGCAAAGGCGGAATAGGCGACCCAGGGAGAGGGGGTGCCGTAGGATCATTGATCACGGGAAAGACAGGAGCTGGATTCAAAGGAAGTGGAGCACCTATTCCATGCTGACCAGCAGCTGGCTGTACAACAGGTAGTAACTGTGGTACTGTAATACCCTGTGCATACGGTGGAGGTGAACTCAACAGATAAGATAACAGGGGATCCTTTTCAGGGTCCTCTATCGGCTTAGCAGGACAAGATGGCAAGACAGGGTAGCATTTATCAATCGCCAAATTATGTTTTCTATTCTCTATCTCCATTGTTTTCTCGGTCTTGTTGACATGTAGCTGCCTAGCAGACTCCATTAAGGTCAACCCTTTCTCTTTCTGTTCTTTCTTCGTTTTCCTAATTTCTCTCTGTTTGGCTTCTTTGCGCCATACGCGAAAAAAAATCAAACATTGCCGGCCGGGCTTTCTTCTTGAACAACTTCATTTCTAAATTATCTAGAATTTCTGTTTCGATACTACCATGCGGTGGCCAACTAAGGACACCATCTTTCTTGGTATAATGGACCCATACTTCATTATACGTAATAGGACCCACACCATGTTTACAATAGAGCTCATATGTAGGAGTCCCAATCGGAGGAACCAAACACGAGTCCTCCAACCGTGAATCCCCGTTGCAACGTAACCAGGACAAAAAACAATTGTTACCCTTAGTCATGACTACAAGGACAAATTCCAACCAAAATGCGCAGAGAACTTAGGCCTACCAAAATGAACCAATACCAAATACAAAGATTATCTTACCAAGAGCAACCAATGATAATCTACAAATCCAAAACAAAACGTATCCAAATAACCAAACTGAGCACAACCCACTTAATACTTAACTGAAATGTGGAAGACGTCACCAAGGAGAACCCGTCTTCGTCTCGCCGTACTAAGGTCTGCACCTCGGGTCCAAGACAGGGCGACAGTCAAGGCAGCGGTCCTCTGTAGCCGTCTGGGAACGGGAACCCTCGTGGAAGAGATCGTCGGGCCACTTTTACGACATGCAGGGATCGATGAAGCGGGGTACCTCCCTTCGGAATCTTCACACGAAACTTCTCGAACTTTTCAGGCTTTGGACCGGTACCGGATGACGTCGCCCCACGTTGGGCGCCAATTTGAGGTTCTGGACTTTTAAGAGTCCAGAGGTGTCAGGGAAACAACACCCGAAGACCCCTGAGTTCCTCCTGTCTCGGTGCACAAATAACAGAGACACGGGCTTCTCGATGGCGGCGTCAAAGACCAAGGTTTATTTACTGCAGGGATACAGAAATCATAGGAACCACACAGAGGCAGAATCTACGAGACTGTTCAAATTGCATTAAGTGGGTTGTTTCTTAAATACAAGAAAAATGTCTTGGGGCAACATTACACGAATATTTCTCATGCCCAACCCGGTATCCCGAACAGATAATAAATAAACATCAAACAATGATTAGTTGTAGGTTTTCGGTATTCGATCAGGCTCTCTTGTCAGTTCTTCATTCTCTACTTGATCCTCCCCATCATAAAAATCATAACCTCCCTATTGTAAAAGCCCAGAAAGAAAGGAGCAGAGCCAGGTGCAAAGGATTGAAATGTAGGATAAGAGGTGTTTATGGATCATAAACGGGCAGGGCAATCGTCTTCGGCCTTTCAGTCAGGACAACGGACACGAGAACCAGTATAGCAGGACTGGCCTCAGGCAAGGGAGGCAGCTTGATTCTGCCTAGTCATGTAGCGTCAGCCTTTCTCGGGGCTCGAGCTTACGTGTCCTTAACAAGGTGACTCTGCCGGGGTCATCGTCCGTTCATTGACTATGTGAGGGCAAGAAACAAGATGGATGCCGTAACTAAAATGGATGCCGTGACTTTTAAAGAGAATGCCCTAGTTTCCAGTGAATTCGTGCTAGTTGCGCAGCGAAAACACTGTCACGTATACAATGGATCGTTTGCGGTTCATTGGTACCAAAATCGTGTCAGTACTATGATACCGAATTCACGGGTTCGGATCGCTACAGAACCTCAGGGTGGGTTCCTATCACTCCCAGCAGTGGACAGAGACATGGGGGTGGGTGCAGAGGAATACCAGCAGTGGACAGAGACATGGGGGTGGGTGCAGAGGAATACCAGCAGTGGACAGAGACATGGGGGTGGGTGCCTATCACTCCCAGCAGTGGACAGAGACATGGGGGTGGGTGCCTATCACTCCCAGCAGTGGACAGAGACATGGGGGTGGGTGCAGAGGAATACCAGCAGTGGACAGAGACATGGGGGTGGGTGCATATCACTCCCAGCAGTGGACAGAGACATGGGGGTGGGTGCAGAGGAATACCAGCAGTGGACAGAGACATGGGGGAGGGTGCAGAGTGTTGGACAGGCCACACGAAGGGCTTGCGCCCTCCCCGCATGACAGGGCCCAAGCCCTGGCCCCCCAGGCACGGCCCACGAGAATCAACCGCACCCCGTCTCCCGACGGAACTCCTGCCCTCGGACCTCCCTGTAGCACGGGCCCAAACCACCACCGGCTCCCTCGGCCGGGTCAAGCCGCCATCTTGGGCCCTGCGCCACGAGGCCGCGTGGCCTCCCCCCGACCCTAACCCTGGGCCTGGCCGGCCCCGACATCCCGGCACCACCATCCACCCAGGAGGTGAGCGGATCACTTGGCAGGTCAATGGGAGGACGAAGTGCCAAGGACTCTCCCCCGCCAGGTGACGATCGCCTCCAGCTCCCCCAGGCACCGGCTCCACCCCCCGCTGGGTGTCTGGACACCTTCATCCCGGACCCTCCGACCCCCAAGTGCGAGGGTCCGGACATCAAAGGGCACCTGCCCTATAACTGGAGCAGCTGCGGAGCAGGAAGGCAGTTGTATCCTGGAGTCGAGAGACACCGAGAGAACTCAGCCTTGACGGACTACTGGCGCTGCCGTAGCCCTATCTTGTGATCCATCGTCCTGCCTGCTGGCGCTGCCGCGGCCTTCTGCAACATCCATCCTCGTCGGGACCTGCTGGCGCTGCCGCGGCCCATTGTAACGACCATCTTCACCGGGACCTGCTGGCGCTGCCGCGGACCGTACATCGACCATCTTCTCTGGGACCTGCTGGCGCTGCCGCGGCCCGTGTATCGACCATCTTCACTGGGACCTGCTGGCGCTGCCGCGGCCCGTACCCGCTAGACCACCTAAGCTCGAGGATTGTGAGCTACCCACCACACCACCTCAACTACCAGACTGGTAACCAGACTGTCCCGCTACCCCCTTTTCCCATCTTGAGAGACTTGAATCGAGGGGACCCCTGAGTCCAGACCTCCTTGTAACCTTTTCATCGTACCTTAAGAAGTGCTTATAAAGAACGCTAACTCATCTCCTTGTGTGGTATCTGTCTGTGGGGGGGAAGTTATTTGTCTGTACGATCGCTGGAGACGGCTCTCCCCGGAGACCTCTCCCCTTGTCCTCGGCCGACCCTCCCGGTCCGTCTAACATTGGTGGCCAGCGGCGCGATCCGAATCAACGCGTAATCGTACAGAGAGTAGCTCACCCCACGACAAAACCACGATGTCAGCTAAAGATAGCGGTTCCACTGAAAAGTTCCAAATGGATAAGTTGGAAGAGTATAACCACCGCGAACTTAAACAATTCTGCATGGAACTAGGCATTGCTACCACCGGCCTGAGTACCAAAGAGGATTTGAAGCGCGCCCTTGAGTCGTGGGCAGAAACTGGGATCACCGGATCCTCCGACCAAAACAGTGTCGCACCAGAGGGGAACGCCACGGCTCCCGAGGAAAGGGGAACGGGCCTCTCGCAGGAGGAGATCCAGGAAAGAGAAAGGACCAGATTACACGAGTTGGAAATGGCACGACTCAAGATGGACGGTGAACTAAAGTTAGCCGAGCAGAAACTAAATCTAGAGCATCTGCGGCTCCGAGAGGAGCGAGAAGAAAAACAGAGACAGAGAGAGCTTGAGGAAAAAAAAATAACACTCGAACACGAACGCAAACTGGCGGAAATAGAACTTCGGAAACAGAATAAAGAGACGGGGGTGCCTGAGCGACCGCACACCCCAGGGGCAACCGAGAAAAAAGTCCACATCCCCAAGGATGTTGTCCGAGAGTATGTCCGAGAAGACGACATACAGCAGTGGTTCAAAGCCTACGAGATCGCCATGACCTCCCACCGGATCGACCGGAGTGATTGGGGAGCTGGACTATGGGGGAGGTTCGTCAACGAAGGTCGCGATGCCCTGTTGCAGCTCCCAGATCACCAAATGTCGTCCTACGACCACATGAAGGCTGCCCTCCTCACCCGCTACGGCCTCACACCCGAGATGTACCACCAGAGGTTCAGAGATTGCACCCGGATCCCGGGTACAACTTGGGTGGAGTACGTAAACTATTTCAGCAGAGCCTTCGAGGGGTGGATCAAGGGGAGCCATGTAACGACCTACGAACAACTCTTTAACCTCATGGTATGGGAACACCTGTCGAACAACTGCTTCGTCGAGCTCAGGCAGCACCTCCTCGACAGTAAATTGACCGACCCCCAGCAGCTCGCCGCTGAAGCTGACCGATGGGAGAGCACCCGAGTGGGCCGGAGAGGACCGCACGAGCAGAACCGAAGCAACCAAGGCCAGCACCGTCCTCGGGGAGGAGGGGGAGGCCAGGGGCGAGGGAGAGACACCCTCCCGGCAACACCCGTGGCCAGCACCCCGCCCTCGGCCGGCCGGGGAAACCCCCCGATGCGTCCAGGGTTCCGAGCCAATGTCACGTGCCACCGATGCCAGCGAGTCGGCCATTACGCCAATGACCCAAGCTGCCCGCAGAACCAAACACCCAAGCCCCGCCAGGTAGCTGCCGCCGCCCTGGGGGAAGAACGACTGTCAGAGGAACAGGAAGAGTATGAGCCGGCCCAGCAAGAGTGGGAACCGGCCGCCATGGTTCTAGCGTGCCTAGGGGGAAAAGACATAGTCCCGCGGGCTCCCCTACCCGCCAACACCAGGAAATACGGTCAGTGGGTGACCATTAATGGGCATCGGGCCGAGGCCTTACGTGACACAGGCGCCAGTGTGACGGCCGTCCGCTGTCACCTGGTGAAACCCGAGCAGATCCTGCCGAACATTCTCTGCCCCGTCCGCTCAGCTGACAATTCCGAAAGTCTGTGTCAAATGGCCTGCGTCCCCTTCGAATGGGGAGGGGTCTCCGGCCTGTTGAAAGTGACGGTCCGGGATGATGCCCCCGTGGACTGCCTCCTGGGGAATGACCTTGAGAGTTCCCAATGGGCCACCGTCGAGAGAAGAGAGCACCTGGGGATGCTGGGCCTCCCGGACTGGGCCTGCGTAACCACCCGGTCCAGGGCAGCCTGTGCCGTTCCCCGACCAGAAGAACCGGAATGGCCAGCACCTCCGCCCCCGGTCGCCCCAGTAGAAGACAACGATGAGGCCAACCCCCCGGAGCCAACGACCGAAGGGGACGCGCACCTCCAGGACGTCCCCGGCCTGGCTCAGTGGCGTCAAGAAGGGGGGCCCACCCAAGAACAGTTCCGCCAGGAGCAAAAGACCTGCCCCTCCCTCGAGGGACTCCGCCAACAAGCCAGCGCCCAGAGCGCAGGGGACTCCACCGGAACTCACTGGGTCTACTGGGAGAACGACCTGCTATACAGCGAACAGAGGATCGCAGAGCTAGGGGCCGGTCGAGTACTGGTGGTACCTCTCCGCTTCAGAAACTTCCTGCTCAATCTGGCCCACGATGTCCCCCTGGCTGGACACCTGGGCCAAGACAAAACTTACAGTCGCCTAGTGACCCACATTTTCTGGCCGAAGATGCGGAACGACGTCCTGAACCACTGCCGGTCCTGCCCCACGTGCCAGGCCAGCGGGAAGAGTGGCCGTAAGCTGAAGGCCCCTCTACAACCCTTCCCGGTGGTCACCACCCCGTTCGAGAGGGTAGGAATAGACATTGTGGGGCCCCTGGACCCCAGCACGGCACAAGGACATAGGTTCATCCTAGTACTGGTGGATCACGCCACCCGCTACCCCGAGGCGGTGCCTCTACGAACAGTAACAGCTCCGGTGGTTGGCCGGGCCCTAATGGGGATCTTCTCCCGGGTGGGCTTCCCCCGAGAAGTCGTCAGCGACCGAGGCACGAACTTCATCTCCAAATACATGAAGTCCCTCTGGCAACAGTGCGGGGTCACCTACCGATTCACGACCCCCTATCACCCCCAAGGGAGCGGACTAGTGGAGCGATTCAACCGCACTCTCAAGGGGATGATTGGGGGATTGGAAGAGCCCCTCCGTCGCCAGTGGGATGTGCTACTCCCGTGCCTCCTCTTCGCCTACCGGGAAGTTCCCCAGAAGTCCCTCGGTTTTAGTCCCTTCGAACTCCTGTACGGGCACCCTGTGCGAGGGCCCCTCAGCCTAGTCAAAGAAGGTTGGGAGATGCCCCCCCTAAAGACCCCTCCAGACGTCTTCAAGTACCTCCTGGCCCTACGTAATCAGACCCGGCGCTTCAGGGAGATGGCCAAGGCGAACCTCGAGGCCAGCCAGGAAGACATGAAGAGATGGTATGATCACCATGCCTCCTCCGTCGAGTTCGAACCGGGACAACAAGTGTGGGTGATGTCCCCCACCGAACCATGTGCCTTGCAAGATAAGTGGACGGGGCCCTTCAAGGTGGTCTAGCGCAAAAGCCCCGTCACTTACCTCATCGACATGGGGACCACCCGGAACCCCCTTCGGGTCCTCCACACCAACACACTCAAACCACACTTTGTGCGCTCAGAACTCAGCCTCCTGATGGCTACAGACAGTGGGGCGGAAGAAGACTCCGAGCCTCTCCCTGATCTCCTGAAGACTCAGGAGAAAGACGGTTCCGTGGACGGGGTCCGGCTCTCCGATACCCTCACCTCAGAGCAACGCCAGGGCTGCCGGGACCTCCTGCTGCGGTTCGCTTCACTGTTCTCCCTCACTCCCGGGGTCACCCCTTGGTGCTTGCACGACGTAGACACCGGGGACAGTCCCCCTGTCCGGCACCGGGCCTACCGCGTACCAGATCGGGTACGGGCCTGCATACAAGAGGAAGTGGCCAAAATGCTCACGATCGGGGTCATCGAGCCCTCGGACAGTCCCTGGGCCAGTCCAGTGGTATTGGTCCCCAAAGCCGCTGCCCCCGGCACCACACCTGAACTGAGATTCTGCGTCGACTACCGGGGCTTGAACGCTGTCACCCGAACCGACGCTCATCCTATCCCCAGAGCGGATGAATTGATCGACCGACTGGGGGCCGCCCGCTACCTCAGTATCTTCGACCTAACAGCGGGCTACTGGCAGATCGGTCTCACACCCCGAGCTCAAGAACGATCCGCCTTCTCTACCCCCGATGGCCACTACCACTTCAAGGTCATGCCCTTTGGCATGAAGAACGCCCCCGCTACATTTCAACGTCTTGTGAACCAGGTCTTGGCGGGGCTCGAAGAGTTCAGCGCTGCCTACCTGGACGATATCGCTGTATACAGCCGCCACTGGTCCGACCACCTCCTCCACCTCCAGGAGGTCCTACAGGCCCTCCAGCGGGCCGGCCTCACGATTAAGGCCGGCAAATGCCAAATTGGTCAAGGGTCCGTGACCTACCTGGGGCACCAGGTGGGGAGCGGGCTGGTGGCCCCACTACAACTTAAGATTGCTGCCATCCAGTCCTGGCAGCCCCCGTCACTCAGACCGAAGTCCGAGCCTTCTTGGGGCTCACCGGCTACTACCGGCGGTTCGTGAGGGACTACGGCAGCATTGTGGGGCCCCTCACGGGTCTCACGTCCAAGAACCAACCAAAGCGGATTAACTGGACCCCCGATTGTCAAGCGGCCTTCGAAAAGCTGAAGGCCGCCCTGTGCACCGCCCCTGTGCTCCAGGCCCCCGATTACAGTCGGGAATTCGTAGTACAGACAGACGCCTCCGACCACGGCATCGGAGCGGTTCTTTCCCAAGTGAACCCCGAGGGTCATGACCAGCCGGTGGCCTTCATCAGCCGACGTCTCCTGGGCCGAGAACAGCGCTGGAGCACCATCGAGAGGGAGGCCTTCGCAGTGGTGTGGGCCCTCAAAAAGCTCCGGCCCTATCTCTTCGGTACCCACTTCCGGGTACAAACCGACCATAGACCCCTGCAGTGGCTGATGCAGATGCGGGGGGAAAACCCCAAACTACTGCGCTGGTCCATCTCCCTGCAGGGAATGGACTTCACCGTGGAGCACCGACCGGGCCAAGACCACGCCAACGCAGATGGCCTGTCCCGCTTCTTCCGCCTCGACGAAGAGAGTCCCCAAGGAGATGGGTGACTCTCCCCGCCTTCAGCTGGGGGGGACGCATGTTGGACAGGCCACACGAAGGGCTTGCGCCCTCCCCGCATGACAGGGCCCAAGCCCCGGCCCCCCAGGCACGGCCCACGAGAATCACCCGCACCCCGTCTCCCGACGGAACTCCTGCCCTCGGACCTCCCTGTAGCACGGGCCCAAACCACCACCGGCTCCCTCGGCCGGGTCAAGCCGCCATCTTGGGCCCTGCGCCACGAGGCCGCGTGGCCTCCCCCCGACCCTAACCCTGGGCCTGGCCGGCCCCGACATCCCGGCACCACCATCCACCCAGGAGGTGAGCGGATCACTTGGCAGGTCAATGGGAGGAGGAAGTGCCAAGGACTCTCCCCCGCCAGGTGACGATCGCCTCCAGCTCCCCCAGGCACCGGCTCCACCCCCCGCTGGGTGTCTGGACACCTTCATCCCGGACCCTCCGACCCCCAAGTGCGAGGGTCCGGACATCAAAGGGCACCTGCCCTATAACTGGAGCAGCTGCGGAGCAGGAAGGCAGTTGTATCCTGGAGTCGAGAGACACCGAGAGAACTCAGCCTTGACGGACTACTGGCGCTGCCGTAGCCCTATCTTGTGATCCATCGTCCTGCCTGCTGGCGCTGCCGCGGCCTTCTGCAACATCCATCCTCGTCGGGACCTGCTGGCGCTGCCGCGGCCCGTTGTAACGACCATCTTCACCGGGACCTGCTGGCGCTGCCGCGGACCGTACATCGACCATCTTCTCTGGGACCTGCTGGCGCTGCCGCGGCCCGTGTATCGACCATCTTCACTGGGACCTGCTGGCGCTGCCGCGGCCCGTACCCGCTAGACCACCTAAGCTCGAGGATTGTGAGCTACCCACCACACCACCTCAACTACCAGACTGGTAACCAGACTGTCCCGCTACCCCCTTTTCCCATCTTGAGAGACTTGAATCGAGGGGACCCCTGAGTCCAGACCTCCTTGTAACCTTTTCATCGTACCTTAAGAAGTGCTTATAAAGAACGCTAACTCATCTCCTTGTGTGGTATCTGTCTGTGGGGGGGAAGTTATTTGTCTGTACGATCGCTGGAGACGGCTCTCCCCGGAGACCTCTCCCCTTGTCCTCGGCCGACCCTCCCGGTCCGTCTAACACAGAGGAAGACCAACAGTGGACAGAGACATGTGAGGGGTGGGTGCAGAGGAATACCAGCAGTGGACAGAGACATTGGGGTGGGTGCAGAGGAATACCAGCAGTGGACAGAGACATGGGGGTGGGTGCAGAGGAATACCAGCAGTGGACAGAGACATGGGGGTGGGTGCAGAGGAATACCAGCAGTGGACAGAGACATGGGGGCAGGTGCAGAGGAATACCAGCAGTGGACAGAGACATGTGAGGGGTGGGTGCAGAGGAATACCAGCAGCGGGCAGAGACAAGTGAGGGGTGGGTGCAGAGGAATACCTGCAGTGGACAGAGACATGGGGGTGGGTGCAGAGGAATACCAGCAGTGGACAGAGACATGGGGGCGGGTGCAGAGGAATACCAGCAGTGGACAGAGACATGTGAGGGGTGGGTGCAGAGGAATACCAGCAGTGGGCAGAGACAAGTGAGGGGTGGGTGCATATCACTACCAGCAGTGGACAGAGACATGGGGGTGGGCGTAGAGGAATACCAGCAGTGGACAGAGACATGGGGGTGGGTGCAGAGGAATACCAGCAGTGGACAGAGACATGGGGGTGGGTGCCTATCACTTGCAGCAGTGGACAGAGACATGGGGGTGGGTTCCTATCACTCCCAGCAGTGGACAGAGACATGGGGTGGGTGCAGAGGAATACCAGCAGTGGACAGAGACATGGGGGCGGATGCAGAGGAATACCAGCAGTGGACAGAGACATGTGAGGGGTGGGTGCAGAGGAATACCAGCAGTGGACAGAGACATGGGGGTGGGTGCAGAGGAATACCAGCAGTGGACAGAGACATGGGGTGCGTGCAGAGGAATACCAGCAGTGGACAGAGACATGGGCGTGGGTGCATATCACTACCAGCAGTGGACAGAGACATGAGGGTGTGTACATCATTATCAGATGACCACAACTCCCTGGGTGTATGTACGCATCCCTAATTTTCGACTATGATGATAGTGCCATAACAACACATCACTGACAGCAGTGTCCCACTCTCAGGAGGATAGATGTCTTTCCCCCACTGCATGACACACCACATGTGGGTGTGAGGACAAATGACACATGCATACCCACCCCTGGTGGATGCAGCACAATACACACACTGAGATCATGCCACAAGACTGTATAGTCATGTCAATGCCTACTAAACTAAGAGAGCCAAAGGGAACACCTACGGCACCAGTACATTTGGGATACAAGGCGTACACATGCCACGAATGTTGGCTTACGGCCTGGTGCAGCATATTACCATTATATTGGGGTGTGTGTAAGCCCAGGACAGCAGTGTACTGCACCAAGGGGGTGGGTGGGTGGCTGCATAGGATTCCCAGCAGTGGACAGACATGTGAGGGGTGGGTGTAGAGGAATACCAGCCATGGACAGAGACATGGGGGTGGGTGCAGAGGAATACCAGCAGTGGACAGATTCATGGTGGTGGGTGCATATCACTACCAGCAGTGGACAGAGACATGGGGGTGGGTGCCTATCACTCCCAGCAGTGGACAGAGAGATGGGGGTGGGTGCCTATCACTCCCAGCAGTGGACAGAGACATGGGGTGGGTGCAAAGGAATACCAGCAGTGGACAGAGACATGGGGGTGGGTGCATATCACTCCCAGCAGTGGACAGATACATGGGGGTGGGTGCAGAGGAATACCAGCAGTAGACAGAGACATGGGGGCGGGTGCAGAGGAATACCAGCAGTGGACAGAGACATGGGGTGCGTGCAGAGGAATACCAGCAGTGGACAGAGTCATGGGCGTGGGTGCATATCACTACCAGCAGTGGACAGAGACATGAGGGTGTGTACATCATTATCAGATGACCACAACTCCCTGGGTGTATGTACGCATCCCTAATTTTCGACTATGATGATAGTGCCATAACAACACATCACTGACAGCAGTGTCCCACTCTCAGGAGGATAGATGTCTTTCCCCCACTGCATGACACACCACATGTGGGTGTGAGGACAAATGACACATGCATACCCACCCCTGGTGGATGCAGCACAATACACACACTGAGATCATGCCACAAGACTGTATAGTCATGTCAATGCCTACTAAACTAAGAGAGCCAAAGGGAACACCTACGGCACCAGTACATTTGGGATACAAGGCGTACACATGCCACGAATGTTGGCTTACGGCCTGGTGCAGCATATTACCATTATATTGGGGTGTGTGTAAGCCCAGGACAGCAGTGTACTGCACCAAGGGGGTGGGTGGGTGGCTGCATAGGATTCCCAGCAGTGGACAGACATGTGAGGGGTGGGTGTAGAGGAATACCAGCCATGGACAGAGACATGGGGGTGGGTGCAGAGGAATACCAGCAGTGGACAGATTCATGGTGGTGGGTGCATATCACTACCAGCAGTGGACAGAGACATGGGGGTGGGTGCCTATCACTCCCAGCAGTGGACAGAGAGATGGGGGTGGGTGCCTATCACTCCCAGCAGTGGACAGAGACATGGGGTGGGTGCAAAGGAATACCAGCAGTGGACAGAGACATGGGGGTGGGTGCATATCACTCCCAGCAGTGGACAGATACATGGGGGTGGGTGCAGAGGAATACCAGCAGTAGACAGAGACATGGGGGCGGGTGCAGAGGAATACCAACAGTGGACAGAGACATGTGAGGGGTGGGTGCAGAGGAATACCAGCAGTGGACAGAGACATTGGGGTGGATGCAGAGGAATACCAGCAGTGGACAGAGACATGGGGGTGGGTGCAGAGGAATACCAGCAGTGGACATAGACATGTGAGGGGTGGGTGCAGAGGAATACCAGCAGTGGACAGAGACATGGGGGTTGGTGCAGAGGAATACCAGCAGTGGACAGAGACATGGGGGCAGGTGCAGAGGAATACCAGCAGTGGACAGAGACATGTGAGGGGTGGGTGCAGAGGAATACCAGCAGTGGGCAGAGACAAGTGAGGGGTGGGTGCAGATGAATACCAGCAGTGGACAGAGACATGGGGGTGGGTGCAGAGGAATACCAGCAGTGGACAGAGACATGGGGGCGGGTGCCTATCACTCCCAGCAGTGGACAGAGATATGGGGGTGGGTTCCTATCACTCCCAGTAGTGGACAGAGACATGGGGGTGGGTGCAGAGGAATACCAGCAGTGGACAGAGACATGGGGGTGGGTGCAGAGGAATACCGGCAGTGGACAGAGACATGGGGGTGGGTGCCTATCACTCCCAGCAGTGGACAGAGACATGGGGGTGGGTGCCTATCACTCCCAGCAGTGGACAGAGACATGGGGGTGGGTGCAGAGGAATACCAGCAGTGGACAGAGACATGGGGGTGGGTGCATATCACTCCCAGCAGTGGAGAGAGACATGGGGTGGGTGCAGAGGAATACCAGCAGTGGACAGAGAGATGGGGCGGGTGCAGAGGAAGACCAACAGTGGACAGAGACATGTGAGGGGTGGTTGCAGAGGAATACCAGCAGTGGACAGAGACATTGGGGTGGGTGCAGAGGAATACCAGCAGTGGACAGAGACATGGGGGTGGGTGCAGAGGAATACCAGCAGTGGACAGAGAGATGGGGGTGGGTGCAGAGGAATACCAGCAGTGGACAGAGACATGGGGGCAGGTGCAGAGGAATACCAGCAGTGGACAGAGACATGTGAGGGGTGGGTGCAGAGGAATACCAGCAGTGGGCAGAGACAAGTGAGGGGTGGGTGCAGAGGAATACCAGCAGTGGACAGAGACATGGGGGTGGGTGCAGAGGAATACCAGCAGTGGACAGAGACATGGGGGCGGGTGCAGAGGAATACCAGCAGTGGACAGAGACATGTGAGGGGTGGGTGCAGAGGAATACCAGCAGTGGACAGAGACATGTGAGGGGTGGGTGCAGAGGAATACCAGCAGTGGACAGAGACACGGGGGTGGGTGCCTATCACTCCCAGCAGTGGACAGAGACATGGGGGTGGGTGCAGAGGAATACCAGCAGTGGACAGAGACATGGGGGTGGGTGCCTATCACTCGCAGCAGTGGACAGAGACATGGGGGTGGGTTCCTATCACTCCCAGCAGTGGACAGAGACATGGGGGTGGGTGCAGAGGAATACCAGCAGTGGACAGAGACATGGGGGCGGATGCAGAGGAATACCAGCAGTGGACAGAGACATGTGAGGGGTGGGTGCAGAGGAATACCAGCAGTGGACAGAGACATGGGGGTGGGTGCAGAGGAATACCAGCAGTGGACAGAGACATGGGGTGGGTGCAGAGGAATACCAGCAGTGGACAGAGACATGGGTGTGGGTGCATATCACTACCAGCAGTGGACAGAGACATGGGGGTGTGTACATCATTATCAAACTGAAGTACTGGGTATTTTAGACCCAGCGGTGCAGGGGCACACACCCTATGACTTCTGGGTTCACCCTGTTCCAGACCTACAGAAACACAGAGTCTTCTAGGTGAAGTCAAAGATTCGTTTATTGGCTGCAGACCAATTACAGGTATCCTAGAAGTACAACAGCGTGTATGTTCTCAGGAGACTGCTGAAAATCATAGGAACGGGCTTCTCCTTAAGTACAAAATATCATGCTCCAGGCACACATTCCTTGGTTTACGATATGGCCATATAAAGGTATACATTACAAACGAAAAAGCAGAGTCATGATGACCATCCCACATTCCAGTTCGGCCAGCCCACAATGATTTACACAGTAAGGTTCAGATCCCACATCGGATGTCAATAGACCCCCCAATAAACATGAGCATCTCCTGTTTTGGGAAACAAGTCATAAAGCAGGAACAAGCAGGTGTGGAAGAGATTAGCCGGGGGATTGTATAGAATGAAAGGGTTTTATGATGGGTCAAGCCCTGATGCTAATCACAGGTGGACGGAGGAAGGGGAGCTCGTGAGACCGGTTTGACCTGGGGCAGCAGAGCCAGCTGCCCAGGTCACAGAGAAGTCAGAGGGAAAGCCCATGTACTGTGAGGCCCGTATTTATTCCATCATAGCCTATGTGAGGGCAATGACAAGATGGCCACTGCTTCCAAAATGGAACCCGCGTAGTGAAGCAGAATAACGTGTACGCAGTGCATTCATAGCTAGAACGATATATAAAGCACTCGTACATGCCGCATTTACCATTTGCGGTTTGTTAATACCAAGATAGACAGGGGTAGGGCCCTGTCCCCTACGCGGTCCCGAATATTAAAGTACGACAGACCCTCCTTTTGCCCTTACATAGGCAATCACTATACTCATCTTAATCCGAGTCCAGGTCAATGTTCACAAAGTCATGGAGATGTTGCTGTAGCATCATCATATTACTTAGCTCGTCCCTCGATACAGGTTTCCTTACACATAAGGTAGCACAGAGACCACATACCGCAGGAGCACACTGTATGCACAGACAGAACAGGAAAAGAATGGCTAAGATCATTCCAATGACCATCAGAACTTTCCAACCCCAGGCAGATGTCAATTCCCAGAACCACCCCACCAGTGACCAATCTCCCTTATCCATGTGTATGGATTCAGATATTTTATGGAGTTTGGAGATGGCTTGATACACTGTTGGAGCATTATCTGGTATGAAAATGCAGCAACTGGATTGGATGACCTTGCATACCCCACCGCGGTCTGCAAGGATAACGTCTAGAACCATGCGGTTCTGCAAAGTCATAAGGCGATCCGCTTGGAGCTCAGCTGTCAGATTACTAAGGGCACCAGCCGTTACGTTGACAGTGGATTCAACCACACGAGTCAGCTGTCTCAGGTTCCTACTATTGACCATAGGTCCCCAAAACGGCAGGAAACCCAAGAAGAAGTCTCCTGCTTCCTGACCCGCAGTATCCTCCTTACTAATCACACCTCTCACAACTCTGGTCTTGTGATAGTCAGAGGCGGCAGTAAATGTCGGCGGTAGCAAGTTCGCAATATAACATGTGCCCGAGAAATCAGGGGGCAGCCATGTATATGCTCGGTCATTACAGATGAAATATGTGCCCTTGGCAGCCAAAAACGCAGGGGAAAACTGTGACGGGAAAGTGTACGTTTCAGTACAGTCACTCCTTCCCAGTTGAGCTCTAGGATTCTGACCATTACCCTGTAAGCAGAACCGACCCATGTGGGGTACGACCCAGATTGGAGATGAGATTTTTCGCTGTCTTTCACCCAGACTAATACTATACCCCGTCGCGTTCCATCCTACATAAGGTCTCAACTCTTCTTTGGGAATGGATGAGTATGCATCGATATCCCTACTCATATCAGCAACTCCTTTCATCAAAGCCTTATTATTGGTGATAGGTCTGATGGAACGCGGTTGGCGAGGGGAGTATGTATCTAGAGCATAGAGAAACATGGTCTGGAATGCCCATGACGATCCATTGTAACTGTACGGCAGCACCAGGTAGGGAATACCCTTGTTAATGGTATGTGGCATTAACCCACACACCCAGCAATTGGTCGTATTCATTACCAGTTGGTGCTGGTGCAAGAGCTGGATAAACGAGTTATTTACGAACTCCGATCGTCTAGTCTGTTCGTGCTCAGGCAAAGGGTGAAAAGAGTGAGAGGAGGCAGTAGAAAGAGGTATAGGCTGTTCAGTGGGTTCAATGGGCTTTTGAGCGGAGAAAAACACAAATCCTACAATAAACATTGTGATACTACACAGTGTAAAAAGGCACAAAAAGACAAAACATTTACTTTTTACAATTCTACACATCCTTGCGTTAAAGTTCATTTCCTCAATTGGTCTCTCCATCTTAAAAAACTCCATCCTCTACTCGGGCCGCTCGCGGTGGATGAGTTTCTTCTGCTGAGGAGTACGCCTGTCAGTCCAGGGAAACGCCCTAGACCAACCAGAACCGTTGACCTAGCGTCTTCGGCCTGTACCCCAAAGTCTTGGCACCGCGACCCTGCGGCAGAACCCGGATGGTGGTTCGAAAAACAAAAATCAAGAAAGTCCTTCAGATGGGAGAGCAAAAATGTCAAAAAAAAGGGAATAGTAAGGAAATCTTTATTTGTCCATGGGCCTAGGTCTCAAATTATAGCGGAGACGGCCAGGTGCTGTTTGGTCTTGAAACAAAAGTTCAGGCTCAGTGATGTCCAGTCGATTTGATGGTGGCACAGTTTCTTGCAGAATATTGTCACTCTCTTGGTCTGAAACTGTGCCTCTTATGCGTGCGTCACTGAATGGTACAAAACGAGGTACAGTGTCTGCCTCAGAGTCGGCGATACCCTCCTTGACCCACTGGTCATATGGCAGAGGCAAGGGGACTACTTTACAGTGGGTACCATGGATCCAGTGCTTCTTTCCTTTCACTCGCACTGCTGATCTTGTCGAAAGAAGAACGAGATGAGGGCCGATCCAGCGAGGCTCGTCGTTGCTCTTGCGCTGGAAATTTCGGACTAGCACCCACGTACCAGGGTTGATAGGGTGTCCAGGAGGTTCAGAAGCTTGGGGAAGAGTATCATGTACCTGTTGGTGCAAAACACGCAGTTTAACAGTCAAATCATACAGGTAATCGAGCAGTACTGGATGCTCTATCTCACTGAACTTCATGGGCCTCGGTACACCCCATACATTGGCCGGACGGCCAAAGACAACCTCGTAAGGGCTAAGCCCCACTCGTGAGTGTATGGTCATTCTGGTGGACAGGAGTGCTAAAGGCAGAGCGTCAGGCCATTTAAGACCGGTGCTCGCCTGGATTTTGGCCAGCTTGAGCTTTAAGGCTCCATTGTAACGTTCTACTAATCCAGCTGATTGGGGGTGATTTGCAGCATGGAACTTCTGCTTTATCCCTAGCCCTTCACATACATTCTTCATCACTTTACCCACAAACTCACTTCCATTATCACACCACACCATTCTTGGCATCCCAAACCTAGGGAAAAATTCCTTCACAAGGGCTTTGGCTGTGGATAGGGCAGTGTTATCTTTCAGAGGATAAGCCTCTATCCATTTTGAGAAAGCACAGACAACCACCAGTACATATTTCAGGTTGTTGCACCTTTCCATGTGAATAAAGTCCAGCTGCAAAACTTCGAATGGACATGATGGGGGTGCAAAGTGACCAGCTGGAGTTGGGGTTCCCCTACCAGGGTTGTACTTCAAGCATACTATGCAATTCTTGACCACATTCTCTGCGCACTTGGGAATCCCAGCATTCTGCCATACTGGAGCCAACAACTTGCATATACCTTTCGTACTGATATGTGCCATTCCATGTGCCATAGTAACCACTGGAAGCACATATGCATCAGGCAACAACCATCGCCTATGTTCTGTCAGATCAATCCAACAACCATTCTCATCCAACTTACCCATACTTTCTCTCCACTTGCTTAACTCTTCCTCTGTGGCTTCAGCTTGAAGCGACTTCACACTCTCTATTGTGTTCTCACACATTCCCACATCATTAACCCATCTTGCGGGGCCTGCAACATACATTCTAGTCTTCACATTCTGTGCTGTTTCTCTCGCGGTCTCATCAGCAA
The DNA here is from genome assembly GCF_964204655.1 of Triturus cristatus. Taxonomy (NCBI): domain Eukaryota; kingdom Metazoa; phylum Chordata; class Amphibia; order Caudata; family Salamandridae; genus Triturus; species Triturus cristatus. The sequence goes on along the minus strand of NC_140593.1, from coordinate 908,613,102 downwards.
ACGCATTCCCACGTCCAACATCATCTGTGACTTTCCTGTGCGCACTGCATTTCATGATCGCAACTTGCAACGGTAGGGTCAGTGACTCAAGGAGATCATTCACCAACTTGCCATTCTGAATTTTAGCTCCATGCGACGTCAGGAACCCACGCTCCTTCCACAGTCGCCCAAAATTATGAGCCACGCCAAAGGCGTACTGGCTATCTGTGTATATGTTTACTCTCATTCCTTCAGACAACACGCATGCTCTTGTGAGGGCGATTAATTCCGCTGCTTGGGCCGAATTATGTGGCACTCGTGCAGTTTCCACGACCCTGTGCAAAGTCGTGATAGCATACGCAGCAGTTGTGTCACCATTAGGGAGCTTGAAGCATGAACCATCTACCCATAAAGTGCCATCACACTCAGTCAGGGGAGTATCTTTTAGATCTACTCTCCCTTTCGTCTCTTCTTCTGTTCTGAACAGACAGTCATGTTGCTCAATCTCATCTGAGTCTGCTGGAATTGGCAACAATGTAGCTGGATTCAGCGTATTGCATCTTTTTATGTGTATGTGATTTGCTAACAGTGTAAGTTCATAACCTGATAATCGCGCACTAGTCAAGTGTTGTGTCTTGGTCCTATTTAATAATGTGTCTACAGCGTGTGGAACCATAACAATCAATGTATTGTCCATTACCAAACCAGCAGATTGTCGGATAGACATCGCTGCAGCAGCTGTCGCTCTCAGACAGCTTGGCAATGCCCTTGCTACAGGGTCCAAGGTGGATGAAAAATATGCGCATGGGCGCGGTCTGTCGCCAAAAGGCTGTGTTAACACTGACAACGCACATCCATCTTTCTCGTGAACATACAATGTAAAAGGCTTACTGTAGTCAGGGGTACCCAACACAGGTGCTGAACATAATGCATTACGCAATTCCACAAAACTTTTCTGGCACTCTTCAGACCATGGGATAGGATTCGGTGTGTCTTTGCATGTTAAGGCTAACAAAGGTTTTGCCAACAAAGAAAAACTAGGGATCCAATGCCTACAGTATGAAGTGATGCCCAAGAAAGCACGCACTTCTCTCTGTGTCTTTGGCACACTCAACTGTGCAATGGCTTGAATTCTTTCTGGGGTCAGTTTCCTTCCCTCCTTCGATAAGAGATGACCTAAGTAGGTCACTTCTTGTCGACAATATTGCAGCTTAGAGAGAGACACTTTGTGATGGAAAGCGGATAAATGGCGCAACAGTGACAATGTGGCTTCTTTACAGATCTTCTCAGTATCCGCAGCGATTAGTAAATCGTCCACGTACTGAATCAGGATAGCGCCACTAGGTAAAACAAGTGCATCAAGCTGCGCTTTTAAAGCTTGACTATATATTGATGGACTTTCACAGTAGCCCTGGGGAGCGCGTTTGAAGCGGAAGCTTCGGCCTCCCAGACTAAAACCAAAAATGTCTCTGCTCTCTTCTGCAATTGGGATACTAAAGAAAGCATTCTTTAAATCAATCACTGAAAACCATGCAGCAGAGGCTGGAATCATCGTTAACAAGGCAGTTATATCGGGGACAACCGGAAACTGTGGCACAACAATCTTATTAACCTCTCTAAGATCAATCACAAATCTGTAAACAGGTGGCTGTGAAGGATCCGTTCGTTTTAAGACAGGTAAAATCGGACTATTGCAAACGTTGCCTCTTGTCTCTTCAATCACACCCTTATTAATCAAGTCGCTGACAATGTCTAACAATGCTTTCTGCCCTTCATTAGAGATCTTGTACTGGGGAATTCGTGGCAGTCTGACATTAGCCTTTAAAGTCACCACATATGGCGGTATCTCCAAGAGGCCCACATCATTGGGACCAGTAGCCCAAAGGGCATCCGGAAGGGATGACAATTCAGGTGGCATTGTATTTTTAGACAAGTACATTGGGGAAATCACTTTTTTGCCTAATGTGAGTTGTACTCCTGAAGGAGAACAATACAGTGTAGCGTGCAATCTTTTCAACAAATCTAATCCCAGCAAATTCTCACCACAACCTGTTGTCAGAATCAGAGGTGCTTTCAGCTCGCAAGGTCCAACAGAAAGTGACATGGGACGAGAAATCGGGTTCCTAACTGGGGCGCCAGAAAAACCTACTGAAACATTTATATCTCCAGACAAAGGTGCGCCAGGGAGTTTTGAATGCATGATTGAACTCTTTGCAGCACCAGTGTCTAGCAGAAAAGGCTCCGTTACATTTGCTGTAGTTACCTCAACATACGGTCCACTCTGATCCACTGGCACTGAAACAACTCCCTCTCTCTGTCTACGGCTGTCCTAGTAATCATTATTTTCTGCATCACCGTCCTCCGCATAATAATCATTATTATAATACTGGGCCGTATTACTAATCGCGTTAGCTTGCTGATCAAAGCTATTGATGGTACTTTGAGGCGGCAGAGGACGCGCGTTCTGGGGAGCACTTCCACGCCCTCTGCCTCTAGGAGCTTGCTGACCACCCCTACCTCTTGCGCCATATGCATTACCGTTCCGCTGCATTAATTTAGGGCAACTATATTTATAATGACCTTCCTCTTTGCAGTATGAACATTGGTTGGGACCTACAGGGACACGTGGTTGATAATACCCGTTCATTTGCTGGTTGTTCTGAAACTGTTGGGGTTGGTGATAGACACCTTGGGGTTGTCTATAATTATTCTGACCTCCACGTGGCGGATAGGCCTGCTGTAAAAGAACCTTTGTCTTTAGTTCCTTCGTTTTCTTCTCTGTTCTATCTTTCTCGTCTTTATCCCTATTTTCATAATACTGTGCAGTAGCCAGTATTTGCGCTGAAGAAGAAACAGCCCAAGAACTTTCTGAATCTTTTAACTTTTTACACAGGTCAGGAAGTAAATTCTGCACAAACTTATCCACAAACAGCCGTTGGCCACCCTCAGTACTCATATCCTGCCCACTGTGATCAATAAACGTTTCTTCAAACCTAGTAAAGAAGTCTGACACTGTCTCATCTTTCTTCTGCTTGCATGCAGATAACTTGTCCCAATTTACGCGCATCGCAGGCATTATTGTCTTCATATACGTGATGATTCTACCAGGCAGTTCAGCTACTAAAGGTTCTGGTTTCGCACCACCAGTTTGTCTAGCATCAGCAGCAACAATGTTAGCCCATGTATCCCCTAGTTCTGCATTGTGATCTACATTACGAATTGACCCCCATAGGGGCTGTGGAACAACATTACCAAACAACATGTCTATGTCGGCCAGATTCATAATGCATGACCCTGCCGTCTGTGACAACTCTTTATAATAACCTGCTGGGTTCTTACGGGGATCAGGCAAGGACTGCTTAAGCGCTAACACCTCAGAGCGCTTCCATGGAACATGCACCCAAACACGCTGGAAATGCGCTGCCACAGCGGGGTTACCACCGGCAGCTGCAACCGCTTCCTTCCATACCGGGGGAACTTCTCTCATAGGATATTGTCGCGCTTTTACCTTTTTCCCCACAAGGACATCTTGTTCAAACAATGACTGTTGACAATCATCATTCCTAAAGGACAATACAACCGCAACTGCTTTATCTACTCCGCGGTCCACAATTATACCAGTTCCAAAATCGAACCTCACTCTACACAATTCCTGCGGGTTCGGATTTTTACCACTATCCTCCAATTCTTCACAGAGAATTTCGCACATTTTCTCGAACACATATCTCTGTTTCGGGGCATCCCACTGATGGAAAACGTTAACAACTGATTCCACATTATACAGTGAAGGGAAAACAATCCATCTACGCGCCATGTTATCTATTACCTTTTTCTCATCGGGGTTAGGCAATTGGCTGCGCAATTGCTTACGCTGTAAACCAGGAGTCGCACCAGATGATTCAAAGAGAGGAGACATTAATGTAGTAACCACATTAGCTAAGCGCTGTCGCGCTGAAGAAGAAGCTGAGGCGAGAACAGGGGGAAAAACAGAGGGAAGAAAAGAGGATGTAGAGACAGGTACTGGAGTGGTGGAAGGAAGGGGAGGCAGCTGCTGTATTAGGCAAAGTCGCAGGAAGTGCGGGGGCAGTTGGAAGCACAACTGGCGGCCCTTGAGAGGGCTGCGCTACAGGGATAGGAACCGGCTGCAAAGCAACTGGCGGTTGCGGCAAGGCTTGTAGTATATTCACTGGAGGTGGCATATTTACAAGCTGGGGAGGCGCCGTGGCATTTTGAGCATATGGGGGTGGCGAACTCAACAAATGTGACATCAGGGGATCTTTCTCCTTTTCTTCTAACCCATTCTGCTTAGAATGTGGTAAAGCTGGGTAACATTTGTCAATCCCTAACTTGCGCTGCCTATGCAATTGCTCACTCATCTGTTCCTCTTCATTGTCTTTAAATTGTACAGCTGCTTGCATTACTGTCATACCTTTCTCTCTCTTATTCTTTTTCGCTAGCTTAATTTCCTTTTGTTTGGCTTCCTTTCGCCATAAGCGGAAAGAGTCAAACATCGCCGGCCGGGCTTTCTTCTTAAACAATTTAATTTCCAAATTATCTAAAATATCGGTATCAAAACTACCATTTTGGGGCCATTTTAAAACACCATCTTTCCTGGTGTAGTGGATCCACACTTCGTTATATGCAATGGGGCCTACGCCATGTTTTACATAGAGCTCATAAGTTGGAGTTCCAACCGGAGGAACCGGACATGATTCCTCTAGCTGGAAATCCTTTCCACAACCCAAACAGAATAATCTACCAAATAGTCCAGAACCAGGCATCTTTGCTCACTAGTCTAGATCCAAACGTCAAAGGATTATCGATTACGATATTCTCGTGAATACACGAGTCCTCTGGTTTTGGCGTTTGCAAACTCCAAAATACCAAATTACCTAATCAAACGATCCCGAAGGATACCAAAAACAAATGGGAGACGCTCCACTTATACTTAACTGAATATTGTTGATCGATGGCGTCACCAGAAGACTCTCTCGATTGTTTCGCTCTCTCAAATTCGTCAAGGGTCCAAAACAGGTCGATTAATCAGGGCAGCAGTCCTTCGTAGCCGTCGGGACGCGGAGAACCTCGCCGAAAAGACTTTCGGACCACGTCGACATGCAGGGGTCGATGAAGTGGCGGCCTTCCTCCGGAATTTCCACACGGAGCTCCTCACGAACCTCTGGCTTGGACTGGTACCGCTGAAATCGTCCCGAGTTGGGCGCCAAACTGAAGTACTGGGTATTTTAGACCCAGCGGTGCAGGGGCACACACCCTATGACTTCTGGGTTCACCCTGTTCCAGACCTACAGAAACACAGAGGTGCCGATTACGATCCGTTAAAAACCGCGTACGAACCGTCGGTCGGAGCGAATTCCCCGTCCGACTCGTACCCGGTTGTAAAACTTTACAAACATGGAATTACGATTCGCACGGAAACACCATTTCCGTACGAATCGTAAAAAACACCGACCGACGAAAATATACATACGAATGTGATCCGGGAATGCTGCGACGTGACGTCGGGACGCTTTCAGGCAGCGTTTCACGAACCAGGAATTACGATTCGAACCGACAGCAGTCCGGACGGCAATATTTTCACGGCACCCAAAAAGTGCCGCAAAAGCGAAGTACGGCGTGAATCGACCAGAGTAGGTGGCCCGGTACGTGCCGACCCCCCCCCAGCCCCCGTAGGTACGCGCCGCCCCCCCCCCAGCCCCCGTAGGTACGCGCCGCCCCCCCCCAGCCCCCGTAGGTACGCGCCGACCCCCCCCCAGCCCCCGTAGGTACGCGCCGACCCCCCCCCAGCCCCCGTAGGTACGCGCCGACCCCCCCCAGCCCCCGTAGGTACGCGCTGACCCCCCCCCAGCCCCCGTAGGTACGCGCCGACCCCCCCCAGCCCCCGTAGGTACGCGCCGACCCCCCCCAGCCCCCGTAGGTACGCGCCGACCCCCCCTGTGTGTACACCCATGTACGGTGCGTACCCCCCCGTGTACGCTCGAGTCGGACCCCCCCGTGTACGCTCGAGTCGGACCCCCCCGTGTACGCTCGAGTCGGACCCCCCGTGTACGCTCGAGTCGGACCCCCCCGTGTACGCTCGAGTCGGACCCCCCCGTGTACGTTTGAGTCATACCCCCACCCGTGTATGTGCGGTGCGTACCCCCCCGTGTACGCTCGAGTCAGACCCCCCCGTGTACGCTCGAGTCGGACCCCCCCGTGTACGCTCGAGTTGGACCCCCCCGTGTACGCTCGAGTCGTACCCCCACCCGTGTATGTACGGTGCGTACCCCCCCGTGTATGCTCGAGTCGGACCCCCCCGTGTACGCTCGAGTCGGACGCCCCGTGTACGTTCGAGTCATACCCCCACCCGTGAATGTACGGTGCGTACCCCCAGCGCTACGCGCTGGGGGTACGCACCGTACATACACGGGTGGGGGTATGACTCGAACGTACACGGGGGGGTCCGACTCGAGCGTACACGGGGGGGTCCGACTCGAGCGTACACGGGGGGGTACGCACCGTACATACACGGGTGGGGGTATGACTCGAACGTACACGGGGGGGTCCAACTCGAGGGTACACGGGGGGTCCGACTCGAGCGTACACGGGGGGTCCGACTCGAGCGTACACGGGGGGGTACGACTCGAGCGTACACGGGGGGCTCCGACTCGAGCGTACACGGGGGGGTCCGACTCGAGCGTACACGGGGGGGTCCGACTCGAGCGTACACGGGGGGGTCCGACTCGAGCGTACACGGGGGGTACGACTCGAGCGTACACGGGGGGGTTCGACTCGAGCGTACACGGGGGGGTACGCACCGTACACGGGTGTACACACAGGGGGGGTCGGCGCGTACCTACGGGGGCTGGGGGGGGGGTTGGCGCGTACCTACGGGGGCTGGGGGGGGTCGGCGCGTACCTACGGGGGCTGGGGGGGGTACGGCACGTACCGGGCACCTGTTTGGACGTCTCCATGGTTGTTATGGGAGTTCGGTGCGGACGGTCTTTTCACCATACGGTTGTACATTCGGACGCCCGGGATGGATCGTGATTCCCCGGTCGGAGTTCACCTTTCACGTTTGTACGGTGAATCGTACGAGGACGTGTCGGACACATTTTCCGACCCGAGGACGTGTGGGGAAATATTCCCAGTGCGGTTCGTATGGACTTTTTACCATGCGAATCGTGATTGCCAGTTCGTATGGCACTTGTACGATTCGTACGGTAAAAAGACCCGATACGAGTCGTACGGGGACATTTTTTACCGGATCGTGATCGGCACCAGAGTCTTCTAGGTGAAGTCAAAGATTCGTTTATTGGCTGCAGACCAATTACAGGTATCCTAGAAGTACAACAGCGTGTATGTTCTCAGGAGACTGCTGAAAATCATAGGAACGGGCTTCTCCTTAAGTACAAAATATCATGCTCCAGGCACACATTCCTTGGTTTACGATATGGCCATATAAAGGTATACATTACAAACGAAAAAGCAGAGTCATGATGACCATCCCACATTCCAGTTCGGCCAGCCCACAATGATTTACACAGTAAGGTTCAGATCCCACATCGGATGTCAATAGACCCCCCAATAAACATGAGCATCTCCTGTTTTGGGAAACAAGTCATAAAGCAGGAACAAGCAGGTGTGGAAGAGATTAGCCGGGGGATTGTATAGAATGAAAGGGTTTTATGATGGGTCAAGCCCTGATGCTAATCACAGGTGGACGGAGGAAGGGGAGCTCGTGAGACCGGTTTGACCTGGGGCAGCAGAGCCAGCTGCCCAGGTCACAGAGAAGTCAGAGAGAAAGCCCATGTACTGTGAGGCCCGTATTTATTCCATCATAGCCTATGTGAGGGCAATGACAAGATGGCCACTGCTTCCAAAATGGAACCCGCGTAGTGAAGCAGAATAACGTGTACGCAGTGCATTCATAGCTAGAACGATATATAAAGCACTCGTACATGCCGCATTTACCATTTGCGGTTTGTTAATACCAAGATAGACAGGGGTAGGGCCCTGTCCCCTACGCGGTCCCGAATATTAAAGTACGACAAGATGACCACAACTCCCTGGGTGTATGTACGCATCCCTAATTTTCGACTATGATGATAGTGCCATAACAACACATCACTGACAGCAGTGTCCCACTCCCAGGAGGATGGATGTCTTTCCCCCACTGCATGACACACCACATGTGGGTGTGAGGACAAATGACACATGCATACCCACCCCTGGTGGATGCAGCACAATACACACACTGAGATCATGCCACAAGACTGTATAGTCATGTCAATGCCTACTAAACTAAGAGAGCCAAAGGGAACACCTACGGCACCAGTACATTTGGAATACAAGGCGTACACATGCCACGAATGTTGGCTTACGGCCTGGTGCAGCATATTACCATTATATTGGGGTGTGTGTAAGCCCAGGACAGCAGTGTACTGCACCAAGGGGGTGGGTGGGTGGCTGCATAGGATTCCCAGCAGTGGACAGACATGTGAGGGGTGGGTGTAGAGGAATACCAGCCATGGACAGAGACATGGGGGTGGGTGCAGAGGAATACCAGCAGTGGACAGATTCATGGTGGTGGGTGCATATCACTACCAGCAGTGGACAGAGACATGGGGGTGGGTGCCTATCACTCCCAGCAGTGGACAGAGAGATGGGGGGGTGTGCCTATCACTCCCAGCAGTGGACAGAGACATGGGGGTGGGTGCAGAGGAATACCAGCAGTGGACAGAGACATGGGGGTGGGTGCATATCACTCCCAGCAGTGGACAGATACATGGGGGTGGGTGCAGAGGAATACCAGCAGTGGACAGAGACATGGGGGCAGGTGCAGAGGAATACCAACAGTGGACAGACATGTGAGGGGTGGGTGCAGAGGAATACCAGCAGTGGACAGAGACATTGGGGTGGATGCAGAGGAATACCAGCAGTGGACAGAGACATGGGGGTGGGTGCAGAGGAATACCAGCAGTGGACAGACATGTGAGGGGTGGGTGCAGAGGAATACCAGCAGTGGACAGAGACATGGGGGTGGGTGCAGAGGAATACCAGCAGTGCACAGAGACATGGGGGCAGGTGCAGAGGAATACCAGCAGTGGACAGAGACATGTGAGGGGTGGGTGCAGAGGAATACCAGCAGTGGGCAGAGACAAGTGAGGGGTGGGTGCAGAGGAATACCAGCAGTGGACAGACACATGGGGGTGGGTGCAGAGGAATACCAGCAGTGGACAGAGACATGGGGGCGGGTGCCTATCACTCCCAGCAGTGGACAGAGATATGGGGGTGGGTTCCTATCACTCCCAGCAGTGGACAGAGACATGGGGGTGGGCGCAGAGGAATACCAGCAGTGGACAGAGACATGGGGGTGGATGCAGAGGAATACCAGCAGTGGACAGAGACATGGGGGTGGGTGCCTATCACTCCCAGCAGTGGACAGAGACATGGGGGTGGGTGCCTATCACTCCCAGCAGTGGACAGAGACATGGGGGTGGGTGCAGAGGAATACCAGCAGTGGACAGAGACATGGGGGTGGGTGCATATCACTCCCAGCAGTGGACAGAGACATGGGGGTGGGTGCAGAGGAATACCAGCAGTGGACAGAGACATGGGGACGGGTGCAGAGGAAGACCAACAGTGGACAGAGACATGTGAGGGGTGGTTGCAGAGGAATACCAGCAGTGGACAGAGACATTGGGGTGGGTGCAGAGGAATACCAGCAGTGGACGGAGACATGGGGGTGGGTGCAGAGGAATACCAGCAGTGGACAGAGACATGGGGGTGGGTGCAGAGGAATATCAGCAGTGGACAGAGACATGGGGGCAGGTGCAGAGGAATACCAGCAGTGGACAGAGGCATGTGAGGGGTGGGTGCAGAGGAATACCAGCAGTGGGCAGAGACAAGTGAGGGGTGGGTGCAGAGGAATACCAGCAGTGGACAGAGACATGGGGGTGGGTGCAGAGGAATACCAGCAGTGGACAGAGACATGTGAGGGGTGGGTGCAGAGGAATACCAGCAGTGGACAGAGACATGGGGGTGGGTGCAGAGGAATACCAGCAGTGGACAGAGACATGGGGGTGGGTGCCTATCACTCGCAGCTGTGGACAGAGACATGGGGGTGGGTTCCTATCACTCCCAGCAGTGGACAGAGACATGGGGCTGGGTGCAGAGAAATACCAGCAGTGGACAGAGACATGGGGGCGGATGCAGAGGAATACCAGCAGTGGACAGAGACATGTGAGGGGTGGGTGCAGAGGAATACCAGCAGTGGACAGAGACATGGGGGTGGGTGCAGAGGAATACCAGCAGTGGACAGAGACGTGGGCGTGGGTGCATATCACTACCAGCAGTGGACAGAGACATGGGGGTGTGTACATCATTATCAGATGACCACAACTCCCTGGGTGTATGTACGCATCCCTAATTTTCGACTATGATGATAGTGCCATAACAACACATCACTGACAGCAGTGTCCCACTCCCAGGAGGATGGATGTCTTTCCCCCACTGCATGACACACCACATGTGGGTGTGAGGACAAATGACACATGCATACCCACCCCTGGTGGATGCAGCACAATACACTCACTGAGATCATGCCACAAGACTGTATAGTCATGTCAATGCCTACTAAACTAAGAGAGCCAAAGGGAACACCTACTGTCACGCACATCCCAGGACTGATAGGAATGTACAGGTGCTGGGACAGCCACCAAGATGTTGTCTCTCATGGAAGGAATAGGGTGGAGTTCCCACAGATATAATGCCCACAATTGTGAGTCAGGTGCCCAAATACCCTGCAGAACAAGTACCATATGTGTGCTAGGCTGGGATTACACACATGCATAGTGCTGAAAAGGGAGAATTTCTCCATGAAGGCATTTCAACATACTCAATACACAAGTACAGTGACTAGCAAGGATGGCACAGACAATGCAGCCAGAGACATTGCTGAGCAGGCATGGCCATAGTTGAAGGGATCCGTCACCAACAAAGGAAATGTAGACAAAGGTCAGCACAACAATTGTACAACTCTCTGCAGGGAAGATGTCAGGTGCCACAGAGGAAGGCACTCACTGTATATGGGTTCACCCTAATACATCATTAAGAGACTTCAGTTGGCCCAAAATGTGACAGCAAGGATTATCTTTAAGCTACCAAAACACTCCTCTGCAAAATGTGCACTGGCCTCCTTGCAGTGGCTTCCAGTGAAGGAGAGCATTAATTTTAAGGCACTTTATCTGGCTCATAGGGAAATCAACAATAAAGGGCCCTCACTGATAACGGCCCTCTTATAGTACCTTATCCCCCTAGTAGGACCATAGGAGCTTCCAAAGCCCCACTTCTAAAGGTTCTGCAAATCCAAAGAAATAGATGGGGAAGCAGATGTTCATCATATTAGACCCCTAAGCTATGGAATGTTATGCCTGCTGAGCAACAAAATGAACACGATACATTTCAGAATGCTTAAAACATGGCTATACCCCACTAGCCTATATACCTACTGCTTTAAAAGCTCACTAGTGTATGCTATGAGTTATCCAGCCCTAAGAAGCCATCAGCTAGCTACACGCTTTAAAATATTCTGCACGGCATAGCCTTATTCCCACTCCAGTCTGTGCAACAGCAGGGAAAGTGTTTGACTTCAGATGGGTTAAATTGACTATTCCCAATACAAACAGTGCAATTGTTGGGGAAGAGCTGGATTTCGGAGGGGTACAATGTACAATTCTGCTCCAAACAGCACAACATTAGGGAAAGCGCTGGATTTCAGAGGCCTAAAATGTACTATTCCCACTCCAGTCAGTGCAACAGCAGGGAAGGGTTTGGACTTTGGAGAGTAAAATTTACCATTCCCACTCCAGTCCATGAACAGTAGGAAAAGTGTTGGTTTCCCACTCCAACCAGCGCAACAATAGCGAAAGTGTTGTGCTGCAAAGAGGTTCAATTTACTATTCCAACTGCATCTAAACAACAATAGGGAAAGTACTTAACTTCAGTCACATTACACGCACAAGTAACATCTTGAATGTAGAAAAAATAACAAACTCTTAACATAAAAATTATTAGTTAACATGCAAAATATGTGTAAACATAATAAAAAACAAAAACATTCATGCATTTACATAATTATTATTCAATAAAAGATTTGGAAACTACTAAATAATTGTTATTCACTGATTAATTGATTTAACCTCTTACAATGATATGAGGGAAAAAAATTAAATAAATGTAGCCCTTTTTATATTGAAGGCTCCCTAATCAACAGAATGAACACCTTTTGCTATCTGGGGGATCCAGTTTACAAGTAATGGCATATGGGTGCAACAGATTGCAAATGCTAAACATAAAATGAGCAGTATTTGTGGGGGGATTTTTACTTTTTCATCTAAACTGGGTGAGTGCCTGGTTAAAGAAATGATTGAGATTTACAAGGCTAAAGTAATACCTGCTGCCTTATTTGGGACCGGACTGCCCGGGGTAAACTCCAAGCAAATCGCTTCAAGTTGAAGAAAACACTTTTTTAAAACAGCTGCTCTGTTTCCCTGTTTCAGCCCCATCCCTGATTTTGCATATAGAGGTGAGGTTGTTTTATCTGGAGGATTTTCTTTTAATGAAACCATTGTTGCTTTGGCTCTCCATCTGGATGAAAGAAGAAACTAGCTTTACCAAACGGATTATATTTGAATGTTTAAAGCTGAAATATGCTTTTCGCATACCATGGCTGGCTTTTATAGTTTCCAAGCTTAAGTCTATGCTTAACTTGGCAGGTATTACTATTAACGAAGAGTCACATTAAGGACACTTTTTTTCTACATAGGTCTGAAGATAGACTTTGTTCAGAGACAAAGAAAATGACGGTTGCTATGTATATGTCCTTGGAGAAAAAGGAGGGGTGTCAGGAGTATTTAAAGTGTCTTAAAAATAACCAACATCAGTATAACCTAACTAGATTTAGATGTATGGTGCATCATTTGGTTGCATTTCTGAAGATGAATGCTTTTACCTCTGACAAAACCCCTTGTCCCTGTGATGGAATGAGTACGCAAAGCACACAGCACTTTATTTTATTTTGTAAGTTTTATTAGGAGCTGCGATGCCAATATTTGAAACCCCTTTTTATTATGGAGAATATAAGAAACTTTATAGATGAACAAACATTTCTGCTTGCACTAAATGAGGAATTTGTGTGTTTTAGTGTTGCTTTTTTTACTTCAAAGGCTATTTATTTAAGAAAATGTATTGTGTTAGATTCTGTCCAGGGCTTATGATTGTATATGTTATGTGAAGATATCTTAAAAGATGTTATTGTTTTAATGAATTATACTGCATGAATTATTTGATAATTGGATGTACTTTAATGGCAGAATAAAGTCTTGAATGAATGACTGAATGAAGGAATGAACTTCTCACCCTATACCCCTACAAATCTAGCAATCTGCAACTAAAATATAATTAAAACTACAAAAATAAGTATTCTATTATATACATATTTAAAATCAATTATTTAGTTAACACTTGATTAAATATTACTTAATTAACTTCCCAGTCTAGACCCCGACAAACGTAACAACCCACAACTAACATATAACGAAAATAAATCAGTATTGCACCATTTGCATAATAAATATAAATCATATAACTATATAAAATGTATTCAATAATCTATAATTAATTATTGCCTAATTAACTTCCCACTCTATCCCAACAACCTGCTACGACACTATTTAAAATTAAATAAAAAATTCCAAATCACTTAAAATTACAAGCAATATTCTATAGAAGTAATAACATTCATATAAACAATAGTAACACATGAAATTAATATATCAACTAAAACACATTCAAATCATTAAAAAAATTATATTGTGAGCCACTATATTATTGAAAATGATATTAAAAACATCAATATTATTTAAAATGATATTACGTACCTACGTACGTATTTGGCAGCAATATTTGCGCTTCATGATATTTGTGTGTCACAATCTTTAATTTCTGATATGTTGCATGAAACGTTTAGCTTGATATTCTCATTTGCCCTCTTCCGATACTCTAACATTCTGGAGTGAATGCCTGGTATATTGTCCACCTTCTCTGTCTGAGGTTCTTCTATGGGCTTCTCCTATCCTCTCTCACCAAACTCACTTGGACCTCTTACATGATGATCAAACAGACGTTCAAAGGATCTGAAGCCCACTCCATTTTAGGGTATCTCCCTGTAGGCATGGTAGGAGAACATCCAATTTCCTTCTGAGTTTTTCTGGTAAACCTATTATCATGCCCTTCATGATCTTATTACATCTCCCAACTAGACAATTACCGTGGGGGTGGTTCGGGGTGGTGAACTTATAGGTAACACAACACCTACCCACATTGCTTTCAGATAGGCTGACATATCTGAAAAAACTTCCTTAGGGAAACCCACTCTGGTGAAGATACCAAGTAGAGCCCTAGCCACTGCAAGAGCAGTCACTGTTCTGAATGGAAGTGTTTCTGAGTACCTGGTGGCATGATCAACTACCACCAGAATAAATCTATTACCAGATGCAGTTTGTGAGTCTAGGGGACCAACATTGTAAATTCCCACCCTCTTAAAGGGAGTCCCCACCACAGGCAGTGGTATAAATGGAGCCTTTGGCTTGACCCCTGTCGTGCCAGTGCTTTGATTGGTGACCTAGTAGACACAGAACTCCTTCATTTTCTCTGACATTTGGGGCCAATCAAAGTGATTGAACAACCTCTGCTGTGTTTGCGTCTGCTCCAGATGACCAGCTAAGGAGATGTCATGTGCTAGGTAAAGGAGGAATTCTCTGTACTGTTGAAGGTGATGATGGACGAAGCGCTGAAACTTTTGAGACACTCACCCCCAGTCACAGATCTGGGTTGAATCCATCATCGTTCTTTAGCTCACTTCGCCACCCCAATTCAGACACACCTTTATGCAAATCAGTCTTGGCCCTGTGCCTCATGTAAACAGTCCAGCCCAAACTGCCGAGCCATGTCTTCCCAGGACCAGAAACAAGCCTCCTGGGATCAGTTTTGGGGTAATAACCCCTATTAGCTAGGATAGCTTGAATCCAGTGGCAAAGTGAGCAAGGGACCCATGTCTGGGCATACTCTGCCAACTTATGGCAAACAAAGCAAACACCAGGAGATGATGGACGGAGCGCTGAAGCTTTTTAGACACTCACCCCCAGTCACAGATCTGGGTTGAATCCATTATTGTTCTTTACCTCACTTCGCCACCCCAGTTCAGACACAGCTATATGCAAATCAGTCTTGGCCCTGTGATTCATAGGAACAGTCCAGCCCGAACTGCCAAGCCCTGTCTTCCCTGGACTGAAAACAATCATCCTGGGACCGGTTTCAGGGTAACACTCCTCATCAGCCGGGCTAGCTTGAATCCAGTGGCAAGTAACAAGGGGCCCACGTTTGGGCATACCCTGCCAACTTAGGGAGAACAAAGCAAACACAAGGAAGGAGAGGATAGACGGAGCGCTGAAACTTTTCAGATACTCACCCCCAGTCACAGATCTGGGTTGAATCCATCATCGTTATTTAGCTCACTTCGCCACACCAGTTCAAACGCAGCAATGTGCAAATTGGTCTCACCTGGCTCCTTCTGGTTTGGGGGCCCCTTGCCTCACTGTACAGGACTCCCTCCTCCCAATATAGCCCCACTGTCATCATTTTATGTTGCTTTTCAGCTAGCTGTCTCAGGCCAAGTCTTTTGCATCTGGTACAAGTCCTCCTTGGAGGGACTTCCAGTCGCCTGAAGTTGTGTCAACTCTGGCAAGTTTGTCTCAAGGGGACAACCTCTTCTTCCGGCACCAAGCCGCTCCCCTCAGGGTTTGTCTGCTTCTGGGTCTGAGCAGTTTGGGATACTAGCTGGCCAGGCTTCCTGCCCTTTCTCTTATAACAAGGGACCTGGGTCATTCTTCCAGACTCCAAAGTTCCTTAACTTCCCTGAAAGGCTTCCTGTGCTGTAGAAATTGCACCCCCACTCGGGGAGGTCCAGCATTTCTGCATGAGCCCTCTTTTCCACACCTTCACAGGCAGACATTTTCAGGTCATTTTTAAGCAGGGCAGGGGACACAGCCACCTTCTCTAGGTCAATATCTTCTTCCCACTCAAAGTCCACCATAGCCATGGGATATGACTTTGTGTCATTATCCGAGATGACTAACTGATACACCTCTTTCTGCATTATTTGGTCTGGGGAAACCAGCTTTGCCACTACCATGGTTATTCAGGCAACTGTATCCCTCAAAGCCTTCACTTCAGCTCCATTGATTCTTGGTCACATCCTATACTTTCCCATACTCAGAGGCCAGTGGGCCATAGGTTCAATTTCCTTCCCTCCCATTTATACCTTTAGGATGGTTACCAGTGGTTGACTTCTTAGTGCACACAGAACTCCCTGCTTGTATGCTGACTGCTGACAGTCATAACATGCCCTGCCTTTGAAGACTCATCATTATTTTGTAGGTATCCCCTTCTTTTGGACTGGGATGAGAGTGGGTCCCCCCGCTTGGGCACTTTTTGGGGTTCTTTAGGGGTCTTTTTCCCTTAGTTTGCACCCATTCATGAGCCATCTTGCCCAACTCTCTAGGGCTATGCTTTGCTTATAAGTATTGTGCACTCATCACACAAGAGGGTTTCCAGGCGCTTGCAGATAAGTAGGCTTTGCCCCCCGACCTCGGGATGGTGACGCCATGATTTAGATCTTTTGCTTCTTGTGGAACTCGAGAAGAGATGAGGAAGCTCTGATTTGCTGTGGCAGGTTATTTCAGGCTTTATGGGTGATGTGGGAGATGGGCTATGCAAATTAGAATCTACCAGATGCTCTTGTAACTTCTCTGACTACCAATTTGTTAGGATACGCTCTTCGCGCATCACATTGTAGAGCCCCTCATAGGTTACCGATTATTCAACCATTTGGTTACTTTATTAAAGCCTCCACAAAGTCCACACATGTCTGTGTTGCCCCCTTAATGGTTATTTCTAAACTTTTGTCAATGCTCCTCTGTGTTCAAACAAAAAGCTCCATAAATTCTACTTTCATGTGTGTATAAGACTCTGCCACCACATATTCTAGTGCCATGAGCCTATCCCTCCCTATCACTGGAATCAGTTCCCACAGTAAGTACTCCCAGTGTTGGGCACCTTTTTCATCCTTGGAGCTCGCTTTCAGGCTGCCAGACACTTATCTATGCCATACTCCTCAACATATGTAGGCACAATTCCTTTGGGGTATCTAGAATCATAGCACCCCATGCAGTTACCTCAGTGTCTTTGTTGGTACTACCGTTCTCTTTTGACTATAAGGTCAGCTTGACCTTTCTTTCTTCAAGGGACAATCTCCTTCTCTTCAACTCTAGGAGGCTTACTTGGGTCTTGAGAGGTCTGATGGTGTGTTACTTTCACTGCCAGATATTAAGGGGAGGCTGTGGTGGATGCTTGGAGTCAGGAGATCGTCACCCCCCCTCATCCTCATCCTTGAATACTCCTGTCATCATCTTCTTCCCCATTGTCTAGGGTGATCTCACTCTACAAAAGTGCTTGGGCTCTGTGGGCCTCTTCGCAGGCCTGAGGGCTCTCTCAAGATCTGCTTTCTTTGTTGAGACACCCAAGCTGATCTTCTTCTTCTTCCACATGACTGTCAAGTCATCAATCCAAAGGGTGGACTGGGTGGCCTAGTCAATCTCCATGTTTCCTATCCCTTTTTTGTGACTTCCAGAAACCTTACAAAAGTGTTGGCAACTTTTCAGAAACTTTTCTACGCTTTTTAAAAGTTTGTAAACTCTGGGAAAGAGTGCTTACGTGACTCACAAACTTGACAAATCGTTTAGAATTAATAAGAACTTTCTTTAGGTGTCAACTTGGTGGAATTTTGGCAGTCTCAGATTTAATAACTGTATGTTTTTGTAAAACACAGGTTCTTGACCCCAAGACTAGGCACCAAATGTGAGGAAAGCAGTTCATTATATAATGTGGTTATGCGACTTCACAGAGTATTAAACTCACAACCCCCTCTTAAGTCCAGTCAAGGTAGTTTACAAAACCTTAACTCAACCCTGGCTGTCTGTGGCTTTGAACAGTCATGTTTTGTCAAAGGAACAAGTGCGAAGTACTCAGAAGTGGCAAAACAGTTGAATAAGAGAAAACAAGACACAAAGGAAATCCAAAACCAGTTTTTAAAAATTGCTCTTATTTTTATGACTTTCTAGACACAAAAATTAACAAGATCCATTGGAGGGTTCCAGAGATATAACTTATTAAACAAATAACAATTCACTGCTTTCGTTCAAATCGCAAACAAGCATTGGTAACTACTTCAGTTAGCGGGTACTTGGAAAACTTTTTTTTAATGTTTTGTAAAGTTGGATATGACTACTCCAGCCTGGTCTGGTTGACCAACTCCAGCAGGGAGTGGGTCACAGGAGCCAATGAGCCTTGGCAGGATAGCTACCTTTCAGTCAAAGTAGTCTTTAGTCCAGTTATAGATTCTATGGACTACCCACCATACACATCAAAGGAGTGGTTGTGATGCAAGGGATACAGGATGCTGAACTAAGGATACTGATTCTGTGACCAGGGATACTTCTTGCAGCCACGCCTCAGTCCACAAGCACAGTGGGATGACTTTGACCACAGGGGTCTATGTCTCTCAAAGTCAGGTTGAAGTCCATCCAAAAACCAGTTGCTGCTCATCTGCTGGACTCCAGTTACAGCAAAACCAGCAGTTCTCTTAAACTGAGACTATTGTCCATCTTAGCTGACCAAACTGCACACCGATGTCTCTTTCCGGTCCAGCAGACATGGATGCAACTTTTGAGCATCCTGTCTCAGTCTTCAAGGCTGTGCTTCGGTAGTCTGCAATGGTTAGGCAATCTTGGCAACCAGTTGGCCAAGTGAGGCTTCTTCAGCTTTTGTGGCACTGTAGCTGTAGCAGGAAGTCAGCCAACTGGCTCTCAGAGCCACTTTGACTGTCTGGGTACAACTTTTCCTCAAGCAGTGCATCTCAGGACTAGTCTCTTCTTTTGCTAGTCCCATAGATCAAAAAGTACTGTCCAGTCTGTGGTGTAGCCCCTCTCTTTGCCGGGTCCAGGGACAGCACAGCAGTCCTTCTTTGGTCCTCTCTCCAGTCCAGACATCATCCATGGTCTTGGTGCCAGGGTTGCCACTTTTAATCCCAGAATTTGCCCACATGGGATGCCGAGGCTACTAGTCAATGGGGTATCAGGTATCCTCCTGCCTGATGACAGCTTCCTGTCAAGTGTGGCTTCTAGCTATCCTAGAATGCAATGTTTTGGCCACTCCTAGATGGAAGATCTCCCTTCTTGGTGTCTGGAGCTTGGTAGCCTCATCTAAAATGTGTGGCTATTTCAGGGCTACATGCCCACATGAAAACAGCCTTGGCAAGTGTTTCCCTTTCTCTGTCCCCGACTCCAACTTGTCTATCAGACAAAAAAAGAACAGCCTCTTTCCTGTTTGTCCATCATTTGCTCTTCAAAGGTGACTTCCTCTTTGAAGCTTACCTTTTGGACTCCCAACCCATTTGGCCTTCCTGCCAAAAAGAGATAACAGCTCTTCCAGCTGTTTGTGTTCCTTCTTGAGACTTCTTCACAGTTCCTACTGGTAGGCCTGAACGCTGTCTTGTGGCAAGCAACAAAAATGGTCACTGAAAAACTTTGCATACAAGAGTGTCAACTTTCAAAAGTTGCAATTTACATAAATGTTGCATTAAATTCAATTTGCAGTAAAAAAAAACAAGGGGACCCTGTTATGTGGATCTGGGGTAAAATTGATATTTTAGAAAACGGTGGTTCAGAAATGGCCAAAAAGGTCCAAGGTAGGTAGTCTCAGCTAAGGGGGCAGGGTACCGAAGTCGTAATTGATAATCAATATCTCAAAGATATTGATTATCAATTACGACTCTAGTACCCTGTCCTCCTAGTGGAGACTACCTGCCTTGGACCCTTTAGGCTATTTCTGAACCACTGTTTTCTAAATTAAATTCAATTTGGGCATCAATTTGGGTTTACTGTAACAATTCTTTTGATACTTCAAAGTACCACCCCTAGTAGTCCCATTTAGAAGTTAGCACAGGTACGCTGTAGCGTATATTCCGTACTCGCCAATGGGGCTGCTAGCCTTTCTACTGCAAAAATGACAACTTGGGGTTTCTACTGCTAGCACATGCCAAAACACATATCCCACTTTTTTTATACAGCACCCTGCCTTAAGGGTTGTTAGTTTTACCTTAGGGATAACTTATAGATATTAAAAAGGAAGATCTGGATTTTGTCATTAATTGAAATGCCAAAGTCTAGCTAGCAGGTTGTATGACAATAGTGGGTTCATGAGTGAACCAATCAGGCATATGCCTTTTAAGGGCCAGATCATTAGCACTAAGGTCTGTTTAGCGGGTTTCAACGCACCTTCAGAGTAAATAAACTAGCAGCATCAGTCTAAAAAACTTGAGGGTGATCCTGCAAAAAGAGGCAATTCCTTACATTGGGATGGGTATTCCCAGACGTGGGACCCGTGCTCACTACGCCACTGGAGTCAAGCTGTCCTGGCTGATGACGGCTGATAGCCAGAAACCAGTCCTAGGATGCTTGATTCTGGTCCAGGGAAGACATGGCTTGGCAGTTCGGGCTGGACTGTTCCCATGAGGCACAGGGTCAAGACTGATTTGCATATGGCCATATCTGAACTGGGGTGGCGTAGTGGGCAAAAGAACGATGGATTTAACCCAGATCTCTTGACTGGGGGAGAATGTCTGCATTGTCAGCATTCCGTCCATCATTTGTTTGTTGTAGCAATTCCTTACATATACTTACTATTCACATGTTAGAAATTTAAGTATCCGGTACAAGAGTTATTTTTGCCGACTGTTTTGAAGGCTTAACGGTTATGAGGCCAGTTGCTTATCATCAAACTCAGCCTCAAATTCTGGTAATAAAACAGACAGCAAGATTATACCAGGGTCTCCATACATTACTGCTTTTATTTTTATTGACAGCCAGGAGAAGTTACAACAGCCACTTGTGACATAAAAGAACAAGAGCAAAGAGCAATTAATTAAAAATACAATAGACTCTGTAAAGATATTATTACAAATCTCTTCACAACACAAATAACTTAATTGATACATTATTAAAGATTTTATTCACTCACCGAACAGAGCTATTGTATTAATGAAACTCCTTCCTAAAATTACTTACTAATCCTTAATAGTTTTGACAACCCTTTTCTATGTGATAGCATTTTACCAAAATGTTAGAACATTGGTTGTTCACAGGAGGAACATCAGTCAGTCATGTGCTAGTAATTCATGGCCAGGACAGTTTGATTGCCACAAAAACAAAAGAAGCTACATGCTGGTCTTCATGTCATAATACTCGTTTTACAAACAACATGTGCTATCCAGCGTTTCTAACTTATCCTGTTTATCCAGCCATAGACCCCATTGTACTTCACATTAGGGTGCCGATTCCAATCCTGTAAAACCCGGGTACGAATGGTCGTACGGAGCGTATTCTCCGTACGACTCGTACCCGGGAAATTCACCGTACAAACCAGCAAGTACGATTCGTACAGAAATACCATTTCCGTACGAATCGTAAAAAACACCGTACGGCTAAAAAATACCTACTAATCTGATCCTGGACAGTGCGTACGCGACATCTGTATGGAGTCTGGCAGCGTTTTACGGACCAGCAAGTACGATTTGTCCCTACGTCATTCCGCACAGCTATTTTTTTACGGCAGCTAAAATACCCGGAAACCTGAGTCCGACGCGAAAATGGAGCCCCGGTACGCCACGGACAGACAAGGACCCCATCCTACGTGTCATCCCGGCCCTCTTAGCCTACGACATGGTGCACCGAACCCGAAGCACACGCCGCAGAAGGTGAGAACAACACCCAGGGGTCAAGGGGGGGCGAGGGACAGGAAACATACCCCCTACCCAAATTAAAACCTACAATATTGAGGACATAAATTCCTCCAGGGGCTTGTTCACTTTGGGGGGCGTGTCCACCAATCCCTGCGTACCGCAACAACGGAAGTGGACGTGTACGCGTACCCCTAGGCAATACTACAATAGTGATACGCACCATACTCACACATCCATAGCGTGGGTACGGTGCGTATCACGATGGTAGTGGTGCCATAGGAGTACGCGTGGTACGGACCCTACACACGCTCTCAGAGCGTGTGTACGGTGCGTATCACATTTGTAGTGGTGCCGTAGGAGTACATGTGTTACGGACCCTACACACGCTCTCAGAGCGTGTGTACGGTGCGTAACACGATTGCAGTGGTGCCGTACCACGCATGCTCCTACGGCACCACTACTATAGTGATACGGACCGTACCCGCACATTCATAGCGTGGGTACGGGCCGTATCACTATTGGATTGGGGCCGTAGGGGTACGCATGGTACGGACCGTACACACCCTATGAATGCAGGGGTACGGTCCGTATCACACGTACCCCTACGGCACCAGTACATTTGGGATACAAGGCGTACACATGCCACGAATGTTGGCTTACGGCCTGGTGCAGCATATTACCATTATATTGGGGTGTGTGTAAGACCAGGACAGCAGTGTACTGCACCAAGGGGGTAGGTGGGTGGCTGCATAGGATTCCCAGCAGTGGACAGACATGTGAGGGGTGGGTGTAGAGGAATACCAGCCATGGACAGAGACATGGGGGTGGGTGCAGAGGAATATCAGCAGTGGACAGATTCATGGTGGTGGGTGCATATCACTACCAGCAGTGGACAGAGACATGGGGGTGGGTGCCTATCACTCCCAGCAGTGGACAGAGAGATGGGGGTGGGTGCCTATCACTCCCAGCAGTGGACAGAGACATGGGGGTGGGTGCAGAGGAATACCAGCAGTGGACAGAGACATGGGGGTGGGTGCATATCACTCCCAGCAGTGGACAGATACATGGGGATGGGTGCGGGGGAATACCAGCAGTGGACAGAGACATGTGAGGGGTGGGTGCAGAGGAATACCAGCAGTGGACAGAGACATTGGGGTGGGTGCAGAGGAATACCAGCAGTGGACAGAGACATGGGGGTGGGTGCAGAGGAATACCAGCAGTGGACAGAGACATGTGAGGGGTGGGTGCAGAGGAATACCAGCAGTGGACAGAGACATGGGGGTGGGTGCAGAGGAATACCAGCAGTGGACAGAGACATGGGGGTGGGTGCAGAGGAATACCAGCAGTGGACAGAGACATGGGGGTGGGTGCCTATCACTCCCAGCAGTGGCCAGAGACATGGGGGTGGGTGCCTATCACTCCCAGCAGTGGACAGAGACATGGGGGTGGGTGCAGAGGAATACCAGCAGTGGACAGAGACATGGGGGTGGGTGCATATCACTCCCAGCAGTGGACAGAGACATGGGGGCGGGTGCCTATCACTCCCAGCAGTGGACAGAGATATGGGGGTGGGTTCCTATCACTCCCAGCAGTGGACAGAGACATGGGGGTGGGTGCAGAGGAATACCAGCAGTGGACAGAGACATGGGGGTGGGTGCAGAGGAATACCAGCAGTGGACAGAGACATGGGGGTGGGTGCCTATCACTCCCAGCAGTGGACAGAGACATGGGGGTGGGTGCCTATCGGGGAACCACCTTTACAACGCAACTTTTACAACGCTATGCTATTACAACGCATTTTTTACAACGCAAAAACTTTTACAACGCATGCTTTTACAACGCATGCTATTATATGGTAAGTACTTTTACAACGCATATACCTTTACAACGTATTATTTGGAAATGCCTTTACAACGCATGCATTTACAACGCATGCATTTACAACGCAAGATGTTATATGGTAAGTACTTTTACAACGCATATACTATTACAACGCATTTTTTAATGTTGGTATTTTAATTAAAATAAATATATATCGTATAATTATTTTTTTTAAAAAAAATTGTATTTGAAAAAAAGTGAGTAGTTTATCAAAATATTAATACTTGAGTATTTTGTCTAGTAGAAATGTTTTGTTGGATAGTTAAATTAATACTTGAGTATTTTAATATTAATACTTGAGTATTTTGTCTAGTAGGAATGTTTTGTTGGATAGTTAAATTAATACTTGAGTATTTTAATATTAATTCTTGATACTTAATACTTGAGTATTTTGTCTACTAGGAATGTTTTGTTGGATAGTTAAATTAATACTTGAGTATTTCTGAAAATGGAATGATTTTTTTTATATTTAATTTTATACATATTACAGTGAATAGTGAGTATTTTTAAAGTTAAATAAATAATTGAGAATTCTTCTAAATCGAAAGAGTATTTAATATATTTTTTCAAAAAAATAAGAGTGAGTAAATAAATTTTAATAGTTCAGTATTTTTAAAATATTAAAGTGTATTTCTTAAATTAATTTAGTTTATTGGTTTTTTCAAATTAAGAAACAGCATATTTTAAATTTAATTTATTTAAAGTTTGTGAGTACTTTTTAAAAATATTAATACTACAGTATCTATCAAAAATTTAAGTAATCAGATATGTAAATACTAGAGTATTTATAAGTTCAAAAAATAGAGAACATTTTTTTTTAAAAAAAGAAGAGTACTTTTGGATTATTTATTATAAAAATTAGATAAATTTATTAAAAATAATTAAAAATATAATAATATTTGAAATATTAAAAGAGTAATAAAAAATGCATTTTAAAAACAATAATAGTTTAAAAACAAAAAAAAGAAAATAATTACTTACTTTTTAAAAAAAAATCCCACGCTTTTCCATTGAAGTCTATGAGCGTCTTTGTCCTTTATTTATTTTGGCAGCATCAGAATGTACAACCCGCGGAACAAGAAAAGAAGGATCAGAAAGTGAAGAAAGAGAAACTTTTGAAAGGAAAAGACAATAGAGTCGAGGTAAGGAACATATTTAGTAAATTAACATTTAATTAGTTATAATTTTGAAGTTTAAATAACTATTTAAAAAATAATGACAGCAAACAATTTTTGTTTTCACATTTTTTATTTATAGAAAAATCATGAAAAAATAAACCATATTTTTAATGAATTTTGCAATGTAAGTAACATTTTTGAAACAAAATATAAATATTTTATTAACATTTATAAACATTTATTTACAGATTAGTTAAATAAAGTAGTCCGCTTTAAATTTAGATGCACGCGATGACGTAATGACGTGAGCGTCGACGTAATACGCCATTTTGCAGAGCATCGGAGGAGGAAGCAGCAGGAAGCTGATCTGCGGCCAGGTAGGAAATATTTTCATTTGTAATTGTAGAATAAACCTTTAAAAGGGATACATATATAGTGAGGAAAGAATAAGGGGAGGTTGCGGGAAAACTAATTGATTACTTAATTGTTTTTAAACATGTCCACATTAATGTCATTAATGTATGCCTATGTCGGGTCGCTAAAAGTTATTTATTTAGTTTAAAAAAGTATGTAACTGTTTAAAAATTAAAAGTTACTGTTCAGAAAGTTGATTTGTTTATTTAGGAAGTAACAAAAGTAATGTCGATCTTCATTTCTAACTGCAAAAAAGTTGCGTACTTTCAAATTTTGAAAAATAACGATTGTTATTAAAATGATGATTAAGCTGCAAAGTGCATTTCGGAATATGGTTTGAATTGTAGATTTTACATATGTTTCATTTTTGGTGATTTGTTTCGAAGGTAATTAAATTGGATTTTTTCGGTAATTTAATTAATGGAGTTCCGATGTCGAACAATAGTTCAAATACTATGGGACAGTAAATTTGTAGACATTGGTAGTTTTTGCTTGAAATGAAGATTTGTTTTAAAAAAAAAGAACCCGACTTGTTTGTTTGAAAAAATTTTTAGAAAATACCTTGGTATGCCAATTGTAATTTGAAAATTAGTAAAATTTAAAGCAAAGCAGGAAAGTAAGTAATTACATTATTTTAAAAAGAAAGAATGTTAGAAAGATTTTCCAGGTAGTCTATAGCCACACACAACGAAAATTGTTGTAGAATTGCCAATAGTCTCTCAGACATTTCCCTTGTTTTGACTGTTACTCGTGGGTTTAGACTACCTGCGAGTGTTTGTGCTATTCTCATTTCTTGGAAACTTTGCTCCTTCTTCAAAGTTTCCAAAAATGAGTAGAAGTTAGGATGTGGTTTACCAATTGTATGGTTGAAGGAGTTATGCCATCCCTCAATGGCATTGTTTGTTTTTGCTTCTCCCTCTAAACAACTCGTGTAGCAGTTCCACCATTCCACATGGAATCGTGGCTTCCTCCTGCGACCCGATCTGCTTAGGTGTCCAATCCATGTGTCCTCAAAATAATTTAGAATGGGTGCCAATTTTTCTTCGTTACTCGTATAATAAACAGATTCTATAATTGCAGTGTAGTACTCGTCCACACTATCGGGAGGAACAAAACAAAGTGCAGTTAATTTTTTAAGTTCAAATTGTAGTTTGCTATCCCGAGAATATTCTGCAACTAGGGATGTTTTCTGTAATTTACGCCAAAATGCCTGCGAAAAATGGAAAAAACATCCCTGAATTTGGGTATCCGTGTACGTTTTAGTGATCACATTGATCATGCTCAATTCAAAATCAATAATTATTTTTCGAGGACTTGAAGATGTTTTACTTTTAATCACTGATAAAAGTTCAGTGTATGTTGCAGAAGTCTTATCAGGTAGCAAACTATAAACTAAGGGAATTACACTATTGTTAATTTTAGCATGTATAGTGTAAATTTGAGTGAAAGGATGGGGTGTACTTTTAAACGTCCCATCCATCATCCAAATTTCACTACTTTCTAACTTAGCAAGGTTACGTGGGGTACTAAAAATTAGAATACGTTTCTGAGGGTTTTCGTTGTCATGCAGAAGGAAAGGTTCATCAGAAAAAGAAATAGAAAGATCATGAGGAATTCTAATGTCAGAGAAAGTATGTGGTGTAGATAATTGAATGTTACTTGCCTGCTTTTGTCTCTGAATAATTCTTCTCAAATTAGGTATTATAGGCATGTTACTAGCAACATGACTGGGGACATGCTGTGCAACCTCTCTTAAAATTGATCCTGTTGAATCATTGGAGGTGCTTGCAATAGCTTTCATCTCGTTTATTGTTTCTCTAATTTCTACATCCATTGCAGAGGAAGAGTGGTTATGTTCTGTGGTTTTCACAACCAAATTATCAACAGTAACCGCTCTGCCACTGCAATGGGTAGTGTAGTATTGCACACACCTCCAATGATTTCTAGTTAAACTTATTCTTTCCTTACTATATATGTATCCACCATGGTTTAACAAATTTTTCCCCTTCCTGGATTTAATAAAGTTGGCAGCTCCCAGGCTAGACATTATCTGAAAAGAGGAGAAAAGACAAAAAAATTAGCCTGAATAAATTTATGAATTACCTAAAACATAACATTTACACCATCCAACACATTCCCTACTGATGCACCTTCCTGGAGTTAGAATAGTAAATTGCACCCCTACACCATCCAACACTTTCCCTACTGCTGCACCTTCCTGGAGTTAGAATAGTAAATTGAACCCCAACACCATCAAACACATTCCCTACTGATGCACCTTCCTGGAGTTAGAATAGTAAATTGCACCCCAACACCATCCAACACATTCCCTACTGATGCACCTTCCTGGAGTTAGAATAGTAAATTGCACCCCTACACCCTCCAACACTTTCCCTACTGCTGCACCTTCCTGGAGTTAGAATAGTAAATTGCACCCCTACATCATCCAACACTTTCCCTACTGATGCACCTTCCTGGAGTTAGAATAGTAAATTGCACCCCTACACCATCCAACACTTTCCCTACTGCTGCACCTTCCTGGAGTTAGAATAGTAAATTGCACCCCTACACCCTCCAACACTTTCCCTACTGATGCACCTTCCTGGAGTTAGAATAGTAAATTGTTACCCCTACACCATCCGACACTTTCCCTACTGATGCACCTTCCTGGAGTTAGAATAGTAATTGTTACCCCTACAGCATGGTACATTTTTACAACTGGTGCACCTTAGAATGTTGGATAAAATTACCTTTTTCTTTCGAATTTGCTTTTCTTGCTGACTCTTCTTAATTGGGAATGGCGTGTAGGCTGGAGTAGACACTTATGAGGTGATTGGATTTCGAATGGAAAAATAAATGTCTGGAAAAGTGAAAAAATAAAAGAATGAGAAAACTGAACGATGTTGAGAAATGCTATTTTACAATAATTTTTTTTAAATTGTATATTTGTTATAAGTTGCAGTAGATAACACTTTCCCTAATGCTACACCATCCTTTAGTCATAAAATAAAATTCTGAATTCTGCAAATGTAACCATAATTCAATTGTTTTTTTTTTCAATATTAGCAATGAGATAGCTAGTCTAATATATTGAAGGTTAAGAAACCATCATGAAAATCAATACCTTGTTTTGTAGAACTTGCTTTTCTGGATGAGGCTTCGGAGGATGATTTGGTCTGTTGGTTCTAGATTTAACGTGTGTGGTGGAAAGAATCTTTCTGTAAGGAATCAAATTGTTGTCTTTTGAAAAAAAAGAAGATAAAAAAAAAATTAACGTTGGTTTGAAATGTAAAATCTGAGTATATTTAAATTAATAATGACATACAATATAACTAATACTACATGACACTGTACTAACCAATGCACCTTCCTGTAGTTGAAATAGAGATATGTACCCCTACACTATAAAAAAATCTCCCTAATGTTGCACCTTCCTGGAGTAGAAATAGTATATTGTTACTCTAAACTATCCATTAATTTTCTAATTTGGTACGTTAGAGGAGTAATAATTGCAAAAGGAAGGTTTAAAAATGTATAGTAAAAATAATACTGAAAAGGTAACATACCTTTTTCTGTTATTGCTTGTTTTCGTGCCTTTAAGCTAATGCTTGCAGCAGGATAAAGTTTTTTTTTGGTACAGATGTACTCTGGGGAAAAAAAAAGTTGAATAAATTAATGTTCCTTAGCCAACGTTGGTTGGAAAAAAAATACAATTTATAAACAATTTGATATATGACAAAGGAGTATGAGTAACAATGGGTGAAAGAAAACATATTACACATTTAATGCATTTTTAAAAAAAAAAAAAAGGTTAATCCGATACTATCACTAAATTACTAAAATGCAGAATATTCTAGGACTTTGAATAGAAATAGTTGCCCTAGTAATATGAATCGCTTTTTCAGATGTAGTACCCAACTGAAGTCTTATTAGTAATTGTTACTCCTGCATCATGCTATTTTTTCGTTTATGATGTAGTGAGATTGAGGTTTAAAAAAAAAACACCATTGCCATACATCACTTTAGGTAATTTTTAAAAATATGTTTTACAAGTAAAACCATTACAAATAAATTACATTTACCTTCACAATTTTATATGTCAGTCGTTTACGTGGTGGTGATGCTCAATTAGGTACACCTATTGTTGAATCTCAATATATTCCGAGTTTCTGTTTTTGGAAAATAAAATACTTGTTTTAAGTTGGTGTATATTTTTAGTGATAATAAATTAGAAACAGTACATTTTAAAAGTTATTATTAAGAATTTTATTTAAATTTTTTTTGGGTTAAGAAAATATATTTTCCTCAAAACCAACGTTTAAAAATATTATAATGACTTACTAGTAGTTGCTCTATTGTAATGCTTTTACGAATGAATTCCGTGCTCTCTCTGAGGAGGTCGCAGTGGAGGTGACAGAGGGTCAGCTTTTCACGTCTGGTCTCTCTGCTAGTTGATAATCAACTGAGTGCAAAATGGTGTCTTCCTTGTATTTATAAGTTTTACTCTGTGTCACTATTAATTTTTTTAAAAACTGCGTTCGTTGTGTTTTTTTAAATGCTTTGTTTTACTGTGGAAAATGATAATTTAAAAATGCTTTTTAAAAAATATTGTTTTCATTCATTTGCTCCGTTTTGGCATCCATTTTGGAACATGTCTTTTGGTATTGTTTACATAGAAACTGTGGTAGGACAAGTTTTACAAGTGAGATGGTTAAAATGGCGCCTATGTGTATGTGTGTTTTACTCTGTTTACTTACTTTCCAATTTATTCATGATAAAAATTGTGTTAGTACTGTTGTTTTAACTATCGTTCTTTTTGTTAATCTTTGAAATGTGTGAAAACGGAATTTAATTGGGGATTTTGAGTATTAATTTTAATACTCGAGTATTAATTTTAATACTCGAGTATTATTTGGTTAAGCATTTCAGTAGATTTACGCTCAGTTGTTCTCCACATTTTAATACACTTCCCCACCCTAAAACCCCTAATTTCCCTGCATCCCGTGCCAGATTTTATTGTACTTTTAATTTAAAAAAAAAAAAAATCGCGTTGTAATGGTATGCGTTGTAATAGATTTCGTTGTAACAGCACTTTTCAGTATTTTAATAGGTTTTGCGTTGTAAGAGTATTCGTTGTAAAGTAATGCGTTGTAGTAGTACTTGCGGTGTAAAAAATGCGTTGAAAAGGTATGCGTTGTAATAGCATGCGTTGTAACGTCATACATCCGTGCCTATCACTCCCAGCAGTGGACAGAGACATGGGGGTGGGTGCAGAGGAATACCAGCAGTGGACAGAGACATGGGGGTGGGTGCATATCACTCCCAGCAGTGGACAGAGACATGGGGGTGGGTGCAGAGGAATACCAGCAGTGGACAGAGACATGGGGGAGGGTGCAGAGGAAGACCAACAGTGGACAGAGACATGTGAGGGGTGGGTGCAGAGAAATACCAGCAGTGGACAGAGACATTGGGGTGGGTGCAGAGGAATACCAGCAGTGGACAGAGACATGGGGGTGGGTGCAGAGGAATACCAGCAGTGGACAGAGACATGGGGGTGGGTGCAGAGGAATACCAGCAGTGGACAGAGACATGGGGGCAGGTGCAGAGGAATACCAGCAGTGGACAGAGACATGTGAGGGGTGGGTGCAGAGGAATACCAGCAGTGGGCAGAGACAAGTGAGGGGTGGGTGCAGAGGAATACCAGCAGTGGACAGAGACATGGGGGTGGGTGCAGAGGAATACCAGCAGTGGACAGAGACATGGGGGCGGCTGCAGAGGAATACCAGCAGTGGACAGAGACATGTGAGGGGTGGGTGCAGAGGAATACCAGCAGTGGACAGAGACATGGGGGTGGGCGCAGAGGAATACCAGCAGTGGACAGAGACATGGGGAGTGGGTGCAGAGGAATACCAGCAGTGGACAGAGACATGGTGGTGGGTGCCTATCACTTGCAGCAGTGGACAGAGACATGGGGGTGGGTTCCTATCACTCCCAGCAGTGGACAGAGACATGGGGGTGGGTGCAGAGGAATACCAGCAGTGGACAGAGACATGGGGGCGGATGCAGAGGAATACCAGCAGTGGACAGACATGTGAGGGGTGGGTGCAGAGGAATACCAGCAGTGGACAGAGACATGGGGGTGGGTGCAGAGGAATACCAGCAGTGGACAGAGACATGGGGTGCGTGCAGAGGAATACCAGCAGTGGACAGAGACATGGGCGTGGGTGCATATCACTACCAGCAGTGGACAGAGACATGAGGGTGTGTACATCATTATCAGATGACCACAACTCCCTGGGTGTATGTACGCATCCCTAATTTTCGACTATGATGATAGTGCCATAACAACACATCACTGACAGCAGTGTCCCACTCCCAGGAGGATGGATGTCTTTCCCCCACTGCATGACACACCACATGTGGGTGTGAGGACAAATGACACATGCATACCCACCCCTGGTGGATGCAGCACAATACACACACTGAGATCATGCCACAAGACTGTATAGTCATGTCAATGCCTACTAAACTAAGAGAGCCAAAGGGAACACCTACGGCACCAGTACATTTGGGATACAAGGCGTACACATGCCACGAATGTTGGCTTACGGCCTGGTGCAGCATATTACCATTATATTGGGGTGTGTGTAAGCCCAGGACAGCAGTGTACTGCACCAAGGGGGTGGGTGGGTGGCTGCATAGGATTCCCAGCAGTGGACAGACATGTGAGGGGTGGGTGTAGAGGAATACCAGCCATGGAAAGAGACATGGGGGTGGGTGCAGAGGAATACCAGCAGTGGACAGATTCATGGTGGTGGGTGCATATCACTACCAGCAGTGGACAGAGACATGGGGGTGGGTGCCTATCACTCCCAGCAGTGGACAGAGAGATGGGGGTGGGTGCCTATCACTCCCAGCAGTGGACAGAGACATGGGGGTGGGTGCAGAGGAATACCAGCAGTGGACAGAGACATGGGGGTGGGTGCATATCACTCCCAGCAGTGGACAGATACATGGGGGTGGGTGCAGAGGAATACCAGCAGTAGACAGAGACATGGGGGCGGGTGCAGAGGAATACCAGCAGTGGACAGAGACATGTGAGGGGTGGGTGCAGAGGAATACCAGCAGTGGGCAGAGACAAGTGAGGGGTGGGTGCAGATGAATACCAGCAGTGGACAGAGACATGGGGGTGGGTGCAGAGGAATACCAGCAGTGGACAGAGACATGGGGGCGGGTGCCTATCACTCCCAGCAGTGGACAGAGATATGGGGGTGGGTTCCTATCACTCCCAGCAGTGGACAGAGACATGGGGGTGGGTGCAGAGGAATACCAGCAGTGGACAGAGACATGGGGGTTGGTGCAGAGGAATACCAGCAGTGGACAGAGACATGGGGGCAGGTGCAGAGGAATACCAGCAGTGGACAGAGACATGTGAGGGGTGGGTGCAGAGGAATACCAGCAGTGGGCAGAGACAAGTGAGGGGTGGGTGCAGATGAATACCAGCAGTGGACAGAGACATGGGGGTGGGTGCAGAGGAATACCAGCAGTGGACAGAGACATGGGGGCGGGTGCCTATCACTCCCAGCAGTGGACAGAGATATGGGGGTGGGTTCCTATCACTCCCAGCAGTGGACAGAGACGTGGGGGTGGGTGCAGAGGAATACCAGCAGTGGACAGAGACATGGGGGTGGGTGCAGAGGAATACCAGCAGTGGACAGAGACATGGGGGCAGGTGCAGAGGAATACCAGCAGTGGACAGAGACATGTGAGGGGTGGGTGCAGAGGAATACCAGCAGTGGGCAGAGACATGGGGGTGGGTGCCTATCACTCCCAGCAGTGGACAGAGACATGGGGGTGGGTGCATATCACTCCCAGCAGTGGACAGAGACATGGGGGTGGGTGCAGAGGAATACCAGCAGTGGACAGAGAGATGGGGCGGGTGCAGAGGAAGACCAACAGTGGACAGAGACATGTGAGGGGTGGGTGCAGAGGAATACCAGCAGTGGACAGAGACATTGGGGTGGGGGCAGAGGAATACCAGCAGTGGACAGAGACATGGGGGTGGGTGCAGAGGAATACCAGCAGTGGACAGAGACATGGGGGTGGGTGCAGAGGAATACCAGCAGTGGACAGAGACATGGGGGCAGGTGCAGAGGAATACCAGCAGTGGACAGAGACATGTGAGGGGTGGGTGCAGAGGAATACCAGCAGTGGGCAGAGACAAGTGAGGGGTGGGTGCATAGGAATACCAGCAGTGGACAGAGACATGGGGGTGGGTGCAGAGGAATACCAGCAGTGGACAGAGACATGGGGGCGGGTGCAGAGGAATACCAGCAGTGGACAGAGACATGTGAGGGGTGGGTGCAGAGGAATACCGGCAGTGGACAGAGACACGGGGGTGGGTGCCTATCACTCCCAGCAGTGGACAGAGACATGGGGGTGGGTGCAGAGGAATACCAGCAGTGGACAGAGACATGGGGGTGAGTGCCTATCACTCGCAGCAGTGGACAGAGACATGGGGGTGGGTTCCTATCACTCCCAGCAGTGGACAGAGACATGGGGGTGGGTGCAGAGGAATACCAGCAGTGGACAGAGACATGCGGGCGGATGCAGAGGAATACCAGCAGTGGACAGAGACATGTGAGGGGTGGGTGCAGAGGAATACCAGCAGTGGACAGAGACATGGGGGTGGGTGCAGAGGAATACCAGCAGTGGACAGAGACATGGGGTGGGTGCAGAGGAATACCAGCAGTGGACAGAGACATGGGCGTGGGTGCATATCACTACCAGCAGTGGACAGAGACATGGGGGTGTGTACATCATTATCAGATGACCACAACTCCCTGGGTGTATGTACGCATCCCTAATTTTCGACTATGATGATAGTGCCATAACAACACATCACTGACAGCAGTGTCCCACTCCCAGGAGGATGGATGTCTTTCCCCCACTGCATGACACACCACATGTGGGTGTGAGGACAAATGACACATGCATACCCACCCCTGGTGGATGCAGCACAATACACACACTGAGATCATGCCACAAGACTGTATAGTCATGTCAATGCCTACTAAACTAAGAGAGCCAAAGGGAACACCTACGGCACCAGTACATTTGGGATACAAGGCGTACACATGCCACGAATGTTGGCTTACGGCCTGGTGCAGCATATTACCATTATATTGGGGTGTGTGTAAGCCCAGGACAGCAGTGTACTGCACCAAGGGGGTGGGTGGGTGGCTGCATAGGATTCCCAGCAGTGGACAGACATGTGAGGGGTGGGTGTAGAGGAATACCAGCCATGGACAGAGACATGGGGGTGGGTGCAGAGGAATACCAGCAGTGGACAGATTCAAGGTGGTGGGTGCATATCACTACCAGCAGTGGACAGAGACATGGGGGTGGGTGCCTATCACTCCCAGCAGTGGACAGAGAGATGGGGGTGGGTGCCTATCACTCCCAGCAGTGGACAGAGACATGGGGGTGGGTGCAGAGGAATACCAGCAGTGGACAGAGACATGGGGGTGGGTGCATATCACTCCCAGCAGTGGACAGATACATGGGGGTGGGTGCAGAGGAATACCAGCAGTGGACAGAGACATGGGGGCAGGTGCAGAGGAATACCAACAGTGGACAGAGACATGTGAGGGGTGGGTGCAGAGGAATACCAGCAGTGGACAGAGACATTGGGGTGGATGCAGAGGAATACCAGCAGTGGACAGAGACATGGGGGTGGGTGCAGAGGAATACCAGCAGTGGACAGAGACATGTGAGGGGTGGGTGCAGAGGAATACCAGCAGTGGACAGAGACATGGGGGTGGGTGCAGAGGAATACCAGCAGTGGACAGAGACATGGGGGCAGGTGCAGAGGAATACCAGCAGTGGACAGAGACATGTGAGGGGTGGGTGCAGAGGAATACCAGCAGTGGACAGACACATGGGGGTGGGTGCAGAGGAATACCAGCAGTGGACAGAGACATGGGGGCGGGTGCCTATCACTCCCAGCAGTGGACAGAGATATGGGGGTGGGTTCCTATCACTCCCAGCAGTGGACAGAGACATGGGGGTGGGTGCAGAGGAATACCAGCAGTGGACAGAGACATGGGGGTGGGTGCAGAGGAATACCAGCAGTGGACAGAGACATGGGGGTGGGTGCCTATCACTCCCAGCAGTGGACAGAGACATGGGGGTCGGTGCCTATCACTCCCAGCAGTGGACAGAGACATGGGGGTGGGTGCAGAGGAATACCAGCAGTGGACAGAGACATGGGGGTGGGTGCATATCACTCCCAGCAGTGGACAGAGTCATGGGGGTGGGTGCAGAGGAATACCAGCAGTGGACAGAGACATGGGGGCGGGTGCAGAGGAAGACCAACAGTGGACAGAGACATGTGAGGGGTGGGTGCAGAGGAATACCAGCAGTGGACAGAGACATTGGGGTGGGTGCAGAGGATTACCAGCAGTGGACGGAGACATGGGGGTGGGTGCAGAGGAATACCAGCAGTGGACAGAGACATGGGGGTGGGTGCAGAGGAATATCAGCAGTGGACAGAGACATGGGGGCAGGTGCAGAGGAATACCAGCAGTGGACAGAGACATGTGAGGGGTCGGTGCAGAGGAATACCAGCAGTGGGCAGAGACAAGTGAGGGGTGGGTGCAGAGGAATACCAGCAGTGGACAGAGACATGGGGGTGGGTGCAGAGGAATACCAGCAGTGGACAGAGACATGTGAGGGGTGGGTGCAGAGGAATACCAGCAGTGGACAGAGACATGGGGGTGGGTGCAGAGGAATACCAGCAGTGGACAGAGACATGGGGGTGGGTGCCTATCACTCGCAGCTGTGGACAGAGACATGGGGGTGGGTTCCTATCACTCCCAGCAGTGGACAGAGACATGGGGGTGGGTGCAGAGGAATACCAGCAGTGGACAGAGACATGGGGGCGGATGCAGAGGAATACCAGCAGTGGACAGAGACATGTGAGGGGTGGGTGCAGAGGAATACCAGCAGTGGACAGAGACATGGGGGTGGGTGCAGAGGAATACCAGCAGTGGACAGAGACATGGGGTGGGTGCAGAGGAATACCAGCAGTGGACAGAGACGTGGGCGTGGGTGCATATCACTACCAGCAGTGGACAGAGACATGGGGGTGTGTACATCATTATCAGATGACCACAACTCCCTGGGTGTATGTACGCATCCCTAATTTTCGACTATGATGATAGTGCCATAACAACACATCACTGACAGCAGTGTCCCACTCCCAGGAGGATGGATGTCTTTCCCCCACTGCATGACACACCACATGTGGGTGTGAGGACAAATGACACATGCATACCCACCCCTGGTGGATGCAGCACAATACACTCACTGAGATCATGCCACAAGACTGTATAGTCATGTCAATGCCTACTAAACTAAGAGAGCCAAAGGGAACACCTACTGTCACGCACATCCCAGGACTGATAGGAATGTACAGGTGCTGGGACAGCCACCAAGATGTTGTCTCTCATGGAAGGAATAGGGTGGAGTTCCCACAGATATAATGCCCACAATTGTGAGTCAGGTGCCCAAATACCCTGCAGAACAAGTACCATATGTGTGCTAGGCTGGGATTACACACATGCATAGTGCTGAAAAGGGAGAATTTCTCCATGAAGGCATTTCAACATACTCAATACACAAGTACAGTGACTAGCAAGGATGGCACAGACAATGCAGCCAGAGACATTGCTGAGCAGGCATGGCCATAGTTGAAGGGATCCGTCACCAACAAAGGAAATGTAGACACAGGTCAGCACAACAATTGTACAACTCTCTGCAGGGAAGATGTCAGGTGCCACAGAGGAAGGATCACTCCTTGGGACAATGTCTCAAAACAAAAATAACACACACAACCAAAGATTCTTTGCAGATACCTTGTGATGGCACGCAGATACCATGGTCCACCTCATGACTAGAACTTTTCTCAGAACCATAACACATTACCACAACACCAACTCCTGGAGCCTCAGCACCAACATCAATACCTGAAATGCAATAGTGTTCAAAGTAAAAAGAAAATGCTTTATTCAGCATAAAACAAAAATTCGTAAATAACACTATATACAAAGGCCAATGGCCAGTCCATAACAGAAGTCCTTGGGGGGACACATGGGCACGCGTCTCCCCTAGCTTGCCTGCACAGTGGAACCCTCAGGTTCGTCGACTGGGGAGGGCATCATGTGGGGAAGGACCAGGCACCGCAGGGACAGGAGGTGTAAGGGTAGGTGTGGTGGTTGCAGGGGTGGACGTCTTCACCACAGGGGGTGGGGCAGCGCCAAAGGTGGAGGTGAGCTCGGCGCTGTTCACTTCTGCCAGGGCATCCAGAGTATCCCCTACACCGGAAGAAACCCCAGGCACAACGGAGGGGGGGGGGGTCTAAGGGATGGTGTGCAGCGCTCTTGGGGGAGGGGCTGGACATGGGGGGGAACTCAACTCCCCTGCCCGTGGAGTGCCTCGCCCGCATGCGGGGTCGTGACACAGTGGGGCTGAGGGCCAGCACAGACATGTAGCTTTCTTTTTGTGACTGTGTGGCAGGGGAGCCGCTTTTGGAGGGACTGGGTTGTGAGGCATGCGGACTCAGACTGTGGCTGCGTGTATGTCTGTGTGCCCCAGACCCAGTGGGTGGGCCTTTATCCCCCTGAGTGTGCGTGCCAGGAGGTGTGTGCTTGCCCTTACTTGGTGGTGTGTTGCCTGTGTCTGGTGGGGTGCATGCTTGGGAATGTCTGGGTGTGCATGGGACAGGTATGGGAGTGGGAAGTGTGGATGGGGCTGGGGTAGGGGGGACGAAGCGCTGCTGGAGACTCACTGCTGCCGTCAGTGAAGAGTCCATGGACCGCAGCAACATCCGTTGGTCAGACATCATTGCTGACATGCCCTCCATGAACGACACCATCTGTGTCAGCAGTCTGGTGTGGCCATGGAGGACATTCAGCATCGATGTCTGCCCAACCTGCAACTGCCGCTGTATGTCCACAGACTCTGCAGTGAGGGCAGCAGGGGTGACAGGGGGTGTGGTGCCTGTCCCGAAGGAGACATGGTGGTGCCCTGCACGGACAGAAGGGACCGGAGGACCTGGGAGGGCGGTGATGGGAATGGAGGAGGCGGGGACAGATGTTGTGCTGCTGCCATGTGTTGTAGCAGCCTCCGCGCCCTCGATGAGGTCAGCCTCGGACCCGTCAGCGTCGTAGTTGGTCTCGCCACCAGACAGGTCCTCCGACTGACTCCCCTCGCCCTCCGTGCCACTGGCTCCTGGTGGCACCGGTGCTGGATCCCTCCTCCAGGTCCGTGCAGGTGTCTCCCTCGGTTTCCTCCGATGATGCTGTGGGCAAGGTGAAGATACAGAAAAAAATCAGTCACCTGTATACATCTGACACATGAGTATAAAAAAAATAGGTCACAGTGCATATCAGGCAATGCATCATGAGTAACATCCAGATTACTCCGCACATATGTAAGCCCTCTCCCCAGTTGGTTGACCCACCATGCCACTTGGAAACAAGGAAAAATAGGACACACCAGCCAAAAACTTGAATGAGAAATATACTGAGAAGCTAGTGTCTGGGAACAGTTGAGCACAGCAATACTATGAAGTCATGCCACCTCTTGCTTACCTGGAAAGAAACAGTATTGGTGCACCCAAGGCTAAATAACAGACCTCAATACTAAAGGTGTCCCCACACTCAGAGACCTGTAAGTACTTTGGAAACCCAAACGAAATACATTTTGTTCCCTTGGGAATCACACTACTTTCC
Organism: Triturus cristatus; assembly: GCF_964204655.1. Lineage (NCBI taxonomy): Eukaryota > Metazoa > Chordata > Amphibia > Caudata > Salamandridae > Triturus > Triturus cristatus. Next base: position 908,573,998 of record NC_140593.1, on the reverse strand, counting down.
ACAATCGACATGTTTAGAATGTGTGAATGTGCCACTTTGTGAACAGAACACACATGTACCTGTATAAAAGATGTCTCCCAAGGAGGTGCACACAAAACTACATTTACCCAGTTATTTTATAAGCTGGCAGCCTTATTTAAAGAAGCCACTGTTAGAAAGAAATGGTGTTGCAGAAAGTACATATACATGGGCCCACGGCGGTCTGGATGACTTGACACTCGTAAGTTGGTATCACCAACAAACAAGGACTTACCCAAATTCCACCACACTGTGGGAACATGTATATGTATAATCTGAAAAACAGTCTTATTCGAACTATGCCTTTCTTTAAAATGTGCCAGCGTGTTCCCTGAAAGTGTAAAGGTGGTTTCTTGTGCACTTCCTTGGGAGACATCTGTCATGCAGGCACATTATTGTTCTTCACAACAAAACATCAAACTAAAGCATTTAAAACATGAAGACATGTTGACAAGTGTAGTGAGTGCCAAGGTACAATAATTTTTGACTAACAACTTGAATTATGCCACTTGTCACATGGCCATCCGTACCATGATGACACAGTTGGCAACACATCTGACCCACTGCCTGTCATGTGGAGTGGCACACATGTCCAAACACAGGACAATGCATAAGCTAATGGGCCTGCAATTGTGTTGGAAAAAGGCATACCTGCACTGAGGAGACACCCTCATGGCAAGCCAGAATGTCCACACAGATGTCAGCACACAAAGACAAAACTACGTAGCATCTGGACCACACACTGGTGCCAAAAATGTATGAGCAGGAATCATGTATTTAAACTATTGACACATGCTGCAAAGCACAAACATTAAACCCTGCACAACATGACTGGGTCACTGCATGTTGAGTCTCTGTCCAGCCAATTATCACACACAGGTCAGACCTGGCAAGGAGACATAAGATTTGGCCATGTAGGCCTCGCACGCACAAACCCCCTATACCTGAGACAATGTGATTGAGACAGATCAAGAAGTGACACCTCTTAATCAGGGTTTACCAAAATGTGCAGCAAGAATTCCCAAATGTACTCCACATGCCAACACATATTTGTGACAAACAACCATCAACAGATAGTTGTGAATAGACACACAGGCACTGCCCAGTGTGAGTATGCACAAGCCAAATGGGGTCTCCCTGTCCAGTGGACACATGTAGCACATTTTCGATAAATACAAATGAGGCCAGGGAACAATGCCACAGAGGCCAACCTATGCTGAACACACAGAGAATGGGCACAGTGTTGGATGACACACATGAGTACGAGGCAAGGGTGTCTCAGGGGACTGTAGTGGGCACACTGCTCCATGGTCCTGGAATAATCTGACTGTAACATGAGCAACCGTCCTGGCACTATGCATATCTCCCACTCATGCACATCATGTCTGAGGCCACAACATCTGTCATGCATGCTGCAAGTGTGTTCATTTGAAACCTCACACTCCTATGTTGAGACTCAGCATCAGTGCCAACAAATATAGACCCCCAACTGACTGAACAGGACAGGGCATAGGCAAGTTACCAACACATGTCACAGACCACCCTCACACATGATGCAGAAAGCAATGTGCACTTTGATTAACTGGCAGCCTAGATGACCATGTGCAATAGTGATTACACACAGACCAGGGAACACATGTCAAGAAGGGGAAGGGAGGAATAAGAGCACCGGTTGATTTTGGGGAACAGAATATGCGCTGCACATATAAACCCTGGCAGTGTATCCAGGCGACAGAGCACTTCCAAAAGCTGGTGACATACAACAAACACACATGTACCTACCCCCTCCTTGCTGCTGTCTCTCCTGGAACTCCCTATCCAGGTCAGAGAAGACCACCGCCAGGACACGCGTCATGTGGTGGGTCAGGCGTCGGCGCCCCCCGTGGGGGCGTGGAGGTGAGAGCCCCAGCTGGACCCGGGCGATCCGCCGGGTTCAGCACCGGATGTCCTGCCACCATTTTCGGACTTGGGCTAGGCGCCGACTGCGAACCCCGCCGATCTCACGGCCCTGACGATCCGCTTCCAGATCTCCCCCTTCTCGAAGGCAGTTACCTGTGAGGATGACAAAGTGAGACAACATCACTACACCTGCTCCATGTCACAGAGACACACATTTGAACATCTTTGATATGTTTGAACAGGGCATAGGATGCTGCCAAGGAATTGCATCTTTGTCATATGGACATTGGCCTCTGTGGAAGCCCCAATGCACTACATGGCATTGAAAGTACACAGGTGGCATGAGGGGTGCGACACACTCCCAGATCATGGCACACACTGTGCATCACATGCAATACCAGGCTGATGGACAGCACCTCAAAGCAGTTACATGCCCCAGGCCACTGACACAACCTCAGCAGAGTACACAGACACACACAGGCACAGATCAATCACCTGCCATTGGCAACAGTGGATACAAACCTCACTCTGCACATGTGCCACTTGCCTGTGGGGTGTCACAGGTGTCGGGCTAGCTCAGCAAGTCAGACACACAGCACGGCTTACTTCTCACATCAGATGGGTAGAGCTGTTGCCTCCTCCATGCTGCTGTGGTGCAACACTTCACATAGACACTCACCCACATGACAAGTAACATTCACACACATCAATGTCCAGGGGGCATACACATCACTTGGACACTCTCACCACAGCTCCACTCAACTCACACACATCTGTGGGTACAGTCACTGGTCACACTGGGGGGACCACTGAATCACCTCAGGACTATAGACCAAAAATGCCACAAAGGATGTGCCAGGCTGAATGTGTCATGCACTATGCAGTAAATGTCACAGTAAGCACAATGCAAGTGAGGAGTGCACACATGAACTACATCATGCTCTGCATGAGAGACATAAACCATTCCCCCCCGGGACCCACTCTAAACAACATTGCATGTCTGTCACACCTGGACACAATGCCAGAAGTGACAGTCACAAAAAGGTGCACAGTCAAAGGTAGTGGAGTCAGCACTCACCTGCTCCCCTGGCCTCCCATACAGGCTGGGGTACTGTGGGAAGAGGACATCCAGCAATGCCTCATTCTCCTCAAGTGTGAATGGCTGGGCCCTCTCCACAGACCTTGACATGGTGCTAGAGGAAGCACAGACAGCAGCAGTGTTGTCGACAGGAAAGTTGTGCCGGCAAGTGCCCTCTCATGGGTTCTGGCTGACTTATATCTGCCTTGCTGGGGTCTTTCATTTACAGGAGTACATAGTGATTGGTCAGACTCATTTGCATCCTACGTTTCCTCCAATCCCTTTAAACATACACCAATGACACAAATGTGCATGGTTCAAATTGTGAGCATCATAGCAAGGCAGACCCCACTTTGCAACATTGCAATTTTTGGGCCAACTGACTTTTCCAGCCCACATTATGGCCACATTGCAACTGAAATCTCTGTATCCATGACAACCAGCATGCATTTTGGGCCTAATACTTGTCCCCTATGTAAATTTTGATTTCAAAATCATGGCACCCAAGTCTGGCATTGGTCGGGGGACAGGCGGTGCCCTGCAGAAAATTGGAATGAATAAAGAAGAGTGAGAGCATAACAACATCAATGTCAATGAACAGAGCACATGCTCAACTGCTACTACACATCTGCTAAATACAGAGTCTGGTCTGTGCAATACATCCAGGACACGTATGCCAGCTTGGTGATACTCCTACGGAGTACTACGGACCGTACACATGCTGTGTGTACGGTCCGTACTACGCGTACTCCTACGGCACCACAACTATAGTGATACGGACCGTACACACGCCCTCAGAGCGTGTGTATGGTGCATTTCACACGCTTACACTGGTGATAGGAGGCGCACACGAAAGGAATGGAGGTCTCAGACTCGCACAAGGTTGTACATCATGTCATTATCATTGCAGTCCTTCATGTGCAGGGCCTAGGTGTGTCAGGCAGTGATATTGCACATGTCTCCTCATGTAGTTGCACAATTGATGTGTGATGACCTGTGTACACATGTCATGTGTGATGGGGCACTATGTGGCACACTTCCCCTTCACACTTTGCACATGTGTGCCTGTAGTACAAACGTGTCAAGCACATCATCACTGGTATGGCACAGTCACCACCACCCGCAACTGTCCCCTGTTGCCAGGGACAGGGACACTAACAACTGACATTTAACGACCAGCGTGCCCCGATGTGACTATGTCATGTGTGTGTCATGTGTTCCCATGAGCTTGCTGCTGGTGTTCCGTCAACTGCATCTGCTGTTGCTGCATCCAACATGTGTCTGTGTGGAGATGGGCATGGCACACATCTACGCACACCATGCCACATGTGGATTCCCACGTAAGCAGTGTCTGTATGCATCGAACATGATATTTTGACATGAGGACATATCTCCGTCATGTCAATGTCTGTGTTTTCTGTTTTCACGTGTACCCCTTCATCGCAATGTGTGTGATCTGTACATTTGACATTCCATGTGACCTGTGCGTCTAGCTTGCCATCAGCTGTCTGTATGAGATGACATCCTTCAAATGCAGATATGTGGATGTATGTCACTCCTGTGATGTCTCTGGCTGTTCACTTACACTGGACCACAGCTCGTTTCAGGGCATGTCATGTAGACTTGCCAATCAACGGGTGTATCTGGCTTTTCGTAGGAGTATCACCAAGCTGGCATACGTGTCCTGGATGTATTGCACAGACCAGACTCTGTATTTAGCAGATGTGTAGTAGCAGTTGAGCATGTGCTCTGTTCATTGACATTGATGTTGTTATGCTCTCACTCTTCTTTATTCATTCAAATTTTCTGCAGGGCACCGCCTGTCCCCCGACCAATGCCAGACTTGGGTGCCATGAGGGAACGTGACTGCATACGACGTTACAGATTCACTCAACAGTTGATTGAGGACTTGACCGCCAAGCTGGCACCACACCTCCAACCGCGACACAGGTATCCTACTGCGCTGACCCCCAAGATGAAGGTGATGGCAGCCCTATATTTTTTTGCCACAGGTACGTTTCAATTCACCATAGCTGATGTTGGTGGCATGTCACAGACAATGTTCAGCCTTGTCCTGCATGATGTTTTGGCAGCCATGTTGGAGCACCTTGATGAATTCATCCATTTTCCGACTCCTGAGGAGTTGACAGGTGTCAAGGGTGATTTCTATGCCCTGGAAGGGATGCCCCATGTAATTGGGTCCATTGATGGGACACATGTGGCTTTGGTACCACCACAGGCACAGGAGGTAGCCTATCGCAACCGTAAACATTACCACTCTATAAATGCCCTTGTGGTGTGTCTTGCTAACATGCTGATTTCCCATGTCTGTGCATGTTTTCCAGGGTCAGCACACAATGCCTACATCATGAGGCATAGCAGGGTGCCACAAATGATGCTGCGGCTGCACAACGAACGAGCATGTCTTGTTGATGGGTATACTCTGTTTGTCCTGTGTGTTGCGGTATCTTCGGCTCTTACGACATCTCCTGACCCACCTATTTACATGATGTTTCCATGTAGGGGACTCTGGCTATCCCAACATGCCATGGCTGATGACGCCTCTCCGCAACCCAAGATCAGCTGCAGATCACCGGTACAACAATGCACATGGACAGACCAGGCGAGTGATTGAGAGGACGTTTGGCCTCCTGGAGAGCCGATTCCGGTGCCTTCACAAGACAGGCGGGTCCCTCCCATATGCACTGGCGAAGGTCTGCAAAATCTTGCTCGTGTGCTGCATGCTGCACAACATGGCAGTGGAGAAGGCAGTGCCACTCATCCTGGAGCAGGATGAGCAGGAACATCCACCCGTGTGTGGCAGGTGTTGCAATGTGTGTGTCCAGCTGACTGTATGCTAAGTGACTTAGATGTGTGTTCTGATGTGTCACTCGAGTGATGATGTCATTCCACACATTTTAGCTGAGACACTTAATTTTAAAATAACATGGGGACAACATTATTCCTGTAGAGTAAATGACCATGTATGCAGATAAAAATCTTTTAGCTGACTTCTTGTGTGTCTGTCATCCCCAGGTTCTTGGCATGTTGTCTGCTCGTGTCATCGTTGGCCTCCTGCTATTCCTCATGAGTATTGCAACGTGTGCTGAATCAGCGTTCCATGCACGGACATGGGGAAATGTCATTTTGGGTAAGGATTGCAGCAAGGCATTTTGGGGGTGGTACGTGTTTGGAATGTGTGGGGACTGCTCCTGTGCATGTTGTGTTACCATGCATACATGTCGACTCACCATGGGGCACATAACATGTAGCATGACTCCCATGAATTGATAGTCACCCTTCGTGACAGTCATCTGTAATGGTTTGTGGATTCTGATGAAGGCATCAATGTGTGTAAAACTTCCCTCAGAAACATACGGATGCTACGGGTGGACATAGTGTGGGACATCCCCATAACAGGCTCAGTGGGGAATTGCAGCCTCTCCGTGTGCAGAAGGGGGTGTTTGGCTCATCCCCATAACTTGTGTGCCAGTTCATTTGGATTTACAACATCCGTATTGTGAAGGGGGTGTCCAGTGTAGATGCCACATGTTCAGCCAAATGACCTGTGAGTCTGTTCATATTGATGCATTTCCCTTAGTGTGAGCCTGAGTAATAAAGGTGTTCCTCACCCTCCAAGGTGCCTTATCTCTGTCAATGCAGGTCTTTTGCCACTATACATGCAGCATCTCTGGCATAGCTGTCAAAGATTGTGCATATGAGTCTATGTGTAGTTTGGCAACATGCATGCAGTTCTTCATGGATTATAATCTCTATTGTGCATGAAGTCCATGGTTGTGTATGTATTTGGGCAGGTTGGTCCCCCAACGGGCCGTCAACGCCTGCTGAGGGTGTGTCTCCTATGCGGAGCTTGGCCTTCTGTTTCCTGATCCTGTGTCAGTCATCTTTGGTGATTGTTCATCCATTTTCTCTGGGTGTGCCATGAGTAACCTGACACTCCTTCCTTTACATACGCCTGTTGCAGTTGTCCTTTCTGACATCCTTGTCTTTGTGTGCTACTTTCGGCATAGTTTCCAGTACATGCCGCCTGCTGCTGCGGCCCCTGCAGCAAGGGCCCACAAAGTTCCCGGATTCGGCAACACACACGCCTCAAAGATGCTCCTCCCTTCCTCCCTCCACCCATTCATTTGGCTGTCATCAGCTTGTCTGTGCCACTGTTGCGGCCACGCGGTGCCAAAGGCAGGACTGTCAGTGCATGCAACGTGCACATTGCACGACCCCCATGTCCTTGCATGACCCACATCACACAACAGTCTGATGTTGCAGCCACCCTCCAAGCAATGTCTACCCGAAAATCAACCGCCTGCTCTCAGGCATACCCTAAGCGCACACACAACACCTTTGCATGCTGAGTGTGCAACTCCAACTGACTACACAGCACTGCCCCGCCTTCTAGGCCCTGTCACACCAACCAGGTCATGTCCCTCCTACTCCACACCGGCTCCGTACACCAGCAAGGCCATGGGAGTGGGACTCAAGCCTTCAGCATGTAGTATAGTGGCGTCATCTGGCACATGGCCCAGGGATCATCTCTCAGCGTGTCAATCTTCAATGTGTCCAGGACCCCCCTCTCCACCATCACATGCGCACACAACCTCATCATCATCTCGTATGCCATTGACAGGCAGGTGCTCCTCACCCTCACCAAAGACACAGCCATTGCCAGTTCCAACCTTCAAGAAGGCATGAGGTCCGTTGATGAATGGCTGAACATCAGCCACCTGAGGCTGGACTTGTACAGGACTGAGGTTATCATCTGAGGATTGTCCCCTTACAGCTGGGTCAACTCCTTTTGTCCCACCCGCCAGGGCACTGCACCAGCACCCAGTGGCCACGCACACAAGATGGTGTGCATCATGGATTAGTCGCTCACAATTGCCATGCAAATCACCAGCATCTGTACCTCATGCTGCAACACCCTCTGCATGATGCACATGATCCATAGATAGATCCACTCCAAGGCAAGACAGACCATCCCCCAGGTCCATGACACCAGCCGTGTCAACTACAACCCCGCTCTCTATGGAGCAAGTACAGCCAAACTCCCGGGAAACTTGTCCACATCCAGGGTGCATCTGCACACCTCAGCTTCAACATCCCGCGCCCCAGCCACATCACCGTCCACCTGAGATAGCTGCAATGGATCACTGTCTGCTGAAGGATGACCTTCAGACTCCTCACCCACACTCAGGAGGCAGTCCACAACCCCAGACCCCAAACCAACGTTGGACGTCTGTCATCCGAGACCCCGTTGGGCCAACTCCGTGCATCCAACCTTGCCCTAGCCACCATTCTTCACATCCACCGAACTCCAGCATGCAGGACATAGTTCTCCCACCTGGCCAAACATACCTGGGACTCCCTTCCCGGGAACATCCACATGAGCCATGACCTCTACGCCTTAATGATACTCTTCCAAATTGGTCTGTCCGCACAGTATTGCAAGCCCCCCCTCAGCAGCTTGAGGCCATCATGGGTGAGTATTGTGCTCCATGTCTGTATTGGATGATACATTGTGACCCATGTGTGTCCTTTACCAGACTCAGATCCCAGGGTATGGATGGCTTGAGTTAGTTCAACACTCAGGCATAGTTTGACATTTCCCCACATGTAGGTTTTGTACTCAAATGACTGCAACATCTAATTAAAGAAATTTAGTTTTATTCTCGGTGGGGGGCGTGTTTAGTGTGGAAAAATAGGTGCTATACAGTGTGCATAGAATCCAAAGTTCACAGGGGGAGATCCTTGGCATTTGAAGTCATCAGAGTCCAGACCACAGTGTTTGTCATCATTGGTCAGACTGTGACCAGCAAATCCTTGTGGCAGAGAATGTCTGTGAATGAGGTGCTGCTGTTGCGCATGAGGGCCATGTGCCAGGCCAGGTGACCTGGGAGATGTGGATGGTCCGCTGCCTCTCACGGTCTTTTCCGTGGATGACCCACCTTCCTCGCGGGACCCTCAGATGCAGGCCTTGACGATGCTTGTGACGCTCCATCGGACGAATCCTCCTCCTCCTCCCTCCCTGTGGCTGGTGGTGGTCTTCACCTGGTGGCACAGGGAGGGTTGCCCATGTTGTCGGCGATCCGACAGAGTGAGCGGCTTATGTCCGTTTGCACCGCCAGGAGCTCAGCCAGTCTTGCCTCCATCCGTCCTTGGTGTTGTTGTTGACTGGCGTGTTGCTCGGCCTGCTGGTTCTTAATCTCTGTGAGGTTCTCCACTACCTGGCTGATGGCCCTGGTGTCACGCCGGTATGCGTCCAGGATGTTGCGTATGTGTGACATACCGGACCCTTCAGCTGGCTGGTCAGGTTCTCGCCTCCGCCTGCCTCCACTCCCACCACCCCTGCCCACACGAACCTGGCCTGCCGTTGTGGGCACATCCGGTCTATGGGACCCCTGAGGGATGGCAGTTGCGGAGTTGTCTGCCTCCTCCTGGGTGCCAGGAGAACCTTGTCCCTCCAGGTCAGACTGGCTCAGTTGTTCAGTGCGGGCAGGGCTCCTGGGTGTCTCCTCGGATGTGGCAGGAATGGGGGTGGTGGTTGGCACAGATGTACCTGAAGCAGGTGCTGCAGGGGCTTGGGCACCAGAGGGTCCAGGTGAGTTGGGGTCATCCGCGGAGTGTTGAGAGTTGTCGCTGCCGGTGGGATCAGCTTCCTGCCGAGCCTGGGACTGTGATTCTTCCCCCCCATTGTTGGGGGGAGATCCATGACGTTGCCCTGTGTTTGAGAGAGAGACAATGTTAATGCTGTTTCATGCGACATCCATGTTTCATACATATTCAGGTTGGCACAGTTCCTCCAGGTAGTTGGATGTGCCTAGCATTCCCCTCAATGTTCACTTGTGGATGGGTATGTTGCGGGGGACAGATTGATATGTTCTCCTGAGTGTTTGACATGTAGATTTTTGGCTTGGATGCTTATTTGGCTATGGATTGATCTTGTTGTGTCACATGTCCATTGTGAGAGTGGGTAAATCCATTGCCTGCCCCGGGGGTGTGTGCTTGTGTAAGGGGTGTGTGTGACAGGGCCTGCTGTTGGGTGTAGTGTGATTTGGCATTGGGTCTCCCAGGTGATGTATCTGTCCCCTCATGAAGCATGCTGCCATGACAGTGAGTGTGAGTTCCTGTCCTAGATATCTGAGCTTGTGGTGTTGGTGTTTGAGTTTACAGTGGTCACAGGAGAGCCTTGTGCTGCCTACAGCAGGGCCAAGTGTCAGCTACCTTGTCAGTACTTAGCCAGTCCCTGTGCATTGAGCATGGTGCATGGGTATGTACCTGGGCCATATGGGCTGAGGGCAATGGTGTCTGCTTCTGAGTTGAACAATGTGTTTTGTGAGCCCCACCCTCCCAGCATCCCGGACATCCAGTCTTGGGTTTGTGGTTTGTGTAGCCTGGGACATGGCATGGCCTTGCTTTGTGAAGGGGGCATACACATGTTAGTGGCATGAGCGTTGTTTTTGAGTGTGGTTGCGTCCGGTGAGGGCTTGGGGGTAGTTGCGTGCATTTGGTGTAGTTGGGGTGTGGATGCCATTACCACCATGTTACGTAAGTTGTTTGTGTACTCACCAGGCTCTGCAACTCCTTCGACTCCATGTACTCCCACCGGCGGAAGCAGGGCCATCACCTTCTCCTCCCAGGGATGGTAATGTACCGGTTTGCGGGGCAGCCCACCTCCAGTGATGTTGCTCTGGGCGTAGTCCTCGTTCATTTTCCGCTTGACTGCCCTCCGCAGATCGTACCACCTGGCTTGGCATTCATTCCTGGTCCTTCTGATGGGCGCAACAGCATTCACCCTATCGACGATCCTCTGCCACAGGCGTGATTTTTCGGCTATGCTGGTCTGTCTGACCAATGTTCCAAAGAGCTGTGGCTCGACTCTGATGACTTCGTTGACAAGGATGTCCAGCTGCACCCTTGTGAACTTTGGATTCTTGTCTGTGGGTATGGTGTGGGATGAGGGTGTGGATGGCTGTGGGTGTGTGGGTGTGAATGTGAAGGTGTGTGTGGGTATGTGTGAAGGAGTGTGTGTGAAGGTGTATATGTTAAGGTGTATGGGTGCAGTTGTTGGGGTATGCTCTGTAGCGAGTCTGTTGCAAAGGCTCATGGTTTGTGTGTGTGGGCCCTTTTTATTGGTCCATTTGTGGGTGTGCCTGATTTTGAAATTTTGGTGGGTGTGTTATAAGAGGCGGTTGTGAGTTTGGGCCTCTGTTTGCCTGGCTGGATGTGCCAGGTCAGTCATTTAGATGTATATTCTACTGTAGACGTGTTTTGTGGTGTTGTGCGAGTCGATTTGACCCTCCTTGTGCTGTTTTACAGTGTCCTGGTTCAGTACGAGTCGTTTTCGCATATGTAAGGTGCACACATACGCGATGTTGTTGTATCGTGCTCACATATGCAATGTTGTTGTAAGGTTTGTACAAGTACGGGGCTGGGGTACGGAGGGGTACGGTGCGTACAAGTACGGGGCTGGGGTACGGTGCTGGGGTACGGTGCGTACAAGTACGGGGCTGGGGTACGGTGCTGGGGTACGGTGCATCCAAGTGTGGGGCTGGGGTACGGTGTTGGGGTACGGTGCGTACAAGTACGGGGCTGGGGCACGGTGTTGGGGTACGGTGCGTACAAGTATGGGGCTGGGGTATGGTGGTGGGGTACGGTGCGTACAAGTACGGGGCTGGGGTACAGTGCGGACATGGGGGGGTACGGTGCTGACATACGGGGGTACGGTGCTGACATATGCGGGGGGGCTGTACGACTCGTATCCCGGGCACAAGTTTACTCGGATACGAGTGGTACGGAGTTCGCTCTGAACGGGACGTTTTCCATACTCTTGTGTATTCGGAAGGGCGGTACGGATCGTACTTGCGCGCTCGGACTTCAGTTTTACGATTTGTACGTAAAACTGTCCGTCTCCGTCTCGTACACCTTTTCCCAAAGCGATTCGTATGTATTTTTCACGTACGAATCGTACTTCACCGGTGGGACGGGACTTGTACGATTCGTACGTAAAAATATACGGATACGAGTCGTACGGGAATTTTTTTTACCCGATCGGAATCGGCACCTAGATGTTGCAACCTCTTTATTCATGCCTTGGTACTTCTAAAACTTCTAAGTCTATATGGAATTGAACACAAAATGAGTTGTGTTTTTAAAAATCAGCATCAATTTAACTGATTCTTGGAAATAAACCAGGCTTCAACTTACTTGAATGGATCAGTGTGCTGCTGAGATGCAACCCATGATCCACAATAGCTGTATCAAAGTCAGGAGAAATAAAATAGATTGCAGCCGCAGTAGGTGCAGTAGTAGGTCTAGTGTGGTAATTTATCATTTGCTGTACACTAAAGGTGTTCAGTGCTATCTGGCTAGCCATGTGGTTGGAGCTACTCTTTGCCTCTGGCAAATTGTATGGAAATGTTGGGCCCAAAGCATCTGTTTAGAGAAGTCCCATTGCAGGGTCTACGAAAAAGCATTTGAAAATAAATCAACACTAAATGGCCTTGGAATTTCACATTTTCTGTTTCCTCGGACACCGAGGACTCTGAGAATATTTAGATTCAGGTAATTCTCAGAGTCTTTTGGTAGACTTTGAACTATGTCCTTCAATCTGAACCTGTGTCTCTTCCTGCATCTTCTTATCTTTGGCATGCCATTCTTCCAGATCAAGCAATCTGCGAGAGGTCTCTTTTACATGTTTTTTTCACATGATCATTGAGTATTTGCATCTTTTTATTACCTAACAGCATTGTAATCTTTTTGGCGCTCCTCCGTAAGCATCAGTGTCGGAGTGTTATTGTCATTGTTTCCTTGTGATTCCAACAGCAGTTTATCAGACTAGTCAATCATTCTGTCTAGGGCTGGACTAAAGTCTTTAGCTGAAAGGTCCCATTCTAAAGTGCTCAGTAATAGATCATCTGTTGAATAAACAACTATCACAAGGGTAGCAGTGGTAGCAACACAACTGCACAATATCCCCCAAAAAGATAGTGTGGTCAATATTGCAAGAATCCGGGGGAAGGAAGAAACTACAACAAACTATACTCCTGCTACCAAAGTGTCAATATGGACATTATTGACAGCAATCCCAAACCTAAGAAGTCATATTTGCCTGGAGTATCCAATATACATTATACAATGTGTATCACCAAGGATTCTGACAGTAATATCATTTATTTAAGTATATTATACATAGACCAAAAAATGTGTTCCAATTGACACAGGTCAGTATACAATACTGCCATGTACAAGCCAAACATAAGAATACAAAGATATTCTAAGGTCTTCCAACACATATGCTAGTTGTTAAAAAACAGAAACTATGATTAGTGGAATTTTTCATTATCAAAAGAATTTTGAATATCAATAACAATGAGAGGGGTGAAGGGAGTTAATAAAAAGTTCAGAACCCTTGCTCACGAGAATAAGTATGGAAATACTGGTAGGGTGACTGTTCCTATAGGAGTGTATCTTCAGGGTGAAAAAATGGCACAGGTGAGGGGACGTTCCTATTTAAGAATTGGTACCCTCACACACCCGTGAGGGTGTCATGCTTCATCATCGTGCTTAGCTCCTCGTGGGGTCGGCGCTGCAATATACCATAGACCAGTGAAAGGGACCTTTGGGGGTAATATTTTAGTTGAATAGCTGTGATGATGAGTGCAAGTGTGTGGTGATTTAAAAATAACTAAGGGGTACTAAACATCAATTTAATCTGGGATTCCCTTTGTAGGGATAAAAGCAATGTGCTAATTGTTAGCTCGTGTGCAGATTGAGTAGGTCGACATGTTTCACACGTCACTGGTCCAGGAGGGATCCATGGTGTTTCATCAGGACTAAAATGAGTGATAATAAGTATTCCTACCCTTGCTTAGGGATGGGAGCATGTGTATTGGTATCAAACGATTACCAGCATGTGCTTACATACGATTGTAAGTCAGAAATGTGCCAAAAGGTCCTAAAGCAGCTGAGGATTTCCTATATTCCAGACAGAAAGAGAAAAAGAATGCAATATTTAAATGCAAAGCATACCCTGGGTGGCCCACAGGGAGTAAACAATGATGTGAAAATATCATGTGTCAATAAAAACACGCTAAGAGCACTCTGTTAATGCACAGTGTCATGCTGGATTAAATGCATCTTCCTGGTCATAGAAGGAAGGTTGACTGCCCCTCCTCTGTGTGGCAGTCGGCAGGTAGCGGACGCCATGGGAATGGGAGGAATCGGCTAACAGTAGGTGAAGTAAAAACTAGGTAACTGTGGTGGAAATCTTAAAGTATAGTAAATGATGGCTATGCCAAGAGGGAGATTGTTCTATGATGATAATAGAGGGGATTGCTCAAGCTACGGAATGTGGACTAAGTCACAGTGGCAAATATGCTGAACGAGGGATCTGAACAGTCAGAGAAGGTACAATAACGGACTATCAGGGTAGTGACCATATTGCTATAGTGACATGTGTATGAGACAATGGCGTAAAATCACCCCGGATGCCTTCACTAAGGAGTTTATTGCTCCTACAATAGGGGAGACAGGGGAAGTCTACATGATGCTTGCGGACTATCATGAATCCTTAATAATAACTATAAACAACCTAGCCCCTATGAAACATCAACATGTAGTCAAACATGGGACACATGTCCCTTGGTATACTCGAATAGCGCAAGCCAAGGAGAAAAAGCCTGATGTAAAAAAACTAGAGAGACGTTGGCGTCAATCCCACAACCCCACTCGCAAAGAAACCTATAAAGTAATCATAGCGCTATATCATAGGAACATCAAAAGAGTTATATAAAGTTCTTACATTCTTTATTAATCTGATCATATGCTCAAGTGATACTCCTAACTTGCAAGCTCTATGTGATGCCATTGCAAACGACTTAGAAGAAAAAGTTAATCTTATCTATGATAAATTTCCTAGAGCAAGAGCTCAATTGGGAGGAGAACCCTACTGCATCCCCTCAAATGCTGATAGTTCGGGTAACCTAGAGAGCTTGGTACACCTTAGGACGGACTCTGTCTGTGAAATGCTCAGGCTGCTAACTCAGGGTCTTCTTTAGACTTAGTACCAGACAAGATCTCAGCAATTCGACCTAACCAGCTCGCCCCCACCATCTGCTCTCTATTAAACCTTTTGTTGAGCTCAGGAAGGCTTCCACTAGACTGGACAGTCGCACAGGTTATCCCGTATTCATAAGAAGATGAATTTCCCTGTCTCAGACCTATCAAAATACCATCCTATCTCTCTTCTCCCCCTGATGAGCAAATGTTTGGAAGGACACAATATTAAATACATTATGGAACAGTTATAATCCAAAAGGATCGTGGATTATGCACAATCCGGCTGCAGACCCATGCAGAGCACTGAAACTGCTCTCCTAGCTGTAACAGATTATATCAAAAGCTGCATAGGATGCACATCAGCATGCTCTGCTAGTGCTGCTTGATTTATAGGCAGGCTTTGACACAGTGTCCCATCATAGACTGCTCCAGAGGCTAGAAGAGATAGGTATTCAGGGGCTAGCTCTACAATGGTTCTTGAGTTTTCTAACTCATCAAACCCAGACCATCAATGTAGGCCCATTTAGATCCCGCACTATCGAGCTCAACAAGAGAGTGTCTCAGGGCTCTTGTCTTAGCCCCACATTGTTTAACAAGTATGTGGCCCCCTCGCCAAAACCATCAGAGATTATGAATTTACCACTCTATCATGTGCAGACGACAACCAACTCCTCATCTCCTTAAATAACGACCTACATAATACAAAAGTACGTTTCTCTGAGGGTATAAAATCCATCTCTGCTTGGATGGCTGAGAAATTGCTCCAGCTGAATGCTAGCAAGACAGAGAATATGTTTTTCGGTAATGCCCAACTGCTCTAGTCCCTGGATTGGTGGCAATAGATTGGTGCGTAGCAACTACCCCCAAGTCGGTGGTTAAAAATCTGGGCATTCACCTGGACCAGACTCTCTCTATGAAAGATCAAGTAGTGGCTACCACTGATACGAGCTTCCATATGATGCGTTTGCTATGCAGAGTCTTTCCACTACTCCCACTTTCTGTGCGATGACCCTAGTACAGCACTAGTGATCAGCCGCCTGGACTACTGTAACACTTTTTTTGCTGTTTCTAGTGAGTCTCTATTTCACAAACTCCAAGCGGTCCAAAACACAGTCTTGTGCCCACCCCACTGGCTTCCCATATGCAAGAGAATTACATTCCAGATCTGTTGCATAATGTACAAATCACTGAATGGCAGAGGACCCAGTTATCTGACTGAGATACTCTTTCCTTACCAGCCATGCAGATCTTTGTAATCCAGGGTGAAATCTCTTCTCACTATGCCCCACATTAGGAAAACTCGTTCTGGGAATAAAACCTTCGCTTATCTGTCCCCCCTATATTGGAATCAACTATACTCCCGCCTACGGAAGTGCACGGACCACTTTCACTTCAGAAAGATTCTCAAAGCTGAGCTTTTCAGATACTAATGCTGCTTGCCTGTGGTTCATTGCAGCGCTGAGATATCCCTTCTAGGGTGAAGAATGCGCAGTATAAATTATATTCAAATAACATCATCATCATCTTATAGCTTTATTTTGGTTAAAACCATAAAAGGATTTGTACAAATTAATAGCAAATTACAAACCAGGGTCAATGCAAAACAGTAAATACATGGTCAGACCGACTTCAATCTTAATGGATGCAGGCTCAATTGTATCGTGTGAACCTGGATGCATCTTGGTCATCATACAATACCCATGGACATACAATCCAGAAACAAATGAGGTCAATCCAAACTTTGTTTCGGTCATTTGGCCAAAAAGAACTGTGCTGTGCAATATAACTCTTACTTAAAATATACATCGGGGAAACATTCAATAGCAAAGACCCCTGGTTGTAAAGAGTGGTTCAACTCATACATACAGAGTTATAGATTGTTAAAACTTTAAAACTATTAAAGAGAAAAAACAGATCATTAACAACAAATATGTAGATAGAAGTATAGGGTTCAACTCAATAATAAGAATTATAAGTTGTTGAAAATGTGAACCTTTCAGACATTTCATCATCCTCGTACCGTGTAAGGCTGGAACCAAAAGTATGGTACATATACAGAGCATCCCCTTAACTCAGGCACCCAAGGCAGTAGCAACAAAAGCCTTCAAGGAGCCAAAATATTCAAATGTGGTCCATTGTGATGCCAATCAGCAAATGATATACAACCAACGCTGATATTAAGATATCCGCGATGGGATACAGAACAGCTGAGACCTCTAGTTATTACAGAGCAGGTAGGGTAGGCTACTCCTCTTCCCCCAACCTCAATATGCTTGCAACAGCTTCTGCCTAAGGTCCCACATAAGGCCCATAAACTTTGCTACTGTGCAGCCCACCACTGGTCTACCATCTGATCTGAGTACACACAGCGCTTCAGCATCACTACGTGTTCCCATCTGTCTGCATATTGGTACAAGCCACTTAGCTCTTGGGCGTAAATAAGCTGGACAGGCAAACAGGACGTCTGCTGGGGATTTTATGCTAGTGGTGCAAAGGGAGCAGAACCGAGAAGGCCTGGGCTTTGCCCCTACTCCCAAGGAAGACCATTTCCAACATAATTTAGAACTTCATTCGTTTTTTCGCAAGATCAGACGGTGGGCGTTCTTTCAAGACAAGCCTTCAATAGATTCAGGAGACTCAGGCTTACACAATCCCTCCAGGTTTACGCCAACCACAGCATTGATGCCCAGCGAGATCATTGACGTTGTGAAAGCAGTACTACAAGATGTTAGCAAGATGATACCCAGTGTTCTTTGCAATAATCTATCGATTTGGGTAAGAAACACCATACTGTCTCTCGTAGTAAAACCTCCTGATAAAGGAGAAGCTATCGTGCTGGGAAACATCAGGACCTATGATGATGAATGCCTATAGCAACTTTCCAAAAATCAATATTACTATCCTATCGATACAGACCCTACTGTCAGGCTCACGACTAAGATCAAACACCTGGGCAGTACAGCTGGGACAGAAGGTTGGATATCCATAAATGAGGCAGACTTCCTGGTCAATCTCGAACACCAATTTCCATACTTCTATTAATTACCCAAGATCCACAAGGGGACCCATCCACCACCCAGTAGACCTATAGTATCCGGCATCGACTCCCTTCTCGAGCCCTTGAGCAAATTCTGTGACTACTTCCTGAGACCCATAGTGATGAAAATGCTGACGTATCTGGAAGACACTAAGGATTTCTTCAATCTATTACAGAATCACACCCTGCAGGATGAAATTGATCTTCTTGTCACTCTCGATGTGGAAGCATCATACACAAACATACTGCAAGATGCCACCATTGAAGTTATGGAAACTATCCTCATGGCAGAAACCCCCTGGGGTTAAACCTCATCCATCAGCTTTATTGTGGGTTGTGTTTCCATAGCTTTGAAAGAAAACTTTTTCAAATTCAATTAACAACTCTACCATCAGATACAGGGAACATTTGTGCAGAGCCTAGCCTGTCTCTATATGGCAGCCTTCGAAGGTTAACAAATCCTCAGGGATGAGAATCCATACAGGGCCAATATCATCACATGACAGAGATATATCGACAACATAATGATCCTTTGGCATGGCGATACTAACACCTGTGCTGAGTTTTTCATATGGATTAACACCCTTGACCCTTTTTTGAAATTTGCCAGCACTGTGTCAGAACACTCGGTACCATTCCTGGACCTACTGATCTCCAGAGAAGCAGGAAAACTGTCCATCATGAACTCCAAGAAATCTACAGACTGGAACAGCCTTCTGCTTTATGACAGCTCCCACCCAAAAGCTCTTCGAGATAACCTTCCGGTGGGCTGATTTCTTCATCTCCATCATAACTGCAACACTATCAAGGAATATGACGAACAGGCCAAATAACTGAGGACCAACTTGACCAGGCACCATCATCCATCCAGGATTATTAACCAAGCTTAAAAAAGAGCAAGGACTAATCATTGTGAATCCCTCCTGGAGACGAGAATGAAGGAACCAAAGAAGACACTCACCCTCATCACGAACTTCAACCCCTCATCCAACCAAATCCCAAAAATCATTAAAAAGCATTGGCCCATTCTCAAAACAGGCATTTTGGATATTGTTTACCCGTTATTTGTGAACAAACGCACTAGCAACCTTAGACATCTCCCAGTTCATACACGCCTACCCTCACCAAAGATTCCCAGCAGACACTGTGGGGACTGCCACCGGTCACGGGGCATTACCCTGGCGGGTCTTGCCCTGTATGAACCCTCACACAAGCAGCAAAGGAACTTGACCTGGGGGAAACCCGTCCTTGGGAACAGAGAAGCCGTACTATTTGCAATACAAAGAATTGCATTTATCTTATCACTTGTCCCTGCACACTTCACTATGTAGGGATGACCACTAGGATGATCAAACCAATAATTTCAGAACATCGACGCAAAATCAGTTGCAAAAGGGCCACTATTAAGATGTTGTCGCAATTTGTTTGTCTGAACCACTAGGCAGATACCATCAAGTGGATAATCCTCAAGGACAATATTAGATGGAGTGCTAAATCTCTGTTTTACAGAGAGCAACGGTGGGTCTTTCATCTCATTGCACATGGCCACTGTCTTAAAAATGACATACCCTGGATCGAGTGCACAAGATAATCACACATCCACTGCAGGGGATTATCAGCACATTTGATACTCAGGATATTTTGATAACATGATGGATAAACCCTCCATTATGGAATTACGTCCAATCATCTTCACGAACACGGTGCATGACAATTGAGCTATATGATCGAACATAATATATGTTACTATTTACCTCTGTGGCCAATATTATCTACGTGCCCGTCTTCCCCCACCCACAGTGACATGCACATGTCAATATAGCGATATGGCCACTATGCTGTAACTCCGTCTTTTTACCGTCTCTGAATATTCAGATCCCTAGTCCAGCATTTTTGCCACTGTGACCTAGTCCACATTCCATAGCTTGAGCACCACCCCCCTATTATCATCATAGAACAATGTCCCTTCTGGTATAGCCATCATTTACTATACTTTAAGATGGCCCCCACAGTTACCCGTTTTTTTCTTCAACTGCTGCCAAACGATTCCCCCCACTCACGTGTCATTTGCTACATGCTTACGGCCATGCAGAGGAGGGGTGGACACCTTTCTCGCTATGACCCAGAAGATGCATTTAATCCAGCACTGAGCAGTGAACAAACATCTCTGTGCAAACAGATGACGGGGTAGCTTACTACGCCTTGCAGCACACCTATGATGTAGGTACTATAGAGATCAAGCGGTATGTTCAGATACTTCTAAATGCCTGCTGAACCCGTTTTTGAAAATCTCTTAAACTTACTTCTGCAGAAATGCTCTCCACTGCCTTGACAAGGTCATCCGCTTATGACTTAACGGGCACATAATTTGTGTTCTTTGGGTAAGAACAGATACCTACCCTTTACAAGGGGTGACTCACAATATGATTTGTATGTCTGGACGTCTGTTTTGATGCTTTTTTTACTTCTACAATTTATGATTACTACGTCACTCACCTGAATATTTTGGGATGCGTGACACTATGCATGAAAGAAGCTTTTTCATTGCACTCCAAGCATGTTTTTATTGAAACAATATATTTTCATGTCATTGCTTACTCCCTGCGCGCAACTCAGGGTATGCTTTGCATTTAAATATCACATAATTTTTCTCTTTCAGGCTGAAATATAGGAAAACCTCAGCTGATTCACAATTGTATGTAAGCACATGCTGGTAATCATTTGATACCAATACACATCCTCCCAACTGTAACCAATGGTAGAGATACTTATTATCACTCATTTTGGTCCTGCTGAAACACCATGGATCCCTCCTGGACTACTGAGGCATGAAACATGTTGACCAACACGACCGCCACAATCTACACACACTGATTAATTGTATTTCTTCATAACTAGGAGCTACCGATTACCACATTGCTTTTATCCCTACCAAGTTGATCCCGGATTAACTTGAAAAATATATATATTTAAAAAAAGTTAAACCATTTTTTTAAAAGACAGATACAAATAGCTATGCCAAGTAAAAAGCTACCAACAACATTTCAAAGAAGCTAATGGACCATATTAACGAAGAGTTTTAAGAGAACCATAAGCAATAACCACCATACCTTTCACAGTAAACAGAGCCTTCAAAGTTTGTATGGACAAAAGACACTGATAGGCCATAATACCGTCTCATTTTGAAGAGCAATGTATGGAGAGATTGTGAACATGCAAAGTACCCATGGTCTAAACAATCGTGAACTTCACCTACTAGCATTTGAAAGTTGCAATATGGAGATTGGTCCACCAGACTGGAAACAAACCCCCTAAAAAGTATTGGGTAGACTTTAATGTAAGAAAAAGTACACAATCAGTAAGGCATGTGTCAGACATGGATGATTCTATGAACTGTGAAGTCTGTTTGTTGAACAACTGACTGTTTCTTTCAAAATGTTTTGGACATGAAAGATTCAACTAATCATAATATCTGTTTTTTGAACAACTAGCATATGTATTGAAAGACCTTAGAACATTGTTGTACTTCTTATATTTGGGTTGTACATAGAAGTATACTGTTCTATGCCATTTGGAATACATTTGTTGGTCTATATACTTGTATAAATATTATTGCTGTCAGAATCCTTTGCACTTTATATTTGATGCTCCATGACAAATATAATCTATTAAAGAACCTCATCCTCTCTACCTTCCCCCTGGAACCCTCTCCCAGTTGACATATAAGATCGATCTGAAATGCTCACATAATTCAAACACATTTTATAATGAAAAAATTGATCAATCCCTCCCTAACCAGCACCAGCTGATATATCCCTTTGGTTAGCAGCTATTGCAGTTTGTGAAATAATCTCATAATAATTTTTTTCTATGGCCAGTTGGTTGTGTTTCTTTTTCATCTGTCAGATAATGTTCAATTTGTAATTTGAATTTCATCTCCCAAACAGTATAGGTTATATTACCAGCTAAAGGATTTGGTAATATTTTGGTTGCATACCCCTCATTCTGTTGTTGCTTGACGTGTTTATTGGGGGAAGCTTCCTTACAGGTGTGTTTTTAAGTCAGGCACCTACCTAGTCAGTCTCCTATAGAGTGCAGCTTCTACCCTAATAGGTTATCCTGAGGCTAGGCACTTGTAACAACCTAACGTTATAGAGAGAGTATGTGAATTTGTATAGTATGCAAGGGAGCAGATACAGTTACAGTGGACACATCATCCAGCTTAGCAGTGGTAAGTCATTTTTATACCTTTTGCCCCCTTCATCTTTCCTACTCAGCTTGATCACCAATTCCAAATTAAGAGACACCTGGTCTTTAAGTATAAGACTTTCATACTAGTAGGCATGTATTTAGCACCTTTCTGTTTCTTTTGATTTAGAATGCTAGCCTAGTCAATCTTCCATGTCTGAAATTCACCCTTACCTTTTAGTCCAGAATGCGCAGTACGGAGTATTGAATTCTTGAATTCACCTCTAAGGAAGAGAAAAAGGAGAACAGAGCTGCAGCTGCTTCCCTACATTGGCTGTCACTGTTGTTTATCACTGAGTTCAACATTGTAATCATCAATGGAAGGGTTCTACTCCTCAGGCATTAATTTCTGCAGTACCTGCTGTAGAGGCAACTGCTTTTACTTCAGGTTCTAACTTTGTTGGGTTAACATTTTTTGCAATCCGTGGCCCTCAATCTCCACAACTGGAGTGGTGCTAGAGCTCTGAAACCAAGCGGCTCATCTGCTCTTGTTTTGGATCTTGGCTCCTTCCACCCCTTGTTTTCTGTCACATGATGAAGTAGTTATAATATGTAAAGAAAGACTGGGACTCAAGGGCAGAGATTTGAGAAGAGATTTCAACTGCTCAAATATGAAGGTGAAACTAATGGGAGGGGTGTGAAAACAATAAATAGTCAGTGAGTACAGCAGCAGGCACCCGTAAATTACACCATCACAGAATAGAAGACTAGGGGTCCGATAAACAAAATTAAAATTAGACCTAATTCTAAGTTTACTACTTTTTGATATTCACAAAGGTAAATTACTACTAGTAAACCTACTAGCAGTAAAGTTACTATGAGCAAGTATACTAGTCGTAAGGGAGCTAGTAGTAACTTACCTTTGTGAATCCCAAAAGGTTGTGAACTTAGATTTAAGCCTCAGTTTGCCGTTGTGAATCAGGCCCTAGAAGAGAAATCTCCTACAGTGCCTAATCAATGTGAAAACAGACATCATGTATAATCCAGAAGATTCGAGAGAGGCATCAATGCCTAAACCAGGACGGAAGTCAGGCACCTCTCTTTATATCCTCTTGGCCATGTGATGCATGGGTCCCAGAGCCACAGGGCAGTGCTGAATCGCAGGCCCCAGCAGCCCATGCAGCACAAGGGGGGGGGCCTAAACTTCAGGGTGTCGCCATGGTCAGCTGAAGGTCAATGAACATGTATAAGATATAGGAAGCTCAGGGGCCCCACATGCCATTTAGTTGGGGAGCGGGGGGATTTGCCTATTTGTATTACGCCACTGCCACCAAACAGGATAGAGTGCTTTGTGTTTGGAGGAGTAGCTCTGAGAAATCACTGTGCACTTGTGCAAACCTTTTTCCAAATATCTGCCATATACCATGTCACGGCCACACATCTGCTGTCAACACCTCTAACCCTAATACAGCATCCACCAAAAAGCCCTACAAAACCCCAAAATCTGACCAACAAATAACATAATAACCTTTAAAAAAAGTATTCAAAAATATATTTTTTCAAATGTAAAAAGAAATACATTTAATAAACTACCTACTAAACCCCCAAATAACCACAACCCACATAATAATGTATGTGTATATAATGTGTGTGTATATATATTTTGGTCACAGCCCTTCCACCCCCGCTGCACAACACTGTCCACGTACGTCAATGCAAAAGCAGTTTCTGTTTCCTTGACAGAGAAAGTTGGCACTCCAATGGGGTTATCATTCAAGAATCAATTTATTGTTGCAAATTGAAAATAAAAGTTTTCTGTCTAGGAAACTGAATCTACGTTTTATATATATATATATATATATATATATATATATATATATATATATATATATATATATATATTATCTACTGGCGGTCGCCAGTAGATAGTTATAGTTAGGACCCTGTTTCCATAGGAAATCCGCAACATTCTATTTGGAATAACTTTGGCGCCGGTCGATGAATCCTCGCGAAATTTTCAAAATAGGTGGGGCGCTACGCTCCGCTCCTACCCTGAAAGTCTCGGGGGGATTCGTCAAGCGGGGGCTGAGAAAAAAGGGGGGTCCCAAAACGCGTTTTTCCCATGCATTTTTCCATAGGACCTTTAGACACAGCTACAGCCCGAACGGCTGAACAGAGTTACTTGAAATTTGGCAGAGAGGTAGTCCTCAGGTCAAGGAAGTGCCTTTTGTAGGTCTGGTGTAAATCTGTCCAGTAGTTCCTGAGAAAATAGCATTTAAATCAATATATATATGTGGGCGGAGCCTAACCACACATCTCATCCTGAGATCTGATTGGCTGTCAGCACTTCATCCAAGAAGTGTTGGCAGCCATCTTGGGACCAATATACATGATAGCACCTCATTAAAAAGCATTGCAGTTAATAGAAGATTTTAAGACTTTAGTTACATTATAAATCATTTGTTGATGGTACCATACTCATTTTAGGAATTGTGGTATGTTCTAAGGTGATTTCACCATGTGAAAAAGCCTTCTGCTGGGATATCATGATTGAGAGAAAAATATTTTCTCATGCTTTTACCACAGAGGTTTGGAAGGTGATCTATAAGCTAAACTGAGAGCTTAATTTCTGTAAATTCACATTATCTTTCTCAGTCATGTGAGAATGAAGTCTGACATTCTCAGTAAAACATGTACATCCAACAAGGGCAGAGACTGTCAGTTGATTCCTTTGTGTTCTACTGCAGCTTTCCAGAGTGTTCCAAAGAACTACTAGAGCGCTAACCGTCCTACTTATGATAAATGTATGGCACACCTGAAGCCATCTTGCTTGGATTAAAGTGGTAACTCTTAAAACATTTAATTTAAAAAGGAACAAAATGAGGGGGTTCATTTTTCCATAAAAAGTATGATTAGTGCTGCAGAAAGAAAAATTAGGGCACATTTTGAGTGACTTCTCAAATCCTGGCATGCAGACTGAAACATGCACTTTCAATACCAGCAGCAGTTTTCCCTGGTGAGCAGTAGCTTTACTACAGTGATCTAATGAGCAAAAAGAGTGCTAACATTCTGATTTTATGGCAAATGTGTGACACATTTGAATGCCTTCTTGATGGAATCAAAGTAAAAAACTGAAAGTATTTCCTACTGAGGAGACTGCAGTAAATGAGGAAATTAGGAAACTTCATAACAAATAAGTCTCCCAAGATGGCCACCAGAGACAAAAGAGCCCAAATGTAGCCCAAATATCACCCAGATGTAGCCCAAGTATAGCCCAATGACAGAATGTCCAAGAATGTTCTTAAAAACAACTAGAGCACTTACTGTCTTCATTATGACAAAAGTATGGCACACCTGAAGCCATCTTGATTGGAATAAACTGGTAACACTTAAAACATTTAATTTAAAAAGGAACACAATGAGGGGGTTCATTTTGCCATAGAAATTATGATTAATGCTGAAGAAAGAAAATGAGGGCACATTTTGAGTGACTTCTCAAATCCTCTTCTATTTCATTAAAAAATTCTGACATGCAGACTGAAACATGCACTTTTAATACCAGGAGCAGACTTCCATGGTGAACAGTAGTTTTACTACAGTGATCTAATGAGCAACTAGAGTGCTAACATTCAGAATTCATGGCAAATGTGTGACATATCTGAATACCTTCATGATGGAATCAAAGTAAAAAACTGAAAGCATTTCCGACTGAGGAGACTGCAGTACATGAGGAAATTAGGAAACTTCATAACAAATAAATCTCCCAAGATGGCCACCGGAGACAAAAGAGCCCAAATGTAGCCCAAAATCACCCAGATATAGCCCAAATATAGCCCAATGACAGAAGTGTGCAAAACACTTATTATTTTGTGTTTTTGCAGTGTTATATAGTGCAGACTTGTCAGGTATTGGAGTGCTTTACATGAGCATTGGTTACATCACACAAGAACAAATTCATTTTGGTTGTAGACATGGGGAGACTAAGTGATTTGACCAGAATCACAGAATGTCGAGCTGAAGCAGAAACTTCAACCTGGTTCCCCAGTTGCAAAGTCTGCAGTTCTGGAAGTAACACCACATCCTCTCCCCTCAGTGCAACATTTAATCAAGTTGTCAACTAGATAAAAAAACATAAAGATAACAAATAATTTAAAAGTGCTTTGTCGCTATTTGAAAATTCAGAAAATATGTCCTTATTTTAGTCTTTTAGAGCACTAACCATAATTTTGATGCCAATAAGACCCTCTCATATATGTAATTTCTAAAGGAATGCTCTAGGTATTACAGTTTTGATTACATCAAGATGATGTCAGGCGTTCCACACTTTTGTAATAAATATAGAATGTTAGCAATCTAGTTGTTCATTAGGATACTGTTGAGAGGCAGAGGCCAGGGGCACGGACTCTGAAAATTGAAGGCAGGTAGGAGGGTGCAAAGGCAACAATTTAACCACACTGAGCAGGCAGGAAGGGCCGTGGAAGCACAACAGACTATGGAGGGCAGTGGAAAGGGGGGCAGGGGCAACAAACCAACAATACAGGACTTGCAAGAGAGGCTGTTGGAGGGAAGATCTATTACGGGTCAAGGAAGCTAGGGGCGGTCCCCAGAGCCCCGGGAGCCACCACAGAACTGAGCAGGAGAGTGAGTCAGGGACAAAAGGGGCACCTTAATTTGAGCCGGGGTGCCTAGGAACGCTTGCTCCAAAAATGAAGAAAACAGATATATGAGACATGGAATTGGAGGCAGAATACAATGGCAGTTTAATGAGAAGATGCAACTTCAAAGAAACCGCAGAATAGAGACATAAAGTACAAAATACAGAATCCAGATAATCATACAGCTGTCATGATATTCTCTGTATCTCAATTAATGGACTGACAGAGAGAGAGAGAAAACACATCTATAAATGCATCATGAGAAACAAGTTACACCAAGGAAAATGTTACCTAGGGACACTCACATTTACTCTTAGAGCAAGCATTCCTGCAATTACAATACAACATCTTTTAAATGCAAAAGTAAAGAGAACAATGGTTAAACATAACATGACATTTCATATGTAAAATAGAATAAGATACTTCAAGCAAAGCAGAGCAAGACATTTTAAGCAAAGGAAGACAAGAGCTCCCAGTTCTTGGGGAAAACCTGCACAGCCTGTTAACCTACATACAGACGGCGAGGTTGTCCGTCGATATCTGTGGGTGCTCCCTTTTTATATCATTTTGTGGGCTCCTTTGCACGCTACATCTACCTACGTATGCTACCCAAAAGCTTCGTCTGCAGATTTTACCAGACATTTCGTCATTTACCCACTTAATGCTGACAATGGACTGGGTGAAAAGGTCAGTCTCTCAGGCCAATCGCTTATTGTAAGTTCCATAGAGCAAGCAGAAAATAATGGGTATTGTACAGGAATTCAATATATTCATGTATAAAATCTCCTCAGTTCTCCTAACTTGACGCTCTGCGGTTGCCACTTCCTTAAAAGCGGGAAACCTGCCCAGGAAGCAAGTACCAGTCCAGGATGCAGCCTACTGTATGTCGACAGCTTCAGGGGGATGTTGAACTTTGATACCGAGCACGGAGCACTCGGGTAGGGTGGGGGCTACTAGTTTGGAGCAGAAGGCCTCGCAGACCTGCCTTCAGACTGCTATACACTAAAATTGCAGAGCTATGGTCAATTTAACAAAGAGGCCTACATATTGAACAGAAGGGCCTACACAGGGGTTTTATGCTGGCTGAGTGGTAAGGATGTCTCAGGATAATTATATAGCAACACAGGACCCGCTGGTCAATTTAATACGGCCTACAAATGCGGCTGGCAGGGCAAGGACAAGGGTCTCATACTTCAGGTGTGGACAGAACGGGCCAGGGGCCCCCTGTGATACAAAATCTACCCTCCTTCAAGGCTGTGGCAATGTAATAGACCATTGTGGGCAGAAGGAAGAGGCAATGGTAGTACAACCATACATGCCAACAGACCCGATTCAGCCAGGAAACGTCCAATGTTTTTAAGCTCAAATGGGCTTTATTTGATCTGTCTCCTGTCTACAATATCCTCTTTTTCAATGTAACTCAAAGGGGAAAATCAATACCCCAGTTTTTTTTCAAAATCTCCCTCTTACCAAGTTCAAAATGTTCGCAAGTATGGTACATTGGATCATGGAAGGAAATGGGATAGGGACATGGACTTGGATAACAGAGGACAGGAGAGACATGGAGAGGTGCACCAAACTGACCCTGCAGGGCAGGCATCAGGGTTTGCAGCAGCACAATACACCACACAGGGCATGCAGGACGGGAGTGCAGCACAACAATCCATAGAAAGCAAGAGGGAGGGGACAGGACCATGCACATGGACAACAGAGAACAGAGGGGCAAGAGGCAATGGTAGCTAGCTGACCATAATGGACAGACAGGAGAGAAGGCTGCAGCATAACAGACCATAAAGGGCAGGAGGGACGGATCAGGGGCATTACAATGGAACAGACAAGCCAGGAGGGAGGGAGTAGGGGTCTGCACATGTAAACAGAGGGCTGGGGGCAAGGGGGCAGGGCAGGAGCAGCAAGATGGCCATGGAGGTCAGGCAGGATGGGCACTAGAAGCAAGACACAACATGAAGAGCAACAGTGAGACTGTGATGGCATACACACAGACCATGGAGGGAAGGTGGGAGGGGGTCAGGGGCAGCTAACTGACCACACATGGAAGGTGGGAGGGGCCATGGCAGCACAGAAGACCATGCATGGCAAGTGGGAGGGTTAGTGGCAGCACAATGGCTATGATGGGCAAGAAGGAGGGTGCAGGGGCATGCACAAAGGACGATGGAGGATAGAAGGGAGGGTCAGGACCTGTGCACAGACAAGAAAGTTCAGGGGAAGGGGCCTCACAACAGACCACACGGGGCAGGCAGGAGGAGCAGTTGCAGCACAACAGACCAGGGAGGGCAGAAGGGTGTGGCAGTACAATGGACCATGTAGGACAGGAGGAAGAGGATAGAGGCATGGCATGTGGACAGGCAGGGTGGAGGTGGCAGGGACAGGTTACAGTCATCTGACAATGCTAGGCAGGTGGGAGGGGAGTGGCAGCTCAACAGAACACTCAGAGTAGATAGGAGTGGCAGGTCCATGGGACATGGTGGGCAAAAAGGATGGAGCAGGGGCATGCACAAAGACATCGGAGGGCAGGGGGAAGGAGAATAGGGGCAGCAAGCTAAGCACAGAGTTTAAGCAGGAGGTCAATGATGGGGCATAGAATTGGGCAATGGAGGGCAGGAGGAGTGGACTGGTACATCATACTAAATTGAGGGCAGTGGCAGCACATCAGACCATGCATGGCAGGAGGGAGGAGGCTAGTCCATGGATTCACACAACAGAGGATAGGGAGGAGGGGGATGGGGCAGCAAGCTAACTGTTCAGAGAAGGCGGGTATTAGAAACTTTATTGTTTTTAAAACATTTTGTCTGTGCAAACTACTTAAAATATGAACAAGTATGCAGCATAATCTCACTTTTATTCAGGAAGAAGAAGACGTTAGTGACTGTGACTCCGGGCTCACTTGGCAAAAACACCCCCTGACCCTCCACCCCCTATCGCAAAATGTAATGCCCGTGAAAAGGGTAGGTGAACACAGTGTTATATAGAACATAGTCCTGAGAGCACGATTGAAAATGAAAACTAGATATAGTGTATGGTATAAACTATGCACCAAAAAGTGTGATATAAGATGAACCAGGCGTGAAATATAATATGCAATACATTGTGCGCAATGACAGATTCATTGGAGAGCGCGAGATAGCACAGGCACTAGCGCGTGCTATGCGATATGCGCCTTAGAGTGTAATATGCACAGGGCAGTGTTGTGTAACCTAACTAGTCTCTAAAGTTGTAATATAAAATATGTGCTGGGGAGTGTAACGTTGCATATGCACTGTGACAAAGATATGGATCCCAAATTGTAATATGTATGGCATAGCACTGTGCGTTATAACATAGGCATCGAGGAAGGCACGTTAGATGGGGCAATATAACCCGTGCGAAGACAAGTGTGGCATGACATTTTCACGGGGTGGTGTTACAGTGCACATGGGCTAGAGAGTGTCATAGCATATGCACTAGCTAGTGGAATACAATACAGAGGTGTGTGGCACTCGGCAGGCAATGGTGGGTGTAACACAGCATTGGGCTCTGTCAGGAGCGCGCTGTGACTCGCAAGTGATGTTCGTCCCCTTTCCAGACAGTAAAATAAAAAGTATTACACATCCGGCAGTGGATGTGTGTTTTATTAACTGTGAGGGGGGTTTCTTGCATAGTTTTGGTCGAATTTTTGTCGAATCCCCTTTGAATGGCTTGGTGTGCATGTGTATTAAATGTGCCCGTCAATAGCTACCCATGTTTGTATAAATAAACGACAAGGGTGTCTACCGGGATTAGGCACGGTAGAGCATCAGACATGTCAGAGCTTCACTAGTGGTGTAAATACATTCCACGTGGATTAATTGCATGCATAGTCGCCTTTTAATGAATATCACGCAAATCGTCATGGTGATAGGTACGTACGGTTTGTCCAGCATGTCCTAGGTGTGTCTATAAATATATATTTTTTAAAAATAATAAAAAACAGTGGCCGGCCCTGGGGATTGGGGTCAAAAAAATATAATTAGGAGACAGGCCCTGGGGGATAGGGTCATCAGGGCCAATAAATTAGAATAAGAAGGGGAACCACACAGCCCCCCTTCTTAAAAAAATAAAATAAATAAAAGACTGGCATCGTGCCGGAGGCCATGCCCCCTCCATGCAGCACTCTGCAAACGCGCCCCCAACAGGCATCTCCAGTATGCGCCAGGGAGCTGCGCTGCAGACAGGTGTTCTGAGGCCAAGCCCCTTTTTACACCTCTCTGCAACGCAGCTCTGTGGCGCTTACTGGAGGTACCTAGTGGTCTAGTGTGACCCTAGGGACCCTTAGGATTCAAGGGGACTTCATCTCTCAACTTAGAACAGCCACAGGGCGCGTTTACACAGTGGTGAAGGGAGGGGACGGGGCCTGAGGTGACGTGTGCAAACACGCACCATGGCACGTTTTAAATTGGGGATATAATTTCCCTTCAATACTGAGGGCCCCTGGGGGCTAACTAGCCCACCAAGTGCTTCCAGTAAGCGCCACTGAGCTGCATTGCAGAGAGGTGGTCCAGGCCGTGCCACTTTTTACACCTCTCTGCAACGCAGCTCTGTGGCACTTACTGGAGGTACCTAGTGGGCTAGTTGGACCCTAGGGACCCTCAGGACTCAAATGAACTTAATCTCCCAACTAAAAACGGACACAGGGCGTGTTTACACAATGGTGAAAGGAGGGGACGGGGCCTGAGTTAACGTGTGCAAAAACGCCCTGTGGCCTGTTTTAAGAGGTAGTTTTAATCCCCATGCCCTATTATATACTAGGGGCTTATAGAGGAGGTAAGGCTAATCACAGGGGGACCCCAACGCATAATGTTCCCTAGTGTATGTAGGTGTTTTCACTGTATTCTAAGTGTCTTTTAACATAGCACTGGCTCTAGGACTGGTTAGTCAGACTCAGTTACCACCAGTATCCGTCTGAAAAAGTTGAGGGTACAGGATGATTTTGCAACAAGGCTTCTTTCTGCTCTTCTTTTTGTTCTTTCTGCACGTTATCCTTCTTCCTGCACTTATCTTCGTATTTGAGGACTTCTGTTGCTTCTTTCTGCACTTCTTTTGTTTCTTTCTGTGCATTTTTTCTTCTTTCTTCACATGTCCTATCTCTGTAGGCATAGTTAGAAATTAGCATTTAAAAAACCTTTGAAATTAACAGAAAAAACCATAGGTTTCAGGCACGTTATAGTTAGGAATTAGCATTTAAAAAACCTCAGAAATTCACTGAAAAAACCATAGGTTTCAGGGGTGTTATAGTTAGCTGGACTTTTCACTTGTACAAAACCATTGAAATTCCCCCGTTATAGTTAGTTCAGCTAACTATAACTCGCGCGCCCGCAATGCACTGCTGATGACGTCACATATTACATCACTCATGACATGGTCAGCGACATCACTCATGACATCACTGATGACATCTCAAATGACATCATCCTTGTGATAGAGTGGCAGACCTCCTCTCACCCTAATATAACCTTTGATACACACATTCAAAAATAGAGACTAAAATTTTCAAAACAATGGACATACCAATACCAGTTACAATAACCTCTTCAGTAATTCTAAGATCCACATACACATCCACTCATTCACCAACAGTCCAATACAGTCACTCATACATGTACTCACTCATCATATGTACTCATACACCTATACATCCTGTTACACAATGCCACTCATCCATAGAGTTACTCACACACATAGTCACTCATGCTAATAAAGATTCAAACATACATTTACTTGCATATACAGTTATACACACACCACCACACTTACTTCTACGGAAACTTACACATACTTAGTCTTTTAAACAATCACTGATAGAAACACATACTTATTCATACAGGAACTCTTTCAATCTCTCACTCTCACATATACTCACATATATACACCAATAGTCACATATACTAGTTTAAAACATATGTAGTTACTCATAAAGACACTATTGAGACAGTCATTCACTCACTAACACACCCATACACACACTCATCCACCCATACAGTCCTGCACACATACTGTGTTCAACACATACAAACAGTGAGTCACTCATTCATGCACCTATGCACTACATAATACCCCCACCGAACCATGCAGACACTCAGACTGATACTCAAAAAACCAACTAATAACCTATATAGACACCCATGTAGCTACTCACCAACCCATGCAGCCACTTATACACAAAGTGAGAGACTGATACAGATATTTACATATTTAAACATTACTCACTAAGCCATGTATTCACTATGATACACTTAATCAGTCAGTTACACAATCAATTTTTCAAAAACAAATCATCCATTTAGACACTTATATACCCATTTATTCTTCCATCGACCTTGAGATATACATATATAAAACATATTTAATTTTCAGAATAACACACATTCACTGGATGATGTCATCAGTGATGTCATCAGTGATGTCATTTGAGATGTCATCAGTGATGTCATCAGTGATGTCGCTGACCATGTCATGAGTGATGTAATATGTGACGTCATCAGCAGTGCATTGCGGGCGCGCGAGTATAGTTAGCTGAACTAACTATAACGGGGGAATTTCAATGGTTTTGTACAAGTGAAAAGTCCAGCTAACTATAACACCCCTGAAACCTATGGTTTTTTCAGTGAATATATATATATATATATATATATATTTATTTATTATCTACTGGCGGTCGCCAGTAGATAGTTATAGTTAGGACCCTGTTTCCATAGGAAATCCGCAACATTCTATTTGGAATAACTTTGACGCCGGTCGACGAATCCTCGCGAAATTTTCAAAACTAATGGGGCGCTACGCTCCGCTCCTACCCTGAAAGTCTCGGGGGGATTCGTCAAGCGGGGGCTGAGAAAAAAGGGGGTCCCAAAACGCATTTTCCCCATGCATTTTTCCATAGGACCTTTAGACACAGCTACAGCCCGAACGGCTGAACAGAATTACTTGTAATTTGGCAGAGAGGTAGCCATAAGGTCAAGGAAGTGCCTTTTGTAGGTCTGGTGTAAATCTGTTCAGTAGTTCCTGAGAAAATAGCATTTAAATCAATATATATATCTGTAAGCGCGCTCCGTGCGCTTACCGTAAGCTTACCGTACGCGTACGGTGCCGTGCGCGAGCTCAAATCTGATTGGTTGTCACATGACTGTAAACATTCGAATCGGACGAAATCAGGAAGTGTCGGCCGCCATTTCGTGTGTTTCACACAGAAAAAAAAAGGGAGAAATCGTGAAAAGGGGGCAAGGAAGAGAGCTACAGACCCCCTAACATTTGAAAGGGGGTCAAAGAAGGACACAAAATTACGAAAAAAACATTTATTAATTTTTTTTTAAAAATCGCGGAGTACGCGTACGGTAAGCTTACCGTACGCGAACGGTAGAAAAAAAAAATAAAAAAAGAAATAAAATTCAGATTTAAGTGTTTAGATATTAGGGGGCTCTAAAAAGAGCCGTTGTGTTATTGAAGTGATTTTTAAGTGGTACCTACAAGTAAGTACCGATGCAGAGTCTAAGGTTCAAGAGGAAGACTCTGTTCCCTTCATCAGTGAAGTGTACACCATCTCCTCTATAAATGTCTTGCATGTCGTAACGCAAGTTGTTGTGGTAAATGGAACCCATACCATAGTCTCGGAGGAAAGCAGAAACAGATTTGTTGACGTGTTTCCTAGCTTTCTCAATCTGAGGACAAAAATGATTGGACCAGTTCCATTTTTGCCTTTGGCATATGTTAGAATACGCAAAGGCAGTTTTAGGGAAAAGTGAAAACAGTTGTGCAAAGGTGTCCTTCATAAGCATTTCCAGACCTACCCCAGTCAAAGTGCCTAGGTCATTGCCACCACAGTGCACTATTATGAGGTCAGGGTGTTGGATTTGCATGAAGGATTTCACCAATGGCATCAATTGGTGCCACTTTAACCCTCTCTGACCAATCCATTTAATGTCTACATTTGGCAAAGCAAGGTCTCTCACTATACCTGTTTTCTCTGCATACTTTTCACTCCAGAAGACATAGCTGTGCCCTACAATCCACACTGTGAACATCTTCCAAGGAGATCTGGATGCACTCAGGAGGTGTATTTCAGTAGAATGGGAAAAAGAAATGAAAGACAGTTTGGAAATGGAGGCATACATATTTTTTAAAAATAAAAAGAACTCATTGGCTGTTTCATACCATTCTACACTAAAAACTAGGCTGTATGTGTCAAATTATAGAAGCATGTTTTGTATTGGTACAGAAAAATGTGTTACCAAAGAACAGTACTATGGATTTGCTGTTAGGTTAGAAAAGTCAAGCACTCTTGCTGTTTGGAAATGAAACATTGTGTGGTGAACTTCTGACCTAACTCCACACAGCAGTGTTCCATGAGCTGTTGCTATGGTAGCAGGCAGAAGTCAAGTTGGGGGAAGGGTACTTTTGGAAAAGGGTTGGTTTTCATCCAATAGAAATGTGTGATTACATTTGAAAAAAAGGGGGAAGCACTGAGATTTGAAATTAACATGTATATGTGTGGAAAAGGAGAGGGAAACATTGCCATTATCTGGTTCTGCTGAGAGGAGAGAGGTGTACAGAACAGAGATCCTGGCTCTGATAATCTGCTGTTTGAGTGCCACATTTCTTTCACAACTAACTAATTTTAAAGGTGAGTTATGAGTTTGAGAGGGGATGTATGTGGTAAATTAAGAAATGAATAATAGAATTTGAATTCCTTTTGTTGAAGTTGTGTTTATCATTTTTTTTAATGGGAGAAATTTAAATGTAAGGAACATGTAAAATATTATGGACTATGTTTTCACCATAAATTAAGGTGTACTGGTATAAATGAGGAATACTGTTTTCTAATTAAATTTTTGGGTGGGTCAGGTAAGTCAGAAATTAGATGGTCCCTTTTTTCCACTTCTCCTCAAACAGATTTTCAGTATTTCGTTATTAATCCCTCAAGGACCTTGTAATGTGGTAATTGTTTATTAAAAAAAAAAAAAAAAAAATACGCTTACCGTACGCGTACGGTAAAAAAAAAAAAAAAAAAAGTTTTTAAGAAAAAATTAAAAAAAGTTGAGAGGTAAGGTTGGCTCTTAAAAGAGCCGTTGTGTTCATGCAGGGACAGAGGAAAGGAAGAATGGGAATATTAGCTGGTAGGACAAATGTGCTGGTCTATTTTGTTGTTAATTAGGGGAAGACTGGTCTCCCTATGAACAATTAGACCATGGCAATTTGAGCACCGCATTGTAACCCTCGCAAACCGATGGTTAGTTTCCACAGGACCAGAAAAAGGTGAATCTGCCCCCACAGATGAAGGGCTCAGCTGAGCTTCCGAAGATGGACTCGGCTGAGCTGCTGTGGATGTGCTTGCGCGACTTACTGAAGGGTTTCCTCTAGTATGTCGTGCATGTGTCCTAGGGTGTACATCCTCAAGGTGTCGTAACATAGTGTGATTCCCGAAGGAATACTTCTTGTTAGGATTACCTCTAGAAAGTACACGCTGGCACAGCTTGCAAGTCACTAAAGCAGCATTTACTTTTTTCTCGCCCTCAGGAAAAGTAAAATACTCGCATATAAAAGAGCTCTTCTGTTTCCTCCTTCTCTGCCTGATGGTGGTGCTGCTAGCCTCACTCTCAGAAGAGGACTGCTGGTCTGCCATCGTATCCCAAAGACAACTCAGCTCCTTCTCCTAAGGGATCACAAGCAGAAATGAGGGGAATGGGTGTGGTGTAGGAGAGTTCTAGAACTGAAACTACTTTGAACCAATTAAAAGTTTTGTTTCTTGATCACATGACCCACCGTGCGCGTACGTTATGCTTACGGTACGCTTACGGAGCGCTTACGGTAAAAGTACGCATGCGCGTATAAAAGACACACGCACGCGCGCATGCGCATAACATGCACGCCCCAACACTTCCGCGTAACGTGCGCGTGTAGCGTATGCGCTTACGCGCCGCGTATGCAGCACGCACGGCTACGTAAATTGCGTAACCATACGCAAAAAGAGTAGAAATATTACGTACATTACGCAAACCGTACGCTTACCGTAAGCTTACCGTACGCGCACGTAAAAAAAAAAAAAAAAAAAAAAAAAGGAAAAAAAGAATCACTATGTTATACTAATATATCTTACCTGTTTGGTAAAAAAAAAATGAGAAAAAATAATATATTGCAGAATTTTTAAAATTTAAGCATAGTGTTTTAAGAGAATATAAAGTAAAAAAAAAATGTAAAAAACCTTGCAAATAAAAAAAAGAAAAAAGATTAATATAAGAATTTGTATTAAAAAAACCATACAAAATCAATGAAAAAACCATGGGTATCACACATGTTATAGGTAAGAATTAGCATTTAAAAAACCATACAAATTCACTGAAAAAACCATGGGTTTCACACACGTTATAGTTAGGAATTAGCATTTAAAAAACCTTGCAAATTCAGTGAAAAAACCATGGGTTTCACACACGTTATAGTTAGGAATTAGCATTTAAAAAACCTTGCAAATTCAGTGAAAAAACCATAGGTTTCACACATGTTATAGTTAGCTGTACATTTCACTCGTAAAAAACCAATGAAATTCCACGTTATAGTTAGTGCAGGCAACTATAACTCACGCGACCGCAATCCTCTGCTGATGATGTCAGATATTACATCACTGATGACATATGTGTCTTTATGAAAAATAAATATTTGTAATATATGTATAGCTAAAGATACAGTATTAGCATCAACAGAGGATTGCGGTCGCGTGAGTTATAGTTGCCTGCACTAACTATAACGTGGAATTTCATTGGTTTTTTACGAGTGAAATGTACAGCTAACTATAACATGTGTGAAACCTATGGTTTTTTCACTGAATTTGCAAGGTTTTTTAAATGCTAATTCCTAACTATAACGTGTGTGAAACCCATGGTTTTTTCACTGAATATATATATATATATATATATATATATATATGTGTATATATATATATATATATATATATATATGTATATATATATATATATATATATATATATATATATATATATATATATATATATATATATATATATATATATATATATTCATTGAACAAACAATGGTCAAAGTAACTTTATAGTTAGGTGAAATGTTCGTAATGACGTAATGTTTTAAACTCTAAAACCCACAGAAATGCACCAGTTATAGCTACTGTAATCTCAAGAAACCAAAACTGGTGCCCTAAATTACCTCTAACTTGCACCCCTGCCACGCACAGTTTTCTCATCAATAATTTTAATGTAAATGTTGCTGTGTTATTTTCAATGAAGTCATAGAAGATATCATGAGAGATGTAATATATGGGCAATTAACAGTGCATGGGGAGGGTGTTAGTTATAGTTACCTTAGAGCATGAGGTAACTATACCAGACTTGTGGCCACCTCCCAGACAAGCAACCCCATACTGTGCATGGACTTTGACTGTGCACAGCAGGGCTTGGCCACAGGACCTGGCCTGCAGCTAGGCCGTGTGCCCAGCCCGTCCGACTGCAACCAACCCCTCCCAACATCTGCCAAATCCATGCCAAAGACTGTGCACAGCTCAGGGTTGACCATAGAGCCCTGTAGACCCCATCCCCTGGGGTCAAAACATATATTAAGGGTGGAGGCATGCAGCCCCCTCCCCAAGCCTTAATAGGTCCCGGCGACCCCATCCTCAGTGCTGAATTCCATTAAAAAGGAGAAAGAAGTCATATGGCTCCTCCTCGAGCGTAATTAGGCCCCCAGTACCCCAACCCCATGGGCTATGTTCAATTAAAAAAGGGGCAAGGGCCCCGCGGGCCTTCTCCCTGAGTCTCATTAGTCCTGGTAACACCATTCCCGCAGCTGAATTAATTTAAAAAAGGGCAGGTAGGTCACTTGCCACGCCTAATTAGGCATCAGGGACCCTATTCCCTGGGGCTAAATTCAGCAAAAAAGGAAAGGGGCTGCAAGAAGACCTCCCCCACCCTTCAAAGGCGCTAAGACCCCATCCCCTAGGGACATATTCAATTAAAAAAGGGGAGAGGGGTGCAGGATATGCCTCACTGAGCCTCATTTGGCTCTGGGGAACCCATCCCACAGGAACAAATTCAAGAAGAAAGGGGAGGGACCTTGCTGGCCTCCTCTCTGAGCCTTCTCTGGCCCTGGGGATCCCTTCCCCAGGGACTCCACCCCCCCAGGAGTAGTATTTTATTAAAAAGGGGTGGGGGCCATGCTACCACAAATATATACCATTACATTGCATGTGTTTACAACGTATGCAATTACAACGCAGTCGTTATAACGACCGCGTTGTTACATCTCAGTACCATTACACGCAAGTCGTTACAATGACTTGCTCTAGATGGCGCGCTGAACTGAGGAATAGTATAATTAACTATTCCAACTCCAGTGTGTACAACAGTGGGCAAGGTGATGGTAAAGTACATTATACTATTCCTTAGTTTAGAGCACTATCTAGCACAAGTCATTGAAACGACTTGCATTGTAATGGTACTATGATGTAACAACCACGTCGTTGTAACGACCGCGTTGTAAAGGTAACGCGATGTAATGACCACGTTGTTAAGGTTGTTTCCCTGCTACCGTCTCCCAGAGCCTTCTGTGGCGCCATGGACCCAGTTCCCTGGAGCCTCTTTTTAGAATAGGTGGGTACTCACCAACCAACATGTAGGGGGCCGTGGGGGGAGCCCCAAGAACCACATGGTTCCAGCAGGCTCTCTCCATGTACAGGAGATGGCATTGTTCCCTCCTGGAGGGTGCCACTGCCTATGCTTGCTCCCTCCTGAGAGGAACACTATTGGTTCTGTTTTCCTGCCTGCAGGAGTGCAGGCAGTGAAACAGAACACAAGTCTGTTCTCAGCCGGTGGGAGCAGTTTTAAATCTCCCGCCGGCTAGTAGTAGGCGCCCATGTTTGCTCCCGTTTGGTGTGAGACACAGTCACTGAGCTGGCCCTGTGGAATGGAGTCCCCGGTGCCTTAAAAGGCTCTGGGAGGGCAGCTGAGTGGCTTCCTCTCTATTTTAGTAATCGTGACACCCGG
Source organism: Triturus cristatus (assembly GCF_964204655.1). NCBI lineage: Eukaryota > Metazoa > Chordata > Amphibia > Caudata > Salamandridae > Triturus > Triturus cristatus. The sequence continues at coordinate 908,534,017 of NC_140593.1, read as the reverse complement.
TGGATGGGGTCACTGGGACCTTTTCTAAGGCTTGGGGATTGTGTGCCATGTACCCCTTCCTTGTCTTTTGACCGTGGCCCCAGGGAACAGGCTCCCTGTAGCCTCACAGAGGTTAGGGAAGGCAGGCCACATTCCCCGTTCCCAAATAAACAACATGCATCACCCCCCCTGGGCCCTTGCCTACTCCCGGGGTTTTTTAAAGAAATAAACATGGAATTATGCTTTTTCCCAAGGGGTCTCTCTGGAACCCTACCAGCAGGCCTAAGAGGTCAGGGTATCCCTACCCAGATCTCTACATCCTTTTTTGCCTTTTTTCATAGAACTCTGAATGAGTCCCAAGTCCTTGGGCCTCAGTCACCACTTCCTTGTTGGTGTGGTGACAGCCAAGCAGCTGTAGTCGTGTCAAAATCTCTATGGCAAATTGCAAGGGAAGGGCATTTTTTTAACCCTCTTTTTCTTGCCCCCACCTTGACAGATCACTCGGAAACTTTCCATGTAGAACTAGAGAAAGTAGGCCAATTGTTTTGGAAAATTAGTGAAAGTATCCAAAAAAGGCTTTTTCCATGGAAGCTAGGCCCTAACTATAACTACCTACTGGCCCACATGCCCCTTACCCAAACAATAAAAAATGTGCTGTACTGGGGATCTGGTCCACCCCACGGATCTGTGGCATTGATTAAAGAGAAATGCTGATTTTTGGCCCCAGGGGACCCATTAATCCTAGGGGGCAGGGTATCCCAACACAGCCCCCGGTATGTTTTTTCAACATTTATGTAGGACAGCAGGCTGAGTCCCTGAGTCTTAAAATGGCTGCTCATCTCATCTCACCTCACCTCACCTCACCTCACCTCACCTCACCTCATCTTATCTTATCTTATCTTATCTTATCTTATCTTATCTTATCTTATCTTATCTTATCTTATCTTATCTTACTGGAGTGAAATATACAATGAATTTGAATCTATATTTTAAAAACTGCCTAACAGTTCAAAATGATTAGATATGTGGATATTTGGGCTGAAATTCAAAAACTCAAGTCTTCTGATTGGTTGAGGGGGGGGGGGGATTTCTCAGAGCGAGCGCTCTTAGTTGCTGGCCGCAACATGAAAAGAAATGTTGCGGCTGCCATTACAGGACTCAGGCACTTAACCCCTGTCTTGAATATGTTCAAATGAAAGGACATGAGTGGCAGAGTAGGGATACCTTGACCCCCAGCTCTTGTTTGAGGGTCTCAGAGGGACCCCTGTTTCCAAAATGATGTTTCTTTTTAAATTGTGTCGCAGTCCTATGGTACCACAATTTTGTTTTAAAGAACGTTGTGCCCTTTTGCACAGGCTAGGGCCCTGAGCAGATGCAGTTAATTTTTTTTTAATATCTTAAACTGCATAGAGGGTGTGTGTGTTCCCCTCCCTGAGCCATTTAATGGACTTGGGGACCTGTCCCATGGGGCCTGTTGCAAGTAGGTTGGCCTGGGGACCCAATCCCCAGAGACATGAAAGGCATTATGATGAGTTTTTTCCCCAGCACGTACACACGTGAGCAGGGGACACTGGATTGCTCCATCAAGCGGGAACAAAAAGAAATGATGCTCCTCAGGTGGAAGCACATTACAGAGTGGCTGGCTCCTGTCGGAACATAAAGATTGGTGCTGGCTGGAAAGCCAGTGGGGCCTTGGGTATCCCCCTGCCTCCCCAAACAGTGGCCTCGTTGTGAACTCCCCTGTGTGTCCAGGGTACCCACCAACAACAAAAAAGATTGAGGCCGGCTCCTGTGCTGGTAGCCAATAATGGGTGCAGACTGGGGGAACGGCGGGGCTGTGGGTGCTGTGGGGGCTCCCCACATGACCCCCAATTGTATGGCAAGCTGTAAATGTCCCATGTGGGACCAAGACACCCAAAAACTATGAAAGAAATAATAAATTAGTGTCAAGAGCCACTCATTTATTGATTACTACTCCTGGCCAAGAGTACCTGCACTAGTGGGCTAGTTAACAAATATTTTTCTGCTTTGTGGTGCCTCAGTCTGGGCAGGGCAACCACCAATTCAGGGAGTGCATATAGCATTTACACATCAAGTGTTCAAAGCAGGAATTGTTGCTATGGATACATGATTCCTTAAATGCCGCTAAATAGGGATTGGAAGCTTTTTTAACACTCTTCAATGTGCATCTCACCTGCCAATAATTGTTTTTGAACACAAAATAATTTTTCATTGAGGCATTTTCAATATATTGCATAACAAGGGTAATGGATGTCATAATCCACTATTCTACCAATCCCATGGCCTTGGTGTGAACCTATCTGGTGCACCAATCTTCAGGCACACTTTCCATGATGAACTCATGATGAGCAATTTGTGCGTTAATAAACTAAATTATCTTAAATTAACGTATTATTGAAATAAAAAGTCCTTGATTTTCCAATCACAGTCTGCTACTTTTACAAATGTATCTAAAACGTTCAATGAACAATATTTTTCTTAAATTTGAGTGTTCCACGCCAGCACATGCAAACCCCTTTGCTTACTTATTTAACATTTCTGCTCTGTTGACCTACATCTCAAATTATTCCAAACCTGCGCAGCCCAGTGCTTTAAAACGCGTTTTCAATGGCAATGTATGTTACAAGGGGGTTAGAGAGGTATGTATAACCTGTGTTTGTCCCTGCCTGATCTAGCCATTCTTACAGAACAAGGAGACCCCTGACAAAGCTCAGATCCTCATGAGCGAGGAAGGCCACAAAAAAGTCAGAGGAGCAAGGGCTGTTAAGACCCTCTGTTCCTGGTTAAATAGCCAAGAGCTTTACGAAATGTGAACGGATTTTTTGAAGTTTGAAGTGTTAGCGGCATTGTATTCCAGAGTTTGGCAGGGGTCACAGCGTAGCCCTTGCCTTCCCAGGTAACTCTTCTAAACTTGGGAACAACCAAATTAGCCTGGGAGGCAGATCTTAAGTTTCTGGCAGGGAAGTAACGATGAAAGAGTTGTTTAATAGAGACTGGGCCTTCAACATGGAGGGCCTTAAAAGCTATGCACAGGGATTTGAACATCACCCTTTTTTTAACCGGAAGCCAGTGGAGTAAGAGGAGAGACCTGGACACCGATTTTGGGATCCCTAAAAGCAGCCTGGCGGCCACATTCTGGACCATTTTTAGATTGTCCAGAGCTTCCTTGTGGGTGGTCAGAAAGAGCCCATGGCAGTAGTCAATTTTATAAAAGACCAGTGCAGTAATCACTGCTTTACGTAGGTCCAGAGGGATAAAAGGAAAAACCTTCCTAAGGGATTTAATATTAAAGAAACATGACAAAGTGATGGCATTGGCATGACCTACAAAGGAGAGTTTTTCATCAAACTGTACTCCCAAATGTTTTACCTTTGGCACAGTAGTGGGGAGTGCACCCATTTCTTGAGACCACCAGCTGGGGGACCAAAGTGATGGTTGATTACTCAGTTTTATCTGAGTTCAACTTCAAACAGTTGTTAGACATCCAATGCCCAATCTGTAGCTGTGTTATCAGCATTTTCTGTGACTGACACTACAATTTGGGTGTCGTCTACATAGGAAACAACCGAGAAGCCAAGGTCTTTGATCAGTGCAGTCAGGGGTGTGACATACAGATTAAAAAGAGTTGGGTTCAGTGATGACCCCTGTGGAACCCCACAGGGAAGGGTGAAAGAGGCAAATCTGTGACCGTTACATTCCACGTACTGTGTTCTGTCAGTGAGAAATGAGCTGAGGAGCTTAAGAGCAGTACCTCTAACTCCAATCTCGAACAACTGATTGATGAGGAGTTGATGGCTTACAGCATCGAACGTTGCTGAAAGATCTAACAAGATTAGGGCAGCGTTCCCTCCTCTGTCTAAGGTTGTTCTGATATATTCCACAGTAGTGATCAAGGCTGTCTAAGTGCTATGATGACTTCTAAAGCCAAACTGAGAAGAATCCAGTAGATTATGATCCTAGGGATAGAGAGCGAGCTCAGTGTTTATAGCTTTCTCTATCAATTTGGCTAGAAAGGGAAGTCGAGAAATTGGCCTGTAATTATTGGGAATATCGTCATCCAGACTAGGCTTTTTTTCAAAGAGGAAGAATGGATGCAACTTTCCAGCTTTTAGGGAAATAACTTGACAGGAGCATTTCATTAAAAATCCCCAAAAGATGTTCAGAAACTATGACTGAATCTGGCTGCAGAACTCTGGACATAGGTCAAGAGGCATACCTGTCTTAATTTGCCTGAACAAGCTGATTACTTGGTCTATTGTAAGGGGTGAGAATGCCAAAAGAGTGGAATTATTGGATTGAGAAGGGGCTGGTAGGTCAGTCTTCGAAATGATGGCTTTCTTACTAGCCTCACCAGTTTTAGGGTCATTGCACTCTGCTATCTGTGGGTTGCGTTAGCGCACAACCCCTTGGAGCTGGGGCTCGAGGTTAAGGCATTAAAAATCACTTCTACCTTAGTCTTAAAAAAGGTAGCAAGTTTGTTGCAGAATGAGGAATCAGCATTAAGATTACTAGATGGTCTCGGGTTGCTAAGCTTGACCACTGTAGCGAATTGCTCCTTAGGTGTATTCAGGGCCGAGTTAATCTTATTTGTAAAGAAAATGGATTTAGTTATGGTCAGACATTTTTTATATTATAATAGTTCTGCCTTATAAGAGTCTTTATCATTCAAGCAATAATTCAACCTCCATTTTCTCTCTAACATGCATGATTGTTTAGCCAGTCTAAGCTCCTCATTGAACCAAGCTTCAGATGGAATCAATCTCTTATTGTTTTCTTGTTTGACTGGAGTGAGACTGTTATGTTAATGGAATCACTTATCCATTGAAGATACTCCTCCATTGCTAGATCCAGGTTAAGAGACACTGGTATGATAGATTCAGTCAAGGCCTCGTATGTGGACCTTCCGAAATCAAGTGCCAAGGTCGATAGCTAAATCAATCAATCAATCAATCAATCAATCAATCAATCAATCAATCAATCAATCAAGAATATTTATAGAGCGCGCTACTCACCTGAGCGGGTCTCAAGGCGCTGGGGGAGGGGGGGGGGGGGGTGCTGCTACTGCTCGAAGAGCCAGGTCTTGAGGTGCTTCCTGAAGGAGAGGTGGTCCTGGGTCAGTCGTAGGTGGGTGGGGAGGGAGTTTCATGTCTTTGCAGCCAGGTAGGAGAAGGATCTTCCTCCGGTGGTGGTTCTGCGAATCCGTGGGACGGTGGCGAGGGCAAGGCTGGCAGAGCAGAGCTGGCGGGCTGGTGAGTAGAATGTGAGGCGGTTGTTGAGGTATTCGGGGCCCATGTCGTGGAGAGCTTTGTGTGCGTGGGTGAGGAGCCTGAACGTGATCCTCTTGCTGACGGGGAGCCAGTGCAGGTCTCGCAGGTGGGTGGAGATGTGCGTGTGATGAGGGATGTCCAGGATGAGTCGTGCAGATGCGGTCTGTATGCGCTGGAGTCTTTTCTGTAGTTTGGCTGTGGTTCCAGCGTAGAGAGCGTTCCCGTAGTCCAGCAAGCTGGTGACGAGGGCCTGGGTGACCGCCTTTCTGGTTTCGGTGGGGATCCACCGGAAGATCTTTCGGAGCATGCGAAGGGTGTTGAAGCATGAAGATGAGACGGCGTTGGCTTGCTTGGTCATCATGAGGGAGGAGTCAAGGATGAAGCCCAGGTTGCGTGCGTGGTCCGTGGATTTGGGGGCAGTGCCCAGAGCAGGGGGTCACCAGGAGTCGTCCCAGGCGGAGGGGGCTGGTCTGAGGATGAGGACCACCGTCTTGTCTGAGTTCAGTTTCAGAAGGCTGAGCTTCATCCATTCCGCGACGTCTTTCATTCCTTCGTGGAGGTTGGTTTTGGCGGTGGCAGGGTCTTTGGTGAGGGAGAGGATCAGCTGTGTGTCGTCAGCATAGGAGATGATGATGAGGTTGTGGTTGCGAGCGATGGCTGCGAGGGGGCTCATGTAGACACTGAAGAGGGTAGGGCTAAGCGAGGAGCCTTGGTGTACGCCACAGATGATCTTGGTGGCCACGGCGCGGAAGGGCGGGAGACGGACTCTCTAGCTTCTGTCGGAGAGGAAGGAGGTGATCCATTCCAGGGCCTTTCCTTGGATCCCGGCGCGGTGGAGGCGGGTTGTTAGGGTGCGGTGGCAGACTGTATCGAATGCGGCCGATAGGTCGAGGAGGATGACGGCGGCAGTTTCCCCGTTGTCAAGCAGGGTCCTGATGTCGTCGGTGGCTGCGATGAGGGCAGTCTCGGTGCTGTGGTTCGCTCGGAAACTGGACTGCGATGGGTCGAGGGAGTCGTACGTCTCAAGGAAGGAGGTCAATTGCTTGTTGACGGTCTTCTCGATGACTTTTGCGGGGAAGGGGAGGAGCGAGATGGGGTGGAAGTTCTTGAGGTTTGTGGGGTCCACGGTGGGTTTCTTCAGGAGGGCGCTGATCTCCGCTTGTTTCCTGCTCTCCGGAAAGGTAGCGGATGCGAAGGAGTTGTTGATGATGTTCCGGAGTTGGGGTGCGATGATGGAGTTGGCTTTGTTGAAGATGTGGTGGGGGCAGGGGTCGGCTGGGGAGCCAGAGTGGATGGTGTTCATCACGTGGGTGGTGTATTCAGTGCTGATGGGGGTCCAGGCGCGGAGGGTGGTGGTGGGGGGCGTTGGTGCGGTGGTGGGGTGCATGGACTGGGCTCCGAAGCTGTTGTGTATATCGACGATCTTGCGGTGGAAGAACGTGGCGAGTGAGTTGCAGAGGTCTTGCGAAGGCGTGATGTCGTTGCTGCTGGCGCTGGGGTTGGAGAGCTCTTTAACGATGCTGAAGAGTTCCTTGCTGTTGTGGGTGTTGTTGTCCAGTCGTTCTCTAAATGATGTCCTTTTGGTGGTGCGGATCACCTGGTGGTGTTTTCGGGTGGCGATCTTGAGGGCATTCAGGTTATCTGTCGTCTGTTCATGGCGCCAGGCTTTCTCGAGGGTACATCAGGATTTCTTTGAGTCTTTGAGGTCGTCGGTGAACCATGAGGCTTTCCTGCTGCCAGGTTTGCTTCGAGGGTTCTTCAGTTGTGCCAGGTCATCGGCGCAGTTGGTGATCCACTGTGTGAGGTTGCGGGCTGCGTCGTTGGTGTCCATAGTGTAGGTAGGGGGGTTTTGGCTCAGGGAAGTGGTGAGCTGGTCGGTGGTAATCTTGCTCCAGCATCTTCCGGGAGCCTGTTGCGCGTGGCAGTGAGTCGTGGTCTTCCTGAAGTTGAAATGGACGCAGCTGTGATCGGTCCAGTGTAGTCCGGTGGAGTAGCTGTAGGTGACGTGGTTGCTGGAGGAGAAGACGGGGTCAAGCGCCGTCGTAGTGGGTGGGGGTGTCTACCAGTTGCTTGAGTCCGAGGTTGGCGAGGTTGTCTAGCAGGGTGGTGGAGTTGTTGTCATTGTTGTTCTCCAGGTGGAAGTTCAGGTCCCCTAGGAGGATGTAGTCTGAGGAGGCGAGGGCATGCGGGCTGATGAAGTCTGCGATGGCTTCGCTGAATTGTGTGCGTGGCCCCGGGGGTCTGTAGATAAGGGTACCTCGAAGGGTGGTCTTGGGGTCGGTGTGTATCTGGAAGTGAAGGCTCACAGGGGGGCGGGGACGCAGGGACGCAGTGGCGGGAGAGTGCGAGGGAGGGGAGCAGGAGGGGGGATACAGAAGGCAAAAAACAAAAACGGGGGGCAGAGGTACAATGAAGAGCAAAGACAACAAGCGGAAGAACTAAAAGCAAAATTACAACAGAAAGAGGCACAATTTTACAATATTACAGCAGAAAGGCGCACACTAGGGCACAAGTATACCGGTGGCACGAGGGCAGGAAGCGGCCGGAGCAGGCAGCGTGGCAGGCACAGGCAGCATCACAGGAGGACCATGAGGCGGCAGAAGGGGGGGCGACCTACCTGAAATCAGGGTCAAACTAGGCAGGCTCCTGGGCTGTTCTGAAATGTGGCCCGCTGGGTTCAGAAGGAACATCACTGCTCTATGATCTGACCAGGTTAGGTGTAAGTAAGGGGAAACCTGAATGAATGGACAATCTGAGAAAATACTATCCAGGGTGTGGCCACCAGAATGTGAAGGACCGCAAACTAGTTGCGATAAACCTAAGAGAGAGAAGGAGGCTATAAGATCCTGGGCATCTGAATCCTCCTTATTCTCCAGGTTAAAATTGAAATCACCAAGGATGGTAAAGTCAGAGGAATTGACTTTAATGTCCCAAGGGGACTTATCCATATCTAGAAAGTGATTTCTAGGGCCGGGGGGGTCTATAAATCAAGGCCCCATTAAAGGAGTAGTGATTTGTAAGATCAATTTTGAAGATCAGGGCTTTGCAACCAGGGTGGGGAAGGTGGTCAAATCTGACTTTAAATTTGACTTTAAAGATAATTGCTAGGCCTTCGCCTCTGTTTGCAATGTGGTCCAGCATAATTAGCGAATAGCCGGGAGATGTGGCCGTGACAAGATCTGGCCCAGAGGCAGCATCAGCCCAGGTCTCAGAAGAAAAACTATAGCAATATTAGAGCTGTCTAGAAAGTCGTCCATTTCCATTGCGTGTTTAATGAATGAGCGGGCATTTATCAAAGTGCATTTTATCTTTCCTGCCATGCCTTTTTCGGTACTATCCCCAGAGTGGCAGAGTGATTTTATCATGAAGCAATTAAGTCTAAGACTGAACATATTTGGCATGCTGGTTTATCACCAGGGGATAGAATGGGGCCTGTACGGAGATGCACTTCACCATCACGAGAAATAAGCTCTTCCCTACTATATTTCTGGTCATTGCGGTGCTGAGACGCAGAGATGCCGTCCTGGGGAGCAAAACTGTCAGGGGGGCTGGCGCTGAGTGCACCTGGAGCGCGGACGGGCGCAGACGGGCTTGCCTTAGGTGCGCCTTTGGCACGCCAGTGGCACATCTGCGCTACGGTTCCCATTAAGCAGATGGATCGGGTCAGCTGGTCTGAACATTAGACCGCCGACCCTTCCAAAATGGCGCCTGTGCTTGTGCAGAAGCAGGAAGAGCACACCAGGCACGCTCAATGGCCACAAATCTGCTTAGAGGATGCGGATGGGAGGTGAGCAGTTAAAATAATGGGTAAAACGTTTTAAATGCGGAGATCAAGTGCTCCTGCACCCTGCTACATGCAGCAGTGCAGGACGAAATACTTAAATACGCTACAGATACAATATAGTGCAAACAGTGCAATACAGTACAAGAAAACTGATACAACCAGCTAGCAGTTCCCCCACTCAAACCCTCGGAGATCTGTGAATATCTGATGCATGGCTTTAGTTTTATTTGCCTTCCCCCAAATTTTCGAAGGTGAAACGTTTTTGAATTCTTCACTATAACTTTTTTTTATAATTAGAGTTTTCTATGAAATGTTAGCTTACATTTGGTGCATTCTTTAGGGTCCTTCCACCACAGGCTCTCTATTCTCATTACCTCTGTCTGTATCAGTTTAATCTCTCCATTAGACCATGTAGGGGATGTGCACATCCTTTTCTAATGAGAGCATGCTGGGGGTGGGGTGAATTGATCCACAAATCTGATCAGCATATGATCACACCACTCTGTCATTTGTGCAGTATTTCCTCCTGTTGGACAATGCACATACTCTTAACTAACAAACCAAGTTAAATTGTCCACAGAGAGGGTTTGAAGGTGCCCAAAAGTTACAATTTGCTGTAGACCCCATACATGTGGAGATCATTGTCCACTAAAGGAGACAGACCTTAAAAAGTGATCATACCTGTATACCTATGCAATGTACCTTCCTGATATCTCCATAGGCAATGTTCATTACAGGCAAGCTTCATGCCAATGAAGTATGATTTACAGTGTACAATGGCATTTGAAGAGTGTATAATAAATCTTGTGCATGAATCAAATTACCAGAGTTACCATTAGAGAAGAGGCCTGGTTTATCTCACAGTTCTGCTGTCATACCAATCCTTACTTCAAATTTGTACTGGAACATTCATCAAAATACAGGCCATCAAAAGCGATAACAACCCCATCAATGAAGTGTGTGGATTTCTTTAACTTGACTTTTGCTTTCACTGTCTACTGTAGTGCAACTGGCTGGTATGGGCCTGCTGCACACATTTGCCTGCAGGTAAAGGGACCACAGCTAGCTGCACATTGGGGATGCCAACAAAGAGACAAGCTATCCTACCTGGCTTCCTCAAGGATGAGGCACAGATCTAGAGAATGTCAGCAAGGATGAACTTTGAAGAAGTGAGGGCAGAGCAAGCTGAGGCTGGGCACCATGTGCTGTGTTGACATGAATCAGAAACATTGTCCCTGCAAAGCAGTCTAGCCCTCAGGGGGCCGTATTACACATTATCATTGTTTGAGCCTGGTGCACCTTCCAAAAGGATAATGCTCCCTATTATGGTGAATGCTATGCCCCCAGGCTGCTGTGAACTCGTGCCGCCCTGGGGCAGTGCATTCATGTGAAAACATGGAGCAGCTGCTCCGTGTTTTCACTGTACAGGCGGCACCCACCTGCACTTGCAGGCGGGTGCAGTGAGTGTCCTGTGGGTTTGTTTGACTCTGTGCTCCTGTCTGTAATATGGAGCAGGTGCAGAGTCAAAGGACTCATTTGCATGGGGCAAGCCCCTATGCAAATGAGGGAACACCCTCTGAAGGAAGCGCTGGCACATTAAGTGCACCATTGCTATCATATTATAGAAGGGAACGCAAAAGCATCTGCGCCTCCTTCTATAATACCTAAATGCCCCGGGGCGTGCAAAGCGTGCGCAATTGCCTGTTGCGCCCCCCCAGGGCACCTTCTGTGATACGGCCCATGGTTTATCAGCCGGGATGATAAAGATGCCATTGGTATGTCACTAAATTCTGCATGCGCTTCAGTGCTGAAGGATCACTCGCAAGTTGTTTTTTATTTATAGGCGTCCATAGAGGAAGAAAGTCTATGAACGCTGCTATGGGGTTAGTAGGTTATTTCTTTGGTGCAATGAGGCTTGTTCCTTTCACTGTTCCCCTCAACTTGGTTGCTGTGGCATCTCACAAATCCCGTTGACAATTTACTGGAGGCCCACATCATAGAAGTACCAAGAAGTTGAGATATCAGCAACCAGGAGAGAAAAGTGTAAGGGGAAAGAAAAAAATCAACCTTCGCCAAACTCCCTTTGGATCCCTTGTTTAAAGGTTCCTCGTTGGATTGTAATGTGGAGCCCAGAACGTTTGGCACGAGGAAGATATCAGAAATGTATATTATGCAAAATATATAATGAAGGAGTTTCTGGGAATGACAGTGAAATAAATCCATGATCAGCGCCTCTGGAGAGTGGGAATTTTGGAACAACTCTGACCACTAACTCTCTTAACATTGATACTCCCAATTTAAGCTATAAGAAAAAACCATTCTTCACTAGTGCCTTTCCAACAAGGCGATGAACAATTGGCCTAAAGAAGGAAAGTGACACAAATTACATGTCATGAAGAGAATATTTTAATAATAGCCATGGCAAAGCAGGAAATTCTTAGAGGCCGTTTATTCACACTGGGCATTTCCTGGGTGGGCTGGAACCCCGAGGTGTCTGCTTTTTAGGTCAGGTGTGGCTGCTTCTGGTGCTTCTGCCACTTCCCCCAACGTCCTCAGGTTCTCTGCAGAAGGTACGAGGAGTTTTCAAGAGAGAGAAGGAAAGAAAGAAAGGTGGAAAGGTAGACAGAAAGCCATCAGAGAAGGAGAATAGAGAGTGAATGGAAGGATGGACTTAGAGAGATTGTGTAAGGAGATGAAGGAAGAGAGACTGGTTTGAACATTTTGCCAGGGCTACCTTGGTTCTCCAGTGCAGTCCTGAGAGGAGACCTCATTGGAAATCCAAGATATTTTCAGGAACATTTCTAAAATGAGAAAAAAAAGAATCCAGCATATGCTTGATAACTGTGGGTATAAAATCTGGCTGGATTTGTAATATGGCATGGTTTTCAAGGACTGGGTGCAATGAAGCTCTCTCTTGTTTCCTTTGTAATTGCTTGAAAAAAGGGGGACTCCTCCCACTAGCCCCACTGCCACCCTGCAATTGACATATGTTGGATGGGTGCTCCTTATATGGGTACCATTGCAAGGAAAAATATCACAAGGATCTAAAAACATCTGCTGAAATATGAATAGTTCTTGATAGAAGATAAAAAGCTTAACGAGACTTTGGAAGCAGGACACCAAACTACCCTGAGACAGAGCAGAGGAGGAGTCCAGTATAATTTCTGTAGATGAAAGCAGCTGAGGAGAAAGGAGCAAAAATCAGTGACAACAAGGATCTACCTTGGGGGATGAATGCAATAAAAATAGGGGAATTAAAAGCATTGCAACACATGCTTCTCAGATCCATGACATATCCACATATGAGTGAAACAAGAAAAAACATCATAAGAAAATGGCTCAACACCATTTTGTCACACAATGTTATTCAATAATGCTCACTGTGTGCATTTTGAAATGCAAATGTCTTAGTGCAAGTGTTTAAATGCCTGTAATCCAAAACTAAACAATATGAATTGTCCGGTTTTGATATGGGAAACAAAGTCACCCCTTGGTAATCAAGTTGCTCTAAGATCTCCTGACCTGTTTTTTAGCTTCTTGCTTTATTGGATATTGCCTTTGTGCAATCTGGGTATTCTTTAATGGAATAAAGTGGTGGGTTGAATCCTCATCCCATCCAACATGGTTTTTGTATAATGCCTGAGCTAGGGCTACCGCCCCCTCCCGTGCATATGTATATTTTATATATTTTGGAACAGGGTTGGAAACTGCTGGTAGTATTACCATTTCTCACCTAGGGCTATCTATGACGAATGCTGGCGGCCAATCTTGTTCAGCCAACAAGATGTCATAGCCACAAATCAGGTTCTACCAAAGGAGAACTCTAACTGCCCTGCATTTGTCCCCCTCCATCTGGAGTCTTATTTCATTCAATTTATTTGGGACAGTTACCCTAGTATCAGGTGTTTCCACCATGATATAATCATTCAAGTCCGCTGTCACCAGAAATTTGATCAGGTTCTGGCAAGCTATTGTTACTTCTGCCGCACTGTCTAGCATCGTCAGAGCCCATTCCCCGTTCAGCAGTCGAGTACTCAGAATTCTGGGTATGTCTGATTCTTAGACCTGCAACCTTCTTCTTTTAGAACTTTAGCTTTTGTTTAATCTTCTTTTTTGGAAGTATATTCTTGAGCGTGCTGCTTGTCTCTGGACTTTGTACGAGTTTTTTGTTGAACCCTGAAAGGAACAAGAGGAACCTGTATCAGTTTCCTGATAACTGTCAGGTTTCCTAATATTGTCCCTATTTCTAAAGTTATACCTCCTTTCAGAGGGTTCCTGTGGAGGAGATCTGCCTCTAGATTGAGATCTGTTTTCTTTAACTTTTGGTTTTTGCTCTTGTTCCACTTCTTTTTTGACGAAGCAGGTGTTTGCTTGATGGTCTCCTTTTCGGGACTACCCATCAGTTGTGGTTTTAATGCTTTTCCACCCAAAATGCCCCGCCTAATTCTGAATATTCAATTTCAATTTTTTTAGGTAGTTCGTGCTCCGGTTGTAAAGGACTTAACTCCCTTAGATGTTGGCGGATAGCCACCGATGCTGCCTCCCCTTTAATATTTGCAAATAATATTGCTGATACCTGGGCATAATTACCTAGTAATTTTGTCCCTAAGTTCAGAGCAGGTTCTGCCCCATACTCATTTTGTATTTGTCTCAATACATCTGGTACCACTGCTAATGATGGGATACCATGAGTTCTGGTGTATATGGCAGCACAAACTGTACCCCAAGAGGTACAATAATTCCACCTACTCCAAGGAACTCTTCAGTTGCATCCAGGAATTCACCAACCCACGCAGCGAAGACACAGACATCACCCCATCCCAAAACCTTTGCATTAAGCTTGGAACCTACTTCCACCTCAAGATCAAAAACCTCTACGACAACTTTGTCGACCATACTGCCAGCTCACCATCGCCAACTGGACACCGGCCACGGCCGAAGACACCGCCTCAACCATGAAAGGCATGCACTCTGGGGCCCCCACCGACTCCTGCCCTAGTCACATCTACCACAGAGCCGCGGCCACCATCGCACCCGAACTACAAAACACCATCAACACCACCTTCAAAACAGGCACCTTCCCAGATAACTGGAAGCGCACAGAATTCAGGCCCCTGATAAAGTAGGCCTCAGCTGACCCCGCCGACCTCAAGAACTACCGGCCCATCTCATTCCTATCCTATGCAGCCAAAGTTGCACAGAAAACAGTCAACAGGGAAATGACGCGATTCATTGAAGACAATGCCATTCTCGACCCATCCCAATCTGGATTCCGAAGCAACAATAGCACTGAGACCGCCCTACTCGCCGACACAGATGACATCTGCACCCTCCAGGACCAAGGCCACTCTGCAGCCCAAATCCTACTCGACCTATCAGCGGCCTTTGACACCGTCCCCCACCGCACACTAGCCACCAGACTACACGCCGCCGGCAGACAAGGAACAGCCCTGGCCTGGATCCATTTATTCCTCACCGGAAGAAGCCAAAGGATCAGACTGCCACCCTACCTCTCTGATCCCACGAAAATCACCTGCTGAGTCCAACAGGGGTCATCACTGAACCCTACCCTCTTCAACATCTACATGGCCCCCCTCGCAGCCATCGTCCAACAACACGGCCTGAACATCGTCTCCTATGCGGACGACACCCAGCCCATCCTTCCCCCTCACCAAAGACCCCACCACAGCCAAACTCAACTTCCAGAAAGGAATGCAAGACGTCGCAGTCTGGATGACCAACAGCTGCCTGAAGCTCAACACTAAGAAGACAGAAGTCTTCATCCTCGGAACCACCCTTTCAGCATGGGACAACACCTGGTGGCTATCCACCCTCGGAAGCCCACCTACCCCCTCAGACCATGCCAAAAACCTCGGCATCGTGCTCGAATCATCACTCACCATAAACCGACAGGTCAACGCCGTCACCTCCAGCTGCTTCAACACCCTCCACATCCTCCGCAAGACCTTCAAATGGATCCCACCTGAGTCAAGGAAGACAGTCACCCACGCACTCATCACCAGCAGACTGGACTATGTAAACGCACTATACGCCTGCATTAAGAAGTCCCTATTCCGCAAACTCCAGACAATACAGAAAACCTCCGCTAGACTCGTCCTCGGCATTCCCCGGCATGAACACATCAGCCAACACCTACGAAGACACCACTGGCTCCCCGTGGAGAAAAGAGTCACCTTCAAGATCCTCACTCATGCCTACAAATGCCTACACAACAACAGACCCAAATACCTCAATGACAGAATCAACTTCCGCGTACCCAAAAGAAGCCTCTGATTGTCCAACCTCGCACTGGCTGAAACCCCGCACACCCACAGAGTCAGAGCAGGCAGAAGATCCTTCTCTCACATTGCAGCCAAGACCTGGACAAAACTACTGGCAGACATCAGACGTGCCCCCTCCCTGAACACCTTCAGGAAGACCCTCAAGACCTGGCTCCTCGGCTAGACAGATCTGCCGCCCCGCCAACTTCCTCAGCGCCTTGAGACCCTCACGGGTGAGTAGCGCCCTTACAATTCCCCTGATTGATTGATTGATTGATTGATTGATTGATTATCTTTGGTGTTATCCCCATGGGCAAGCAGATTGTCAGCATTCTGTGTTTTTCATATGGGCTAATATTTGGAAATACTGCTTCTAGCTGGGTTATTTTCTGAGCTACCCAGAATGGTATATGTTCACGTTTTGCGGGCATTCTACCCATTATTGCGTGTAACGTTTGTGGTGTTATTTTAGTTGCTGTACTTTGATTTGGAGTTGTATTTGTTGTAACCGTTGCCGGCTGGACTGTAAGTGTCCTCATGACAAACTGGGTTATGTTTCTGTACATGTTTATTAATTCTTTGTGAAGTATAAGCAAGTCTCCTTCTGGCATTGTTTCAATGTCAGGATGTGGTGTATAGGCCACTAATAATGGCCATGTCGCTCCTTCTCTTCCGAGTGGACCGAGCCTTACTCTATTTCTTGTATGGGGGAGGGCACCTTTAAACCAGAATAAGTGTTCCTGGTACGTGAGCGGAACTTCAATGTCCTCATATGGACAATATTTCGCTGGTGGTTCGTTTTCTGTGTAGAAATGAAATGTTTTTGTTCTTGCATTTGCTGCTGGGAATGGACCCCTGAGCACTTACGAACTTCAAAGACATTTAGGGGTATAACTATGAGAGCTGAGGCCCCTGAACGTTGGAATGAAACAGGAATGGATTGAGACTGAAAAGGCTTGGACCCGTTTCTGTGGTCAAGAGGAACCTCTGCTAAAGTAGAAGTAACTGAAGAGACTGCTGGGCAAAGACTAATCCTTGCTTCGTGATCTGGGGCTGGTCTGCGGTTTACTGCTCTAACCAAGGAAGAGGCTTTTGAGACAGTGCTTGAAGGCGCTGGGTCCCCCTGCTTGACAAAGACTGTGCTTTGTGCTGTGTCTTGTAACCCCAAGGGCCCGGGGTGAGCTGGCTCCCTGTTTGGAAACACAGGAACATGAAAGTGTCAGGAGAAGTTACAAGCAATGCGGTGGGCGCGTGTTGTGGCAGCTTGAGACCCTCGAAATGTGTGCCTTGTGATCTTGGACACATGGAGGAGAAGTGAGACTCAGACGTGCGTGGTGTGTGTCGTGGTGCACAGGAGGCATTAGAAAGAACACCTGGTCAACGTGTGCACCAAAGCTGAAGTGAGTCTAGGACACGCTTGGTGCGTGTCGTGGTGCACCGCAGGCGTTAGTGAAGAGCACCTGGTCAGTGTGTGCACCGAAGCTGGAGTGAGCCTCGGATGCGCAGGGTGCATGTCGTAGTGCACCGCAGGTGCTGGGGAGGAGCGTCTGGTCGGCGTGTGCATCGAAGCTGGAGTGAGTCTCGGACGCGCAGGGTGCGTGTTGTGGTGCACAGGAGACGTTGGTGAGGAGCGCCTGACCAACGTGTGCATCGGAAGTGGAGTGAGCCTTGGACGCGCAGGGTGCATGTCGGGGTGCATCAAAGGCGTTGGTGAAGAGCGCCTGGATATCGGGGCACCGGAGTTGGAGTAAGTCTCAGTGAAGCAGCATGCATGCTTTGGTGCAACCTGGGACTGTGGAGGTGATCAGCTGATCATCGTGCGCACCAGAAGAAAGTGAGTCTCTGCAGCACGGTGAGCGTGTCTTGGTGCCAACTGAGACCGAATGGAGGAGTGCCTGGTGAGCGTGAAGTCCCATCAGCGTTGTGTGTGTGGCTTTGTGCCAGAGGAGACCCGGAGGGTGCGGTGGTGAACGTGCAGCCGGAGTAAAAGTAATCTCAGGGGTGTGGGGTACGTGTGCCCTGCGGCCGCTTGAGACCTTCCAAAGAGTCGCGGCCCGGACCGGCAGCCCCGGCAGAGTTGAGCTGCCAGTAACGTGGATTACTACCTGGGCAGGGTACAGGCTGGGAGGGACACTCTCTTGGCCTCTTAGTCCTTCTGACGACGTGAGCCTTTAGCTTTGGCTCAGAGTGAGGCACGTACTGACGAAAGGCGTGGCAGTACAGAGAAATAAGCTGTACTCTGTGTCATCATTGAGCCGTGCGGGGGGCAACTGTTATTGAAGAGGCTGATTGTCGCAAAACACATTGCCAACATTGCTGCTAATGAACTGCTGGACTGTCTTTGGATGCCTGACATTATTATTGCCTAACGAAGTACACAAATGTAGCACTACGCATTGCATTAATTCTCCCTTGCCAAGTACTTGGTTATAGCGGCCCGCATTGCATTATTGCTTCAGAAACATGTGGGTTGGCATTATCACCACATGTCAAGAAGAGGCAGTTGAGCCTTGAAAAAGTTGCAGGGGTATACAGAACAGAAGCGACGAAACACGTGTTGGCTTTGTCTTTCAATCTGGCTCACGATTCAGAAGAAACAATAAAAAAGAAAAATAGAAAACACAAGATGCTACTGTGACTTGTGTCTATATGTGCATTGACTTAATAATGCTACTGCTGTCTTTTGTGTTTTTTGTATAAATCACTTTGACGTGTGCTAGGGAATCAAAGCTCTAGAGTTGCAGCTAAGGCCGCAGAATTTAGGGAGGTAGGTGGTTCTCCCCAGCCTTTAGCACCGTACCTTTATAGACAGATCAACGGATATTTAGTGGATATACCCATTGGGGCACCCTTCCCTATACACTATACCACCGACTCTTCAGTCATCATTTCTTCAGTGCAAAGTACATGATTATCGTTACACATTGCATTATTTTTTGATTGCAAAGTACATGATTGTAGCGGCCCGCATTGCATTGTTTCTTCATTGCAACGTATGGGATTGGGTTGTGATGCATTTCATAATTCCTTCATTGCGCAGTACATAAAGGCAGTGGTACGCATTGCATTATTTCTCCCATTGCGGGTACCGGGGTGTATCGTTACGCATCGTATTATATCTCCTTTGCCCAGCACAGGATTATATCATTATGCAGTGCACTATTGTCTGTCTATTGCTACGTGTGTGATTCTAGCATTGCGACCAGCATAGCATGCTGAAAGTGGTGGTTGGGATTTGAACCTACCAACCAGCCGGAACGAATATTACCCTTTATTCTATGTTGGCTTATGTATCGTGTGGTCTAATAGTATGACTTTTTGTATAAAGTTTATGCTCGTTTTTATCAAACTCATGTGGAGTCCATTTGTGGTGTCACCAGGGGGTTGCTGTGGGCGTGGTTGCACATACTGAACACTCGTGCCTTGGAGATAGGCCTGGCTGCTTGTGCCAAGCTACTAAGGGGGTGAGCAGGGCTATCTCAAACGGTGTCCTTACTTGGCCTAACGTTGAGTGAGGAGCCCCGGGCCGCGCATTTAGTGACAGTAGTGCAGGATTGGGCCTCCGACCTCCAACAGATGGTATAGCTCTACCATTTTTCAATAATCATTAATACATACGAGTATATAAAACACATGATAAAAAGATGCGTACTCTTACGATGCTTCCCTAACTAGATGTACCTACATGTACCTAGCATGTGTATAGGTGTTAAGCCAAGAATCCATCTAGAATTTAGTCTATCCCATTAACTGAAGTGAGAGACTGTGGGACCCCGTCTTGGTCTTGAGTTGGACACCCCGCGACCGATGTTAGACCACGGCAAGCTGGAGTGTCTGCATGCAGGAACCTCAGCGTCACTGGTCAGTGTGTCGGCCGGGAAGTCTCGGTCTTCTCCTCCTATCTTAGCAAGATGTGATATATATATATACTCATAGGTCTCCCCGGGGGTCCTACCTCGCTGTATTACTATGTTGGCCTAAGGATGACATTGAGCACAAACTTTATACATAGATATTATACAGGAGAAGGTAATTCTGACGTGCTTCTGAGAATCCTCATGTGTAATGTATGAAATTTCGAACTAGGGAAAACCCACGTTCTGAATGCAGTGTTGTATCTAGGTAAAAGGTCAGTCCCTGTAAACAGTTACACGTGTAATGTAGGGAAGAATATAGGTGAAGGGTAATGAAGTTACCGGGGCCTATATTATGGTACCTATATGGAATGTAACAATAGCTCTGACAACAAAAGCTGTGAAGATGACCATCTTGGTTAGAAATTAATATATCCATAACCACACCCACATCACAGGAAAGTGGCTTTGTCCTGGAATGGTAGGTGCAAGAAGGGAAATCAAATGCATTAATCCTGGATTGTTTACAGAACAGCCTGGTGGCTGCAGACGATCTTCATGGTTTCTGTGGCCATGAGCACTCACTCCATCACTGGTCCAACGTCCTGGGCGAAAATGATGGGGAATCCTTCTTGCACAGCAAGTGTGCCACCGTCCCATCTGCTTGTGCAGGACCAGATAACTATGCCACCATCTCAATTGACTCAAGTTTGTTCTCCGGTCAGTTCAGAATGTGGATGTAACAATAGTTTTTAAAAATGTACATCTTTCATGGTTGCAACATCAACAGAAGTTACACTTTTACTTGGGAAATGCACACCATTACTCCGCAAGTCGGAACAACGACTTGCGGAGGGGGGGCACTGGATGTTGGAATAGTATAATTTACTATTCCAACTCCAGTGTGTGCGGACACTAGGGAAGGATTTTAAATCCAATACCTCCCCCCCTCCGCAAGTCGTTCTTCCGACTTGCGGAGTAATGGTATGCGGAATCACAACGCGGTCGTTGTAACAACCGCGTTGTGATTCCAAGCGGGGAAAAAGTTTCGGGGTAAACGTTGTTTACCTAATTACTCAGATGTCATAATGGCATCTTTCATAACTATGCAAACAAGTAAAGTGGACATGCGCAAATGTAAAAAAATGTATCAGCTCTCGAGTTGAAAAATCTGTGATGGCAAGAAAATACTATCTAAAGCAAGTGATATAATCTATTTCTGAATAGCAAGTGATGTGATGTTATACCGAATTGCAGCACAATTAAATTGAAACAGTTATTTTTAATGGAGACATTGAAAGGTGAATCCCCTTTAGGCATTTGAACTGCGTTGGTTGTCTTCTACGGATTTACTATTATTCTAAAAGAATGCAACATGAACTAAACGCTATGGACAACTGGGTGGTATTTCCCATTCACATCTTAGATATCACTTCATCTTTTCTTTGTAGGTTTCCTGCATTCTGGCGTTCATCCGCTGGTCCATTTTGCACAGGCAGGGCCTGAACAAACAATGGTGATATGTCAGAAAATCAGGAAACAGCAGAAATACAAAGGATATGAAACCACTATAAAGTAAAGCTTAGGAATAAGATACCTGAAGTAAGACGTTTTTACTGCTTATATCAAGATAATCGCTACATGATTAAATATGATGTGTTATATAAATAAATAGATGTATGCTTCCAAGGAACATTTTGGGACTCTTTTCAAGAAGCATTGAATGCACATCTATGTTTTAATTCTTTACTTGGCAGTTCGGGCTGGACTGTTCCCATGAGGCACAGGGTCAGACTGATTTGCATATGGCCATGTCTGAACTGGGGTGGCAGAGTGGGCTAAAGAACGGTGATGGATCAAACCCAGATCTGTTGACTGGGTGTGAGTGTTTGATTGGTTCTGATGCTCCGTCCATCACCACCCCCCCCTTTTGTACCGCTTTGTTCGCCATAAGTTGGCAGGGTATGCTCAGACGTGAGTCCCTTGCTCACTTTGCCACTGGATTCAAGCAAGCCTGGCTGAAGACGGCTGAAATGCCAGAAACCGGTCCTAGGAAGCTTGTTTCCGGTCCAGGGAAGGCATGGCTTGGCAGTTCGGGCTGGACTGTTCCCATGAGGCACAGGGTCAGACTGATTTGCATATGGCCATGTCTGAACTGGGGTGGCAAAGTGGGCTAAAGAACGGTGATGGATCAAACCCAGATCTGTTGACTGGGTGTGAGTGTTTGATTGGTTCTGATGCTCCGTCCATCACCACCCCCCTTTTGTACCGCTTTGTTCGCCATAAGTTGGCAGGGTATGCTCAGACGTGAGTCCCTTGCTCACTTTGCCACTGGATTCAAGCAAGCCTGGCTGAAGACGGCTGAAATGCCAGAAACCGGTCCTAGGAAGCTTGTTTCCGGTCCAGGGAAGGCATGGCTTGGCAGTTCGGGCTGGACTGTTCCCATGAGGCCCAGGGTCATACTGATTTGCATATGGCCATGTCTGAACTGGGGTGGCAGAGTGGGCTAAAGAACGGTGATGGATCAAACCCAGATCTGTTGACTGGGTGTGAGTGTTTGATTGGTTCTGATGCTCCGTCCATCACCACCCCCCCTTTTGTACCGCTTTGTTCGCCATAAGTTGGCAGGGTATGCTCAGACGTGAGTCCATTGCTCACTTTGCCACTGGATTCAAGCAAGCCTGGCTGAAGACGGCTGAAATGCCAGAAACCGGTCCTAGGAAGCTTGTTTCCGGTCCAGGGAAGGCATGGCTTGGCAGTTCGGGCTGGACTGTTCCCATGAGGCACAGGGTCAGACTGATTTGCATATGGCCATGTCTGAACTGGGGTGGCAGAGTGGGCTAAAGAACGGTGATGGATCAAACCCAGATCTGTTGACTGGGTGTGAGTGTTTGATTGGTTCTGATGCGCCGTCCATCACCACCCCCCCCTTTTGTACCGCTTTGTTCGCCATAAGTTGGCAGGGTATGCTCAGACGTGAGTCCCTTGCTCACTTTGCCACTGGATTCAAGCAAGCCTGGCTGAAGACGGCTGAAATGCCAGAAACCGGTCCTAGGAAGCTTGTTTCCGGTCCAGGGAAGGCATGGCTTGGCAGTTCGGGCTGGACTGTTCCCATGAGGCACAGGGTCAGACTGATTTGCATATGGCCATGTCTGAACTGGGGTGGCAGAGTGGGCTAAAGAACGGTGATGGATCAAACCCAGATCTGTTGACTGGGTGTGAGTGTTTGATTGGTTCTGATGCTCCGTCCATCACCACCCCACCCCCCCTTTTATACCGAATTGCAGCACAATTAAATTGAAACAGTTATTTTTAATGGAGACATTGAAAGGTGAATCCCCTTTAGGCATTTGAACTGCGTTGGTTGTCTTCTTCGGATTTACTATTATTCTAAAAGAATGCAACATGAACTAAACGCTATGGACAACTGGTTGGTATTTCCCATTCACATCTTAGATATCACTTCATCTTTTCTTTGTAGGTTTCCTGCATTCTGGCGTTCATCCGCTGGTCCATTTTGCACAGGCAGGGCCTGAACAAACAATGGTGATATGTCAGAAAATCAGGAAACAGCAGAAATACAAAGGATATGAAACCACTATAAGGTAAAGCTTAGGAATAAGATACCTGAAGTAAGACGTTTTTACTGCTTATATCAAGATAATCGCTACATGATTAAATATGATGTGTTATATAAATAAATAGATGTATGCTTCCAAGGAACATTTTGGTACTCTTTTCAAGAAGCATTGAATGCACATCTATGTTTTAATTCTTTACCATTTGCTTACATTGACAACAAAAACGAGCTACAGGCAATGTTTGCTCCTCTATTAGCATATATATCCTCTATAAGCATGTCTATCAAATTTCATGATGATTCAACATTTAGGATAATACCGAACACACTCGGAAAATAGTGATTTCCTTTGTCTACATAACCTTTTTTTGCGCCAACTTACAGAAAACAATCAGACAAATCAACGGCAAGCCTTCATCAGTTTGTAGTTTAGCATGATGTTGCTTCTGATGGTCTAGTCTTTGACTAGTGTAGTGACCGTTACCATAAATCACCATATTTTGCTGTTTTTCGCGTACAATGTATGACATTTAACTTTTGATGTAATTGCACCTAACCTTTTTGCTTTTTATGCACCTGCATTAATGGTACTTTTTACCTCTAGGCAATAAGGAACGGCCAAACAGCTTATCAGCACATGTTGTTTTCCCTGAGCTCGGATAACAGGTTGGATGGTATAAAAGCTATATACTTTGGCCCAGATTTACTAACATTTTGCGTTGTGGTTGTGCCACTTTTTTGCCACGAAGCAAAATGCTATTCGAGATTTACTAAGTCATGCAAGGGCCGATTTGTGTCGCCGTCAGCGGCTTTGCATTGGGCAGGCGTTACATGGGTGAAGCATGACTGTTCCCATGCATCCACTCACGTATTGCTCCACAAACCCAGATTTACTAAAGGCAGTAAAACTGGGTTTGTGACAAAATGGTTCCCCTACCCCAGAGAGGCGTAACCTTACTTCCTTTTTCCATGTATACTACATTCTACAGCACACAGGTAAATGTGCCACCAAGCATTGTTCTTGTGTAGGAAGGTTTACCTTTCTGCCCATTTGAATGTCAAATCTGCTATTAAGTAAGGCAGCTGTGGCTGTTCTTCAGTAGTCGTGCCCCTGCTGTAGTTGATAACTTGTGCAGTGCTTAAAATCATGCTTCTTTTTAACTTTGGCTTAGGGAGAACTAGAAACCACACTCTCACTACTGATAGGCGTCTGGCAAAAATAAACATTGTGAGTTTACATTGAATGTTTTATTCTATCTGTAAGAGGCATCACTTTGAAAAGGTTGATATACATAATTGCTGACTTCTGGTGCCTGGATTGCTCCCAACAGTTAAGCATTAAGGGGCGGCGATAATGGGCTTGATAATATGCCGCAGAGAATTCCAATAAAAGCCCATGTTGACAACAGAACATGGGCTTCTATGGGAATTCTCTGCGGCATATTATCAAGCTCATTATCGCCGCTTTAGCGGCAGTTTTCTACCGCTAAAGCGGCGATAATTTTAACGCCGTTTCTTGATAAATATGCCCCTAATTACTTTCCTTCACATTTCCCTCGAGTCCTGGAAAGGCGTGAGGAGGTGTAAATAGCGGCAAACCTAGACATTTCCCAGGGCAAAAGACATAAGCAGCTTTGCTGCTTTTATATCTCACAATTATCGATGAAGAAAATAATATAATTGATGAGATACCTATGCAGGTAAAAGAACTGGTAATTAGTGGATGCCTTCTGCTTAGGAAACATCTTTAGGTGAGAAGGGTGACATTTATGCCAGGACCGCACACGAAAAGAACGCTGTGCCTTTTCAGTTAGCAATTGTACATCATGGTGGCAAAGAGCCAATGGATCCTTCTAAGTAAGAGGGTCAAACACAAAAAGGGGTACCCCTAATCGCGTTTCCTAAATTAGGGTCTACATAATATCTTTGAAAAAACATTTAGGAAACATAATAAAAAAGTGGACTCCCAAATTTACATTTAAGAATATGCAAACACCCAAATTATTTTTTTTGTTTTGTTCATTCTTTTGTCATCTATTAATATGCGTTTTGTCTAAAAAAGTGAGAATTATTTTATAAAAATTCAGAATTCTACTCTCAAATGTATATCCATCATATAATTTTTAAAGACAATTGCTAATCTATGTATTCCAGACATGCTTGTGCATTCATATTTGTCTGTCTAATATCACTGGTTTCATCAAAAATCATGATTCTTCAATGTTTACATTATTGAAGATATACATAATAAAAAAACAGTTAGGTCAAAAGAGTTAGATATGGCTCTATTTGATTATTTTCTCTATACAGACAGTGTAGTTTCTTCAAAACATTGTCACACTTTTTGGCATCTCAAGATACATAAGATGAGCAAGGGCATTCCTATATGCCATGGCTAGGAATAGGATCCTACACGTGTTTTGGCATTACGCCTTCATCAGGCAGCCATGTTCGATATGAAACCTGAAAAGAAAGGTTTAAAAGTATCAGGGTACATAATGTCAGTCGTACTTACATTCATACAACTTAAAAAACTATAGTTGATTTCAGGTGATTCTATTGTCACGGGAAAAAGTTAACCCAGACTCAGAGAGGATTTAAGTAGGAATTCTATGTAGATTAGAATATTAAAAGAAAGAGGATTTGAGATGGTGTGGGAATAGTGCTCTACCTTGCATGTGATCATCATAGCACAGCAAAAGTTCCAGGGTGTGCCTACAAAGTTGGTATCTGTGATCAGGTTTGATGGGTTCGGAATGAGCGGTTACCTTGTTGAAAACAGTAACATCATTGCTCAGAAACATCTCATAGACTGCAGTATTAAGATCAAAACTCGAAGATTTATTCTTTTGAATTTACTTATCTTTGAAGGCACTGAAAATGGAAGGAAAAAAGAGAATTGGCTTTAATTTCTCTTCGCATAGCGAAGATAAAGTTAGTATACTGAAGTATGGGTGGTGAAAAAACTTACCCAAAGGATAGAGCATGCTGATATCTCTGTCTTGGAAGTGGCCTGATATTGATTCCCTAAAAAGAGTATATATTATTGCCTATTGATTATGACAGTTCAATATTATTGTTCTAAGCCGTCTGAGCTGTTGTCTCTGAGATCCCCCCTCTGCATGACCTGCCCCTGTCTCCCCTTTGACGCCCGGAGCCAGGTACGTGCCTGCACAGTCTGCCATTTCTCCCTCCCTGCTTCAGATTACTCTATTCGCTCAGTGCATGCTCTGAACCCTGTCTCCATACATGGAGCTCAGTCCTCCCTGACCCTCAGAGCTGCACTGATCAATTGTAGATCACTGAGCAAACATGCCATCGACATTTGACAGTCCCTTTGGGATAACAATTGGGATCTGCTCTTTCTAACTGAAACCTGGCTGAATGACACCGCTAACCCTGCTATCACCCTTGCCCTACCGGAGGGTTACAGTATCATCTGTGCCAACAGGCCCAATGGTTTACCAGAAGGTGGTACTGCTTTAATTCACAAATCCATATGGACGGTCACCCTCCCCACATATGACCAAATTGATTGTATAGAAGGCATGCCTTTTAGTGTCCTAACTTCTTCGTCTTCCTCTTGTTCCGGAATTCTTATCTATCGCCCCCCCATTCCAACACTGCTCACTTATCGGCTCTGGCGGACTATATTATTCAGCTAAGCACACGTTACGCTAACTTCACCGCCTTAGGTGATTTCAATCTCCATGCTGACAACGATTCTTGTAAGCACAGCAATTATTTCATTTCCTTGTTAGCGGCCTGCAACCTAGCCCAAATAATAACCTTACCCACGCATAAAGCAGGTCATACACTGGATCTGATTTGCTCTAACCTACCATCTATTCAGGCGTCCCCCCCTACCCCGGTTATTTGGTCGGACCATTTCCTCATTTCTTTTGAGATTGGCATTCCCTGCCACATTCGACCCGCTATTACCCCCAAATCATCAGGCAGAAACTGGAGTCGCATCACCCCTGAAACACTCCAGAAATACCTAAAAAACACCCAACCTGGCTTGTCATTTGATCTCAACCTACAGATTGACCACTTGGATGCATGGATCGGTCAGGCCTTAGACGCTTTGGCACCTCTCAAATCTATCAAAACTCATAGGGATGTACCCTCAGCACCTTGGTACTCTGACGAGCTCCGACAGAAAAAGACTTCTTGTAAATCCCTTGAACGCCACTGGAGACAGAACTATACCACGGAAAGTAAAATCATCTATAAAACAGCCCTCAAAGAATATCGACGAATGATTGAGGAGCACAAACGGGATTATCTGGCCTCCAGAATCAAACACGCCAACAATGGTGCTAGGGAGATTTTCAATGTAGTTAGATCTTTCACTGACCCCAACGCGTTGACTCGTACTCAGCCTGCCTCACAGTCGCTTTGCGATCAACTTTCACAATTTTTCGAGGACAAAATCGAGACCATTTACTCCTCCTTCCCCATCCCCATTATAGAAAAACGGGTAGAGGAATCTACAACCTTCTCGCCACCGCTGTCCTCCTTCCTCGATTTCGCAGCAGTCTCAGAGGCTGAGTCTCTGGCCGAACTACTTAAATGCAAATCAGGCTCTCCCAATGATCCTTGGCCAGCCAAGCAATACAAAAAACTTGTACCCCTACTTAATCCCTACCTGAACCATATTTGGAATGACTCCCTCAGAACAGGCAGCTTTCCTGCTAAATGGAAACATGCCTCCCTGGTTCCCATTCTTAAGAAGCCCAATCTGGATCCGGACCTCCCCAGTAATTATAGGCCTATCTCTCTCCTGCCTGCCCCAGCTAAGATCCTGGAGAAACTGGTGCATTCCCAGTTGGCGAATGACATCGAATCCAATGGGCTGCTCCATGAATCCCAGCACGGCTTCAGGTCGGGCCACAGCACGGAGTCGGCCCTTATTGAAATGGCTGACTCGGTGAGGTGGACGCTTGACCGGGGGGCGAGGGCGGTGTTAGTGCTGCTGGATCTTTCAGCGGCATTCGACACCGTCTCCCACAGGATCTTGCTGAGAAGGCTGGAGGACTTAGGTCTGGGTGGCGCTGTGCTGAAATGGTTCTCATCTTACCTTTCGGACCGCTCATAGCAGGTTTTCACCCCTCCTTACATTTCCCTTGCCAGACCACTCAAATGGGGAGTCCCACAGGGCTCTTCTCTGAGTCCGCTTCTATTTAATGTCTATTTTACCCCCTTAGCTAAGCTGATCGCCCAGACTGGGATTAAATCCATTTCCTATGCTGACGATATTCAGCTACTTTTTACTTTTGATTCCCCCTCTGTTTCTGCTTTCGATCCGCTGAAATCCTGCCTACGAGACATTTCTAGTTGGATGGATGCCAACTCCCTCCGACTTAATGCAGGTAAAACGGAGATTCTGTTCTTCAACTCCCCATCTCCTCTGGATTCCAGTTTATGGTGGCCAGTCGATCTGAGCCAAGCTCCCATCCCCAAAGACTCGGTTAGAAATCTAGGAGTACGCTGGGATAGCCACCTCAGTTTCAGTACTCGGGTACAAACGGTAGCAGCCTCTTGCTTCGCAAAGATCAGAACTATTAAACGGCTTATCAAGTATTTGCCAGCGGATTGCCGTAAGACTGTGATCCAGGCATTGATAACATCCCATCTTGACTATGCCAATGCCCTCTATCTTGGTATCACAGCTGGTCTTTGCCATAAACTTCAGACGGTCCAAAACGCCGCTGCACGGCTGGTGGAGAATGTCCCCACTAGACATCACATGTCCCCACACCTTCGTAAACTGCATTGGTTACCCATTGCCAAAAGATGTGTTTTCAAAGCTATGACGCTGGCCTTTCGAGCGTCCAAAGGCCATGGGTCGGCCCATTTGAAAAACACCTTGCGACCGTACGCCAACTCCAGGACTTTACGCTCCAACTCCTTATTTTTCCTAGTCACCCCACGATTCAAGCGAGCACGTGCAGGTGGAAAAACCTTTGAGGTTTGTGCCACTCAGCGTTGGAACAAGCTCCCGCTAGCCCTACGCACCTGCCAAACTGAATCTGCTTTCCGTAAATCCCTGAAGACACATCTCTTCTCTTCTTAAGTAGGTCTGCTAAACCCTTTGCTCCCTGTTTTCAGAGTTTCTAGCGCCGGGACGCCCCGCTGGGGCAGCTGTGCGCTTTACAAAATACACAAATAAATAAATAAATAAATAAGCCAATTTGAATTAATGGAGCTTTGATAACAACTAAATGTTTAGATTTTACATAATTTGTATCTGCCTCCAATACGATTAAAGTAAACATTTATTCATTGGTTAGCGTAACTCGATAAACGTATTTTGGCAGGTAATATAATATGCGCCTCATACGTTTTTGGAGCTAACACAGAATCTCAGTTGTTATATGTTCTATTCCCTTTCTTTTTTCTACCTAGATAGTAAAAATGCTTTAGTGGTGCCGCTAGCTATGGCGGATATCTCTTACCCATGCTTTAAAGATGCATGGCGTGACCGGGTCGCATACGCGTTCTCCAGGAATGGAAACTGTTGCTTCAGCAATTCAGGTAAACAGACGCTCGTATACCGGACATCCGTGACCGTCTGTCCGGAGGCTTGTCCGAGCTTCTCTCCGCATCTGTAAGAGTTCTCTACATTGGAGGGGGGAAAGGTGCTTACGTGTTGTGGGAGTGGTTTTTGTATTGAAAAATTCCCGCGTATGTCAAGCAGAGGTTCAGTAGGGGGTTCCTAATTGGTTGACTTAGAGGACTGTAGTGCTCTCCAGATTGTTTGGATAAACATGGCGGACATCTTGGTGGTGTTTCGATGGTGAATCAAGATACCTAAAATTTAGATGTGGTTGTTAATAGCTATTGCTGCCATGTTAGTGATGTATTAATGGCATATTCGAATTCCTCAAGGGGTTACTGATTGTTAGATATCAAGGGCTAAGGTGCTCCGCAGGTAGTTTAAATAAAGATGTGAGCCATCTTGATGGTGTTTAAAAAGATTATGTCAAATTAATCAGAATTTTTTTGATACCATTATGAATAGCTGATATGGCCATCTGAGTGATGTCTTAATGCCATATGTATAGTTATTGAGGCTATCTTAGTGATGTGTTAATGCTTTCTTAACGAAATGTTAATAGCATCTGAAGATTCTGGACCTGATAAGGATCTCTAAGGAGGCTCCTTATAGG
The DNA here is from genome assembly GCF_964204655.1 of Triturus cristatus. Classification (NCBI taxonomy): domain Eukaryota; kingdom Metazoa; phylum Chordata; class Amphibia; order Caudata; family Salamandridae; genus Triturus; species Triturus cristatus. The sequence continues at coordinate 908,504,076 of NC_140593.1, read as the reverse complement.
TTGACATAACAGGCTAGAGTGCTCTACAGATTATTTGGGTAAAAGTGGCAATCATCTTAGTAGAATTAAGATGGTATGTTGTGATGTCTAAGGTTTAAATATCATTATGAATAGCTGTCATCTTAGTGATGTATTAATAACATATAGCGATCCTAAGCCTGAGAACAAAGGGGGGAGGGACTTGGGGGGAGAAAAGAGGGTTTGTAAAACATGAGATTACCGGGTTTGTAATAGCCGTGATCTTTGTATCTACTTTATATCTACCCATATTTTATAGATGTAGATTTAGCGAGATGATAAGTCCTAAGAGATCTGTAACCAGTGTCTTTACAGCTTGATGCACTATTTTCCACTATTTACTTATATGTGAGAATTAATTTTGGAGACCACTACAAAAGCCCCTGATAAGAATTTCATCTGTGAGAAAGAATGGCAATACTTAGGGGCCGATTCCGATCCGGGTCGGAAGGGCACCGAACGCGATCCGGGCAGAAAAACTACGAGCCGTATGTGTGTTTTCTGGCTGACTCGTACAGCTGTACGAGCGAGCAAGTACGATGCGAGCTACATGAAATTCACCGACCGAGTCGTTTCCGGGTCCGAACCGCTCCGTACGTCTCGGTCGGAAGCTAACCGTGGCGTGCAATGGATGCGATTTACAACCGAGCCAGTACGATGCACGCGCCGGACAGCCTGTACGAGCTGGAGTGTCCGGCTCGCAAAAGCTCCCGGAGTCGGACTTCGGGGGTCCGCGTCGGACCCCCTAACACCCGCAACCCTACGACTCAGACACAGGGGGAGACCTATGGGTCTCCCCAACACAGGCATGTACGGTGCGGATGGCACCGCTGCGTACCCACTGTAGGGGGCGCACTTGTTCGAGACGTACCCATTCAGTCAATGGGAGCCCATGTATGCGTCGGTGGTCCGACTCCCATTGACTTCTATGGCAGTCCGACCGAACCAAGTTCGACAGCATACGTGCGCATCGTACTCGCTCGGTCGGACTGTAGGGGTCCGGCTCGGTCGGAAAACACTCCGGATCCAACTCGGTCGGAGTGCTTTCCGACCCGGATCGGAATCGGCCCCTTAAATGTAGATAAACCTTGTGCAGGTCTTTTTGAAGTGAATATCGACTTGCACAATTGTCATTGTCACTTGTGGGAGCATTTCGAACATTGCTGAGGTAGCTTTTCGTCAGCCGTTTTGTCTTCACGCTGTGACGCACTTATTTTTCTCTTCACTTTTCCCCCCAATATCTACTAGCACATCTTGTGCTTGTTCCTGACCAATATCTACCTGAGAAACTCGATACCTGAGAACACTTTAACCAACTTAACAACAGATGAGAAATACCCACCACATCCTGTTGTAGTTTTGACAAAATATGTAGGTAATAACATTAAATCCTGCAGATAGATCCAGCAGCAGAAGTGAATTGTCGCCAGAGCCTACAGTTGTCAGGACAGTGGACTTCACATCGATGAGAGCTGTCTCTGGTTTTCTATTTGGGCAAATCTAGATTGAGCTAACCCAAGAAATCCGACTGCTTTCACAAGTTCCTGAAATTGTGGTAAAGCAGCTTTCTACATCAGTTTCAGAAGCCACAGGACTTTTGAATCTGAGCAGTTTTTTGGGGTTAGTGGCATGCAAACTGTGTTTCCTAAGGAGCAGTCTCACATAGGCTTGCTTGAGTGTATAGGGAACAATACTTTTTTTTAAAGAGGTGTTGATAATTTCTCTGATATAAGGAAACAGCTCAATATGTTCAGCTTGGAGAATTTTCACTGGGCAGAGACCTCCCAGACAAAAAGAGGGATTGATAGTCTTTATAACAGTGATCGTCTCAGATGGTCTCATCAAGGGAGAACTCACAAAAGATGAAAGGAGCAATGGCATGATCCACTGACATAGAACAAGATTTCAGCCGCTCTTTTGTATCCAAATCATCTCAAACAGAGCAAGTCTGTATTTTAAAAGTCTCTGTTCCTACGTACAATAGTTCCAAGTTGGTCAGGAGGGAGAGACAGTGGTAATGGTGAAATCTTTCAAAGTCTGCATTACTTTAGTCTTATTTACTCCCTCAAAAATTTTCTAAGGTGAAAAGATGTTTTTGTTTTTTCATGATAACGTCTTTTTATAATTATTGCTTTCAAATTGAATGTTAGCTTACAATTGGTGCATTCTTTAGGGTCCTTCCCCCACATCCTCCCTATGCTCATCACCTCTGTCTGTATCAGTTTAATCTCTTCATTAGACCAGGTGGGAGATGTACACGGTCTTTTGTAATGCAAGCATGCTGGAGGGGTGAATTGATCCACAAATCTGATCAGCATATGCTGATACCACTCTGGAATTTGTGCAGTATTCGTTCGTGTTGGACAATATACATACTATTACTAACAAAGTAGGCTAAATTATCCACAAAGAGGGCTTTGAGGTGCCCAAAGGATACCATTTGCTATAGACCTCATTCATGAGGAAATTAGTGTCCAGTAAATGAGCCAGATATTAGAAAATTATCATACCTGTAAACCTATGAAATGTAGCTTCCTTATATCTACATTGGCAATTTTGAGTGAAGCCAGCTTCATGCCAATGAAGTAGTTGATATAGAGGATGCAATGGCGTTTAAAGAGTCAATAATAAATGTTGTGCATGAATTAAATCACCAGCATTAACATATGGAGGAGAGGCCAGAGTTCACCCACAGTTCTCCTGTCATACCTATCTTTACTTCAAATTTGTACTGGGACATTCATCAAAATACAGGCCATCAAAAGTGATGAAAACCCCATCAATGAACTGTGTGGATTTCTTTTACTTGACTTTTGGTTTTCCTCTCTACTGTAGTGTAAGTAGCTGGTGTGTGCCCTGCAGCACACATTTACCCGCAGGGAAAGGGACCTCAGCTAGCTGCACACTGGAGATGCTGACAAAGAGATAAACCATCCTACCTAGCTTTCTCAAGAATGAGACAGATCTAGAGGATGTCAGCAAGGATTAACCTTGAAGAAGTGAGGGCAGAGAAATGGTATTATTAGTACTGGATGATACATAGCTAGCCTGGTGCAAGTTGAGGCTGGGTACCATAAGGTGTGCTGCCATGTAACAAACATTGTCCCTGCAAAGCAGTCTAGTCCTCATGGTTTTGCAGCTTGGATGTTAAAGATGCCATTGGTAAGTCACTAAATTCTGCATGCACTTCACAGCTGAGGTATCACTTGCAAGTTATTTTTTATTTATAAATGTCATTAGAAGAGGAAAGTCAAAGGAAGCTTCCATGGGGTTAGTTCTTTGGTGGAAGGAGACAGGTTCATTTGACTTTTCTCCTCACCATGGTTACTGTACAACTTGCAACATCCCACTGACAATTTACTGTAGGCCCACATCATTGAAGTGCCAAGAAGTTGAGATATCAAGAACCAGGAGAGAAAGGGAGAGGCTAAAGAAAAAAAACAACCTTCACCAAACTCCCTTGGATCCCTTGCTTAAAGATCCCTCATTGGATTATAATATAGAGTCCAGAACATTTGGCAAGAGGAAGATATCAGAAATGTTGTCCACCAGTAATTTATATTATGCCGAATACATAATGAAGGAGTCCCTGGGTATGACAGTGAAGAAAGTCCATGATCAGCGCCTCTGGAGAGTGGGAATTTAGGAACAACTCTGACCATTAACTCTGTTAACACTTATACTCCCAATGTATGCGATACCGAAAGAACATTATTGACTAGTCCATTTCCAACTCAAAGGAACAATTAGCCCTAAGAGTCCATAAAAAGGAAAGTGACTGTAGACAAATGACATGTCATGAAGAGAATATTTTAGAAATAGCCTTGGCAGATCAGGGAATCCTTGATGAAAAGGCAAGCCTGGACAGGCCTTTTATTCCACTGGGCATTTCCTGGGTGTGCTGGAGCCCCAGGTGTCTGCTTTTTATGGCAGGTGTGACTGCTCCTGGTGCACCTGTCATTTTCCCCAGCATTCTCAGGTTAATTTCAGAAGGTACGGGGAGGCTTCAAGAGAGAGAAGGAAAGAAAGAAAGGTGGAAAGGTAGACGGAAAGCCATCAGAGAAGGAGATGAGAGAGAAAATAGATGGATGGATTGAGAGAGAGAGATTGTGTGAGGTGATGAAGGAAGAGACGCTGATTTGAGCATTTTTGCCAGGGCTACTTTGGTTCTCTAGTCCGGCCCTGAGAGAAGGCCTCACTGGGAATCCAAGGCATTTTCAGGAACATCTCTTAAAAGAGAGAAAAAAACATCCAGCATATGCTTGATTAAAGTCAGAAGGTGATAGAAAAGTGAAAAGTCACATAGGAGAATGGAGTTGAGTGAGTATATTTTTAACACTGTGGACATAATATTTACACATCCTTCTCAGCTCCAAGCTCCCTTATATGTGAGTGGACAAGAGACAACTTCATAAGAAAACGGTTGAACACCGTCTTCGGCAGGATAGCATTGTCCTGGAATGGTAGGTGTAGAAAGGAAATCAAAGGCTCTAATCCTGGATAATTTACAGAACAGCCTGGAGGTTGCAGATGGCCTCCATGGATGCTGTGTCTGTGAGCACTCTCTCCACCACTGGTCCACAGTCCTGGGTGAAGATGATGGGGAATCCTTCTTGCACACCAAGTGTGCCACCTTCCCATCTGCTTGTGCAGGACCCGATAACTATGTCACCATCTCAATGGACTCAACTCCCTTCTCCTATGATTTCAGAATGTGGACGTAACAATAGTTTTCAAAAATGTACACCTTTCCTTGTTGCAACATTAACAGAATAGTTACACTTTTTACTAAGCAAATGCACTAAGCATCTACAAAAATGAATAAAGGAAAGGTTAACCCCCTGTGATTAAACAGATTTAATACTGCTAAACATTTTGTTTCAAACACCATTTTCTGTGAGGAGTAAGGGATTGTAATATATGGGATTCAAACATGCTGGTACAGCCTTAGACAGAAAAAACACACTGTTTAACACATTTTATTGTTACCTTTCTTTAAAAAAAACACTATATTGACATATTTTAGACATGTACTCACATTCGTATTTTAAAATCACAAATTACAGACATCGTTACAATTATAATCTTGTGGTAATTACTCAGATTTCATAATGGCATCTTTCATAACTATGCAGACAAGTAAAGTGGACATGCACAAATGTAAAAAAAATCTATCAGCTCTCGGGATGCAAAAACTGTGATGACAAGAAAATATTATCTAAAACAAGTGATGTAATCTATTTCTGAATAGCAAATGATGTGATGTTATACCGAATTGCAGCAGAATTAAATCAAAATAGTTATTTTTAATAGAAACATTGACAGGTGAATCGCCTTTAGGCATTTGAACTGGGTGGTTGTCTTCTTCGGACTTACTATTATTCAAAAAGAATGCAAAATTAACTAAACTCTATGGACAGTGGGGTGGTATTTCCTATTCACATCTGAGATATCACTTCATCTTTTCGTTGTAGGTTTTCTGCATTCTGGCCTTCATTAGCTGGTCCATTTCGCACAGGCAGGGCCTGAACAAACAATAGTGATATGACATAATATCAGGAAACAGCAGAAATACAAATGATATGAAACTACTATAAAGTATAGCTTAAAAACAGGAATACCTGGAATAAGACGTTTTTACCGCTTATATCAAGACAATCACGACATGAGTAAATATGATGTGTTGTATAAATAAATAGATGAATGCTTCTAAAGATCATTTTGGGACTTTTTTAAGAAGCATTGAATGCAAATCTATGTTTTAATTCTATACCATTTATCCACATTGACTAACAAAACGAGCTACAGGCAATGTTTGATCCTCTATAAGCATGTCTATCAAATTTCATGATGATTCAACATTTACGATAATACTGAACACACTCTAAAAATAGTGATTTCCTTTGCCTACACAACCTTTTTTTCTCCAACTAACAGAAAATAATCAAACAAATCAACAGCAAGACTTAATCAGTTTGTAGTTTAGCATGATATTGCTTCTGATGGTCGAGCTTTGGACTAGTTTAGTGACCGTTGCCCTAAATAACAATATTTTGCTGTTTTTCACATACAATGTATGACATTTTACTTTTGATTTAATTGCACCCAGCTTTTTTTGCTTTTTATGGACCTGCATTAATGGTACTTTTTACCTCTAGGCAATTAGGAACTGCCAAACAGCTTATCAGCACGTGTTGTTTTCCCGGAGTTCGGATAACAGGTTGGATGGTGTAAAAGTTATATACCTTGACCCAGATTTACTAACATTTTGCGTCGTGGTTTTGCCACTTTTTGGCCACAACGCGAAATGCTATTCGAGATTTACAAAGTCACGCAAGGGCCGATTTGTGTCACCTTCAGTGGCTTTGCATTTGGCAGGCATTACATGGGTGAAGCATGACTGTTCCCATGCATACACACAAGTATTGTGCCACAAACCCAGATTTACTAAAGGCAGTAAACCTGGATTTGTGACAAAATAGTTCCCCTAACCCAGAGAGGCGTAAAGTTACTTCCTTTTTCCACGTGTGCTACATTCTACAGCACACAGATAAATATGCCTCTAAGGATTGTTCTTGTGTTGGAAGGTATACCTTCCTGCCCATTTAAATGTTAAATCTGTTATTAAGTACGGCAGTTGTGACTGTTCTTCAGTAATCATCGTGCCCCTGCTGTAGTTGATAACTTGTGCAGTGCTTACAATCATGCTTCCTTTTAACTTTGGCTTCGGGAGAACTAGAAACCGAGCTCTCACTACTGCTAGGCGACTGGCAAAAATAAACATTTTGAGTTTACATTGAATTTTTTATTCTACCAGTAAGAGGTATCACTTTTAAAAGGCTGACATATATAATTGCTGACTTCTAATGCCTGGATTGCCCCCAACAGTTAAGCATTAATTACTTTCCTTCACATTTCCCTCGAGTCCTGGAAAGGTGTGAGGAGGTGTAAATAGCCACAAATCTAGACATCTCCCAAGGCAAAAGAAATGATCAGCTTTGCTTACTTTATTTCTCACAGTCATCGATCAACAAAAGAATATCATTGATAAGATACCTATGCAGGTAAAAAAAACTGGCAATAAGTGGTTCTCTTCTGCATAGGGGAACATCTTTAGGTGAGAAGGGTGACATTTATGCCAGGTCCGCACACGCAAAGAACTCTGTGCCTTTTGAGTTCACAATTGTACATCATAGTGGCAAAGAGCCATTGCATCCTTTGAAGTGAGAGGGTCAAACAGAGAGGCAGTCACCATACTGTCTGAAAGGGATAATACAGCGCTGATCCTACGGGGTGGGTTTCACTTTGATCATCAAACAGTTAGAAGAGGTAGGCTTATGTTAGGGATAGGAAGCAGGAAGAAAGATACTCAGGTATTTGTAAAACTGAAAAATAAGGCCTTGAGGGATTTATTTTGCCATAAGTCAAAGGAAATGTTGAGGGAGATAGGAGAGGATTGTGATGGCATTTTAACATCAAAATGTGAAGCTCAACCTACATTTGAGACTTTGCAACAAAAGTTTGTTGTCAACATGAAATAGATCCTTAAATATTTGAGGCAGTGCAGAAACCTCAACTAGGTCCGCTATACTCTGTCCACGGAACATGGAAATGACGACTACATGAAGGCGATAACTCATAAATATGGCATCCTGAAAGCCCAGGTACTCACCAATAACCTGCCTTCGATTCATCTCTCGAACACTTACGTCACAGGCCTGGGGTGTACAGTGGGAACCAAAAGAGTTCCAGCATTCTTTTATTTACAAGGCACTATCTCTCCCACTTTATTAAGAAGTTAGAAGTATGGAAGTACGGGGGTACTATATTGACACTCAAGAACTACTTTCAACTTACACATAGTTTGTGTGGGCAACTCTAGGTACTCATATATGGAGTGCCATTTCTGAAGACAGGATAAAAGTCAGATTTTGGATTGACATTACAGGCCTTTCTGATCTTACCTAGAACCAGAAGGTGAGACTCGGGGGCATGGATTTGAAGCTGTGGACATATCATAAAGTTATTGTCACTTTACAATAGCACTTCAAAAATAGTCTCTTTCAACTCTTTACTCACACAGGAACCACTCTTGATAAAAATTAAAGGGATTTCGTGGAAGTCGGTTAACAACAGATTTTAACTACCAGCCGGGACGGAAGTACAACCGGCGGAGAGGTGAGAAATTCTTTCTCACCTACTCACTAAATTTTGGAGCATTTAATTTGTGGTCAGATACTTACACAAGGTCCAATTTAATCCTTCTCTTAGGAGTTTGATATTGACTGCGCTTGCCTGAAAGGTAGGGCTCTTCCCACTGCATTGTCGCATGTTTACCAAGGTTTATGCATATATCACACATGGTGAGGGTAAACAATCCTCACTTTCAGCCATTTTGTACTGGGGCGTATTTGAGACCCCATTTAAACTTTCGCTGTTTTCTCTCCAAATGTATAATGTTTCAGTCCTCATATCCTCTTTGTCTTCTCTCTTCACCTTCATGACAGTTTCCTACAGTGGTTATGTAGCAATTTTGACTGTATTTAGCAATATTGGAGGTTAGAAAAATGCAACCCATGGATTATCAATAGGTACCACCATAACCTTGTGGCAGGTACTTAGGATTTATCGCACCAAATTTATTCCAGGTGGAATGCGAATATGAGTGCACTTCCTTAAATTAGGGTTTCCACTACATGGAGTATGGTATGTGGTCTACATATCATATTTAATTGAAAAATGTCAAGATTTCATGATATATTATGTTCCATTATACATTTTTTCAGCGCCGAAGAAGTCGAAGGGGACATCCCTAGTGACAAAACACGTGTTGGCTGGGCAATTCTCGGATTAAAGGAACAGGAGAATTACAACTGCACAGATTATTCTCATTTTTTGTTACACATGTGTATATCGAATGTTTTCTGAAGTTCAACGAATGTCTTACTAGAAGTTGCAATTGACAGGAGCATGTGCATAAGCTTGTTATACTCATGTTTGACCCTTGGGTCTACTCTGAGGGCTTAGGGGTGACTCCCTCACCTTTATGCACCGCCTTACTTGCATCAATATAATTTACGCACACTCAATAGGCGCCATTTTCTCCCACACAAGAATAAACCCTCCCTTTTCTGTTTCATCTCTCCCACTTAGTTAACTTCCAAACATGAGAGTGGTAGAGCTTTCCCTGTCGTTGAATGAGGGGTCAAATGGTAAGCTCAAAGAGTAGTGTTCAAACTAACTTTGAGGTTAAGCTTTTCCAATGCAGCAAGCTGAAAAGCTTTCTTTAAAGTACTCATAAACCGTTCTACTTGGTAATTGGCTTGGGGCCAAAGAGGAGTGCTTTTTTAATGCTTTATATTGAGGTGATTTGGAAAGTCTCTGAATTCTTGACAATTAAAAGGTGGGCTGTTGTCGGATTTTATGTCTGTAGGTACACTCTGTGTGACAAAGATGCTGTTTAATTTTTGAATAACTTTTTCATGTGTAGTATATAAAAGGTCTTCTACCAATGGAAAAGGGAGTATTGATCAACAATGACTAGAAGCATGATGTGGCAATTCTGATATGTTTAAAGGGTGCTGAATAACTTGAAACAAAAGACAGTTGCCTATATGACAAGCCTTTCATTCTTTTTCGATTCTTTCATTGAGGTAAGGAAACCAGACTTGGCCATGGAGAGCTCTATTGGTGGCAACTATTCCTCATTGTCCCTAATGGACGATGTCAATCCCTTTTTTTTACCGTAGACTCTCAGGAATAACAATTCATGTACCTTGCAGAAGTAGGCCTTCTTGAGCCTCTAAAAGTTCATCTTTTACATTATAAACTTCAAACACTCATTGTCATTAGTGAGAGGTCTAGAGTGCTGACTGATGAGCAATAATGTCTTTTAGCTTTAACATGTCACTATCTCGGCTCATGGCAGTGACAATTTGTTCTAAAGACATGGCAGTTGGTGTGCTTAAGTTCACAATAAAATTGATGCAGACCTCCACTGTCTTAGATGGGGTACCAGGGTACTGTAATGTCACTCTTGAAAAATATCCAGCAGGATTCTGATCTTTCCCTGGATGATCAAGAACTGTATAGTTGTATTCTTGTAACCTCAAACCCCAACGTTCAATTTGAGGTGGCATTTTGGCTTTGGGATTGCCATATTTCATCAACAGTGCTTGATGATCAGTCACAACTGTGATAGGCTTTCCGTACAAGAATACATGGAAATATTCAGATGCTCACACCACTCCCAAACCTTTTTTTTGAGGTTGCGAGCAAGGACATTCTGTTTATGACAGGCCTTTACTTTCCCCAAGCAATAGGCTGTCAGTTGTGCTGTGCAAGGATTGCACCTAACTTGACAGGGCTAACATCAACTACAACCTCTGTATGAAGCTTGGGATAGAAGTATGCCATTTCTGTGGCACTCTCAATAGCTTGCCTGATTTTTTGGAAGCTCTTCTCACTTTCATATGGCTTATGACATATTCTTTTTAATTACTTCTCGTAACTGTGCACTGACCATAGCAAAGCCTTGTCTGTATCTAGAACAGTAACTGGCCATTCCAAGATATGATCATGACACAGAAATGTTTTGTAGGGATATGCAGAGGATAACGTTTGCACTTTAGCTGCATCTAGTTTCATGCTCCCATCAGAAAAAACATGGGAAGAAAAAATTCAAGCTTTTCTTGTGAAATTCACATTTGTTAGCTTTCAAAGTTAAGCCTGCATCGTTCAGCAACCAACATACTTGCATGAGAATTTTGTCATGCTCTTTTTGTATGGCTCCGAAAGTAAATATGTCATCACAGTAGTTAAATGCATGTACTACAGGCTATACGACAAGTCAAATGACATCTTGAAAAAGTTTGGCAGCAGAGGATGCACCAAAACTCAATTGATTATAGCAAAACAAACCAGTATGCATAGAAAAGGTTGAAATGTACTTGGATTTTTATTCAAATTCTAATTGGTGATATCTTTTATTTAAGTCGAGTCGAGAGAAGAACTTCACACCATTCAATTGAGTTATCATATCAGCAATGTGCAGACCGGGATGTCTCTCTCGCTCAATTGCCTTGCTGGCTTGCCACATGTCAACGCATATGCGTACAGCTCCTTCACTGTCTCTTTTAGGCACAACTACCATGGTAGAAACCATTGGAGTCGGACCAGTGGACTGTTCAATGATGCCATGTTTAAGCAACAAATAAGTTCCTTTTCAACAGCATCCCACAAGTGAAACACAATATGTCTGTGTCTTTGAGCAACAGGATAAACATCTTCATTTATATGTAACCTTACTTTCAATGTTTTGAGTTTTCCTAACCCATGAAATAATGAAGGAAATTGATTTACAAATTCATGATGGGCATTCATATTGTCGTTCACTGATATACCCATATCAGCAGCAGTGTTGAAGCTCAACAAACAGGCCCTTGGAGCTGTTCCTTGAAGTACATAAATCAGTGCTTGTACCACAGTTTTCTTATATTTCATTGTGGCTACAACAGAGCCTTAACTCTTTAAGGGAGTTGAAGCAGCCCATATGTATATTTTAGTTTTTGACTTTGTAAGTTGTGGTAACAGAGACAATTCTTAATACTTCTCCTCAGTCATGATATTTATTGGTGCACCACTGTCAATTATGAATTGTATCCAACACCCATGTATTTTTAGAGTGATCTTCGAACAATGTTTGAATGCTTTTGGTTCTTTTTGGTGCAGATGTTTCTTCACTGTGGATTTTTCCTTACATTCTACTGGGCCCACTTGTGCATGCCTTTTTGAAGTAAATATAGACTTGCACAATTGTCATTGTCACTTTCACTGGAAACTGATGCTGCAGCATTCTTTGTCGATGATTTAGAAAAGAAGCAACTTCACTTGGTGTTGGTTATCCTCAGTTGATGTGAACACTTGGCTTGTTAGAGCTTGTCGAACATCGCTGAGGTAGCGCTCCTTTGGATATTTACCTTCATGTGGGAATGACAGTCCACATCTGTAACACATTTCCTTTTTCTTTGGAGACATCGCTTTGTGTCTTTCGGCCTTGTACTTTGGCTTACTTTATATGCTCATGACTGACAGATATCGGGTGCCTCTGGCCTGCATGTCAGTCACTTGATGACCAGCAGGCTCTACAGCATGAGCAGCCTTAAGAACTTGTTCCAAGTTATGAGTTTCCTTCAGAATTCATAATTGAAAGGAATCTGACATCCATCCATCGATTATTCTGAGGCTGGCACATTCCTCATCATTAAATTGATTGAATTTACAGTGTTTCACCAGAACATTCAGTCTCTCAACAAACTCCTGGTCTCTGGCATTCCTGACTGAATATGCATCTTTCATAATCCACATTTGCACTGGAATAAACTTGACATTCAAGGCTGTTTTGATGTGATTGTATGTCACTTCCCCTTCTTGTGCTATCTTTCTTATGGCTACTTTCCCTCCTTCACCAACAATGTTCCTCAGATATTTTATAATCTTTTTATCATCTTTTTCATCTATTGCATCTATAAAATCTTCAAAAGTCTCTATCCATGCCGTTCATCTATTGCCACCATTGTGTTTTTGGCAGTATCTAATACAGTTGGTAGTTTTAAGAATGCAGCAAAATTAGTGGACAGTTGTGGTCTCTCAAGTGCTTCTTGTGGAACTCGATCAGGCAGAGCTTTTCTAGGGCCTTGTGAAGTTTTTACTTCAGGGTCAGCCTTAATGACTTGTGGACTTTGGATCTTGCCTTGACTCTCCATCGGAACTCTTTATTTAACGACGGTCTAGGGAGTTGTTCTGAGCCTCTACCTGGCAACTTTAGTGGTGGGCCGCTACGTTTGGGGACAACTCCACTAGCACAACCCAAACCCCTCTTTCTGGGTCGGCTCTGTAGCACATTGTGGTACGATGATTCATGAATGGTTTAGGTAAGTAGATAAACCTTGCAGTCCATGAAAGAAGATAATGTTATGATATTTGTGCTTAAAATGTTTCTTTGCAAACACCTGGTTAAACTCAGTTTCATAACACATGAATTTCAGTTTTATCTGCACTGAACTATTGCTGTATGCTGCTTTCGTAACCTGGTTGCCTGCCTTTAGCCCACATTTTACACCGGCTGGTGTTGATCTGAGACTCCGCCAGAGCCGATTTCACACTTTGACTGTGGCACACATGGCATGCACAAGCAGGTTGATGGACCACAGTAAACTATCTGGAAGAGCACTTTCAATGTACGGGCTTGCATCCCCTATCTTGTCACCATTTGTAGCATCCTGCCAGGTACTCGCAAATAACCATGTCACTCACGGAGTGTAATTTTACACATCTTTATTCTGCTGCGTGTAAGTCAGAACTCAACATTCTAATCCTGCCTTCAACTTCTCTCCAACGGTTATGTCACAGGCCTACGGTTTACAGTGGGAACCAATAGAGTTCAGCATTCTTTTATTTACAAGACACTACAATAAAGACCTGAAAGGCCATAACAAAATAAAATCCAGGCCTCTCTTAGCTTAACTGCACTACTTAGAAAATTACCTACACCCACGCAAGTTTTAAAATCATTAAGCATCAGGAGGTGTGGCGTAGAAGACCTCACTTATATGAATTCTAAAACTTTTTATAAAGGTATTAAAAATCTTTTCCTTGGCCAGGTTTAATGCAGACAAAGCAATACAAAAGGGGCAATGGTCTGGGCCGATGTTTTATTGCACTCAGAAGCGGGTTAGAGAATTATCAGCAGACTAGGCCTTGGGAAAGCTGATTCATTGTACAAAGATTAAGCCTCAAGCTTGTCCATAGCATGCAGTGCTAAGCGTCTGTCACCCATGTGATTTAATATGATTTATACATTTGAAAAGCACAAGCCAATACTTGGAGGCATCTTGGAGCTGAATGACAGGGTTAATGAGCAGGTTGCAGATGCTTTTGGCTAAAAGCCAGAAAAATAAGTCTTACGGTGCAAGCTGGAATCCTATTGGCTGAAGCCAGGTTTTTAAAGTTTTTCACAACAAGAGCAGGGATTGAGCTGTTTTCAGTCCTAAAGGGAGCAAGTTTTAGTTCTGGGCAGTGTAAATAACAACATTTCTGCTTCTTCAGGAGTAAAGCTTGTTGGAGTGAACAGCCACATTATTAAATAATCAACTCTAAATAGCACAAAGGCTATAATGACTGCTTTCCAAAGAACACATTTCCTGATGTGAGTCTTTCGTCAATTAAAACACCAAGATTTTTCAATTTTTTTTACTCAGATCGGAGGAGAACCAAGTTCATCTGGCCACCAAGTAGGGGACCAGCAAGAGGTGATGTTACCAAATAGGATGACTTCAGTTTTTGACAAATTTAATTTAAGCCAATTGTCCATCTATTGGCTCACAGTACTCATACAGTTACAAAATAGGATGTCATATCTGGGCCTTTGCTAGAGAGAGAAATCGTGATCTGGGTGTCATCAGCATATGACACCAATGACAACCCAAAAGATTTTACTAGAGATGTGACGTACAGGTTGAAAAGAGTTAGTCTTAAAGACGAGCCTTGTGGAACCCCACATGGTAAAGAAAAAGGTTCAGATGTAAAATCTTTTAGGGAAGCAGATTGAAAATGGTCAGGAATGAGCGCAATAGTGAGAACGCAACACCCTCAATCCCTAAGCCCCCAACAGGTGAATCCAGAGATTATGATTGACCGTGTCGAACCCTGCAGATAGGTCAGGTAGGACAAGGGCAGCATTACCGCCTTTGTCCATGGATGCCTTGATTACCTCTGTTGCCACTATTAATGCTGACTCAGTACAATGGCCTTTGTGAAACCTAAATTGCTTGTCATCCCGCAAATGTTTGTTATCCAAAAAGGATCCCAGTTGCGAATTCATTAGCTTTTCAACAAGCTTGGCTGGGCAAGGCAGCCTCGATATAGGTCGATGTCAAATATGGTTCAGTTATAAGTAGAGTTTTAATCAAGCAGTGGACATGAGCAGCAGGTTTCCACAATTTGTTACCTTCCCTTAAAGCAGCAACACAAATGGAGAAATTGTTTTTAAAACACTCGTAATCTGCTTTAGTTATCATTTCGCAGTATGAAATAAATAAATCTGGACCACCCAATGTAGTAAGTTGTGATTTTATATATTTGAGCTATGAGATTGCTCTTACGTTGTTTTGAATTTGGAATAGTATTTTTTTTAGTTTATTATCCAACACTTTCCCTGAGTTTAGTTGGTTTTGGAGTTGGAATAATAATTTTTTATGGTTAATTATCCAGCACTTTCCCTGAGTTCAGTTTTAATTGTTAACGTTTTTATTTGCAAACACATGTATTTATCTTTGTTGCTCACAACTAAATTGCTTTTATTTTGTTTTGTTATACAATTTTTGAAAATATTGAAAAACATGGTTCACAAATGCTTGTGTTATTCAGAATACATTATAAAGTATAATATATTTTTAACATATATTTTTAATGTACATTTGAAAAATTAAAAATATATTTTTGAATAAATATTTTTTCAATAGTTTTGAAAAATGGTACCTTTTTTTTAAGTATAGGCACGTAATAGTAAAGTAAATATATTTTTAGTTTTCTCATTATAAACTTATTGATTTTAATTATTTATCATTTTGTATGTAAAAAAAGTAAACATTTTAGTTAATTTGTTTTTACAAGTTTAATCCCTTTTATATAATTTTATTTTTGTTGAAACATTATATATATTTTACAAAGTTATAGTTTGTACATTTTCTTTTAATTGTTTAGTTTATTAAATTATATTATTTAAAAAATATATCTTCCTAAGCTGTTGAGCAGGTAAAGGCCTTTCCAAGAAAGAGGAGGGGACCATAGACCGATTTGGAATTGCTCTGCTTACAGCTTTATCGTGAGGGTTAATGCCTTGAGATCTTGAGTCAGAATGAGCAGCAGAAGCCACTTCACCTGCAGTACTAGCCATAGAATTAGAGATAGGTACAGGTGGAATTACAGCTGAAGGAATTTTATTTACCAAGGTATCTTCAATACTGTTTAACCTTGGCACCACTAGGTCTAGTTTTCCCAGAAAAGGTTGAATAAGGGCTGTCAGCTGGTCCTTGAGAAATAAGCTTAATGGCTCAAGAAGCTGCTGAATTGGGGGTTGCATGGAGGGGTTATTTTCAAGCACAGTTGGAATCCCACAGGGTTGAACCCCTCTATTTCCCACAGGTACCTTTGGGGCATTTAACTTATTGGGACCTCTACCTTTCCGTTTCTTACAAGGTGGTTCTCTGGACTTGGGGTCGGTAACTTTCTGTTTTGCCCTTGTTGTTACCATAACAGGGCTAGGGGGACTACCTACAATTGACTGGGTATCGGTAATACCTGACCTAGGAGATAAACAAGCTAGGTCCACCGTGGGACAATTAACAGACCCAGTATTCGTAATAGTAACCAGCGCATCCACAAGCTGAGGAGCTGGCAGCACCGTAAATGGGTCTAGAGATAATCTTCTCTCCACTGCTTGAATCTTATTATTGATTACCGACTCTGCCCTTGTCAGGTAGTCATCCAGAGTCCCCACCAGTCTTCCTTCGGCTGTCCTCTTACTCATGATGCCTATTGGTTTAGCACTAGTGCACTTATGTTATGACTGGGCTACCCCAACTCCCAGTAAGACAAATATAGCCTCACTAAGTCACCAAATCTCTACGAATGAACTGACAACAACCTGCACACAAATGACAAACCCCAAAACCAAGAGGGAGAGCCCAGCCCGGTCACCATCGGCCACTGACGGGCAAGGACGGGCCCGCCCTTGGCCCGGGCTTCGTCCGGGCGCTGCCCGCGCGCGTCCCGCGCAGCGGGACTACTGGAAGCCTTAAATGGGTCCCGGGCGCTGCCTGATGACATTTGCGGCGAGCGCCGGGCGCTGTGAGCTCTGGGGGATGTAGTCTTCCCAGGGCCGTTCCCCTCACAGCGGCGATGTCAGAGATAAGGTGAGCAAGGGTGAAAGTCAAGAATGCCCCCAACGCTGGCCGTTCCCCTCACGGCAGGCTCAAGGACCAAACGAATTAGCAGCAAGGGTGTGAGCACGTCCCACGCAGCGGGACTACTGGAAGCCTTAAATGGGTCCCGGGCACTGCCTGATGACGTTTGCGGCGAGCGCCGGGTGCTGTGAGCTCTGGGGGATGTAGTCTTCCCAGGGCCGTTCCCCTCACGGCGGCGATGTCAGAAATAAGGTGAGCAAGGGTGAAAGTCAAGAATGCCCCCAACGCTGGCCGTTCCCCTCACGGCAGGCTCAAGGACCAAACGAATTAGCAGCAAGGGTGTGAGCACGTAATATATATATATATTAAATAATGTAAACAAAATTTCGCAAATATATGTTTGTATCGTATATTGTGTTTAATTAAACATTGTTATATTGCTTGCACATTTACAATAGTGTTATTGTAATTTGAAGGTGAGTATATCAAAGACATATACATTTTAATACATATTAAATATTATATTTTTTGTTTTTGGATATTATAATATTTAATATATTTTACAATTGTACATTTTTTGTACATTTTTAAAAAGAATTTACAAAAAAATATTAATATAATTTTTTAGATTTTTTTATTATTTCTTCATTGTTGTCTATGGAAAGTAAGTCTTTGTTTCATTATGTAGCCATTTCTTTTTCCATTTCTTCACTTTTCTCTCTCTCTGTTTCATTTTTAGGTCATTTTGGAAGTAAGAACCTTGTGGTTGGGAGCTGTGTTTCGTTGGTTAAGGTACGTTTGATTTAATTTACTTTAAAGGTAGTTTTGGGGTAGGGGCGAGGTAGTAGTAGTGTAGTTCGAATTGTCAGGGCGTTAAATGTTCATTTTCTGTGTAGTTAGGTGTTGTTTTGGTAGTTTAGTGTTTGATGTGTTTGACGTACTGTTGAAGAGTAGTAAAGTGTGTTAAAGTGTTAGATATGTGTTGTTTAATTGTGTTATGTTGTTTTTAATGTTGAAATAAATGTGTGAGGGTTTAAATATGTTATTGTTGGAGGGTGTTTTTTTTGCAGGTTTCTCGTTTCGTGGACGGATGTTGCTGAAGACGCATTTCTTTTAAAAAAAAAAGGGAAATGTATTTTGTTTCTTTTTATACATTTCTTTTTATTCTTCGGGTTTGTTGGATTTTTTTTAAATTTTCAGGAATTTGAGGGTTTCGATATTGAGAGGATTACGCCGCTGGAGCCTTTTTTCTACAGTACTATTTTTGCATTTTTTTCGGGGGCTTTCTTTCTGAATGAATTCGTGTTTCAATTTGTCCGCTATGGATTTGTTAATTTTTGAGGACCATTTACTGCGACATAACTGTAAGAATATTTTTATTATTAAGGGTGCGAAAGGTTTTTAGTTACATTTGGTTTGTTTGTTTCTTTTTTCTTTTAATAATTTTATTATTTCATATATTTATATCTAGGTTTTTAATTTCTAAATGACATAATTATAATTAATAATTTAAAAAAGAGTAGTATTATGTTGTTTAAGTGTTTTGTCATTTTCAAATGTTTTATGATGTTTAGCATTGTTTTTGTTTATAGTATAGATTTAGCTATCATGTCAAGGTATTATAGCACTTTGGTGTTTGGAAATACTCAAGTTTTGTGTTGTAGGTATTCATACATTGTTTTTGTTTGTTTACTGAGTTTAGGGCCTATTTTAGTTAGGGGTTACTTTAGCCTTAGCTCTTTATAGCTCTGTTTTCTTTTGTGGCTTCTATTAGTTTGTGTAAGATTGGTTGTGCTTTTCCTATTGTGGCTCGGGTGGCATTATGCCATCCTCCCACTGCGTTATTAGTTATAGCTTTTTGAGCTAGTGTGCTATCATAGACGTTGCACCAGGGGATTTGGAACTTTGGTTGCCTTCAGTGCCCTGACCTATGTAGCCTTCCCACCCAGGTGTCTTCGAAGTTGTCAAGGAAGGATGTTAGTTTTGCTTTGCTGGCTTAGTAGAAAGGACTTTCAAGAAGTATACTATAGTGGTTGGCTACTTCTGTTGTTGGTACATAGGCCAGGGCTATATATGTTTTGATTTGGTAAGCAAAGTTGCTATTTGTGGCGTAAGCTATACTTAGAGTAGATTTTTGGAGGTGTCTCCAGATGCTTTGGTTGAAGTGATAATAGCAACCTTGTATTGCAGTGTCTGGGTATATTTTTAAAATTGACTGAATTATTCATTGTTCAAAGTCAAATATTATTTTTGTGGGAAGTAGTTGTCGGTGTGTTGTTTTGTTACTGTAAGGCGTTCTACGTATGTGGTATTTTGCTTGTTGGGGAGTAGTGCGTCTATGAAGGGGATGTTAGTGTCTTCATATTCGCCGTGGATAGTATAGAGTTGGTAAAATGGCTTGGGACAAACTTTGAATGTACCATCCATCATCCATGTTTTGCAGTTTTTTATCTTTTGAATGTTGTTGTTGGTGGCAAAGATAATAATTTGTTTTTTATGACTGTTATTGTCATGAAAAATGAATTTCTCATCTTCACGTGTGACAGTTTATTCTTGTAATATTTTGATTTCTGCAAATGTGGTGTTGGAGCAGTAGCTCTTCTAGTTCTTACTATTAGACATATGATAGATGGCAGTTGTCCTGTCACATGTTCAGGAACCCTAGTGAGTACTTTTTTAAATATTTGGGTATTGGTCGGTTGGGAGCTTGTGCTTGCTTCTCTGATGTTTTCTAAAGCATTTCTGACCTCGATTTTGTGACATTGGGGGGATGGTTGTGTTCCCTTACATTAATAACATTTGTTTCGACTGTTGTGGCTCTCCCATAGTAGGAATTTGAGTAGTATTTTTTTACATTTCCAATGGGTTTTATTTACTGTTATTTTCTCTTGCGTGTAAGTATAGCCCATGTAGCACAGAAGTAGTTTTCCCTTATGTGATATGATGAATTTTGCTCCTTCTTCGATTTTTTTGTATGTCTGTGAATATATATATATATATATATATCATATATTTATTAATTATAAATTATTGAAGAGTAAACATGTTTTTACAATTATTATATTTGAAAATATACTTACATTTGTCTTGCTTTGATTTTATCGTTTTTTTTTTTTAATGTCCGTGGCTTGTTAACTGGTTTCTTTTTTTATGTTGGTTTAAAAGGAAAATGCTATTTTGTAAAATTGTTACATTAAGGGGCCGATTCCGATCTGGGTCGGAAGGGCACCGAACGCGATCGGGCGGGAAAAACTACGCGCCGTACGTGTGTTTTCCGCCCGACTTGTACAGCGAGTAAGTACGATGCGAGCTACATGAAATTCACCGACCGACTCGTTTCCGGGTCTGAACCTATCGTATGTCTCGGTCGGAAGCTAACCGTGGCGTGCAAGGGATGCGATTCATGACTGAGCCAGTATGATGCACGCGTCAGACAGCCTGTGCGAGACGGAGTGTCCGGCTCGCAATTCGTCCGGGTGGTTGCCTTTGCGGGTCCGCATCGAACCCCCTGTCACCCGCAGCCCTACGACTTGGACACAGGGGGAGACCCATGGGTCTCCCCAACACAGGCATGTATGGTGCGGATGGCACCGACACGTACTCACTGTAGGGGCCGCACTTGTCCACGACATACCCATTCAGTCAATGGGAGCCCATGTACGCGTCGTACGACCGGCTCCCATTGACTTCTATGGGAGTCCGACCGAGCCTAGTCCGACAGCATACGGCTGCATCGTACTCGCTCGGTCGGACTGCAGGACTTCGGCTCGGTCGGAAAACACTCCCGATCCGGCTCGGTCGGAGTGCTTTCCCGGATCGGAATCGGCCCCTTAGTTTGATTATTTTGTTTATTTAGTCTCTATTTTTATTTAGTTTTATAAAAAAATACTTACTATTTTTAGTTGTTGAAGTTTATTTAGTCGATGTTATTGTTTTGTTGAAGTCTGCAGAAGCTGTTAAGAGAGAAGTATTTGTTAGTTATATTTTGCTTCTCATTTTATAAATTTTCTTTTTATTAGTTATCTATATGTGTTGATTAAGTCATATACTTACTTTGTTTTATATTTTTTGTTAATGTTGATTTTGCACATGTAATGGAAGTAAATCATGGTTTTGAATTTCCTAGGTGGAGTTTTAGTGAAGTATAATCTGTGACATATAAAGGAAAACATTTTATAGTTTTAGTTAATTTTTTTATATTTTTTAAGTTACGTTTATTTATTTAGTTAAAGAGTTTTGTTCTTACCTTTGATGAGAGTTTTTCTGAATAGTTTATTGTGTAGTTCTTGTTCTGTTTTCTGTCTTGCAAAGTTTTGTGCTACTTGAGTGTTTGTTCCTATTCGTTTTTGTTGGTGCAGTTTAAATTTATTTGTCGAGATACGTTTTTTGCATTTTTGGGCAGCTATAATTAAATATGTTTAATATTAATTTTATTTATTTAATGTTTTTATTTTATTTATTAGTGTACTTAAATTGTATGTGTAAATAAATATTATATATTTTTATTTCATTTTTATTTATATATACATGTTTGTTTATTTTTGATAGTTGGGATTTTTTTATGTTGTATTGTTTGTTTATTATTTTTTGGGCTGTTTCAGTGTATCTGTTTGTTTTTTAGTTTTATTGGTTTTGGAATTTTTTTAAATGTTTAGCATATGTTATTTTACTATATTATTGAAAATAGTTTATTTTTATTTTGATATGTTATTTTTGGGTATTGTTTATATGAATTTCTTTGATGTTTGTTCTGTCAATATTATTTATATCAAGCTTTTTGTGTATTGGGTGACGATTTTTCTGTATACAATATTATTGACTCAATATTTTTGTAGATCGATGTTATAGGAGTCAATGTTGTACCAGTGGTCCGCATTGATCCATTGGAGCTAGATGTTTGGTGGCAGGGGTGAACAGAAACAATTTCTTACTTGAATACTTTAACAGTAATACCGGTGGATTGTAATTGCTTCAACCATACAATAGAACCCTATAGTCAGTTAGAAAATAGGATAGAGGTGAGGACATTAATATGCATTCTATTATTGTTTCAAAGCCTCTGCCAACATAGGTAGGATGTCCCGAAGAGCTTGGTATAACCAGATTCAAAGATTGAATTAAAAAGTTGAGTTTTTTTCCTCTGAGTTTTATTTAGCGTGAACTTGACGCAAATGTATCAGGTATCAGAGCGCTTAACAAGCGCACCAGTTGTGTTTCATAAGGACACATTCATTTTTGTTAGGTACGGGGAGATTAGGTGATTTGCCCAGAATCACAGGATGATGAGTGTCATTGCCGAGACTTGAACCCGGTTGCCCAGATTTGAGATCGAGCGCCCTAGCTGTTAGGCTCCATCCTCTCCCCCAATGGGAAATCTTGGAAGATCTGACAAACGTTTTGACAGGAATGGATATTTAAATTACCCATAATAACTATTGTGCAAGAAGAGTGGAGCTTGAGCCGGAGGCTAAAGAAAAGGTCTTCTATTCCTCTAAAACCATACCTATAGAGGCAATTCCATCAGAGTGGAAGGATTGGCCATTAGAATTATAGTTGTTTAAATTCAACAAATTTGTTTTATTAGGGAAAGTGAAGAAGACCACCACTAAATTTGAAGAATTTGTCTCTAAATCTTCAATCAGACAGTTCAGGGTCAATGATATTAAGCTAGACCCCTGCCCCCACCTCAGCTTGCCCAGAAGAAGATGGAATAGCTGGGCGAAAGAAATAAACAAAACCATCTAAAAAGTGTATATTTCTAACTGACCAGGTTGCAATAAGGCTAAATGAAATCTAATCAATACAGATCATTGTCCTGCTCCTAAAACCCTGCTATATTCCATGACAAAAAACTAAGCTGATCAGTGACATCAGTCCCTATAGAGGGTTGATCAACTCCTCTCCTTTCAGATCCATAACTACATTGCGATCAATAGGAGTTAGTCAATCCCCCTTCACAAGTGTATTGAGAGTATCAAATCTATTCGAGAGGGGGAGGGAGGTACCAGATTCCCTAATAGGCCTAAGATGTACCTTACAATGACTTTGGTTCGACAGGGTTGAAGTA